>NC_133896.1:222368882-223078707 GCF_964199755.1 Larus michahellis
CCATTTGAAGGAAGGGCGCCTTGCCTAACCCAGTGAGATCCAGGAACTTCTAGCAATGTTTTGGGGCTCGGCCTGTGCCCACTGAGCCTCTGCCCAGCACCATCAGAGGAGAAGGATGAGGAAGTGACAAAGTCACCAAGGAGAGGGAAATCACTCAGGCCCTAAACCCCGAGGTTTTAAAGGAGCTGCAAAATCTGTGGAAAAATTACAGCCATAAGCCAGGTGAGTGGACTCCTGCCTTGTTGCTCCGATGTTGGGATACTGGATTGCTGTCGGGAGTCAGACAGCAGGCAAGCCAGGCAGCTGGGATCACTAAGACGCTGGGACTGACAAAGTGATTGGAAAGGGAACTGGAACCCACAGCCTTTGGACATGGTTCCTGTTGACTATGAAAGCCAGTTACCCCCTCAAGGACCATCTGGTAGGCTGCCTGGCAAGAGGACCACCACTGAGGAAGGTATCCAACGCTTGAGGGAACTGCTTGAGGGAACTGGGACTGCACCCAGTCCATGTGGCAGAAGGTGGTACGTAACTCACCAGTGTCGTGTGCCAACACCCTGGTGCTGACACACTGGCCAGACTCTGAACCACCAATTGTGGAGTGGCTGTTTCAATGGCTCCAGAGGTTCAAAGAGAACTTCCCCTCCTCCCTCCCTGTCATGGGCCTATGTCTCAGCTGTCAGGGACGCCCCATGGAATCAGCTTCACCCTGCCAGAGGGAAAGGGGGAGCCAGGTTCACACCACGCCACCCTGCGGTTCCTCCTGAATGACCAGGAGGAGGACAAGAAGAAGCGGGACAATGTGCCCACCTCAAATCTAGAAGCCCACATACATGAACTGCAAGGAAGACCGCCAAGAAGCACCCATCCAAGAAGGCTGACACTCCAGTTTCCACCAAGATAGTGGAAGACAACCAGCAATGCCCCAGACACAGAAGAAGAGCTGAGAACACTCCTCCTCCTGGCCTTGGTGAAGGAACTTCTGGTCTGAGACCACAGGACTCAAGAGAGCGAACACACCAACAAGGAATAAGGGTTCCTATCTCTGGTCAGGCAGAGGAAAGGGACAACCAGATTTACTGGACAGTGTGGATTGGATGGCCTGGCACGTGGGATCCACAGGAGTAGGCAGCTTTTATGGAGACCAGTGAACAGTGTAGAATCATAGAATCATAGAATCATAGAATTGTTGAGGTTGGAAGGGACCTTTAAGATCATCGAGTCCAACCTTTAACCTACCCTGACAAGAGCCACTTCTAAACCATGTCCCTCAGTGCCCCATCTACCCTTTTTTTAAACACCTCCAGAGATGGTGAATCCACCACCTCCCTGGGCAGCCTATTCCAATGTTTAATAACCCTTTCAGTGAAAAAATGTCTCCTAATATCTAATCTAAACCTCCCCTGACGTAACTTGAACCCGTTTCCCCTCGTCCTATCACTTGTCACCAGGGAGAAGAGGTCAGCCCCCATCTCTCTACAACCTCCTTTCAGGTAGTTGTAGAGGGTGATATGGTCTCCCCTCAGCCTCCTCTTCTCCAGGCTAAACAACCCCAGCTCCCTCAGTCGTTCCTCATAAGGTTTGTCCTCCAGGCCCCTCACCAGCTTTGTAGCCCTTCTCTGGACACGCTCCAACACCTCAATGTCCCTCTTGTAGCGAGGGGCCCAAAACTGAACGCAGTACTCGAGGTGGGGCCTCACCAGTGCCGAGTACAGGGGGATGATCACTTCCCTAGTCCGGCTCACCACACTATTCCTGAGACAGGCTAGGATGCTGTTGGCCTTCTTGGCCACCTGGGCACACTGCTGGCTCATATTCAGCCGGCTGTCAACCAACACTCCCAAGTCCTTTTCTGCCGGGCTGCTTTCAAGCCACTCTGCCCCAATCCTGTAGCGCTGCATGGGGTTGTTGTGACCCAAGTGCAGGACCCAGCACTTGGCCTTGTTGAACCTCATACCATTGGTCTCAGCCCATCGGTCCAGCCTGTCCAGATCCCTCTGCAGAGCCAACCTACCCTCAAGCAGATCAACACGCCCGCCCAGCTTAGTGTCATCTGCGAACTTACTGAGGGTGCATTCGATCCCTTCATCCAGATCATTGATAAAGATATTAAAGAGAACCGGCCCCAGCACCGAGCCCTGGGGGACACCACTTGAGACTGGACACCAACTGGATTTAACTCCATTTACCACCACTCTCTGGGCACGGCCATCCAGCCAGTTTTTTACCCAGCGAAGAGTACACCTGTCCAGGCCATGAGCAGCCAGTTTCTCCAGGAGAATGCTGTGGGAAACAGTGTCAAAAGCTTTGCAAAAATCCAAGTAGATAACATCCACAGCTTTTCCCTCATCCACTAAGTGGGTCACCTTATCATAGAAGGATATTAGGTTTGATAGGCATGACCTGCCCTTCACAAACCCATGCTGACTGGGCCTGATCACCCTGTTCTCCTGCATGTGCCGTGTAATGGCACTGAGGAGGATCTGTTCCATGACCTTCCCAGGCACCGAGGTCAGACTGACTGGCCTGTAGTTCCCCAGATCCTCCTTCCGGCCCTTCTTGTGGATGGGTGTCACATTTGCTAACCTCCAGTCAGCTGGGACCTCCCCGGTTGTCCAGGACTGCTCATAAATGATACCAAGTGGCCTGGCGAGCACCTCCGCCAGCTCTTTCAATACCCTTGGGTGGATCCCATCTGGCCCCATAGATTTGTGCACCTCCAGGTGCTGAAGCAGGTCCCTCACCATTTCCCTTTGGATTAGAGGGGCTTCATTCTGCTCCCCATCCCTGTCTTCTAGTTCAGGGGTCTGGGTGCTCAGGGAACAACTGGTCCTACTGCTGAAGACTGAGGCAAAGACTTCATTAAGTACCTCAGCCTTTTCCTCATCCTTGGTCACTATGTTGCCGGCCCCATCTACTAGAGGACAGAGATAATCCTTAGTCCTCTTCCTATTGCTAATATATTTATAGAAGCTTTTTTTGTTGTCCTTGACAACAGAAGCCAGGTTTAGCTCCAGCTGGGCTTTAGCCCTCCTGATTTTTTCCCTACATAGCTTAACTACCTCTTTGTAGTCGTCTTGAGTGGCCTGCCCTTCCTTCCAGAGGCCATAGATCCTCTTTTTTTCTCGAAGTTGTAACACTAGCTCCCTGTTTAGCCAGGCCGGCCTTTTTCCCCGACGGCTTGTCTTCCGGCACATGGGGACAGCCTGCTCCTGCGCCTTTAAGACTTCCTTCTTGAAAATCATCCAGGCTTCCTGGGCTCCTTTGCCCTGCAGGACTGCCTCCCAGGGGACTTTGTCAACCAGGCTCCTGAAAAGCCCAAAGTCCGCCCTCCGGAAGTCCAAGGTAGCAGTTCTGCTGACCCCTCTCCTTGCTTCTCGCAGAATTGAAAACTCTATCATTTCATGGTCGCTGTTCCCAAGACAGCCTCCAACCTTCACATCCCCCACAAGACCTTCCCTATTTACAAACAACAGATCCAGCAGGGCACCTTCCCTAGTTGGCTCTCTCACTAGCTGTGTCAGGAAGTTATCCCCAGCACATTCCAGGAACCTTCTAGACTGTTCCCTCCCTGCTGTATTGTATTCCCAGCAGATGTCCGGCAAATTGAAGTCCCCCACGAGGACAAGAGCTCGCGATCTTGAGACTTCTCCCAGCCGTTTATAGAATATTTCATCTGCCTCCTCATCCTGATTGGGCGGTCTATAACAGACTCCTACTACGATATCTGCCTTGTTAGCCCTGCCCCTGATTCTTACCCATAAACACTCAACCCCATTATCACCATCATTAAGTTCAAAGCATTCGTAACACTCCTTAACATACAGGGCCACACCCCCGCCTCTCCTTGCTTGCCTATCCTTCCTGAAGAGCCTATAGGCATCCATGGCAGCACTATAGCTATGTGAGTCATCCCACCACGTTTCTGTGATGGCGACTACATCATAGTTTCCCTGCTGCACGATGGCCTCCAGCTCGTCCTGCTTATTCCCCATGCTGCGTGCATTAGTGTAGATGCACTTCAGTTGGGTTAATTGTCCTGCCACTTTCTTGGGGGGACAGGCCCTGATTTGCACCTGGTCATTCTCGGACACTACTGTAGCTACCAAATTATCACTACTCCTTGTGTCTATGCTGCCACACAATTCACTATCCCCCACCATCGCTGAGGCAGGCTGCAAGACCCTGCTATCACTTATACCCATGAGCACTGCTATGTTGCTCCCAGGCACCACTTTTGTGATCCTGGTTTCGTCCCCATCCCCCATCAAACCTAGTTTAAAGCCTTATGGATAAGCCCTGCTAATTCTTGTCCCAGTCTCTTTCTTCCCCTTCAGGTTAGGCTTCCCCCGCCTGATGCCAGCATGCCTGGTTTCCTGTAGATCAGCCCATGTTCAAAAAAGCCAAAGTCCTGCCGGACGCACCAGTCGCGGAGCCAGGAGTTAATTTGCTGGCTCCTCCTATTTATCCCCTCGTCTACCCCTGCAAATGATGGGATAGAGGAGAACACTATTTGTGCTCCCGATCCCTTAACCAGCCGTCCCAGGGCCCTAAAGTCATTCTTCATTGCCCTCAGACTTCTGGTACCTACTTCGTCACTGCCTACCTGAAATATCAGTAGCGGATAGTAATCTGATGACTGGACCAGGGAAGGGAGTTTCCTCTGTATGTCCTTAATTCTGGCCCCAGGGAGGCAGCTGACTTCCCTGTGGGATGGGTCCGGTCTACAGATAGGACCCTCTGTTCCTCTCAGAAGGGAGTCACCTACTACAATAACCCTTCTTTCTTTCTTTGTTGAGGACGTCCTGAGGCGTGGGGGTGAGTGACGAGCACTGTGCATTTCACTGGATGGATCAGCTCCTCCATCCTCAATCGCCTGGTCCTCAATTTCCAGAGCCTCATACCTATTACGTAAGGGCAGTTGGGATGGTGAGGGGGGCCGTGAGAGGTTTCGCTTACCTCTCCGAGGAGGGATCTGACACCACTCCCCCTTATCCCTTGAGTCCTCTCCTTCTGCCTGGTGACAGGAGGGAAGTGGGTCATCCACTTCTGATAGAGCCTCTTCCTGCTGCCTTTGCCTCAGGGTATGGCTCCACCAATCTATTTCGTTTTCACAGTTCCTAATACTTCTTAACCTTTCTACCTCTTCCTTCAGTTCAACCACCTTCCTGAGCAGATCATTTACTTGATCGCACCGTATGCACACAGTGTCTCTGGATCCCTGTGGGAGCAGTGCCAGACTCAGGCATTCATTACAGCCCGAGACCTGCACAGCCACATGCTTGCAGAGGAGCTCAGTCTGAGTTCCCATGTTTTTCCTCGCAGAAGCTTTTGACTGTTTTGCGGCCACGTTCTTTTCTCGTACCGGGAGATGGAGGATCTCTGCTGTTCGCTTCCCTCGTGCCCTGAGCCGGTGCCCTTGCACGCCGATGTTCCTCTGCTTGTGGTTGCCCAGCTTCTGCTTACCTTAGACTCAAGGCTTCCAGTGACCCACCGTACCAAAAATGCTGCTCCTTGTTTGTTCGTTCGCTCGCACTGCAGTGCCGCCCTGGGTGACCCACGTAGGCTGCCCGCGTGCTGGGTGCGCAGCGGCCGGCCACTGCGCTCTGGGACCGCCCGTTTAGAGCTGCCGCGTGTGACGCTGACTCCGCCCCTGCTGCGTCAGCAGCCCGCCCCCGAGCTGCCGGTTTCGGCACGAGCTAGCCGCCTTTCCTGGCTACAAGAGCCCTCGAAAGAGCCCTCAAAAGAGCCCTTTGCCGGCCTTATCCGCCGCGATCCCCTTCCCCAGTGAGGCCTTACCTGCACTGAAGCTGGTCTCCACGGCGACTCGCGGTGTACCCTAATGCCATCAGAGTACAAGGGAGCAGAAACCATCTAGATCTCTGGAGTGGCCTAGACTGGGAACGTAAGCTTGGTGAGTTCAGGGAACATCAGGACATCTAGGCAGAGATGCAACATACAGACTGGGCTCACGATCGAGGGGTGGACCTGACCACTGAAGATATCACACAGGTGGTAGGCGGCAGCGCTATGGAGGGCAGAGAAGATAATTCAGAAAGACAGGCAAGAGGAGTATCAGGCAACCCAGGACTGAAGTCTTCTTTCCCTAACCAATCTCCATACTAGAACTCTATTGCCTTCAGCCACATGCAGAACCTACACCTTGAAATTTCACAATGGCAACAGGCTGACACAGGATTCGGGCTTCTCAGTACTACCGGATTACAAAGAACAAGCAATAGCTTCTGCTGACACAAGGCAGCACGGCTCCATTGACTACAGCAACCTCACTGACTTAGATGAGACTTAATCGAATACATCTGCGATCACGCATTTTATTTCACTATCCTATTTTTTCCTTCCCCACTGGGGTCTCAAACAACGTTACTCAAAACATTGACAAGGACGAAAGTCAACAGAGTGTCATTAATACCAACCACAGCTTCAAAGTCTGCCTGTCCACTGCCCATACTCCATCTAAATTAAATTTGGTAAGATTTATCTGAGCCTGATGTAACTAAATTAATCATGCAGAGCACTGACCTATCCTACCACAGGCTCCTGTGCCCCATCCTGCATGTTTATTTCAAAGGTAATCTAATTTACTGCAAATGTGCTCATCTAGCTGGAAAGCAGACTGTGATAGGTACTCCAGAAGGAAGAAAGCTTTCCAGAAAGCACGGCTCGGTGAATTCCTTTCTATGAGGATTATAGAAGCTATTTTGTTGTTGATCTGCACTGGAATCAGTCACCCGCTCCCTGCTCTTTGTCTCAGTGTGTTTCTGAAGCACAGTTACGCTCCTAAACTCCAATCAGTTCAAAATGGAGTGGAACGCACCGGCCCTTTCCTCTGGGTTTTCCGTAAAGAGCTTAAGCAGCTCTGGAGAGCTGCTGGGTAACAACATGCTGCCTGCAAGGCATCTTTGGCAAAGGAGAGTGAAATCCTGCCAGATGTTTGCTAGCAAAACGCTGAAGCCCACCAGCCTGTTGAGTAGCCAGCAGTGGCAGAGCCTGCCTTTGTAACACCAAGGAGAGCCAGAGCACGACACTCTGACCTGAGTAGCGATGGGAAACGAGACTTACGCTGCAGACGTCTCATGTTCCTAAATACAGACAACCCAACCAGTGCTGAAATGATGAGAGGACCTTACTATGATTAATAGCAAGTGTCTTCTAGACACCAGCTGTCTCCTGTCCCACTCCAGGCTGTTCGGCCCCACTCGCCGTTGCCTCCCAAGCTGTACCTTGCACTTTGGCTTTGTTTCAGCAGTGTGGTGACGGAGACATCAGAACCAGTTCTGCTTCCCGTGGCACAAGCCCCAGCAACAGGAGAACAGGGTTGGGAGGAGGGGTATGCAGGTGTCCATTGGGGCAGGGATGAAAGATGGATGATCCCAACACCAGGTAGAGGATGAACTGGGAGAGGATAAGGGACTTGTGCTGCACTCAAGACGTTTGGCCACTTTGTATCATGGCAAATTTCACAGGTTGAGTCCCAGCAGAGATTTTAGCACGTATGAAGGCAACCTTCTCCAAAAGTCCCCATCTTCCCTCTTTCCCCCAAGTCTCAGTGGTGCTGCAACACTTGGTGGTGGCATGATGCTCCCTTTTTCCCGTTTCAGGACTGAGGTGGAGTCCAGAAAGACTCAAGGAGACAGGCATCACCTACCACTGCTACCAAAGTTCCCTGCCTCCTTGACTCTCCCTTTCCACGCTGGTTCACTTAGCAGCGGGACGGCTACAGAACCACCCAAATGACCAGAAAGAGCTCCAGAGGAGCAGGGTGGGCACCATGAAAAGACAATCTTTTAGCGGACAGCGTGATGCTTCCAGACTTCAATATAAGCTGTGTGACCAGTATCTGATCACCAGAGACTGACAGGAGGCTGACAGCAGAGAACGGACTAACAAGGGATGGATTCTGCCTGAGCATCCATGGAAATAAAATCTACCTGAGGCCCCTGCCCAGCAGCCCCGGCTTTGACAGGGAGGCGTGACTTACGGCGTGTAAACAACCACTTGGACACTTTTACCATTTTAAACTCCTCGTTCTCTTATGCTCTGTTCCATTTGTTGAGATTAAATAGTATCTTGCTTTGCTGTAGCCGTTTGTACTCTGTTTGACACCCAGAAGAGGTGTGCAAGGGCTCAATTCAGGAACCTGTGCCCACTAACACGGCCAATACAGAGACTGCCATAGCCCAGCCCAGACCTCTTCTGAGGGTGGGAAGCTCAGAAATATTCAGAAACTAGAGAGCAGAGAGAAAGGGCATTCGTACTCAATATCTCCAAAAATCCAGCAGCAGTTTAGGTTTCTAAATGCAGTTCAGGGGATACCTAGCTTTGAAAATCTTTGGTTCACATAAACTCAGGAAAGGAACTTGCTAGTGATTCAGTGGGAAAATCAGCCTTAGGCTGGGAAAGATCTCAAAGAAAACAGGAAGACAAAAGGAGGTACGTGTGCTCGTGGTTTGCAGGAGTGGACTCAAGACAGATGGTCCTTTCCAGCCCCACACACCACTGACTAGATAGCACCACCATCCACAATGCCAAACCTTTGATCTGTATCCTGAAGCCAAGACACGACAGCTGGGAGCTCCCATGAAGGACGCCAGATAGAGAAAAATATATACTGTATAAAAAACAGGGGGAAAGGTTAAAAAATTAGTTAGCTTGCCTCATTAGTTTCCCTCTTTCCGACCACCTCATTGGTTTCAACATTTTTCTGCTGGGGATCCACATCTGCTTGCCCTCCTTATTTTCATCTGTTTGAGAGGAGTGCCTTCTCCCCTACAGCACCTTTGCAGAGTACGGCGGCACGAGCAATCCCTGCTGCGGGCCCTCGTCCAGATGGATGAACACACAATACAGAGATGTGTTACTCGTGTGCGTGCAAAAGCTGTAGGATGGCTGGCTGAGAGCACAGGAATCACAGAATCATACAATCATAGGGGTGGGAAGGGCCCTCTGGAGATCACCCAGTCCCACCCCCTGCCAGAGCAGGGTCACCCACAGCAGGTGGCACAGGAACGCGTCCAGGCGGGGTTGGGATGTCTCCAGAGAAGGAGACTCCACCACTTGAAGGAGACTCCACCACCTACTGCCCTCCGCCCTATTTGTATAAATGACAATAAATAAAACAGAGCAGAAGGGTGAGTTGATCAGAAGACACGCTCCCACCAACAGAGCCCGTCTGGCTGTAGGCTGCTGCCCTCCTACGGCAAGCGGCGACAGCTGCCCTTATCTCCAGAGCAGCTCTCTCTGTTACTAAGATGAACCAAGTTCAGTTGCTGGTACCGGCTGCCAGAAATTACAGCTTCCAAAACACCCAGCGTGCCGGCTCGCTGGCCGTCTGAAGTCGAAAATGAGCACCCTGCGGCACCCAGCCCTTCTGCCCTGCGAGGGAAGCCTTTGTGGTTGGAAAGGACTTCGTGCTGCTGAAGGAGCAACTGCCGTCCTGAGCCTGCGTGTGACACGGTTAGCGCTGAACAATGATGTCCCCGCAGAGAGGGCGCGGATTCGGGGCTCTTCTCCCTTAGTGACAGCTTTTTGTTGCTATTGTTGGGGGTTTTTTTCTAATGTCTGTATCTTGGCAACACCGGAGTTGTTGACTTGGAAACTCAGCGCTTTAAATAAGGCTAGGCTTGTTCGAGCGTTTCTGACGAATCCTGCATCTGTTACCATGGCAGGACTGCGAAGTTAAACCTCAGCACAGGTACCAGGCGTTTCCTTTCCTGCTAACGGCCCTTCCAGTGAGTTCCTCGGCTGCTTGGCAGCTTCATCCCCCTGGTTCCCAAAACTGCCACCAGTACAGTGCTTTTTCCCCCAGATACCCCATACACACCTTACTTCACCTTTGTTCTCATCCTCAAAGTCCTCTCAATGAAAGGCATGCCCCGAACGAGGAAATGCCTCCGAAAAATTAAAGATTCCCCCAGGAAGGAAACGAGGCAGGACCAAAGTGCCACGTAAGCGAGTCCACTGAAACGACAGCCCCTCGCACTGAATGGAGATGAGCAGTTCATGAAGGCTGAAGCCAACTTGAAGGGACCTTCAAGTAACTGAAAATCAAAGGATTTATACTAACAAGGAGACATTTCTGCTCTGAAAGCCTGAATTTTAACATGCTCGGCTTAAAGCGTTGCAGCGTACTAGCTGTGAGAGAAGCAGGTCTGTCGGAAGAGCACAAAGGGGTGAGTTCAGACAACCTGCAGCTGCTAAGAACTGCTGAAAAATGCATCTTTTTTACTCACCGATGTCTTACATCATGGCTCTCAAACTTTACTGTTTCAGTTAGAACTTTTTCTTAAAAGTACCACTAGCAATCCTTTTTTCAGGTCTGCACTTTTATTTTAAGATGCAACTTCAGCATCCCTGGACTTCTACAGTGAAACAGATTTCTGAGAGAGCCTAATGTATTTTATTGTTACTAGCACAAACTGAAAAACTATTCAATTTTGCAAAAATATTCTGAGGCTATAAAATCTGGTTTTTGCTCTATTAGGGAATAACATGAAAACAGGCTGCAGTTTGAAAGCTTGACTTCCAAAATCCCACGGATCCAGTTAGTTTCATCTTTCAGAACGGGAGACAGGGCTGGTTTTATATTTAAAGTTGGGGATATTTGGACACAGGCTCAGAGAGGTTCACCTATGGCAGTTGTCTGAGCCCAGAGGAAGTTCAGGAGAGAGAATGAGGGGAAACAAGTCTAAATCAGGAGCAGTTCACATCACCCAAATAGAGCTGGCAGAAAATAAGGCCCCTTAGACTCCGCACAGTCCTCTCCATCACAAATCTAATTCTAACTCTGTACACAGGCATGAAAGCTCATACGTAAAAGAAATTCAGAGTTGTTTTCTTTTCCAAAAGTCTGAATTGGGATTGTGTGCGTGTGCAGTGAATGTTCAGCCCTCGCGTCACTAGATCCTGCATTTTTGGTCTATAGGTTTGTGGCCTCCAGAGCGGAATTTGCCCGTTCAGACTGTTTGCATGGATGCTCCACGCCTGCACCTATACAGCTCTGAACTGCTCTGAATTCTGTACGGCCTATTGTAGGCCACCTGCTTTTTCTCGGGGCTCTGCCAGCCCAGAAATCATTCTATCCTAAAAGCAAGCAATGTCTGGGCCCTTACAAAGAAGGTCTTTGACAAGCTCTCCTGCGCTTGACAACATTAACAAGTCTGTCTTACTCAAACTTCGGTTTAAGCACTCTCTGGGGAATGCCCAAAGCCCTGGGAACACCATCCTTGAGTCCCACATACACCTCAAGGATGCTCCGTCAGGCTGACAACACACGCACGCAACTCAGCTGGCGCAAGGCTGCCTACCCGCTGCTCCGCAGCGTAGCACAGATATGGCCACCGCACCCTCACGAGGCGTTTTGGCCAGATCCGTTACGACAAACCTCCCCAAGCGCACACGCTGTCTGGCAGTAAAGTGAGGTGTCCTTTAAGATGTTCTTTTTTCTAACTTGCAGCGTGACACCCGGGATGCGCTTCCACTCCTGGGCTGTCAGAGCACTGCCCACCCCTGGCGCCCTTGGACCAGCGCACTGACCCACGCAGGCCTCCCTCTGGACATCCCTTCCCTGTGCGTTTTCCAAGCAAGAGCAGTCGGCAGATTTTCCTATCCCCTCCTCTACCCACTGTGCCCTGAGGGTGTTTCAGCTCTGCCTGTTCATCTCGGCTCCCAACAGGCATCAACACCTTCCGCACACTCCATAGTGCCAGACGCCAGGCTGCTCCCTGCCACCAAGGGCCTAAAACCCCAACCGACCCAGACGCTGATTTGCCACAAATCAGCCTCTTGCATGTCTCCAAGCCTTGGACAAGCAATGAGAAACGCCAGTGGTCTGGAGCAGCCAGGCTGCTGACGGCAACTTGAGCTTATAAACGAGTACGGATGCGGGACGCGCCGCTGAGGGGGAACATGGCGGCCGGCGCGCTCCCGCCGGCAGAGGCCGCTGTCCGCGCATGCGCAGCCGGCGCTGTGACTCCTCCCCTCCGCACGGGGGCGCAGCGCCGCCGCCCTCACCCTGCGGCCGGGGACTACAGTGCCCAGCATGCCCTGCGCGGAACGACCGGAAGCGGATGGCGGCCGCGCTTGCGCAGTGGGGAGGCAGGGCGGGCCGGAAGCGGAGGGGTGGTGCCGCCATGAGGGGAGCGGGGCCCTGCGCCGCGCTCTTCGCCTGGGGCTGCTGCTCGGGCCCGCTCCGGGCTCTGCTGCCTCCGGGCCCGCGGAGAGGTGAGAGGCGCCGGAGGGAGCCGGCGAGTCTGCCGGGCTGTGCGAGCACAGGGGAGGCAGGCGGCCCCCGGCTCCTCTGGGGGGCGAGGAGGAAAGCGGCGGGAGGGGGCACCCGGCTACCGCGGCGGTGGGTAACCTCGGCCGCGGCTGCACAGGGCGTTTGGCGGGCTGGGCCGGATGCCTGAGAGCGATCCTGGGGGCCTGTTGCCGGTGGGTTGTGTGAGGCAAAACACCTCCCGTGGGGCTGCGGCGAGTCCCCGGGAGGGGGTGTGCTGCATGGGCAAGGGCGGTTGTGGGGACTGACGGCGTGTGAGACGGGAGGAGCAACGGGAGTCAGCCAAGGGGTGCAGAAAATCATCACAGAATGGCGTCTCAGTTACGGCCTGTGGAAACATCAGTCAGTTTTAAGAACAGCTTTGGGCTGAGAGCCGTGCAGTGAGGCTGGTGAGGGGTCTGGAGCACAAGTCTGGTGAGGAGCGGCTGAGGGAGCTGGGGGTGTTCAGCCTGGAGAAGAGGAGGCTGAGGGGAGACCTTCTCGCTCTCTGCAGCTGCCTGAAATGAGGGGGTAGAGAGGTGGGGGTCAGGCTCTTCTCCCAAGTGACAGGTGATGGGACAAGAGGGAACGGCCTTAAGTTGTGCCAGGGGAGGTTTAGATTGGATATTAGGAAAAGTTTCTTCACTGCAAGGGTTGTCAAGCATTGGACCTGGCTGCCCAGGGCAGTGGTGGAGTCGCCATCCCTGAAGGTATTTAAAAGACCTCTAGGTGTGGTGCTGAGGGACATGGTTTGGTGGTAACTTGGCAGTGCTTGTTAGGTTAATGGTTGGACTCAATGATCTGAAAGATCTTTTCCAATGTAAAGGATTTTATGATGGAGTGAATACAGGAGTGAAGCAATAGGAGGAAGAGCAGCATGGCTAGACAACCAAAAGCTTCATGCTATAATATTGACGATATATATGTTCAATCCAGTGGGAAAAAAAAAAAACACTAACGCATTTGGAGGACAGAAAGCTCTGTGTTTAAAAGCTGTTGTGGCTCAGCCAAAAAAGAACATTTTCTTCCACCATAAGTTTTAGAATTATTTTAAATTATTTGTGCATAGTATTCAATGTTCATGCACTTAAATACAAATCTTTCCTTTGACTCTTTAATCTAATTTCTTATACAGACTTTGGTTTGGATACTACGGCTGTCTTAGTTACAGTCATTTCTTTAGAGTAGATACAAGGTAGCACATAATTTGATTTGTCTAGCAGTGGCACAATATGACTTCCCTGTTGTTCAAATGATACAAAGCTTTTGTGTAAAGGTCTAGATAAGATACAGAACAACATTTTGGTTAAGGCAGAGAGCCAACAGAACGGTTTCAAATAAGCATGGATTTAGAAGTAACAGGGCTTTTTAGATAACAAAGAATCTATCAGAACAGAATCTATAACATGCAAGGCCCCACAAAGATATGATGAAGGGAAAATATATTTCAAATAAAGTAGGAGAAGTGGCAAAACATCTGGTGGGAAGGCATTCCTGTAATAAATAGGGTGGATCTTTAACTAATACCTCCATCTGCAGTACTGGGTACAAACATCGTATTGCTTTGTTTCCCCATTACTTTTCTGGTGAACAAACAAATTCATTCTGAACATTACATTTGCATAACTTTCTAAAAAAAAAAAAACCCAACTCTGTAGCTTTATCTTTACAGGTGGCACTCTCCTTGCTGGAAGGGGTCGTGATAGAAGAAAGTGTAAGAAGAATGTGGTCGAGGGATTCTGTGAAGAACCAGATGAATGATGTTAGCTGTAACCAGCAGAAATTAGCTGTGTGTTAGAACTGCTGATGTTTTAAAAGTAGGAATGTGATTTAAGTTATGTTTCTCAAATATTACAAAACAATTGGTTATGGTGGTTTTAATTTTAGTGTATCAGGACGTACAGCTTCCTAGTTTACAAATGTACTTAAGATTGATATACGAGTCCTAGTTAGTATAGGTTTCCTACAGAAAAGGGACTGATGGTTTCTGACGTGTGCTGTAACCAAGCTGTCAAAAGGATCCAGCTCTTTGTTGCAACATCCATGCAGCTTTGCTGTGATGAAAGAAATAAAAATTATCGTATCGCATGATGAACGAATCCAGTTAAGTTTAAGTCACATGTTGTCCCTTCCAGGTTTTGCTGCCACGCTCATTAGGAAGTCATATGATGTCAGAAGAGTTGATATCACTCCCCTGGAGCAGAGGAAGGTGACTTTTGATACCCACGCGTTAGTCCAGGATCTGGAAGCCCATGGTAAGTGATACCTGATAAATAATTCAAAGGAAAACTTTTAGTTAAAAGTACAAAAATTTTGAATGCTATCAATTTTCTCAAAGTACCAAAACGCTGTGCTATAAAATGTTTTGGCAGCCTCTTGAGGTGGCTGGCGAAGGAGAGGCATCTGATAGTTTGATGCTTCAGTACAAATAAACTGATAGGTCAACTTAACCTTATTTGTAAGGCAAGTTTATGTAGTGTCTTCCCGCCAAGGAATATAATATACTCAAGAAATTTAAAGTAACAATACCAGTTAAAGAACTGTTTTCTAGCAAAAATGAAGCTTTAGTAGAAGTTCCTTCTACTAGCCTGCTAATAGTAACTTAAGGTGTTTGTCTCTAACTAGAAATACTTGCAGTAGCATAGTGCGCTTTTAGTTTGTGAGCGGGGCTGTCTGAAGTCCGATGAAAGGTCTGTGTGGCCCTGGGTTCTGTCTCCTGGCAGCAGCTGTGAGTCAGTGCCTGCAGAAGAGTGTTAAAATGGGGCAGATGCCTGTGACACATACTCTTGTACTTGCCAAGCAAGCCTCCAACTGTTCTCACCCTCAAGGTATTTTGGATCAGGTGTGAGTTTTAATAACCTTCAGTGGAATTCTTTTCATAAGCTTATTCAGTCCCTGAACCACTATAACCTGATTAGTACGCAGAGCGTCCTTTCTCATGGAGTTACGGGTATCCATTCCTTTTGTTTATGCAGAACTTGGCTTCCACGAGGTTAATTTGATGCCCGCTCAGCGCTTTTGTGGGAAGAGGGAATGACCATCTGATCTCTCATGCCACTCATGACTATGTAAACTTCCGTCATATACCTCCGTGATTCTTTTCCAAACAGAAGAGGCCTAGCTGAATTTTTCCTTGACCACTAACTTTTCCACGCTTTTGATCATTCCTGATGCCCTTCTGTGAATCTTTTCCACGTCTATCACAACCTGTTTCAAAGGGGAGGGAACAGAGCTGCCGGCACTGTTTGGCAACTGACTGTCCTGTGCCTTTGGACAGTGACATAATGTTGCATCTGTTTTGTCCTCCGCTCCTTTCCTTAGTAATTCCTAAGGCTTTGGTTTGCTTTATTGATCCCTACTAAGCATTGAGCTGATAGCTTCATCACACTAGCAACTATCTTGTAAAATCGCAAGATCTTTCTCCTGAGTGACAGTAGGAGCTTTATACAATCTGAGGTTAGGATTTTTTTCACTATTTGGGTCTAATAATAATATGTATTAATAGTTGGAAGACTCCTAATAGTCCACTAACAATGTTTGTTTCTTTTCATGTGCGTCAGACTTGTCAGCTGGTAGTTCCCTGCGTCCCTTCTGCAACTGTTTTTAAAAACTAGCATTGTATTTGCCGGTTTCCAGTCCTTGGGTAACCGAGGTTGTCTGTGAGACGTTACTTGTCCCCAGTACTAATTCAGCTATTTCTTCTTCGAGTTCCTTTAGAACTTGTGGGGTGAAGTGGACAAAGTGTAATTTTTATCATCAGAAAGCAAAAGTCCCAGTTTGCATTCATTCTGCAGGCAATGGATGCAGCAGTTTTTACAGTCAGTTTTGCGTGTGTTCATACCTGTGCACAACCATTTCAATATATGCACACCTTTTCATTTTCTTCTTTAGGATGCATACTACGTAGCTCGAGGTAAGTTTGGTTTTAACGGAACTTGCAAAAGTTCATTATAAAGTAAAATTTTGCTGAATTATTTTTATAAGGCAACAAGGTTAAACAATGTGCAGAAATTTGGTCCTCCTGTCAGCCGCGTGCTTGGACTATTTCAGTGTATTGAAAGTTAACGTGCTTCAGATTTCTGCAGCGTTACATCTGTTTTTTCTAGTTCAAAGTCACAGTGACTGGCTCCTCGCTGACAGTTTTCAGTAGCCGTCTGACTCCCGTTGCCACTGTAGTGGCACTTGAGTGTCCTAGTTAATCGTGTGCCTCTTGCTCATCTCTTCATCCAGCTTTCTAATAGTACTTTAACTTGTAATCCTTCAACTGTCTTCTAGGCTTTGGGAAGGAGCAAGCGGAGACCATCGTGTCAGCATTGATAACCCTGTCGAATGTCAGCTTAGACACAGTCTATAAGGATATGGTTACGCAGGCTCAGCAGGTAAGAAGTAATGTATGGTGTACGTACGCAGCATTGTCTAGCTATAACGGCTCATAGTCATGTATTTACAAGACGAGTGAGCAGCTCTGTAGTACTGTAAACGCTTCACTGAGATAGGTTCCCTAAGTTTCAAGGTGGTATTAAGAATAGTAATACCTTACACCTTTCATCTCACAGGAGTGTTTTCCAAATGCAGCCCCAATGTATCAATGCAGGGCAGAGATTGCTTCGTTTGCTGCTGAAAAGCTCTGAGGTGACGACACATTTTTAACTGTGCTTTACAGCAGAGGGCAGAAGAGATGCTCAAGGCGGGGTTCCTGAGAGATAACGAACCCGCCTGTCAGTGTCTGTCTTTACTAAAAATGTCAACTCGGGTCTGAGATACAGCGTATTTTTTCTGTTTTCCTATTCTTAAACTAAAAACTATTAAAACTTTTCCATTATTTTATTCTGCATTTCAGTCTCCAAAGCTACATCTGTAGTAAAAGCTAAACATGGTTAGGGTGAGGGCACACACCGCCACACGGTTGTCCAGAGCCGTTGCGGTGCCTTGGTTTGATTTTTTGCCTTGTGCCAGCTCCGTGTCCCTGACCCGGGCACAATTTATATGAAAGTACAGAGCCGGGAACTGTTCCCAGCAGGCAGAGTGGGCAGAGCCACCTTGATTTAGGAGGAAGGGATTTTAGCCGGCTGGATGTCATCTGTGGTGTGTCGTGTGCCCTTGGGGACAGAAGCGAATTATTTCATCGTTGGTATAAACCTCGCAGTTCGTGCTGCTCAGCTCAGCCCCTCAGCCTGCACTCCAGCAAAGCATCGAGGCGTCTCCTTCCGTTGGAGACTCAAGTTCACGTTTGTGGCCGTGTCTGGAGGCAGTGAATCAGTGAAGCAGCACGGCTGGTTTTTCTGTTGGTAATAGAGGTGGTGACGAGTTTCGCTTTTAACAAATTGCCAAAATAAAAAGAACTTCAGTTTTTCTCGTGGGCCAGACATCTGGGCTGGGATAATAAAGTTCTGGTGCACAGTAATGGTTTTAATAATTACCCAGGAAGGCTGTGCAAGCTGAAATTACGTGCCATTCTTCTTCAACGAGTTAATGCAATTGCGCATTCGTTGCTGGTTTTTTAAACTGCTGAGCCTTACTTCCAACGCATTTTTATCTTACTGGCATTTATTCTTAATAAAAGTTATTGAACTTTTTTCTGTGAATCTCAGAAGAAGAGAACTTTTGTCCCTCTAATTTTTTCATCAAAGTGGAAATCTTCCTGTTTGGAGACCCTATTATATGTAAAGAAAGTCAGTATCCCGAATATAATTTGCATGGAGTTGGGTTAGGCAGAAACCCTGGTTTTCACAGTGTAGTCAGTGTTGACGCTGGATGTTTGAAGAAGGGATGAGGCAGATTGGCTCCTCAGTGTAAATACAACTGGGGTTCTCCCAGGAACTGTAAAAACATCATTGTGTTCAGCCAAGTAGTCAGACTTCAGTGGGAGCTGGATCAGGGCACGTTTTAACAAATTCAGTTCAACATAGGATCTGAGAAATACTGTTTGACTGTGCTCTGAATGAGAGCTCTTCGTTTTGCGGGCGCTCAGCTTTAAAAGCAGAATCCCGCAGAGATATGTCACTTCCTGTGCTACATAGGAGGATAACCTCCTCCTCCTTGCTAAAGGAGTACTGCTTTTGAGATTCTGAAATACAAAGGTTCTCCCTTTATTTTCTTTTCTCTTTTTTCGCTCTGTAGTTTATAAATAGCAGTTGAAGTCCAAACACCAGGAAGGCTTTTTTCGTTGCTTTTCAGCAGTCTTTTACGAGTCTGCCTCACAACGCTGAGAGGACGGTGTGATATTTGTATCACTGAATCCTTGGCTTTTGATGACTTTGTGGGCAAGAAATGGAAGTGCTGCCTTCGGAACTGGATTCAAACCAACGGTTACTGTTTCACAGGCTACTGAACGCTCCTTGAAAATCCAAGAGAATGAAGGACTAACCTGAAGTTTCGGGTCTATTTCATTTCATAGCTACTTGGACTAATACCTCTGGCTTTTTTGCTTAAATTCAGAGTTAGTGTATTAAAGCACCAGAAAAAGTACAAAACCAAAACCTCCTGAGTCTTTCAAACAAATTTCAGCTATAAAATCCTGTGTTTTCTGTAACTTTCTTGTCGGAGAGTCTTCCTGGTTTTGTCCTTTGCCGTAGCTAATGTCATAATTTCAGACCTAAAAATCTTGAACTGTCCTGTACTTAGCAGAAAGAGGGCACCTTAATCACTGACGTGTTTTATTGCTTCAAAGGAAATAACTTTACAGCAGATCATGGCACATCTGGACTCCATTCGAAAAGATATGGTCATCCTGGAGAAAAGCGAATTTGCAAACTTGAGAGCAGAGAATGAGGTACTAATAAATATTTTTAATTAAGCTTTAATGAAGTTCAATCGTAATGTATGTTGGGTTATACCAGTTGTACATTTTTGTGGAACAAAATACGAATGTAAAAGTAATCATGGCTACTTTTATCAGAGTTTGAAGTGTTTGTAGATTACAACTTCTGTGATCACGTAAAAGATATATTTCACGAGATAAGACTTGCTCAGTTCTGCTATAAAGAAAAAAATAATCTACACATCTTAGAATTGTCTTCTGTATTTTTATTTAAGGGGATTCTGGTAGAGTCTGGTCACTGTTAACCATACAATGCAGGGAGAGCAGTCAGCCATTTCTTTGCAACAATTTAATAATAATAGTAATAAACTGGTGATGATAATAATAATAAATCGGTGATTTAGATACATTTTGCTTTTACGTGATAGCATTTTGGTATTTTTCTGCTGTCTTTAGTCTCAGAATAACACAATCATCATCGTTACAAAATAATTCCTTTGTTTTGAGGAGAATTCCCAGCAGTTTATATGTGGTCGTAGAGATTGAGTACACTAGTTAGGATACTTAATTGCTCCGCTGGGAGAAAAATTATGGAAGAGTAATTGCGTGCTCGCGGTGGTAACGCTTGCATGACTGACTCACTTGGTCAGCAGTTTTCTGAATTTGTAAAATTGTTTTTTCTTTTCCTCCTTTGCACCTAGAAAATGAAAATTGAATTAGATCAAGTGAAACAGCAGCTAATGGTAAGTAAACAGCAAGTACCTACACGCTCCCATTGGGGAAAGTAAGTAGTTATTTTCATAATCTTTATTTGCTTTAAAGAATGAAACCGGTAAGATCCGAGCTGACAGCAAGCTAGACATAAACCTGGAAAGGAGCAGAGTGACAGATATGGTAAGCTGGTCTACGCAGATACCCTCGTCAGTGCTGTGTCGTGTTTTCCGTTACTACAGTTGTGATTTATCGTTCATCCACAGTTCACGGATCAGGAGAGGAAACTGATGGAAGCAACAACAGAGTTTCATAAGAAAGTAAGTACTAAACAAAGCTCATCTTCTGCTGAGCGGGATACAGTTACGTGCTGCGTGTTACACAAACCCCAAACTGTCGTGAAAGTCGGTAGATTTTTGACTATGGTAACGCAAAAGGCTGGGCTGCATCACCCGTGTCTGTTGGACGTGTGTCTTGCCGAGGTCTGTGGGATTTGCGCTGAGCACTGTTCGGGCAGAGAGAGGTATGTGAGCCTTGTCTCCTGCTCCCGGAGTATCCTAAGTGCAGGCTGTTACCGGCGGGGTGGGCGCTGTCACACCGCCCTTCCAAATACTAACAGACGAGCCGATCGGCTGCTCCAGAGGGATGGGTCAGGGGCCGGCAGCCAGGCAGATAGTTCAAGGGCTGGAAGTCCTCGAAGCTGCTCGCGGGCGCTGAAGGCAAAGACGGACGTGTCTCATTGTACCCCTTTTCTGGATGTGGCTCGTGAATGCCACCTTTCTTTTGCAGAAATGTAGGGGTACTGTCTATGCGCTGTAGAGTGCCTCCTTTAGGAGGCGCTGGCATATCAGAGACAAAAGCCTGCGCGATCTCGGTTTTCTCTTTTCCTGTCTCCCTCTTCAACGTTCTTTCTGGGTCGTATTAAATGCTGCTCTCTGTATTCTGAGGTCTCACCAGTTCCATATTTTACATCAGCGACAGGCTGAAAATTGTGGTATTCTTGTGTGGCTTTTCAAAGGTGAAAGGGCTAGAGATCATTGTCAAATACATGCTCTCTTTCATGTTCCAGGATTCAAGTACCAACAGTGTTATCTCAGAAATCAGTAATAAAATTGACACTGAAATAGCTTCCTTAAAAACACTCATGGAATCAAATAAACTCGATACGATACGTTATTTGGCAGGTATGTAACAGGCAAGGAGGTGAGTATCAGTATTGTATTTTGGGTGTATAGAATTTTGTTCAAGAATGCGTGCAAAGTGAATTCGGTTGTGTAGCAGCAGATAACTGGGATTGGGCGGGGGCCGATCCTCCCCAGTGAAAGAAACGTGACAGAGAACACGGAAGAGGTGGGAACCTGCAGACACTGCAGCGGTTGGACTAGGATTGTGCACAGAACACCAGGAGGAACGTGGACGTGATTTTTTTTTTTTTTTTAAAGGTTAGGAAAGAAGTCTGAATACCTTATCTAGTCTCACTGTACCTCTGCTTGCTGCAGGGCAGCCATTCACGTGGCAGAGTTGTTCCCACGGTTCTCCGGCACAGATTTAAGTTACCCTGAAAGTCTGCTGGTATTTGGGACTGGTATTTGGCGGCCAGTCCCGCCTCCCACTCAGTCCTCCACAGGCACAGGGTTCCGGTGTGGCGGTACTGGTACTTTCCCCCAGACGAACTTCAGTCTGATTTGGGGTTGTCTTCGCAATATATATGTAACCACTGAAATCTTTATGGTATTGGAGCCGGACGAAAAGAGAGTCAGGTGTTATATTTGGAAGTGAGAGCAAGTGCAAAGGGAAACGTAATGAGCTTTATTCTGACACCAGCTGAAGCAGCAACTCAACAGATCCGAAAGCTCACAGGCTCCAGAGGCGCTGCCGGGATGCCTTAATGTCGTGTCAGACGGGTGTATTGTTAGTTCATTGCCTTTTCGTTCAGTGGGAAATCATCTTAATCACATCTACTGCAAGAGCTGGCACAGCCGTCTCTCCCGTGCTACCGGTCCCAGTAGGTGGGTGACAATAGGGAGAGCTCCTGTAGCCCGTTGTAGCCGTTCAGAGGTGTCCCTGAGAACACAGTTCCTCGGGCTGCTGCATGTCGCCTCCCGTCTCACACCTGGGCAGTGCTACGCTGCAGGATCTTACATTTAAGACAAGTCATTGTCTCCTAAAATTATTCTATCGCACCTGCAGCAATTCAGGAAGTTTAGGAGGCTCTGCTCTACAGTCGTTCTTCCATCTGTTTGCAGTTAATTTCCTGTATGTAGAAGGTGATACAATTAGCATTCAGCTAATTATTTTATTTATTTTTTTTTTTAACAGCTTCGGTATTCACTTGCTTAGCGATAGCACTGGGATTTTACAGGTTCTGGAAGTAGCTCTAACCGGAATAACTGCATCAAATACAGATGGAGAAAAGGCCACCCAGGCAACATCAGTCCGATGATCGTGTTTGTGCTGTAGATAACCGTGGTACCTTCTTGTTTTGATATTCTTACTGTGCGCTAAAAATGTTTTCTGCATATGTAACACTAAAGATCAAAACCGTTGGGGGAAAGTAGGCAAATAGTAATATTTCATTGTCCTCCACTGAATACTGTATTTATTTCAAAGGACTCCTTATGCTAAATCAGGAAGTGGTTTAGAATTAGTTTTGTTTTCTTACGGAACATTCTCAATTGAACGTTCTCACTCTCGGCTCCTCTTGAAATGGAAATATTAAACATGTGATAGGCCTTCGAAATGAGAATACTGTTCCCAAGTTAGTATTCCCAATATGGGAATAAAATAATGCCAGATTCCAACAGACCTACTCTGATCTAAGAAAATTAGTCTTAAATATAGGATCTGGATTTTCGCCTTCAGTCCGTTCCTCTCCTTTCTGATGGATTGAAGCCTAGCCCTTTGGGGTTTTTATTTATGTATAAACGCACCCTCCAAGGCCTTTACTAAAGAATCCTTGTTTTTCTTGAAAACTGGTTTACATAAATTTAAAATCTCATGTAGAACTAAAATGTCTCCATATACTTTTATTATTTATTTATTTTTTTAAGTATCTCTTGCAATTTCTGTAACCCCTGAGGTAAACAGAATGGGAGAACTCTGTCTTTCCAAGGGAAAACGCCTCCGCTCCCAGCTGTGCGTTACAGCCCTGGGGCAGAAAGTGCTCTTAGCGCCTCCGAGCAGGGCAGAGTATTGCCAATAAACCCTCCCAGGGTTTCTGGGTATAGGATCTGGCTTGTAATGTGGAAATACTCAGCATCTTAGTGGTGCCAGCGGGGTGGTGGTCATCTCCCTACCATCTCCACGCTCCTCGGGACTGTTCTGTAATGCTGGGGGACACGCTGACCCCCCCAGCTTCTGGTGATGACCACTCTACATTTTTGCGAGGACCTCACAACTCATTGCAGAGATGGGCCGTAGCAGGCGGATGCCTTCCAAAACGGAAGCAGTTACATGTTGTCGAGTACAAATGCATATGCTTGGTTTGAGTCTTTTAATAAAATAAGAGTTAAAAATCTTCCTGGATTAAACTTCTAAGTAAGAGTAGGCCCTTTATGGGGTAAAGAGTATTTAGTACTGATTAGTGGCAATTTTTTTTTTATTGCAGTTTTATTCTGTTTACAGTTGAACCTTCTGGTATCCTGCTAATTCTTATATTCTGTGCATTAAAATATTTATCATCTTTGTTCAAGAAAATAAAATTAATTTCTTATATTTGCTATCTGACTGAGAGACTTGAATACAGATTACCGGACCAAACGGGCACAGTGCGTTTACAGTGGGCGCTGAGGCCGCTTTTCCGGTTGTCTGTGTGTGCCCAAGAGGCGATGGTGCTGGCAGCAAGGAGCTCAGCAGCTCCTCGGCAGCCACTTGTCTCTGCTGTAACTGGTGCACGTACAAACCCATCTTGTAAGCTACAACCATTTCTGAAGTTCTCCGAATCACAGAATCATTTAGGTTGGAGAAGACCCCCGAGATCATCACCTGACACTCCCCAGCCCAGCACTCCACCCTGTCCCCCAGCACCACACCTACGCGTCTTTTAAATCCCTCCAGGGATGGCGACTCCACCACTGCCCTGGGCAGCCTGGTCCAATGCTTGACAACCCTTTCAGTGTAAAATTTCTTCCTAATATCCAATTTAAACCTCCCCTGGCACAATTTAAGGCTGTTTCCTCTCATCCTAACATTTGCTACTTGGGAGAAGAGCCCGACCCCCGCTGGCTGCCCCCTCCTTTCAGGGAGCTGCAGAGAGCGAGAAGGTCTCCCCTCAGCCTCCTCTTCTCCAGGCTGAACACCCCCAGCTCCCTCAGCCGCTCCTCACCAGACTTGTGCTCCAGACCCCTCACCAGCTCCGGTGCCTTCCCTGGATGCAGAATGACTCGGGTTGATCTTTTTTGCACTGTTCCTACGCGAGAATTTAGCACCAACGGTGATGTAGGAAATACCTCATCTGCTGCAGCGTCTCGCTACCATCCTCCCCTAGGCACCGAGGCAGGCTCTGGAGACTGGATTTCTCCTCGTTAGCTCTGGTACAAGGCTCATGCTGTCACTTGGTGTGCCTCGTCCTCAGCCTGGGCACACAAAACAAAGTGATTTTTTTTTTTTCAGTACCTTTGCAATTCTCAGAGACTAAGTTTCCTTTGGTAACTAAGGAGAGGGCAGATCAGGATTCAAGCACGAGCAAATTAACTTTATAATGGAAGGATTTTGTACTGAAATCAAAACTCTCAAAATATTATGCCCAGTGAGGGTTTCAAAGGGAAAAGTTTCACAGTAGCACACAGATGAGAGAAAAATCTTGATACGTAAAGTCATGGCCTGTGTCTTCGGCACGGAAGGGAGGTCAGTATTGCTGTTTCTACCTGCAACATGCCCCGTATCCTAATGAACTCTTCAGCCCCGAGTTGGACTGGGAAGTCCACAGCCGCAGTTCATCCGCCACCTCATGAAGGAGTTACCTCCTGGCTCATTTAGGAATGATTTGATGATGGAAATCAAGGGACCTGGCACTTGGCTGCTGAGAAGTGCTTCTCCCAGACTGTGTTCCGGTTGCACGCTGAAGGTTCTATCCGATTGTTAAGGTGCTTTTTTTCCCTCCTAAGGCACTAGTCAAACGGGAACGCTGTTCTCAGGCCTGGGAGGGCCTATGCCGGTGCTGCAGTTACCTCTTGAAATGTCACCTTATAGCCTGCAAAGCTGTTGCTAAACTACTACCTGGACAGGAAGAGACATCCTTCTGCTTTTTCTATTTTTAAATAAAAAAATGCTGCTGCTGTGATTTAAAAATATTTTCTGTCCCAGAGAACTAAAAAAATAGTTCAGCGAACTATAGAGCAATGAATAGAACAATGAACCGCGGCTCATCTGTGGAGCTGGGTACGCAAACGCTTTGCGTTGTCTGGGATATTGCCGTTCTCCCTCCTCCGTCTGCCTGTCCCTCCTCGGAGGTTCATTCCTCAGCGCAGTCTCACAAACACTCCTCCAGGGCTGCCCGCTGGCTTCTTCTTTGCTTTCTTTTTCTCTTTGCAAGACTTGGAGACACTCTCAGCTTCCTGAAACAAAGGATATCGCAGCCATTAAATAGCAGTCGCTGAAACCTGCTACCTCATAAGACAGGATGTAAAATACGTGGCTTTGAGTAACCCCAGAATATTGTGCTCAAACTGCAGCTGAGGCAGAGCGCAGTGCCAGGGCACGGGAGGGCAGGCACAGTGAGGTAAGATTTGAAGGCCCCTTGGGTGTAGCAGTCACTCGGAGCAGAAGTTTTTGAAAACAAACCTGCCTCAATAGAAGTTGTCTCCGGTCCCAGCTACTAAACCTAATGCCCAACTGGACCTTTTAAGGTTGCCACCGGTGAAAAAACTAACCACAGCCACTATTTCACCCTAGAAATGGGGCACTCTATGCCTCCATTTAAACCCGCCAGGGAAGGAGAATGGGTAATGTCTTAAACTGAGCTGTGGAAGCAGAAAGTGGCTTTTCTTTCAAAGGTGGAGGCCCCCGGCTGGCCTGAGGGTCTCAGCAGTCCCATCAGCTTGTGGGCGTCACGTAGCAGGGAAAGGTCTGAAATGCCAGCTCTCCTGTCCCCAGAGTTAGCATGGGAACCTCTGATCTACCCTCAAGATTCGATTTTTTAAAAAGCTACAATTTTTCTGTCTTTGCTTACTAAGCCAATCAATAGCTCGTATCTGCGTCATCTTTGCTGTCAGCAGGCTTGTTAATTAAGATGACAGCAGACGACACACAAGAACACCCACCGAAACCAGCCGCTGCACCCAGCAGTACAGCGTTGTACTGCAGTACTCCACCAACTCACTGCCCCCGACGGGGACAAAGGCAGGAAAACAAACCAGTTCTAACAGCGAGTTCTGAAGCAAAAGAAACACCCTACCAGCCCTGCTGCAGTTGCTACAAACCACGCCAGCTGGGGGCGAGGGGCTGACACGTCGGGTTGATACCTGATGTGAGCAGCCAGAAAGGCGGCCCGGTTAGAAGGGGAAAACCTAACAGCAGGAACTGGCTGCCGAAAAATACTGAGAGAGTAAGTCGGCCGGCCTGGGAACTGTGAGCCTGGAACAAGAAACATCCTTGAAAAGGGCAGCTGGCCACTTTAAACTACAGCTGTGGTACCTGAGAACCAGAGGCATCCTGGGACACCACCAATAAGCGCAAAACCAAGGGACTGTTAAGGCAACTTATTGTCTGAAAAGGTGGAAAATAGTCTGGAAAAAAGAAAAAATGGTCTGAAATAATAGAAACCTCATCATCTATCGGCTGTTACAGGTGGAAAGTAGAAAATTAGAAATAGAAACATCAGCATCCATTGTCTGCGTGCAGTGGTGGTGTTATCCACCCTCCTATGATACAAAAAGGGCTTAATATTTAATCCAAAATCGGGCCCCTCTCTCTGAGAACCTCCCCTGCTGCACATACTTTTCCTTTCCTAAAGAGGCTGAATTCTCCGCACAAACTTTCTACGAGATCGTGGCCTCTCACCAGGGCCGCCTGGCTGACTCCACGCTCTGTGACGTGGATCATCTTTCAAGTGAGACTGTTATTTTCTTGGTCCCTCTCTGGGCCCACTTTTGGGGTTCAGTTTGTCCTCCCTCTTTTGGGGATGGTTGGGTCCCCCTTTGGGATGGTTTAGCCCCTTCTGAAATCTGTCTAAATCACTTCATACCGACATCACGTTCCCTTACAGGCAAGCAATCCGAAGTACGTCAGCTGTCAGGCTGTCCATCAGTTGGCTTCACTAATGCTAAGTCTGTAGTACCCTGTAATAGCACGTACCTACTTGGTTATGGCTATACCATCAGCTGTTGCTTTACTGTCGATTGCTACCATATTATTGATTGCTACTCTATTATTGATTGCTAACAGTATTTTGTAGTAGTTTGACATATATGTATTTATATTCGCTACATTAATCATAGGTATGCTTGCTGGTGGTGATTTTTGTGGTATTTGTGGTAATCTGTAATAAAGCAGAATACTGCAGAGGATAAAAGCCTCTGTGTCCTTGTGTATTACAGACTCCCACAAAGCCACGGTTGCGATCTCTACACACCCGCAGGCCAGGTAACCCTTTAGGTGGTGCCCACACCTCTCCTGAAGCACCAGCCCAGTCCCAAATACCAGCTACCAGCCCAGATCAACTGGCAGTCGCTGCGTATGCAGCATGGAAGTACTTGGGGATCAGTCCACTCCCGGTTTTGTTAATATGAAGATGAAGAATATTGGTGCTTCTCTGCCAGGGTACAAAGGGAAACTGATACCCTTCCACGGCAGAGACACTGACAGGACACGACGAAGGCTACGGCTCACTTCAGTGTCCCAAGCTAAAAGCTGCTGGGCCGTTTACTCCAGCAGTTCCTAGCACCGTGCCTGGGAATCTTAGCGAGAACAAAGATGCACAAGCAACGGGCAGTGGCCTCCGTCCCGCGCGTTGGGGGAGTTCGTGTGGCACTCACCAGGGGGACAGCAGGGGGGACGCGCGTTTTCTCCAGGCTCTCTCTAAGGTGGTTTATCTCAGCACGGTAGTCATCCAGCTGGCTTTCCAGCTTCTCCCGCCTGACCCGCTCATATTCCAGCTGGGCCTCCAGCTCCCTCACAGCCCTGCCAAAAACAGAGGAGACGAGCAGAGCACGAAGCACACCCGAACCTGCCCTGGCTGCTCCACGCCGTCCTGTGCCTTTGCTGAGACCCAGCAGAAAGCAGTGCAGCACCCTTCACCCCAGCTGGGCCGGGTGCGCTCCCGTGTGCTCCTGGCTCAAGACCTTTGGGAGCCGCTCTAAACAGCCGCTTTTCCCTTCTCCACCATCTGTGCCCAGCGCACTCTGGCCACGAGATGGAGACGTCTCCCCACACACCCAGCCAGACGCCAGGGTCTCGGGCAGGCTGTAACCCGGCTCCATGGCCAGCTGCAGAAAAGGGAGAAGCACCCGAGGAGCAAAAGGTTTAGTATGAAACTGAGAAAGAGCACAAAACTCTCATTCTGGAGGAGTCAGGGCCAGCTTTTTCGTTTACATGTGGTGCCTCTACATCTTTGCTGTTGATTGGCTTAGCCACGGCTGAGGAATACTCAAATGCCAGCCTGCATGACACTTACTAAAGGGAAACTGAAGCACCGTCTGATAAACAGTTGCACAAGATCTCATCGGTCACACCCACGACGGCTCCTAAATTAATTGAGATTCCTGGAACTGGTTAGCTGAGACATAATTCACATATATTCTTATCATAACAGCAACTGACCTCGGCAACTGAGTCATCTGAATTGAGCTGGCTCTTCTCTGTACCAGGATGATCTAGCACAGCTACAACGATGGATGATTGGTACAAGGAAAAGGGAGACATTTGCCCCATGGCTTCAAACAGCACAGCAGGAAAAGCTCCCAGCAAGAGTTACCGCATTTCCCAGACTGAAGTATTTCTGACTCATGCAGCCCAAAGCTTCCAGGCTGTATCAGCCTTACTGACACTGCAAGAACGGCCCGTGCTTATGCCAGGAAATCTGTGCTCAGGGGGACAGGCTGACTTCTTGCAATCTTCAGATTAGTAACACACAGCTTTAAAACTGTGTGGGACACACATGGTGGCAATTTTTTGCACGCAATGCAGCCTGGTCAAAGCACTGGGCAGTGGTTCACAACAGGCCTCTTAGAGCCAGAAAACATGGTCTAAAGAAGGAATCTTCAAAATCTACGGCAACCTTCGCAAGTGGCAACTCCTGCCTTTCATCTAGCAAAATGGTGTTGTCATTAAATATTCTAAAATAATGAGGTTTTCTGGCATATGATACAAGCATCTTGGAGTTTATCCACAGGTGGGTGGCCTAAGAAGGGCAGGTAGGTACGCTGAAAAGTGGTATTTCCATCTCAAAAGGCCAATGTGGAGCTAGGGATGCTTCCTGGCCTCCACAGATGAAAGAAACCCTTCAGAGATCCTCACTATTTTTCTAGTTTAGCCGCACATGTCACAGAAAGCAAAATTCCTTAGAGCCTTATCAGAGCCCTCTAAAGACACTGTTAGATTTTGAGTAGCTGCTCTATCCAAAATGAACTCTCATTTCTGCCATTAGTCAACAATGACTCTTCCATCATTGCAAACCGATTGCTCTGACCTTCCAACACAGGCATCAACACCTGAGCTGGTCACCCTCCTCCTTTAAAGCCAGGAGAGATACTCCCAGAAGTGATGAATCTCATCCTGAAGGACATGTCTGATTATGCCCTGAAGGTGGCTACTTCTCTCCAAGGAGTCTAAAAAGGAGCTCAAGGTAAGTAACTTGGATGCAGACATCTACATTAGAGACATATCCAGGTAAGGAAGATGAAGTTTCAGCCTGGGCTGAGTCAAAGGATGATCCGCAACCAAGAAGTCCTGACCTCAGCTTCTTGGCTCATATATGGTTGTAAAATGAACTAATTAATTCCAGTCTGTGACAGCTATCACCTGCTCCAGATCTACACAGACGGGGAAGTCTGCTGTCATCTCGACGGCATGCAAGCCCTCGGGATACAATCTCCTCTTAGTGACCAAATAGAGACAGTGGTTTGGGGTGGCCCAAACACATAATGGACGTGTTTATCCGGAGAGACTGAGAACAGTGGGCAGCCAAATCTTTGACAGGTAGAGGTGGAGACAGGGCTGTCCTCTGGATGACGCATTACTGTTTAGGCTCTCAATCTTTGATAGACAGAAAGGCTTTTCTTTGACTTAGACAGTCTGCCCATCAAATCACCTGACCGATCTAACAGAACCTTTTCGTTTAATGGAGACCCTGAGAATCAGACAGACATTATGAAAAGTGCTTCACGTGCAAGGGCAGGTTTGCTGAGATTTCTTTTTTCCTGTGTCTGTATATAAGCTAATGCCTTCTTGAGCACAAAAATATTGCCCTTGACACAGAAATGTAGCAGGTCATTGAATAATTTCTGCTGTATATGCACTTCCACCCAAGCCATGCTAAGACTAATGTCTTTTCTCAGATTCATTAAAGTGCATACACGTATTTGGCATCCTCCACGCAAACAAAATAGCCAGGACTTCTCAGACCTGCTGCACATATGCTGCAGGAAAACCTGACAGGCCAGCAGAAAATCCTGCACAAGAAGTATGGACCCATCAAACACTTGTGTCGTGCTGGGGGGCTGATCCTGGTGGTAGAAGTCTAGAAATGGTCAGACAAATTGCCGAAGTCTGTTTCTTTTTGGCCTGGCTAAAGTTGGTAAGTGGAAAGGACAGAATGGCCAAAACAACCTGAGTGTAAGTCAGACTTAAATAAGGCTTTAAAATGGGCCTCACAGAGTTAAACATTAGCAGGACAAGTTAACCTTACTTCTCAACTTCCCTTTCTTCCTTTTTCATCTTCTTCTCCTCTTCAGTTATTCCTCCCAGCTGTCTGTAGTTGCTGTAGGCAATTTCTAGGTGGTGTTGAAGTTCTTGAATCTTGCGGTAGGCCCTTACTGTAAGACAGAGTTCTCCAGGTAGGTAAAGTGCATGGAGAAGACAGTCATGCTGGAATACAATATTCCGAAAAACAGTCTCACAGACACAGAGCAGAAATCACACTGCTCAGCAAATGCTGAGCTACGCCTGACACCCACACAGCAGACAGATCTCAAAAACAAGCAGCAATCCAACATGGTTTCACCAACGTGGATTAAAACAGAGTAACAGTTACGTTGTGATTGCCCTCTGCTATGCTTTCAAATTTTCCACAATTTGTTTGAATGCCCAGTGGTACAGATGGCCTGTCAACTATCCATTCTTACAACAAAAAGTCACAGGAGTCGGCAGAAACTGTGCAACTAGGACTATAATGTCTTTAAACCAACTTTTTCAAATAAGGAGCGATGGAAAGACAGTGCTTACTGCGTGCGTTCCTTTTCTCTGCTTTATCCAGGGTTAAATCTTCTTTGCTATCTGTACTGCCCTCCACACCATGTCTTTCAAAAAACTTTATGTTGTTTGCATCTAGTTCTTCATCACTAGAGGCACTGTCTCCAGCTGTTTGTGTCAAAAGTTCCACAGCTGCCAGTTGGGCAAATCTGCACAGAGAACAGTTAACCTACACTGAAATATCCCCCATTACCTGGAAAAATGCAGCCACGCTCCCTGCGTGCGACAGAAACTCTCTGAAACTCTTTGTGTTCCCATTTATCAGAGGGGGTTTCAGGATTAAGGAAGCACTGGTACACAAACTATGGGCAGCTAATCTGCTTTTTGTAGCATTCTGATAGCATGAGCTCTGCCTCAATGAAATCTTACGACAATGACTCCGACATCAGAGGTATCTTTGCCTTTGCAGGTTTTCTTAATTGAATCTCATCAGAAACTGTATTATTTTTATTAAAGCAAAATTCGGTTGGCCTTTGCTAGTTCTCATTTACTTTGTACAGATGGAGCGTACTGGCTTACAACTTCCCTTTTGCAGATCAGCTAGTTTCCATCTTTTGTGTCTGACCTTGCTAAAAAATAAATTCAATTAAGTGAAAGTTAAAAACTTTTATAGTTACAATACAGCTTTGTTTATCACTCTGAGCTGGAATTCATGGTCCTGATCTGTTCTTCCTCCATCACTGAAAATCGGGATTAATTCCCACAAAGCTGACATGATATTGATATATAATCAGTAAGCGAATAAACCACAAAGCTACAAGGTATGTACTGCTACCTCTTGGCTACATCCTTTGGAGTCTCTCCAGCATCATTTGTAATGTCACAGTCGGCTCCCGTTTCGATCAACCACTGTAAGCAATGGATATGCCCCTGTTCAGCAGCTAAGGGAAGGAAGGTGCGCACAAGTCAGTTACAGACAGCTGAAGTGTTTCAAACCTAAAATGTCCCCGTCTTGTCATTATTTGGTTGGGTTGGGTTCACTAACACACCACAGGGGACATACTATTTTAGCAGAAGCCTATACTTCAAGATGGTCAAGTCACACGAGTACATGCAGTTTTGGGGAAGATCACACAATGTGGTTTTGTGCCTCTTCCTTGCTCCAGAAATTTACAGGCAACTCTTCCTGGACACGAGTTAAACAAAACTTGCCCAGTCTTACGCACTGAGCGTGGACCACACAAATAATGCTGCCTCACACTCTCTTACAGTAAGGCGTATATGACACAGATTTGCAGCAAAGCAGTGCCACCTCTCTCCAACACCGGGCTCCCATACATCAGACACAGCCGGTTGCCCCCATCTGGTGCTGTCTCAAGGAGGAGAGAAGCCAGGGCTTTGTGCTGGAGCTACAGATACATCATTTCTTGGGCCAGGCACTGAAGGCAACACTTCTCCACTGCAGCCTTGCCTAATCATACGATCTGGCAGGGCTACTGCTCGTCCCACGTGGTCTCACATATGGAAGATGGTATTTGGCACGTGTAGCTGAAACCTGTAAGCTGTTTTTCACAAGGAAGAATAAATCCATTTCTTGACAGCACCCCCTTTGGATGTTTGCCGTATTTGTTTTCTTACTGAGATAAGGAACTGAAATGGCAATCAGACATAGTATTTCCCCATAACACCAACATTGCACGTAAAGACTGTGCATGAAACAGTTGTAGGTGAGCACATTCCAATAAAAGAGGGTGGGAAAGAATGTAAAAAACACTTTTAAAATCAATACACAATTTTCATGAGAAGTTTAATTATGTTTTTTAAAATTCTACCATTTATATCTATTCAAAAAGGTGTTTAAAAGAAGTGTTAAAAGCATATTACGAGAGTATCTCTCTCTTTCTTTCCCCTCCTATTCTTTCAAACATTACTGTGAAACCCTCAAACACAAAAGGGCCATTTTCCTGTAATGCGAGCACTCCGCCAGATCTCAAGGTGTTAGGTACCAGCAGTTTACTTTCCTTCACAGCGTACTACCAAATTGCTTTGTTGTGGTTTTTACAACACATCTCCACTGTGCTGATATGCTCAGTAAATAAAAGCCTAGGCCACGAAAAAAACATTCTTATACCTAGCTAGCCAGCGTGTCTAAAAGTCACATCTCACCTGATAAAAAAACCCCTACGATTTAGTTTTCAGTTGCGATGTTGTTTTCTCTTTAACATAAACTCTTCTTTCTTGACTTCAGCTTGGTTATTTTGTTTTTAAAGTGACACCTACGCACACATACATCACAAAATCTCTTTTTTAAGGGTTGCCCTTTTGAGCCCTTAGGAAATGAGATGCTGTTGTTCATGAAGTTTATCTGATGAGCAGCCACTTGAAAAACTAAGTCAACAAGTCAGCAACAAACAGTAACAAGCTGAAACACAGATCATAATTACTCACCTTTGTGCATGAGAGTGGATCCTTTATCATCCCGCTCATTAATATTGATTACTCCACTTCTCACTAATCGTCTAAGCTCTAACAAGTCCCCTTTGAAAACAGCGTCATGGGCTGGGAAAGCTAAAACTGAAAATGAAATATATATAATATTTCCAAACAGATGCCAGTAATTCCACCAAACATGCCCTTAGTTGTCTCTCACCGCTTGCCTCTCTGATAGCAACTGATGCATAGACACTTTATAGCCGTAGTTAGCCAGGTTAATGCACCCTCAATCATTTAAAATGCAGCTGCATAACCAGCACTGTTCATTATAGACTTGATTAAACATGTCTTGGTTATGGCTACCGGCATCTTATAGAGTTAAGAGATTAATTTCGTAAACCCTGAAATAACAAGTATACCTTTGTTTTACAGTTGATGTTGCATTACTTGTAACTGGAGTCATTTGCTCATTTTGAATTTCATAGTCTGAACAAATATATAAACTATTTTAATTCTTACTTAAAAACTACCCAGGCAATTTGCTTTTTCTAGTTATTTTTTATAGGCGGGGAGTACTGACACATATACATATATGTATAATGACCAAAGACTAGCAGATAGGGACAGTAAGTGCCTGGAAAAAGTAGAGAAGTGAAGGTGCAGTTCCCATATCCTTGCTCTGCTGAAGGTTCTCCTTACAGACCTTGCCACTCTTGCATCCTTTGGCTGTTCTGACGGCAGTAGTTATTGCTCGTTAGCAAGTAACCTTAATTTCAGTGGGACATTTTCAGGCTAAGTTGCTATTCAATGCGAATAAGGGATTCTGAGCAGGCAAATCTGAAAACTCAGAAAAATTATACAGCTTGTCTGGATGTCTACCAGAGTCTAAGAACACGAATAACTTGGTATTCATAGTTCAACATAGTGTGACATGGTTTATTTCAATAATGGGTAAACCAAAGACATTTATAAAATCACACTGAGTATCCCAGCCTTAGCTATCAGTAAGTGTAGTCAGTATTGAAAGGAACAGCTCTTCCTTATGTTGGGAATTTAAATGTTATACTTCTGCTCACACGAGTTTTCAGAGTCAAGCATTTCTATAGAATTACAATGCCTATTTTAACAGTATTTTAATCCATGCTCACCTTCCTGTGTCTCTGGATGCCCTTCCTCTTTTTCTGCACCGTCAATATACTGCAGAATATTATCTTTATAGAACCGTTCAGCCAAGTCCCTTGGAGTCTCTCCGTGGTCATTCCTGGCTTTCAGCGTGTGCACGACACTGGCCATTTTACTGACCAAGAACTTGAAGCAAGGCAAGTGCCCTTCCACTGCTGCCAGATGAGCTATAGCACAGGGTGAAACAAAGCATGTTAGAGCAGAGCACTGCTGCCCACCAAGAAAGCAGTGCTCTCACCACTACTTAGATCGAGCTCGTGTACCAGCATCCAACACGGCACAACAAGTAGGAGCAGCCTCAGTTGGACAGGGGATGCTCAGCTCCTACCCAGGACAGAGTTTGGCTCTACGCAAAGGAGGTAAAAGAATCAGTGACAGCATCTGCAGAGAAGATTCCCTGGTCGAGCTGACTGCAGGAGACAACACAACACTGCCAAGACGCCTTTGAGCACTAGCTAGGAGAGTGTGCCGCTGTGGTCTCATCTTCCCCACGAACACAAATGTCACTCCTCGGCAGCTGTCTGACTTCGCTGTCATTACAGAAGGCCAGCAAGGGGTTTCCTTGATTAGGAGTTGAGGTCGTTTCTCCTTTAGTCCCACCTCTACTGGACCACCACAGACAAGTTTTGTCACACCTCTGCATCTCCGTTACCCCACCTATAAATTGAGAACAGCGACATTCACTTTACTAGGTAAAATATTTGAAGGTGCGCCCCGTGACAGAGACTTCTGTTCACAGCACTTCTGCCCTACGTTTCTTTCCTTCATCCCCTGTAGAGGGTTGCTGCGTGCGGGGCTGCTCCGCCTCCCCACGGCAGTGACTGCTTCCCTGTGGGGGTCAAGTGTTTCCTGTCCTTTGTGCTATGCTGAGGTTTAGTTATTGGATACTACTAGAGTGCTGGGCCTATAACAAACTAAGAGGTACACAACACATGCTCATTGTTTTGAAATTATTAGTATTCTCTAGTCCCATTAAAGGGAAGAAGTTGCCAAAAAACATGCTTATTACATGTTATCACTCCATGAAAAAGCTCTGTAAAAGCTGGCTGATGTTCTATAGGCAAAAAGATTAGTTTGTCTCCAAATAAGAATCTCATTGTATTCATAGTTAATAAACAATGTAACCAGGACCAAAAAAAACCCATGTCACTTAAGAGGTAATTTTTGGCGCATCAAGTTCTCTATTGCAAACCACCCACAGCTTTACAGAGCATAACTGCTCCAAAAGGTGATGGATATTTGTTTCATGGCACGATGACAACAGTTAGGTACAGATGATTGCTAAAATCTAAAGCTCCAAAATCCGAGCTTCACTGAAATCAGGGCAGGTTTTCCCATTGTCTTAATTTTCTTCCCTTCTCCCTGAGTTAGTTACTCAGGGAGAAGTAAAAAGAAGAGGTACCACCTTAAAATTAAGTACTGATTACTAGTCAGCTGATGAAACACTGACTCAAGCCTTATGAATCCACTTTCAGATACCTAAAATCTCAAGGATAAAACTTCACCTTTGGGGATGAAACTTTGTTTTTAATCAGATGTCTGTCCTGTGCACATAAAGGAACATTTCATCGGTGGCTTTTAATCTGCGTGTTTCTCAGTAGCTAGTGCTCAACACGTAACTGTGCCAGGTGAGCCTCAGGCACACTGAGCACTTGCAGCTGAAACTGAAGACTGAGAGTACTGTGATGCTGAGAACTTTGAAAAACCTGGTCTCGGGCATCACAAATAGGCAGTGGGTAGTTGGTGTTGGTATCCCAACTTCTCCGTGTTTCATCTCGCCTTTTATAAAATCAGGCTAACACTATTCGCCCTTCTCAAAGTGGCGAGTGAAAAAACAGCCTGTGAAAAATTCAGATGTTGCACTACAATTAATTTAATATTGTATTTAGAACAGGCTTAACCACTGAGCAATAAATGAAACACGGATATGGCCAAAAAACAAATACAGAGAGAAAACAAAATGTTGACACAGCCTATTCAGTACACTGAATGAGACACAGTTCTCCCCCAAAATTACCATGCTATAGGTAATTAAAGCCTCGACTACAACACACACATGCAAAAGGTGCAGCCAAGTTTTAGATGTATGGCATCGCAACCTCAGTAAATTTCTTTCAGTGTAACGTTAGGAAAAATGATAGCACTGTGCAGCTAATCTTGAAGCTGAAATATGTAAAGATGCTTTAAGTTCACTTCACTGTTTCAGAAGCCGAGGAAAAGCTGGTCTGTACATCACACCACTTTATTAATCTTTTACTAGCCATGTTCCAAAGCATTTTCTTTCCTTTGGATGATAATATGATCAAATGAAACAGAACAAAGGCTGGAGGATCAAGCTTCTGTATATGTCAAAATAACAACAAAACCAATTTTCTACTAACCAGTATATAGAGAGCATTTAAGAAGAACTATGCTGGCATTTGCCACTTCTCCATAAAAGTCTGTTACCAGGGAAGTGTTCCCAAATGCAAATAAAGCTACCTTCTGCACTGCCACCAGGGTGCCTGTCATCATGACCCCTTACGGCTCACACACCAGATGTCCTGCTGGGATGCAAGGGCCTCCCATCCTTTAACAAGACCCGGGTTTGCAAAACAGAACATAGGTATCAGTTTACGAGGTAAAAGTGATGTTTAACAGAGGGTAGAAGAATTTAAGACGGGATTTTAAAAGGTAACTCTAAACAAGTTACAGAAAAAAAAATATATGTTATTTGGAACAAATAATGTGCCAAAGCATAAGAAGGAAAATGCTAAAAGGGAAAGGATGCAGTGAGAACACAGGGTATGAAAATACCGTTCAATTTACAGAGGATATTGAGGCAGTGGCATGGTAGGCAGAGGGACACTGCAGAAAATATGAAGAGCAAGGAGTAAACACTGCCTGTTTTTTGTGCTGAAGTGACTACACTCATGATTATGAAAACAGTACAGATTACAGACAATACAGAATACCAGTATTCCAGAAATCAAGATGAAGAAATCGAAGGTAAATGACAGCAAGGGTTTTACCAAATCAGTTAAGAAACAGTGGGATACAAAAACCTGCGTAGGAACGTGTCAGAATCTGATCACACTGGCACAGCCATTAAAGCCTGGCACAAATTCAAAAAGAAGCATATAGCAGCTGAAACTGCCTCCTGCTCCACCTACCCTTCTCCTCCTGTCACCGCCACTGGCACAGGCGCCCCATCACACGCATATGAGATGCTGCCCACCTACACAGCGCGCTCTGCTCCCTATTCCAGCACCCACCAGCTCAGAGCCCTGCCAGCAGCAGGAGGTGAATAGGATACGGTCACCAACAGATAAATACTTTGGGTTTTATAAACTCCCCCATCATTACAAAAATGGAATAACTACGTTGATTGCATGGAACCAAATAGCAAATGCTGCTGGTGTGCATCGCTTATAATTTACTACAATTATCACATCACACAACTGTAAATCAAAGGTTAAAAAAAATATGATTTATCCTGATATACCTGGAAGGTTTCCATTGTTATCCACATCATCTATACAGGCTCCCCATCTAACAAGAAGCTGCAAACACCCCAAGCGACCATGAAAAGCAGCGTAATGAACAGGCTTCCAGTCATTCCTGTCCGAAACATTTACATTCTAAAACGAAAGCAGCAGGTTCATTCATTCATGTATGAATCTTAGACACAAGAAAAATTTTATAAACAGGAATCAGCTGTTCATTGTGTTGTTATGTAAATCAAATGAAATAACTTTTTTCAAAGTTCATGCCATGTATGCAGTTTGCATTCCAAGACAGGTACTTTTCACAGGTTCTTGGTCTTATTTAAACGATACACATATAAAAGGTGCATTTTTAGACACGCTTCTATCACTGCATTAGTCATTATTCCCTAAATATGCATCTTTTTTTTTAAGTTTGTATCTCCTTTACTATAGAAGATTTGTACAATTGCAAAAAATCCCAACCACCACAGGGCCTGATCTTCAATTAATGACATCCTCAGTGGATGTCGCTTACTCACGTTATTGATTCTCTGTAGATTTTTGGATCATTTCTCTAGTGTACATTACAATAAAAAAATGGAAATTTACCCTAAAAATAAATTCACCAACAAGAACGTGCCAACAGTAATTAATCTATAGTCCTAAATCTCCGTTTAATCTAGGGAGTGTTTTGTTTGCAAAAAAATGTCAGACTTTGGCCCTGCGCTAGGGAACCGCGGGTAAAAGTCTCTCACCGCTCCACTCCGCAGCAGGGTCTGTAAGGTGTAAGACTGCCCGTGGGCTGCAGCTAAGTGGGACGGAGTGCATCCACGATCATCTTGAGCTTCTGCGTTTGCTCCATTTTTTAACAAAGCCTAAAAGAAACACAAAGCCAAAGTTCAGTTCACAAGCTGAAAAAGCAAACACTGCCAAGCAGGATGTCCTGGTTTCAGCTGGGATAGTTAATTTTTTTTTTTTCTAATGGTTGCTGTGTTTCAGATTTGGTATGAAAGAAATGTCAATAATGCATATCATTTCAGTTGTTGCCAGATGATGTTTATATTTTTCAAGGACTTTTTCCAGCTTCCCATAGAAGCTGATAAGGAGTATGGATAGTATGAGGGAATGGCCAACGGAATGTTCCGCACCGCAGTCGTCATGCTTAGTATATAAATGGGGTTAGCGGGGGTACTCGCGATCTCTCCTCGGGACGGTGCCAGTTCACCAATTTACTGGGTAACGCAAGTCACTTGTGTCTTGTATATTCTATTATTATTAAACTGCCTTTATCTCAGCCCACAAGGTTTTTTCCCCTTTCCCCTCTCTTTCTCCCTCTTCTCCCTGCCCTTCTCAGGGAAGGGGGAAAAATGCACAGGCGGCTGCGTGGCCCTAGTTGCCAGCTGGGGTTAGCCCATGACACAGGATGACTTGAGATGATCAGCAGATGAGCAACGCTGGGCTGGCCTCAAGGCAACGACACTACGCAAAACAAATCTGTTTGCACGGACAGCGCAAATGAGTTCACTGGTTTTAACAAGAGTGACTTGATTCCAGATGTAAAGACGTCGAGATGAGATACTCATAGCTCCATTAGGAGCGCTCTCAGCTGATCTTCATAACGAACTTGTCCAAACTGAAGTTCTGCCCTACTTACTTTCTCTTGAGAGTGAAGATTTACACGTACCTGCATGCAAGCATCCTGACCTCGGATAGCCGCAAGGTGAGCTGCTGTCCAGCCTCTGACAGTCACCTGCGCTGTATCGGCTCCGTGCCAGAGCAACCAGTGAAGGCACTGCTCAACCAGAACCAAAGGGTTTTATGTAACTATTCTTATCCTGTATCTGAGGCACGCTTTAATTTATCAGTCAATGTTACATTTCAAAACCGTATCAGAATATGTCATTACGGAAATATGACACCCCATGGCATGCCTTAGCCAGAGACTTGTGCATTAGGAAGTTACAGGTAAGTTATACTTTCCAGGTTTCACCCGAGAGTACAAAAAGTGCAAATAACATACTAATTCAGACCCTAGCATTGATTTACAGTATGGCTTCTTAATTTTACTCTCCCAAATTTAAAATGTAATCTGTGAGAGTATTCACACAGCGTGAGGTAAAAGCATTGGAAAAAACAATGCAAACACGCTCACTTGAATTCCAGCTAAAATTACTGGCAGGAAAAATACAATGAGCCCAACTTAAAGCCTCCTCTAATTTATTAGGCTCCTTAGGTGTACGCAACTCCATCTCTCTTCTCATCCTTCCACAGCTTGGTTTTGCTTATTCACCTTTTTCCAGCAGATATTATTGCTTGCAATAGAAAGCTTTATGGACTATCCAAAACCACCTAAAGGACCAGTTAAAACTTTTGGTTATATATTATTATGATTTATTGTCTTCTTTTAGGCAGCCTACAGCTCCGGTTCCTCCAATGTTTCTACGAAAGAGCTTAGCAGCAAATAGATGACAGATAATTCAATAAAGTCTGATACATTGATTGCAAAGTAGGAGAGTCGAATGAAAAATGGCAGAATTTATAGAGGCAGAAAAGGGTGGGTAAGCAATTTGTTTTTAAGGTTGACAACATGATGATCAGCATTTCTTGACAGTTTCTGTACATTCCTGTAACAGCATTGCACTTATTATTTCTTGAGTTTAGCAAGAACTTTACATTCTTTCCTTTGGGACATGAATTTTTATATGGTTATTTGTGGCCTCGTTGCTTCGAGGTTAGATTGCTATAAAGATTGTACAAGGACGCTGCAACAAGAAGGTGAATATTGTGCTGAATGCAGCAGCTCCGTCCTCCTGGCAGTTCAAAACATTCGTGCCAGCACCTGCTGATTCCTCCATCAATATTCAACAGTTTTATTTATTCAAATAAAATGTATCAATCAGGACTATTTGTATAGAGAATGAGGCACGGGACAGGATATTGGTAAACACAACGAACATGTTTTCACATCACTTCTCGCCCGTTTCAATCACCTGCAGAACATTTTACACATCTTACAGGATTTTCTAGGTGTCCCAAGAGAAGGGAAAAACACAATAGGGACAAAAGAAGGTCATGAGTCTGGAAGGGCACATGAGGCCATGGGGCCCATTTTGCTCAGAGTAAGAAAATCACTGATTTTGTAAAATCTGGCAACGTTGACTATATAAACTGCCTGGGGCTTCAGAAAGATAAAATGAAAACCTAAAACCCTGTACTTCTGTTCTTAGTGAATATATTTAATGAGAAAAACAGGCAGAGGTTATTGATTTACCTTGATGAAAGCTAGCAATTTTGTGTCCAGCCTCTCCCAAAGAAGGAAAACATTAACCTATAAAAATGTTTTACCTCCAGACTTCCAGAGTGTGCAGCACAGTGCAACGGTGTGAATTTGTGGACTAAATCCACCTCATTAATGCCAGCTCCACTTTTTATCATTGACACAAGCTGTTCTACATCACCAGCTTTCACTGCCTCATGTACACTAGTATAGTTTTGCTTCTTCTTGACAGCTAGTGAGGAATAATAAAAGGGCATTAGTCAGTTCAGCAACATTTAAGAGCTATAAAATAAGTGATGAGTCAAAGAAACATCAGGGTGTCAGCTTCACAGGAATCAACCAAAATGTTCGGAGTAACCTACAAATCTGAGATTCGTAACAGCAGGAATCACAGAATCACAGAGTGGTAGGGGTGGGAAGGGCCCTCTGGAGATCACCCAGTCCCACCCCCTGCCAGAGCAGGGTCACCCACAGCAGGTGGCACAGGAACGCCTCCAGGCGGGGTTGGGATGTCTCCAGAGACGGAGACTCCACCACCTCTCTGGGCAGCCTGTGCCAGGGCTCTGCCACCCTCACAGCAAAGAAGTTCCTCCTCATGTTTAGGTTTGTCCAAGTTTGTGCCTCTTGTCCTGTCCCCAGGCTCCACTGAAAAGAGCCTGGCCCCATCCTCCTGACACCCACCCTTTCAGTATTTATAAGTGTTGATAAGGTCCCCCCTCAGCCGTCTTTTTTCCAGACTGAAGAGACCCAAATCCCTCAGCCTTTCTTCATCAGAGAGCTGTTCCAGTCCCCTCAGCATCTTGGTAGCCCTTTGCTGTCCCCTCTCCAGCAGTTCCCTGTCCCTCTGGAACCGGGGAGCCCAGAACTGGACACAGTACTCCAGGTGTGGCCTCACCAGGGCAGAGTAGAGGGGGAGGATGACCTCCCTCCACCTCCTGGCCACACTCTTCTTGATGCACCCCAGGATGCCATTGGCCTTCTTGGCCACGAGGGCACATTGCTGGCTCATGGTCATCCTGTTGTCCCCCAGGACTCCCAGGTCTCTTTCCACAGAGCTGCTCTCCAGCAGGTCAGCCCCAACCTGTCCTGGTGCGTGGGGTTATTCCTCCCCAGGTGCAGCACCCTACACTTGCCCTTATTAAATTTCATAAGGTTTCTCTCCGCCCAACTCTCCAGCCTGTCCAGGTCTCTCTGGATGGTGGCACAGCCTTCCGGTGTGTCAGGCACTGCTCCCGGTTTTGTATCATCAGCAAACTTGCTGAGGGTGCGCTCTGTCCCCTCATCCAGGTCATTGATGAATATATTGAATGGAACTGGACCCAGTACGGACCTCTGGGGAGTACCACTTGTTACTGACCTCCAACTAGACTCTGTGCCACTAATCCTAAATCACTTCTCCCGTTTGTGAGAAACAGAGCAATATACAAAAACCCGAGACAGCCATGCTCCCTCCAGCCCCAGAAAAGGGCCCAAAAGAGTAAGACCCAGAAGAAAAACAACAAGAAGCACAGCTACTCCATCTATGTATGCAAATGCTAGAGCAGGTCCACCCCAACGCTGGCTCTATTCCAAGATGTGGGCACCACAAACTCTTACATTAATCACATTTTCAAGTACAACACCAGCGAGGCTTCTCATTTGGGCAAACAAGCTCTCAGCCATCACTCCCCAGGTGCTCCACATGGCCATGCTCCTGCTGCTGCTGCCTAAGGACTTGGCATAGCATGGTGTACCACACTGGAGGGCACCAGAGCCTTCACCAAATGAGCATACCCTGTAATTGCTCTTGACTGAGCTACACAGACCAGTTTCAGGACAAGCTGATGTCAGAATTAAAGCTGCTGTGGAAAAGTAGTTCTTTACACAACGTGCTACTCATCCTGTGTTGTTCTCTTGCTAGAACTATGGCATTGCTCTGTCACAGCTCCCTGTTAGCAGCCTGATATTTTGATCCCACCAAAGTCAATAATATTTTCACTGACCTCAGTGGCACAGAATCAAACTCTACATGTAGAAGCAAAAAACCCTTCACCAGGCCATGGGATCAAATAACCCGTGTTCTCCTTCAGGCCTTTCCAATGACTAACTACGTGACTGGAAACAATGGGAGTTACATATCCAAACCCCGTGGCAACATCTTGATATCTTGCCAAAACTTGCAAACAGAAATACGTGGTGCAAGTAGATCTAATGGCTGAGGGGGCTAACTTCAGATAGCCAAGCATAAGAGGAACCTCAAACAATTAGTAATCACCTTCTTGAGTAGTCATCATTCCAGTATCAAAATGCGCTAACACTGTTTCATAAGATTTCACGCTGTTAGAAAAAGTCTTGAAGAGGTGGGCTGCTGTTTTGCAAGTCAAGCAAGAATGAAAATGTAGGTCTTAAGGTATTAGTGCCTCAGCTTCTCCACCTGTGGAGAAGAAATGGTAGTAGTTAGAATTGTTACGCAATTTGAGATAAAAAATATTAAAGAATATAAATGAGAGGTTGTGTGAAAATCTTCATGATACATGTAAAACAAAATAATCAGTAAATACGATGAAAACCAGCCTTCACATCTTACCAGTGCCTTTTTCATGTAATCTGTAGCGTGATAGCAGTGCTCAGGCAGATTTGGGGTTGCCACAGAGGGAAAGAGGGCTGAAGCTGTTTCAATAATCCCAGCTGACAGCGGCACGCCCTGTGCTGTAACACACCACTTGATCTTGTGGCTGTGTATCACTGCACTTCCACCTCGCCCAGCGGAGCAGGCTGTACCGCTGCCCTGCACAACGCGGCTTCAGTTAGGAACCGGGACTCCATCCTGCAAAATGCTGTATGAACAAACAGCAGCAGCACACAAACACAGAATAACGCAGGTTGGAGGAGACCTCAGGAGGTCATCTAGTTCACGTTTCCAGAGAATATTTAAGTATGTTTTGTGGTTTGAGTTGTTTTTTTAAGGAGACGATATCACCAGGACATAATTTTCCCACAGGGGAGCCATTTCTCGTTACGCCAAGTGAGGGTTACAGACTTCAGCGCAATTATACAGACTTACATCAGAGGAAGATCTGGCCAATTACACAACTTGCCAAAGTACTAATGTGTTTTACACAATGTTCCACTGCAACAAGTTCAAGGTAATCCTTTTTTTTTTTTTTTTTTTTTATCTAGAAGAAAAGCAAACACAAGGCCCACCAGCAGAGTGAATTTTGTCTCCCTTCTCCCTCTAGAGACCCACAACTACACGGAGATGGACGCCGAGTGCTGCTGCGCTGCTTCTTGGCGCAGGCCACCACAAACAAGCCGAAGGCAGCTGCCCTGGGACTGCAGTTCAGCAAACAGCTGTTAACATGAATTCTGGACAAAATGCGTTGATTTTGAAAGTGAAGGACGGGGTTCCATCATTTCAGTGTAATTTTTTTATCAAACCTGTTATCAAATGCTCATTGGACGTTCTAAGAGGAAACTCCTTTGGAGAAAGGAGATGAGACGAATACTGGTTTTGAGACGAGCACCTGCCCAGAATTCAATTAAAGAAATTAAGTCACCTGGTCTATCGGGAGGTGTCCCTGCCCAGGGGAGGAGGGTTGGAACTAGATGATCTTTAAGGCCCCTTCCAACCCAAACCAATCTATGATTCTAAGTGAAGAAAAATAAGGCTCAGAACAGGGAAGAAGAGGCAATTTCAGGTTAGTTTCTGTAACAGACAAACCCAATCCTACACAGAACTCCTTAGCAGCAGCTCCAAAGGACGAGTCGGCCCTGGCCAAGTCCCGCTGCAGGCCAAGGCCAAGCCACCGGGCCTCTGTGGGGGTATTTTGAGTGGGTCCCGGTGGAGCCCCGTGTCACAAACTGCGGATTTTGGGCAAAATAAATGAGGGAAAGCCGAGGACGAGGGAGCGCGGCAGCGGGCGGGCCCCGACCCGCTCCCCGCCGTGGCGCCGCCGCCCGCGGGGCTTTTCCCCTCACGGCCCGGGCGGGAGAAGCGCCGCTGTGGGGGCGAAGCGACCGCCCGGTGCCGCCACGGCCGGGCTCGGGGCAGGGGGGCGGTGCTACGGAGGCTGCCCCCAGCCCTTAGGGGAGGGAAAAGGGGAAGAAGGAGCGCGGGCGAACCCATCTCACCGGCCGGAGAAGGGGGAGGCGGTGCAGCAGCCGTCGGCATGGCAGCTCCTCAGAGCAGAAGCGGCCGGCAGCCCGCCGCTCTCACCGGGGAGCCTGCCTCACTCGCTGGGCCCTCCTCCTCCTCCTCCGGTTGCTATGGGCACAGTGTGCGCTGCCCCGGCGCCCGGGAGGCGGCGGCGGGAGGAAAATGGCGGGCAGGGCGGGAGAGGCGGCGTGTGGCCGGCCCGGGGGAAGCCCGAGGGGAGGCCATGGCGCCTCGGTGGGCGCGGGGAGCCCGCTCGCCCTCCGGCATAGCTGGAGGCAGGGTTCATCCGTATGAGCTGCAATAAAGTTTCGGGTGGATGGCTGGAGGGGTTGGAGAGCAAGGAAAGGATGGCGGAGGGGGGAACTTGCACTGCTGGGTGGCACCTTTCTGGCAGCCCTGGGCTAAGTGTCTTCATGCACTCCTTAGGGAGAAGCGTGACAAATCAGCACGTATTCTGATCTCCGAGACCATCAGTGATCACAGAATCATAGAATCGCCTAGGTTGGAAGGGACCTTTCAGATCATCGAGTCCAACCATTAACCTGACGCTGACAAAAACCACCACTAAACCGTGTCCCCCAGCACCACATCTACAAGTCTTTTGAATACCTCCAGGGATGGCGACTCCACCACTGCCCTGGGCAGCCTGGTCCAATGCTTGACAACCCTTTCAGTGTAAAATTTCTTCCTAATATCCAATTTAAACCTCCCCTGGCACAACTTAAGGCTGTTTCCTCTCATCCTAACATTTGCTACTTGGGAGAAGAGCCTGACCCCCCCTGGCTGCCCCCTCCTTTCAGGGAGCTGCAGAGAGCGAGAAGGTCTCCCCTCAGCCTCCTCTTCTCCAGGCTGAACACCCCCAGCTCCCTCAGCCGCTCCTCACCAGACTTGTGCTCCAGACCCTTTACCAGCTTCGTAGCCCTTCCATTGCCCAAGATGTATTGACCAGGAGCTATTTAACCCATTTATGCTCTGCCTGTTTGTGTAACCCTCTCTTGGCGCCAAGGGTTCACAGTTTTGAATACCTTCAGGCATGGCGACTCAACCACTTCCCTGGGCAGCCTGTTCTGATGCTTGATAACCCTTTTCCTGCAGTCGGTCCCACTCCTCATTCCCCTTGGCCGAAACCAGGTGGATCGCCAGAGGGAAGCCAGGTTCCTTTCATGGGGTGAAAGAAAGCACCCTGCGTTTCCAGGCAGGATAAACCCTTCCCTATCAGATCTACAGGCCTGCATGGACAATTGCACAGACCCAGCAAGGTCCGCTTAGAGCTGAACTGTCCTCATCATTAGAAAGCTGACATAAATCCTCCTGCTGCAACTTACAGGTCTCTTTGTTCTAGCCCTAGTACGATTTGTTCCCTTTTTCTAACAGCCTTCTACATATTTAAAGACCTCAAGTCTCTGCTCAGTCTCGTCTGAATTTCGATTTGTATGATTTCAGAGACATTTAAGGTGCTGCAGGACACAAAGTGTCACTTGGGCCAGGCCCACATCCCTGTCCCAGGAAGGAGTTCCAACAAGTAGCAGAGCGGTACCTCCCGCAGCACGGCCACCGACCCCACACCGTGGCCACCAGCCACACACCACCCCACCAGCTGACCTCTCCCTTATCCACCTCCACAGTAATTTTGTTCCCCTAGGCTGTCTCCAGTCACAAAGTAGACTTCAGGCTGGCATCTAGAGCAGGGCACGCTCACGCTACAGCCGTCATGCCAGAGTCAAGGAATTATTCACATCTTAAAAACTGCTTGAAGCTGGTTGTGAGGATGGGAAGAAGCGTTGCAGCCAACAGCAAAACCACCTTCACAGCTTATTGTTTCTACTTAGATCGCACACTAAGGGCGAGTCCTTATCTCCCAAGTATCCTCACCGCAGGAGTACCCCACCGGGACTGTGACATTGCTCTTTTAGTGCTTCTCGCTTCCTCCCAGCAGCTTTAAAAATAAGCACCACGCACACAGCAAAGTCAATGAAACATTAAATGCATATTGCCCTGAAACACACAGTTGTATCGGTTCCAATCCCACAAACACGCCAGCCACACGCACCCAATACTGAAAGGAAGAGACTCACACTCAAATAAATGCTTAATTTTATTTAGTACATTTAAGAAATATTAACATCTCAGGATATCTGGTTTACCATCTAAGTCCAGTCATAAGCAACGAAAAAAAAAGTTAATCATGTTTCAAATGAGCATTCTTACATTCATTCCCCCCTGTAACGTAAAGAAAATTTGTTCAGCTGTATTAAGTTCCTATGTGTTTGACTAATGAAAAAAAGAAAAATCATTAAAAATGACTTAACTACCAGGCATCCTGGTTTGTTAATTGTTTGTTGGCACTTGTGTTCACAATCAAGCATTCCGGTTGGTTTGTTAAATTTTCCCCTTCTACCCAGAACTGTCTTTTTGGGGTTTTTTTTTTGTTTGTGTTTTTTTGTTGTTTTGTGGGTTTTTTGTTGTTTTCTGTTTTGTTTTTTAATATCTGGATATGTAAGTTTGTTCAAAAAAGTTTAAAAAGAAAAGAAACCTAGGGCTGGCTGGCTGAGAAGTTCTTGCACTGCTTCCCTTGGTAACCCGCCTGGGTCATCTGAATAATAACAGGATAACTGAAGGAAGTTATTTGCTTTCAATGTTTCTGAACCTTATTGAGCAAAAGTTCTTTTTAATTCCATTTAAACTGAAAAAAGTACAGAAACACTGTCTTCATCTGATGGTGTGCATAAACATTACACTCCATATATAGCAAAAATATCTTTTATTTATAATTTACATTTCCACAAGTGAAAATTGTACATTTTTACACATACCGTTTCATTTCATTAAATTTTCACGCATCTACAGAACTTTCACACAATGACACCTGAAACTGTGCAGGCATTAAGAAATTCAAATACAAAAATGTATTTATTAACCAAACAGCAGTTGAGGCCCTGCCTCAGTTGAACATTTTTATTTCATATAAAAAGTATTTGCCTTCCAGAGTTAACACAGCAGCTCTTCTGTAAAAAAAAAAACCTGTAGTCATACCTCAGTTAATTTAAACAGACTCATCAGGCTCTGTTTTAATATCTGTAGATGCAGGTGTGCTCTCTTCTGCACAGGCAGTAGGGGTGTCATCAGGTTCTTCTTTGATTTTAGGTGGTGAGTCACAGGACTCCTGTGTTTCTTGTTTAACAATGTTCAACATTATATTTAGTGGATTTTCCACAGGAGTCTTGCTGGGAGATGGTGTGCAATCAAATGATGATGTCTGCAAAGCGAAAGTCAACGTAGCATTAACACACATTAAAAATAAACATTTTTAGCTTTTTTCCCTTTTGCTCTTTTTCAAAATGAAATACACTGATAGTCAGCCAGTCAAAATCCAAACTTCTACTTTATCAAGATCCTAAGAAAACAAGCTTATTCTTTAATAGCATTACTTTTTCACAATTACTTTGAAAAAGTATCATCCAAGCAGTGAAGAAATGCTTAACACATTACCATAGACTATTCCCTGCCATCCCCAGGGGAACTGTGACTCCCGGAGCATTACCAGAGTAACACACACCAACACCATTTTTGCAAATTCCTAAGATTATGCAAGTTACTCACAATAAACGCATGACCTGTTTTCAAACCATGGTTTTGCTTTTATGACACACAAGCTGTCGCGGTACACCACAACACGACGTACATCTTAGCTAATTCTGTATTACGAACTCGCCACGCCCATGGCCTTCGAGTCTTTGTCTAGTCACAGGCAAGAGAAACGGGTAGCACGTTCTGAACACAACTGCTCCCCGCAAAGTCGGAGACCAAGCATACAAAGTGAAAGCAAAACGCTTCAGAAAACATGAAGAAGGATTCACTTACGTTTTGGTAATCTTCATAGCAAGATGGATGGTAAATCTGAAAAAGAATTGTTATACATTTAAATACATTAAAACCAATTCATAGAATCACAGAATCATAGAGTCACCTAGGTTGGAAGGGACCTTTCAGATCATCGAGTCCAACCATCAACCTAACTGACAAGAACCATCACTGAACCGTATCTCTAAGCACCACGTCTACCCATCTTTTAAATGCCTCCGGGGATGGTGCCTCAACCACTTCCCTGGGCAGCCTGTTCCAATGCTTGATGACCCTTTCAGTGCAAAAATTTTTCCTAATATCCATCCTAAACCTGCCCCGGCGCAACTTGAGGCCGTTTCCTCTTGTCCTATCGCCTGTTACTTGGAAGAAGAGAGCAACCCCTCGCCCTCTACAACCTCCTTTCAGGGAGCTGCAGAGAGTGAGGTCTCCCCTCAGCCTCCTCTTCTCCAGGCTAAATTATCCCAGCTTCCTCCGCCGTTCCTCAGGATTGCTAGTTATGAACAGAGCAGTGTCAATCACACGTATCTCACAATTTGTCTAGAAAAATAATGGTATGAACAGGCCAAGTATGGTGTCAAATATGACTGTGACAGATTTTGTGTATGTTTCTTTGGGAAAAGTTATCATACAGAAGCCTGGTACGTGCTGGGAATTACAGAAGCCTGGTAAGTGCTTGGTATTACTTGTGTACAGCTGCGTAAAGAAATAACGGAACCAATATCTACACCCATATAAACATTTGTTTTTCTTTTAGCCCTGCAGTACAAGGGAAGGCTAGTGAGCCTGTACTAATGATGCCAGGACGTCATGCACTTCCAAAGGTTGAGAGATTTATGTACCTAGCGGACAGGAAAACTACCACGGGAATTCTTCAGGAAAGAAAAAAGCACATGGCCCTCCCTTTTTTTTTTTTTTGCTATAATTCTTTGGGTTTTTTACTATAAATTAAGTATCACATGTAAACGAGATCAGATTACCTTTTCATCTACTCTGATAGCATTCTTCAGGTGCCACTCTTCCTCTTCCTCATCCCAATACTGTTCAAATTGCTCTTGGCAAATTTCACAGCTCTGAAAAGTTATTGGAGTAACAGAGATAAATTATTGCAACAATTTACTGAACACATGAAGTTCAAGAACCTAGTAACAGTCAAACAAGGTTCTTTTAAATGAAGGCAAGTACATTAAGACTACAACACGATCTTTCCTCCACACTTTAAAAATAATTTTAGAAAACTTTAATTACAAATTATTTGAGTATAGTTTGCAGATTGAGCAACAATCACCATCTGGCCTTGACGACTGTTCTCACTTAAGAAATGTAAGCTGTGTCCTTTTAGCTAGGAAGACTCCGCACAACACTGTAACAATCTAATGCTGCTTTACTTGTCATGTAAGACAATCCAGTACAGGGATTTTATTAATTTTATTTATGGCATTATCTTCACTCTTCCCCTTAACTTGCAGTCGCAAATTAAAAAGGCAGAACTTTTAGATGAATTAACATTTTTACTACTTCTGTGCAAAATAATCACCTTGGAGAACAAAGAACAAAAGGTACTTTTTAAAATTAAAACAAAGGCCTTTATGGTTTGATATCTAATTTCTTAGAGGCTTACCATGTAAAACTAAATTGTAATTCTACCAACATCGGTATTTGATTACCACACCAATTCATCTACCAAAATGCAGATCTACTGGTTACCTCAAGGTTGAGATATATCTTTGTCCCAATGTCTATCTTCTACAAAAAAAGAAATATCTGTGTAAAAGTATCAAACACCCAGAAAACCCAATCATTATTTGAATGACAAAGGACCATTTCCAATTCACTTGCTCTGTTTGTTTTCACTTGCTTTCGGTGGAAACAGTAAATTAACACACTTTGCCTATTTCAATTCTGCCAAAAAGATGGAATGCTAAGGAGTCTAAATTTTGTTTGAACTACAGGTGATTTACACCATCATCTGCCCCTGGGAAACAACCATTACATACACAAACACGCCACCTACGAGGTGGCTGCACAGAGGTCCGAGAACAAGACTTCAGCTACGTACAGCCCACTGCACGAAAGACTGCTGTAAACCTCTGTGAAGTATTAGACGATTCTCACTATCTGGGCTAATAAAGGCAAGCTGCGACTTACCTCAACCGCTCCAGCCGGTCCAGCAGGGACACTCTGAAACTCCTTCTCTTTCGCAGCCTCTTGTGTCTTCAACACAACCTCTTCGTGAGCTTTTTCAAAAAACTGGCTTTTTGCACGCTCCTCTAGGTCAGCTATTTCTTCAAATTCAATCCAGTCCTAAGGAAAAAGTTATAATTTACACTCAGACACTGACAAATATCCAGAAATGTTTTTAAAAAAAAAAAAAATCCCGGGGAAAGAAAAAGACAGTCCAAGAGTACAATATTTAATAAATCTTACTTCATTAAAACTGAAATGCTGCTCACATGCAGTATTAGCATAGCGCATGCTTTCTCACAATGCTACACTTCAAAAAAGCTTTTTCCAGAAAAACAACTATCCTTCAATTTCCATTCCATTCTCAGTGCGATGAAAACAGTACCAATAGCTTCAAATTGTTTACTGTTCATCATACAATTGCCTTTTGTATTTTGAGGGGCATTTGAAAACTACTTGAAATATCTAAGACATCGTTGTTTACCAAAGGCCAACTCCTGTGACGATGCAGATTTCAACTGCAATCCTACGGCATATACAGAAGTAAACCAAAGAATCCGGACTGTAATCTATCACGACACACTCTGCGTTACTTACCGTTAAACTGTAGTACCATCTTCTGTGTGTAATTTTTCTGCTAACATCTTTTTCTGTCCGGTTCTGACGATAATGCCAATCTAAATGATCCGCATAAACATCTGTCTGTGAAGTAGTGAATCTCATTCCACACGAGTAACACTGAATTCCAGTGTACAATCGATTTATTACACTATCGTAACGCCTACAAAAGGGAAAAAAAATAGTCTTAACATTTCTTCGAATAGAAAAAGGTGAGACGTTTCTTAAAAGTTGCTTCATATGCCCACAAGAGTAGAGGAAAAGCATGGATCTACTGCAAGGTTAAAGCAAACAATATAGCTAAATTCTTCCCTTTTTCGTAAGACAATCAATTGAAACAGTCAAATAACAAACAATGGGCTCATATTAACTATTCATGAGAAACAGCCAGTGTTGTGTTTCATGCCTACTAGCACGATACACGCACGATCACCTGATAGTGCATAAAACGGTAATGCTTGCATTTGGCTCAGCTTTGCAAACTACTGCAAAGGCGGTAAAATTAGTAGTAATAAAGAAAGAAACACTGACTTCAATCCATACTACAACCTTATGATTAAGTAACAAAATGCAACTTGTGCAAAGATATAGTCTTCTCGGGTTAATTTTCCCTCTTTTTCCTCCCTCAAATTCTCCAAAGCTAACATAAAAACTGCAGGCCCTCTGAGCCACAAAGTGACGTACAAAGCTCTCAGCTGCCCTGGATTAAGCATTAGATACTACCCTGTCGTTATTCTTACTGCACTGTAAGCTTGTTCTACTATACGCACTGTCTGAGTTCTTCAACTGTGAAGTTAGTGAGGTCTGGGACATTCTGATCTTCATTCTGGTCATCATCTTCCTCTTCAGCAGCTGGTTGGGCTGATGTGTCATTCACTTCTAGAAAGCATAAAGATATCGTTTTATCAAAATTTCAGTACGTCATCAGAAAGAAATATTAATAAATACAATCTGACTACGGTAAAATACAAATGTGCAATAGCTAAGCCAGTCATCTTCTAACATAATTTAAAAAAACCATACAAGATACTGTAAGTCATTCAGAATTTCAATTTAGGAAAACGGTGCTTCACCTCAGTCTCTGGCATTAAAATGCAGTCTTCAGAGACACACGAGTATTTCAGAAATCGACAAGAATCTAACTGTAATCAAGAACAAGTTACTGACGCACAGCACCAAAGACAAAAGTGACCACTCTGGATAGCTGAAGTGTACAAATTAAACAAGATACTAAGAATTTACTCCATCACATGTGCTAATTTCCTCCCCCAAAACAAAGTTCAGTTTAAAAAAACATGCAGGATTTCACAGAAGTTCTTACACTTAGCTTTACACTTCAGCTGTGCAGAAACTGAGTAGTTAGAACATAATGGATCTACATACGTGCTGAAGTGGCATCAGTTTTTGACAGTTTGAGGATCCCTGTTTTCAGCAGTTTAGCAAACAACTCATTGACATCGACCTGCCCGAGGTGGTTATCAGGGTATGAATGTGGAAGGGCTCCTAGGAAAAAACATGGACATGCAAGGAGACAAAAGGTTAGCATCAGAAATTTACTTTGCTTTTATCAGCACATTTCACAACACGCTTTTCCTTCTGCATCAACCCTCTTTACGGCTAGTCCCTGGCTAATTTCTTCCCTTGCAACAGCTTCCTTCATGCGGTATTCTGAAGTGCTATCTAAGCTGGCTGCCCATACACAGATTTCTACTGGATACTGTTTATTAAAATGTAGTATTTTCCTCGGTTTATGCTTGAATATTTCACCAGGACCAATCTACTTCATCACCTACTTTAACCATCTACCACTTTTTAGAAGCTTTTCATTACTGGGAAAGTTTACGCATTCTGGCAAGCACAAACCAGACCTACAGACTGGTACCTTCCAGAAAAGCAGAGCAAAGTACTTTTTTTTTTTTTTTTCCAGCACAACTACATAGCAAAACCACCTGGTTAAACAGTTGATGGTTTTCTTTAGTTTTCATTGAGTGAAACCCCCAAAGAGAAGGTGGTACTACAGAAACCACGCCTACGGCCACCTCACTGAAGAGGCTTCCCTTAGTCCACACAGACCCAGTACACCAGGACATTTAAAAAGGGTAATTTTTGTGGCTACGAACAAACAGAACAATCCAAAAGAAATAAGAGGAAGTTAATCATTTCGTTACACACCTGCAGGGTTCTGAACAAAACTTCCAGGATTTGGCAAATACTGTTGACCTTGGCCATAAGGGCCTGGTTGAGCAGACATGAGAGAAACCTGTGAAAGCAGACATTCAAGTTATTTACTACTAAACATTTCTCAATAATTTCATATGTATTAAAGTCCTCCCAGGAGTGACCAATGTCAGTTTGTTATTGAAAGGTCCACAAATGACTGTGTAGCGTTTCCTCCTTTTTCATTTCCCACTAGAAAAATTTCAGAACACATATTCATTTTGCCTAACAGGTAAATGATTAAAAAAAAAAATTTCTTCTACCTAACAAGCCTTCAATCACGTTTTCCAAACACGGTACTTCCTTTTAAATTGTTCCTGTTCACCGAAACAGAGCTCATCAAAAGAAATTTGGAACAGGTTGCCCAGAGAAGCTGTGGCTGCCCCATCCCTGGAGGGGTTCAAGGCCAGGCTGGACGGGGCTGGGAGCAGCCTGGGCTGGTGGGAGGTGTCCCTGCCCAGGGCAGGGGGTGCCACTGGGTGGCCTTTAAGGTTCCTTCCAAACTGAACCATTCTGTGATTCTATGAAATTTGAGAAACTGGTAAATGTCTAGGAACAAATGCCACTATTAATTCTTATCTAAGAACTGAAACAGCATCCACTATATAAAACACATCTTGAAAGTAGGATTTTTCAGCAAACAAGCTACATTAAGCTTCAGATAGAAAACCAGTTTTTATAACACACTTGTAATAAAAATGGTTGGTTTTTTTCCTAATTGACTGCTTTCTGGATCTATAAAAAAAAGTTCAAACTGTTTAAAATTTTATCCTGTTAGAGGTTTGCAGGACACATTACCCGCTTTCATACAATCAGTTAACTCTTCATGTTCAATTATTATCCCCCAAATGAAAAAATGCTCTCTAAAATCTCTAATCTACTGAATGAAATGACAACGTTTTCACTGATGTACAGTATCATTTTCCCCTTTTGAAAAGAGCATTTCCAACAGGCACCAGCAAAGACAACAAAACTCGTAGAGCATGCTGGTGTCAAGATAATTTTAAAAAACTGTAGTTCAACCACGTCCGTATCTTTCTTACAATTCCCCCAGGTTACGGATATCTCTTTTAAAACTGGCTTGTCACCAGTACTAACAGCTGCGAAAAGACAACAGAATTATTTTGGCCCATTCTAATTCTACACCCCCTAGAAAAATTAATCACGTATATTCACTTGCATTATTTTTCATGCTTTATAGAGAATTCACTTCTGTGCAAGTTTAACGAAAACACCACAGGCTTCCAATTACCTAGTTTTGTTTTCAAGTTAAAAAGACTAATTTCACTGTCATATTCTGAGCTACAAAGTGACTGTAAAGATCCACTATTTTGTTTCATTCTTAAAAAAAAGCTTCTTAAAAAAGAGCAATGCATGTCCTTCTTAAATTATCTAGAAACTACTGAAAAAGGATGACTTTTTTAGCTTGAAACTGGCTCCCAGTCTGCCAGCTCTTCAGAAAAATCTTCCATTTTTAGAGGAAGAAAACCTGCTAATTCTCTACACAAAAAGAGATCTGCAAGCAAATCGTCTAACACAATCAATTCTTACCTGATTACTTCCCATTGGCATGTTATTGAAGTTCCCATATTGAGGACCCTGAAGACCTTTTTCATCAAAGTAATGTCCAGCTGCTCTCAGTGGGAAATTCTGTGCTCCTGGGCCAGCTGGCCCATTGAAATTTGGTCCAGGTGAACCATCAAATAGATCAGGCCTCTGGAACTGCATCCCATGAGATGGTCCATTGTAGCCCTGTTCGACAAACGGGCCACCTTGTCCATATGGTGACATTTCTAGTCTTGAGGCAGGATGGTTAGCTACATTTTCGAAACGTGCACCTTGAAGGCCAAGGGGCAAGTCAAATCTAGAGGCTGGCTGGTGAGGTCCATCAAATCTTTGAGGTATGGCTGTATCAAATCGTGGTTGGGCCTGTTGGCCAGGCGCCCTTTCAAATCTTGGACCAGGCTGTCCGTGAATTCCATCAAATCTTTGCAAAAGAGATAGCTGTCCAGGCTGACCATCAAATCCAGCTGCATGACAACCATCGAATCTTGGACCGGCCCGACCCAGAGGACCATCAAATCTAAGTCCACCAGCTCCCTGGTGCACTGGTCCATCAATCAACCGAGGGCCTACACCTGGCTGACCATGCGGTCCTTCCAATCTGAGCCCACCACCTGAAGGTCCATGTGGCCCCTCAAATCTGAGCCCACCACCTGATGGCCCATGTGGCCCCATTGGCTGACCATGAGGCCCCTCAAATCTGAGGCCACCTCCATGTTGACCATGGGGCCCCAATGGCTGTAAATGTGGTCCCTCAAACCTGAGGCCACCCCCTGGTTGACCATGAGGCCCCAAGGGCTGACCATGGGGTCCCTCAAACCTGAGACCACCCCCTGGTTGACCTCGAGGCCCCATAGGTTGACCATGAGGTCCCTCAAACCTGAGACCACCTGAAGGCTGACCACGGGGACCCTCAAACCTGAGACCAACTCCAGGTCCTTCAAATCTAGGACCACCTACAGGCTGCCCTGCAGGCCCGTCAAACCGCAGAGGCCCACCTATCTGCCCAAGAGGTCCCTCAAACCTCAGTGGACCTCCTCCACCAACCTGTCCTGGGGGTCCTTCAAACCTCAGGGCCCCTGCCAGCTGCCCTGGTGGCCCATCAAATCTCAGGGCTCCAGCTGCCCCTGCTCCTGCCAACGGTCCATCAAACTGAGCTGCACCCGCCCCCACCAAAGGCCCCTCAAATCTCATTGCAGCCTGTCCAGGTGGCCCATCAATTCGGGAACTTGAGCCAGCAGCAGGACCATCAACAAAAGGACTTCCTTGTCCATCTACCCCAACCCTTGCAGCAGCCGGTCTGGGTGAGCCATCAAATAGAGGTCTGTCTTCCATTAGTGCGCTTATCCTCTGCTTTGCTTCAATGCCTCCAAATCGTGATCCTGGGCTTTCCGGAAACGGTGCTTTCTCCGGATCTTCATACCTAGCTCTTTTGAAACGTTCAGTGAATGGTGATCTTGGTTCCTCTCGAACACCTAAAAAAACCAAACCAGAACAAACAGATGAATAATTGGCAGCGTTCCAGCGAGGGGTTAACGGCTGTAAAATAATGCAAAACCACATACCAGCTTGCCCAAGAAGCTGTCTTTCTTCACGATTATCAAATCTGCAGATTGCGTCACCATCTATTTTCTGGAACTCTGTTGTGCTTTTCCCCTGTTGTCTGAGAGCATCTCTAAATTCATCTGATTCTCCCCAGCTGTCATAAGGATCGAAGTTCTTAGAACCTCTTGCTCCTTTGGTAGCATTTTGTTCCTCAAGTCTTCGCCGACTCTCAAGTGGTGAGAGGTTATCAGCAAAAGGTCTGTTAGTGCCACTTACAGGAGAATGTCTCCTAGATCTTTCTCCAAATGGTTCTTTTCTGTCAAACTGTACTCCACGTTTGGCTTTTCCTTGCTCACATTCTATTCCAGAAAGCAATGAATCAGGCAAATGATAATCCAAAATATCATCAGGATCCAACAGATCAAGCCTTGACAATGAATGCTGAACTTGTGTTCTTTTTAGTTTAGCCTTATGTTCATAGTATGTTAATTCTGCATCCGATAGAAGAGGTTTCTTTTTCATACCACATTTTTCCTCTGTAGGGCTATCCCAGACATTACATCTGTGCTTTCCTTCCTGATACTGGAACAGCTGTCGTATCTGATGAGCTACCATGAGGAACTCATCTTGTGTTATTTCACCAGATGTTAAGCGTTCATTGGCCTATAATATAAAGTTACAGTTTAGACTTCTAAAAAGAAGAGAAAACAAAACTATACCCAGGACACTTCTATGAAGATAGATTCATTAATATTACCTTCTTAAGTAATTCTCTCTTGCTTGCAGATGTCAGTTCTTTGGGAATCTGTAAATTAGCATCCACACTTAACCGGTGCTGCTGCTTTGGTGCTCGGGGTGACAAAATCCCTTTACCAGCAGGCCAGTTTTCCCGGTGTCTTTGGTGAGGGGATTTACCAAGCGCTTGGTGTTCTTCGTTCTGCTGTGAGCTGAAAGCAAGAATACATTTAAAATACAGATTACGTCTTTATTCAGGACATAACTGTTACATTCCTATTAGAACTCATCATGGCAAAACATCACTATCACCTCGGAATCTAAGTATGCGTAATTTCCGTATCTCACTAGTAGAAATAAATTAAACTTAGAAATTTTAACAATCTGAACATTGCCTCCTAAAGCTGACTATTCTGAAGTCAGCAGTAGAATTTCCACCGACTTCAAACAGAAGTTGTTTAAAAGGTAGTAACTTACTTTTTATTTTCTTCCCAACCAGATTTCCACCTCTTGCCTGATTTGGATCCTTGCCAGTTTTCTGCATTCTCCTTTGGATCAGGAGAAGCTTTTGTAGAATGCTGGCTTGCTGTTTCTTGGGGTCTGTCTTCTTGGGCTTTTTTTACTCTCCTTGGATCTCGCACCTCTTGTTTAGCATTTCTCTTATTAGAATTTCTTTCATCTCTTGCTGCTTGTGTGCCTTCTTCAACATGAGATTGCTTAGGGCCTGTCTGACGTATCTTTGCAATTTTAGGAGCTGATGAAGTGGGAGATAAACTCCTAAGTCTTCTTTTGGGCGATCTCCTCTCTCGTCTTTTTGGAGAATGTGTAGATGGCGACCGTGCCTTAGGAGAGCGTGATCGTGACCGTTTTCTATTACTTGATCTCCCTTGTTTTCCACTCTGTTTCTCTGACTCCTCTGTAGTCGCATCTTGTTTCTGAACAGCACCATTGATTACTTTATTTCTGCTGCCTACCGGTCTATGTTCAGATGTCTTATGTTCCTCTTTTTCTTTTTTCTCTGTACATCTCCTCTTTTCTTTCACCTCCTCCTCTTTGCCCTCTGACTTATCTTGAAGATGTCTTTTCAGTCTTGGATCCCGCTTACTAATGTCAGACACTTTTGTGCTTTCACATTCCTGGATTTTACTATCTTTAGTATTGGGTAGCTTATTTTTCAAAGGGGATGGTGATTTAGATTTTGCTTCTGACTGGTCAAGTTCTTTCTTCTGTGTTTTTTCACTTGCTTTCAATTTTTCTTGCTTTGTTGAGTTTTGCTTTTCAGCCTGTGTTGTTTTGTTTGCCTTGGTATCAGACTGACTGGTTGCGTTTGGTGGAAATTCTTTCCTATGAGATTGATCTTTAGCATGGGAAGAATGTTGAGCCATCCGATTAAGTCGAGGATCCCTATTTACTATTTTCATATCATGAAGTGGAGGACTTGGGGATGGTTTGTTTTTTTCGGATTGCACAGCAGTCTGATGAGGTGGTTTAACTGTCATGTGAGGTGTGGGAGACATGTGTTGCTTGGAAGGTGCTGGAACTGAAGCTATAGTAGATGACCCTTGCTGAACACTAAGAGATACGGCCTGAAAGAGCGAAAAATCCAGCATTAATCCGCATGACAACTCCTACCCAAAGATGGTCATATTTTGTCTCGAAACCAAAACTATAAATAGAAATATCTTGAAAGTTATGAGATTCAACCACTGAAATGAAAGTGACCCATTAATTGCTAATTACAAGCATTAAAATAATGCAGTACTGTTACAAAAGGTGAAATATAATGCAAAATCAGTACTACAAAGTCAATGCTGCACAATACGTAACTTAGGCACGTGGTCTCATTACAGTGTTAGTTTTTCTATATATTCCACATGCTCAAGGCAACTAAGCTGCTAAGTATGTGATACAATTTTCGTATTTCTACACTTAAAAGATCCTTTCTCTTGGTATGACCAACTGTCAACATAGCAAGACTTTCCATTAGGGATGTAAAACAACACAGCTTAATCGCCGCATTCTGATGGTGGCATCAAACCAACTTGACCTAGTAAGGAAACTGACTTGATTTCAAACGACTGGGCTTCCTTGTTCTATTACAGCAAATCTATTTGAAAAAGCCTGGCTTGCTGTGAGCCCCAAGAAGAGGTGGAAGACAAGGATCGTTTTGGAGAGAAGTTAGAAACAAAAACCCAAGAACTTCACTTTTTTACCTCTATTTTAAGTGTAATTCTTAAGTTTTTTAGGTAACAAACGCTGTTCAGGAACCACAGCTCGACTGGCATTGCTCTAGTCCTAAAATAGCTAAACTTGCCTGCCAGGAGGAAAAAAATAACGCACTGCAGTTACCAGCATAGCCAAATCCTGTCCGAAAGAGAGACCCAACTATAAAAGCTTCACCAGCTATCCTACTCACCAACTGTGCTTTAGTCTGCTCCAGCTCCAACTCTAATTTTTTTTGCTGAAGTTCTAACAACTGCTTTTGCTTTGCAAGTAATTGCTGCCTTATCAGTTGCTCCTGTGTCAAATTCTTTTGTATTTCAGGAACAGCTGGAGGAGTAGAGGCACCAGAAGTGACAGCAGAGGTAGGTGCAGTAGATTCCTCTGGCTAAAAACAGAATAAAAAAAGTTACATTTAAAATCCTGATGGAATCAACTAACTCCATCTCCTTTAACTGTTATCACAACCCAATACTGGGACTTAGTCTGCATAGCGGTTATAAATTGCATTTTAATGCAAAATATAAGAAAACTTTTGCCCCACTAGGATTTGCCTCCTATGACAGGTGTATGTCACTTAATATTAATCCATCAATGTTCCAAAATCTAGGACACGGTTTTGACATATAAAACCCAAACCCATCAAATATTCTGAATTCAGAAACTCCTCTTACCTGTCTACAAAGATCAGATACTTCATTCTTAATACACTAAATTGTCAAAAAGCAGCATACAAACAATGAAAACCACACGTATTACCATCTGTTCATACAGTAGGCATAAATACTTACCGATTTATTTAAAAATTTAGGATTCACATGGATGCTAGAAGTATTCACATTTGGGGGCAGAGGTTTAATTGGCCAAGCAGGATCTAATGAGTTGACTCTGACATCAAGTGCATACAGTTTCTTCAAAGGAAAAATATCATCCCATGTGGAGCGTAATTTAAATAAACTTTTCCTAGTATTTTCATCCACCTAAAACAATAAAACAATTCTATGGCTTGATAAGTTAATATAAAACAATTTCTTAAACTTTTCTGTAGAACTTAAGATTTAATTTATTTCCTATTTCTATCAACAGTTTGCCATTTCAACACATTGAACTTGCTATACAGCATTTATAAGCAGTGCAGATCACACATCTATACCAACGGAATCAGTAACAGAAGGTCAAATGTGGAATTGTAGTTTCAAGGCCATTTGAAGGTTTTATTGTGTATTACCATTCTCTGAGAATTTTCTTTCAACTTTTCCATTACCAAAATTCTCATTTTACTTGCTCAATTTCTGTGGAAAAAATACAGTAACAAAAATATTGAAAGGCAACAGCCTCTGAGACAATACATTGTTCAAGTCTTTGTGCTGAAGGGAGTATAACAATGACAAACAAATCAGGAAACAAACTTTGTGAACAGAAAAGGTGTTTTGCTCAGCTGTTTAGTCACTGAAGGATTTTTTTTTTCCAACAAATGCAACAAAAAGGGTATTAGCTAAAATGAAGTCAATTATATTTCAGTTCAGCTGCAAAATCAGACTCATTTGTGAGCCACAGATCAAGCAGACTTGTACGGCCAGTGCTCACTTTATCTCCTCACAAACCATTAGCTTGGATTACCTCATGACAGGTAAGTTAGAAATTTACAGTAAAGCAAAATTTAGTTCATACCTTGGGTTGTTCAATTAAACAATAAACAAAAAACATTTGAGGACAAGATATATGCAGCTGTCCTAATGTCAATATGCCAATTCGATCATTAAGTACTGACTGCATAGATGGGTTTTGCTGCAGTTTTATTTTTAAGATGTTACAGCAAGACATAGAATAGTCTCAAAGTTTGGAGGTTCTTTTGGGGAGGAGCAGGAACTTCAACAAAAATAATTCATACCTAGCTATTGGGGGGTTGCCTCTATACAGTTTTCAATAAGAGGGCATGAAGTTCACCGCAAATGGTGCAGAAATGGCTAGGCAAAACTTTCTGACATCATAAAGTGTCTGAAGATACCTTAGTGACCATTTACTGATAAAACAAAATTTGTAACAGTGTCACTGCTGGAATTCTACTTGCATCTTTTAACACGACCAATTAAGCTATTAGAAGTGACTGACACTTTACACGTTTAATTAATACACATGAATTAAATAGTTCTAGTTAGCTTAGTGCACAATTAACCTATAAAACTGAAAATCTGTTATTATCCAGAGCTTCAGCTGCAACACTAAATGCAACTCAGTAAAATAGTCGCAATTTAATAATGAAAAATAAGTTAAGTGTCTAGCTATCTACTCTACATATAGGATTTAAGCCTTCTATGGTCATTATTACAAGCTATTCCTTGTTTCATCATGCATTTTACATCCGAAAACCATATATAAAGCATACTGGGATCCCAGATCCTCACTGATATATACTGATAGATAAATACGCAAAAGCTCCGTTCATCTCATTTACATGAGATGCACTTTCTTATAGCATGCAGGAAACCACAGAAGCTAACCCTTCCTTTCTGATCCAACTTAAACCCATTCAAGTCCAGCGTTTCCAAAACTGGACTTTAATTTTTCTCACTGAGGGATAAGCACAATTAGCTCACTGGGTTTAAAGACTAAGAGCAAAAATTAGAAGATATGGCAGCCGTTTTCAGCGTAGAATGAAATTAAAACACATATTTGTAATGTAATATAGCAATACATTCTAAGACCCTCCCCCCCTCAACATTTTTTTGAAATCACAGACCACCAGGAGAGAATCAGGTGTCAGTGCTACTCAATCTTCACAGTTTAAGCACTCATTTTGTACATCACGAATTAAGTAAATCAGACAAATCTAACTACAGGAGAAAGGAGCTCCGAGAAATCCGCAAGAAACTGATTCCCAGTCTATTCTTGGCATAAAGACTATTTAGTATCTTAAAAATAAACCTACAATTCATAATTAGTTGGTCTATACATTACAAAAAGTCCATCCAGGTAAGTACTTGGTAACCAAAATACCATTAGTAAAATCTTGCCTGGATAGGAAAATTACAGACCTTTATGAACCAAATTAAGCGAGACTTTGCATCTTTCAGCTGACATGTAGCTTACATGCTTGACAGCATCAGGAATAATCTTCCACAGTATAGATACAGTACTGAGATTTATAAAAAACAATCCATTTGTATAGTTCGCCACCCAAGAAAACCCAGAAGTGAAAACATGTATTTATTTTACCAGGAACAAATTTTGTTTAGAATACAGAACTTTTCTGAAAGAGTATATACCTTTTCAAATACACAAATAAATGTTGCAACTAGGTTTTTAGTAAATGCAGTAAGATATTCTCTTCCCACATTCTTGACAATGGAATCCATAAGGTACATAACAGGGAGCTTCTCTGATGCAGGAGCCTGGAGTAATAAGAAGAAACTGAGAAGTTTAGTAAAACAAAAACATATTTTAAGCTTTTTAAATAAAGGGATTACCAATCCCAGAAATACAGACCTCTCTTTTTGGTTGCCACTATAAACACCAAGGGATTTGGCTTGGGATTTTTTGTGTATACAAAAACTTAATCTGGAAAATCGATACTCAGTTCAAAGTATAACGCAGCGGGTCTATCACACAAAAAAAGGAACACCTTAGGTTATTTTGTTTGCTTATCAAAGCTTTGGAAAAAGGGAAAAAAAAAAAAGAAGAAAAAAGAAGCCCACAAGACAGTATTGCCGCTAGCGTACCGAGCGTAACCTTCCAAAACCCACTTCAGAAAGTAACTTTAAGTTAGCGAGAAACCATCGTTCGCACTTCAAGGAATTTGTTTCTCTGGATTTCACAAAACACAAATCAGACTTCTGGCAAACAGCCCAAATCAGTGAACTTCTGTAGCTGTAGACAGTACGTCGCGTATCACAGTCTTTTCACAAACTACACGCAGAAAAGGTCGCAACTATTTCATTGTAATCCAAACGGACGGAGCAAGGAGTCCCATTCTCTCTTGGCACTTGTTGACAGTGACAGTTCAGATTTCCAGACTGCATGCAAAAACGCCGAGTCAGAACAAAGTTCAAAATCCAAACAAAACTCAATCAGCTAGTCAACGGGGAAAACGCACAGACAAGCTCAGGAACTGCAACCACGATTTTCACCGAAGGGAGTCTTCAAACTCTGGACACATCTTTGCTACAAGAGGCGGCTTGGGTTTTGTTGTTTGGGTTTTGGTTGGTTGCTTTTAAATCCATTTTCAAAACTTGTCGCAAGTTTGTGTGGTAGAAGTGTGGTGACGCTGGACCACTACAGCAACTTCAAACGTACACAAAGCGCTACCGGCCCAAATCAAAGCGGTTTTAATGCCCACCATCAGCTTTCACAAAGCAGAAGGCACAGCAAAGTTCCAGAAACCATCAGCAAGTACACTGACTTGTTGAAGAGGACAACGTGAAAGACAACACCACGAGCCGTGTGTTGACCGTGATTCCCTTAGAAGAGCATCCACTCATAAGAAGTCCCATTCACCATCCGGTAAAAGCTCAGGATAAAACCAGAATTTCCCTCACTGCCCATTTTAAACAGGATAGGCTACTAGGTTAATTAAGACACCTTACTTCACAGCCCCATTGTCCAGACAAGTGTGTGGAGGTGCTTTTGCGTTACAACTTTAGGTTTAATTCCTTCCCCTTTAAGGTGGTTCACAGAAGGACACCGAGTCAACAATACTTTTATATGGGTGAACCATAATGTCTCCTTGCCCTTAAATGGGTATTAATTTACCATGACCTGAAACTCAGCATCGAAGAGGGCAGAATTCCTTGTTAGTGGGGAGGGGGACAGAGACGGACATTACTGCCTTTGAGCATACTGAAAAAAGTAAAAACAGGCAGGTGGTGTATTTTGTACATAACAGACAGAAAAATGCAGTTCAGTTAGCTAAAACTAATTGCAGTACATTAAAAGCCTATCTTACACTATGATGTAATACTGAGCTGTAAACAAGCTAACATGCAACGGTGTTAGAAAAAAGGCATCTCTCTAGTCTCAGAAAGCAAAGACTGTGGGGGCTACAGCTACTTAATATTAGATGTCTGTGTAATACTGGTTTCTTCTTTAAAGCAGTCTGCACAATGGCACATTAAAAACACTCCTCCAAGTTCTGAATGCATTCCTTTAGAAAAAGTGACAGTGCACCATTTCTGACTTTTAAAGTCAGCTGTTAGGGAAACAAAGAGCTGTCTCAGAAGTATCTATGCCCAAGAGCTCCTGACATAGCACGTTATAGTCTTCTATTTCACCAACGTATGGAAGTAGCTCACTATGCTCAGCTACGCTTCAAGTTTGAGACGCTGGGGAATTATTGAGTAGCAAAGGCACTGTAACAAGTTTAACAGTCACTTTCATTATGTATCAGATGGTTAAAAGTAATCATACATGGAAGCATGGTAATCTAGTCGGGAAGCCTACTTCAAACTACGGCGCAGTATTAGAAGCTTAGCAGCCTACCCTGCTTCAAATATAAGCTACTCAGGTGTCACATTTTAAGAACCATGACTTAAATATGGTTGGAATATTTAAGCCTTCTCTTCTGGAAGTGTTTGTTATGTCAAGACATACTCCAATAACCACAAAAGGGAACCCCAGACTTGAATGTATTTTGTTTTCAGGGGGTCTATACAGCATCCCCTAGCAAGAAAGAGGCCCACATGACACTAACCAAAAGGCAAGGAGGCGCCGCATCATCACCAGAACACAGAAGAACGCTAACTCTGAGCTCATCATTAAAGACTTCATTACACAATTCCCACTGTTCCTTCAAATAATGTAGGAAAGCTATTGTTGAAAATGAGTGGCTCTTTTTTATTAGTTTCCTAAAAGATTTCAAGTTTAAAACCATATCTGGCAATTGAACCCCAAGACACAAACTTGTGCAAAAATTTGTTTTTTAAAAAAACAACCTTGTATACAAAATGGGTCTTGGAAACAAATTCTGCACTATACAATGGTAAATAAAAAGACAAATACATATTTCACACTTTTTATTTACAGATTTTATAATACCAGTCACACATTTCAGAACCATTTATTAAATTGTAAAGCAGACCACTCAAGTTTTACACTAAACAAGCTGTCTCCAGGCAACACTTTTTAAAAGTGGCTTTGTAAAGGAGATCACTTTCCCAGAAACTAAAAACTTGCCTTGAATAAACCACAGTCACAAACAGTAACTAGGCAAAACTAACCATTGATACAGGATTTAAGACATCTTAAAAAAAAAAAAAGAAAAACACACTTCAGGGCAGGTTCTAAATCACCCAGAAATGGAAAAAAAAATAAATTTGACAGCATTGATATTTATCACAAATCATTTTATACATATCCACTGCCCTTTAGGAGATATAATGGTGAGATCTATTAGATTGAGGTCACCTCCCCAAGGAATGGCGAAACTCAGCCACTGGCAGCATTTAAAACTAGACTGGAAGAGGTCTGTGGAACACTAAAAAGCCATCCTGCATTGATAGAAAGATAGATTAAATAACTTAAGAGATCCTTCCCTCCCCATCATTAGATAGTACAATTCTCACCATTATAAAACAAGATTTAAAGCCAAAGGAAAAAAGCCTTTGAACACCTGAGATCAGAGGGAGCAAGGGAAACAACGGGGGAGGGGTGACTGGCACGAACAGGGGGGAGGGACTGAAAAAAGAACCCTTTTCCTAGAAAATGCTGCTGTTAAAAAGGTGCTGTAAACCCCCATCCATGTGCTGTGGCTGACTGATGTCAGCAACTGCCTGGGTTGGGCTCAGAGGGAGCCTCCTCTTTCCCTTCTTTTTATATCATGTGCCTCTCAGACGCCATGTTAGGATCCTACAGGCTGCTGCAGTTTCTACAGTCAGGGAGAATTTCTTCTGCCCCATCCTCAACCAATAAACTTCTCTAGCCAAAATAAATTGAACACACACACGCACAACGCTAGCAGTACTCAGGGCACGGATCTCCTGAAATCCAAACAGATTATCCCAAGCCCACAGAATTTTCTCTAATCAGGCAGAGCAAAACAACCCCCATCACCACCACACACGCTTCTCTATCCGGAGCGGATGATCACCTTTCACCCACAAACTTTGCTATAAGTAAGGGTGCCCACCCCCCCAAAAATTAATATCTCACAGGGAGCGCACTGGGAAAATATCCTTATCTTAACTGGTACTTAAAACTCATTATATTTAGCCCTTCAGAAGTGGACAATTTGCGTGCTATAAACTTAACCTTGTTTTCATTCCTTTGAACTACCCCCCCCCCAAAAAAAAAACCCCACCCAACCCTCCGCAAAATCCCTAATGATCGCAATATTCACCTACTGTCGAAATCGCTAAATACAAAGGGTTTAGGCACTAGATTCGAGACACTGAATCCTGGCTCCGTGTAGGGGGAAAACCCAGCTACAAGGGCGAGGTGCCGCTGCCCAGTCACTGCCAGGCCGCCATGTTGTGTCTCATATTTACACGGGGTTTAAATCGCGACCCACGCTGCCCTCCCACAGCTTTTTTCTTTTTTTTTGTGTGTTTTTTTTGGGTTTTTTTTTTTGGGGGGGGGCGGGGGGGGCAGTCCCAAACCCTCCCCTCACTACCAACAGGGTGATGTGGGGGCCGTCCCCCTCCCTCGAGTCCCCTGCTCCCTATGGGGTGTGAGGGGAGGTTTAGAAGAAGCAGCAGCCTCAAGCTCCGCGATGGAAGGAGGAGCCCCCGACGCCTCGCCCCGGTGCTCCCTTGCTCCCCTCTGGGCCACGCTTCCCTCCGCCTGCTTCTTCTCCCCCCCACGGCTCCCCCAGCCCTCCTGGCCCCGGGCCGCTCCCCACACCCCGACACCCTCTGCTCCGTCCAAATCCTGCCCTCCCTGCTCGCCCCCTAATTAGCCAACACCCTCCTCAACCTCCACTGAACCCCCTGCCTCCCCCCCCACGCCCCAGCCCAGCTATACCCGCCCGCCGCTGCCTTCCTCACCACCGCCTCCCCCCGAGCCTCTCCCTCTCCCTCTCTCACCCCTTCCGGCCCTTCAAGGCCTTCTCACCCCCCCGGCCTTCGCTGTCTCTCCCTGTCCCCCTCGCCCCTTCCTCCTCCTCCTCCTCAGCCCGGCTCCGCCCGCGCCCCTCGGCGGGCCCGTCTCCCCCACGCCCTTCCTTCCTCAGCCCCCGAGGCCACCCTAGCCCGCTGCCCCGGCCGGTCCCCCCAGCAGTATAGGTAGGAGTAGTAGTCGGTGGAATATAAAAACCTTGGCGATTTGCGCCTCGATCAGGGAGACGATGTCCTTGGCGAAGGGCACGTTCTCCTCGGCCAGGATGGTCAGCATGTTGATGTGCGGCTTGCTGTTGAACGTCAGGTCCTCCAGCGACGACTGGTAATCGCGGCACGCGTCCTCCCGGGCCTCGCTGCTACCAGCGCTGCCCTCCGGGGCCGACATGCTTCTCCGACCGGGGCCCGCACCAGGACCCGACCCACCGACCGACAGCCCCCTCCCCGCGAATCCCCTGCCGCCGCCGCCGCCGAGCGATGCCGCCCCCCCCGCCGCTGCCGCTGGGCTCCTCTACCGCATCCTCCGGGCTGCGGCTCCCGCGGGCTGTGGTGCTGTTGCCGCCGGTACTGCCGCTTCTTCAGCCGCCGCCGGCTGGAGTCTCGGCGCTCACAAAATGGCGGCGGCGGCTACGGTTCGCAAACCTCTTCCTCCAGCCGTTGCGTCATGTGAAATTGTTCTCGGGAAAGGGGCCGGCGGCTTGGAAAGCCCCTTTTGTCCCCTGGCTGCGGCCTTATTGGCTGGCACCCCTGCTCTCTCAGCCCGCGATTGGCTCGGCACGCCCTCCTCCTCCTCTGACTGGCTCCTACCCTAAAGCCCCGCTCTCGCCTCGGCGTCCCGTTGGCTGCGGCTCTCTCCGCCCCTGCTCCTAACCCGCTGTGCCCCTTCCTACCGCCTTCCCTCACTGCCCTGAGCGTTAATTGGTGGCCCCCGCCTTTCCGCTAAGCCCTCAACTGCGACTGCGCGTCCCTGCCCGCCGTTCGCTACTGGCTGAGCGTTGGCCTGGCAACGCCTGTGCGCGCAGCCCCGCCACGCCCCTCGCTCACTATTGGATCAGCCGTCGGCCTGGCAACGCCGGTGCACCCGCCCCTCGCTCGCTATTGGGTGAGCCGTTGGCCTGGCAACGCCGGTGGCCCGCCCCCCCCCCGCCACCGCCCCTCCCCGGGCAGGCCTGGGGCCTGGCTGCCGCCTCAGCGCCTCACGGAGCGCCATCCCCGGGGAACGGGCTCTCGGCGCCGGGAGAGCGGCGTCTGCCGGCGGTCCCCTACCACAGAGAAAACAGCGCTCGTAGTCGGTTCCAGCGAGTCGCACCGGTACAGGCTGCGGTGCTCACCGAGGCCCCTCAGCGGCCTCGTCCTCCCCCCGCGGGGGGTTGTGCTGCAGGAGCCGGCGGGGCCGGTGTGCCAGTTGACCCGGGACACGGGATTTTCGCCACCTGACGCGAATTCATTTGCTTCAGCAAGTGGCCCTGGCCTCCCTGCTTCTCTGACGGCCGTGTGTTTTGTGCCTTTTAACTGGTCACCCCTCACAGCAGTGGTTCTAGGTCTAAACAGGGCCAGCAGCAGCGTTTCTCCTTTTCACTATGCTAGCAGGAGCGTGCTAGTACGGTCAAAAGTAACAAAACCAGCTCTTGGTCATGAGATTTGCCCAAAGGTACCTCTTGGAAGCTAACTCGCTTGCAAAGCATTTTAGAGTATAGCCATTCCTTCCTACCTGCCGTATATTACTTATTAACTGTGGCCAACTGTTGGCATTTGAAAGTAGGCCGCGGGTGAATGCTTTGTTAAAATCCACCTTGAAAAACACATTATGTGAGACAATTTTTAAAGTGCAAATTCTGTAAATATAGCAGAAAGATAGCAAAAATGGAGACCTGGCAAATTTCTGGTAAAAACTGCTGTTTGCCGTTTTATCTGGATAAAAATGTATTTTAGTTTCTGTATTCACGTGCGTATCCCCTTTCTGAAAAATGTGGCTTTCAAAACAGGGAAGACGGGACAGGAAATGCAACAGCATCTTGTTCGTTGTCCGTTGGATTGTATGTTCATGTTTGTTCCTGTGAGCCTCGAAATGCTGTACTTTGTACGCACCACTTTGCCTTCACAGTGTGTCACCACAAGATAAGAAAATGAAACTAAAGTTTCTGTCTCCGGCTGACCGAAGCTGGGACCGCAAGACTTTTTCTCCGTGTAAATATTAGCCAGCTATTTGAAGACACACTGTCCGTGAAGAATATTAATTATGTACCAGGAATCAAGCCATAATGTAAACCCAGTTTATTTGGCAAAAGCAGTACATATTGTTCTGCTCCTAGGGGAGAAATATGGGAGTGGGGAAATCTGGCTCCTCCTGAAACAACTATATTTGTAAGTTAGAATGCTCGTTCATACTAATTACAGGAACGAAACCAATAATACGAGCAAAACTGCCTTGATGAGGATGTCATGTGGTCCAAGGCCACCCTCAAAACCAGATTTGCTGTTTACTGATCAGCAGAGGACCAAGCCTGACACGAGGCGAAGCAGTTTGCTGCCGTCCGGAACACACGCAGCTCCCTCAGACTGTGTACACCCTGCGTGCCTGAGCAGATCCAGTATTTTAGTGTATTAGGAGTTTGTCTTTACTGGGCTTCGTATGAAGCCAGAAGTACTTCAGCAAGGTCTACAGGCTGTTGGTGAGAAGCTGCCTGTGAGGCCCCCACGCTGATGAGTTGTGGGAACACTCCACGCTCTAAGCAATTCTTGAAACAGCTCATTAAGAGAGGCACAGAAATGCCCATTGAGTCTATCCTTGGGCTCTCAAATGAAAAGGTGACTATTATTACAGGAATTTTGTTGTACCAGCAATACAGAGTGTGCGTTTATGTATGCTCGCAAAAGCGCAGTTCAAACGTGTTCTTGAAACCAGCTCCTGTCAAAATCATAGTTTTGCTGAAATTATTAGTTAGAAATGTTTCTGGCGCAGCGCTGTCCCACTGCTTCTTATCCCAGTTGACATAGCTGTCAGTTAAAATTGGGGTTTTTTTTTTACAGATGCAGCTGGGGATTTTGCTGGTATAAAACCCACTGAAAAGCCTCTAGACTAAACCTACATGTATCACACTTGTCTCAAGAATCACCAGCAACCGATAATTAAAGAAGTTTTGCGGGATAGTTGTGAAATTATAGTGCTACATGAGAAAATATATCAAGGTAAGAAGTCTTGCAAGAACTTATTACATTACAAAGCATCTGCTTGAAAATACTCATACTTCTGTTTGTGCTTGAGCTGAATTTTCTTGGGAAGTTTAATAAAATTCCTTTAAACTCTTTTATAGCTAGGCAAGGATTAAAAAAAAAAAAGGATCTCTAGGCAACCAGAAATGCTCTTCCTGCTTTTCATTCTGCAAAAGTAAGAACAAAAATAATTGAAAATGCATCCTTTTTGACATGTTTGGAAAAGAAAAACACAGACACTAAAGAAAAAACACAGTGTAGATTTTTAAATATTGGTTTAATGAGATGTAAATTACCCCTCTGTATATGAGCTGAAGTCCTTTGTTCTCCAGCCGAGATTCACTTAAGGAAGCAGACAGTGTTTCTCTGTGGTTCCTCCCAAAGGGCGAAAAGCTTTACGCTCTCCTCAAGCCTCCGAAGCAGCTCTGCTGTCATCAGCCTCACACTCTTCAGTAGCTGATTTGTAGAACAGCCTCGACTAGAAAGTTTGCTAATGTAGAAGAGCTGGTAAACCCTCCTAGAGACGGAATCCAGTTTAAATTGCTGTAATAACTATGTACTGCTTATGTCAGAACTGCAAAGGATGTTCTGCCATTGAAACTGCTTCTGCAGGTTTTCCCCAGCAAAGCTGTATTGATTGCTAAATGTTGTTATTGTCCTGGTATTGCTAAATCAGCAAAACTTTTTAAATATAAACCGGGCCTCTGTCATCTGCCAGTCAGGTTACTCCTTGGTTATGCAGGTCTCATGCACCTTCCCTCACTTGTATTCGCATTTAGAGTTGTGCCTCGCTGACCTCTGACCAAATAACTGTAAGCTTTTTATAACTGGATTATCTCCAGATATTTAGAGCTAAGCACCTAGGTTACTCCAAATGCAGAAAGCCTAGTTTTGTTCGTAAGGTCAAAGTGTAGAGCACTGGAATTACAGACTGGGGAAAGCACGGAATATTGCAGTTTACTCTTCGGGTGTCTGGCGGTGAACAGAGCTGAACTGGAGATGCATGATGAAGGAACCATCTACTAACATTTCTGTACTTAGGAAATTACATATAATGTAACTTCTATAATATGGTTTGGGTTTCACAGCCTCAGAAACTCTTAAGACAAACTGAATATATTTAGGAAAAATAATTTGATAGGTGAATAATTAGGAAAAATTAAAATACTGACATACTGAAAAATATGTGTAGAATGTCTAGACAAATGTACTAACCTATATTGCCCTTCAAAGCTTTGCAAGATAGTCCTGACAGCTTGTAATTTCTCTAACATTTTCATTGTGATGGGTTCATCTTTACAAGAACTACAAACAGCAACTAGCCAGGATCAAAGGCTAACGATAGGGAAGAAACTGTTGAATCCACATATTTCTGTCAATCTACACTAAATACCATGGCATAAAAACAAGATCTCTGAAATATTTTGGACAATATTATCAAACGCAGTATTCGGTATGCGGATATAACACCCACAGATGTGACAGTAGGCTTTTGGGAACCACGTCGTTATTTACATGGACTCTAACTACCTGGGCTACCGGTCAGAGCCCGACCGCAGCATTTTGTGTTCCTGGTGCTGAGCACTTGCCGAGTTCCCACAAAGGCTTATGTAATCTTTCGAAACCCTGTGCTGTCACAGCTAGATTTTTACTGCCACCTGAGTTGACATGTCACCAACTCACCTTCTGAAATGACATCTTGGTGGGTCTTGGGAGATTGAAGGACTCAAAACCCAGATATATTTTACTCTGGCACTTCTGTGTCACCTTCAGCTACCCAGGTGGTTATTTATTACTGTTCTTTGTTACCTGTGACTGGGTGGCATTTTGCTGGGCAAAGTTCTGGGTTGCTACAGAAACCGTCTCTGCAAATCCATTCAATCAAGCAAGGTTCTGGTGACAAGACTCGTGCTTTCAGCAGGAACATAAATAATTCACGTTTTTGCTGGCCTGCTCTCCGTGCCTTCCCTACAAGCAGGCTGGCGGCTCAAAGGAAAGCAACTGTGATTAGCTTGAACGCATACCTAGAGAGTTAAAGGTATGTTTACTAAAATATATTATATTTTTAAAACCTTGTGCTTCAGACCCCAATCTTTTTTTTGAGAGGAGCAACACCACCAAGCCTCTTGGTCTACCGTTTTTCAGAAAGATAGCAGGAGACTTCGTTTAACCAAGCCCGCTCCTATCACATCGCATCATGCTCCACCAGTTGTCCCTCGCCGCAGTACAGCCTCCAAGGAGGCAGCTGTCTCTCTGGCTGATAAAGCATGCAGTCACGTAACGCTGTGCAATTAACCGGGAAAATATCCCCCGGAGTTTCAGATTTGCCTGGCCGTCCCTACCCCTGGGTAGCAGCAGCCGTTGGCACAGATATCGCTGGGTAACCATAGCGGTGAAGGACTCACAACATTTAGGCTCTGTTTATGCATGGTGCTGGAACGGCTCGTTAAAACTTGACGTTAAGCTGTATAATTACTAAGATACTTCTTCTACCCACAAATTTGAGAGGATTCCCTCTGTACGAGTTGTAAACCCTTCTCAATCTGACTTTTCCGAACTGTGCAAACTACCAGTTCAGTATTTAATCCATCCCACTCTCAGACACGCTTCTTCAGAGCTGGGAGTTCAGCTCTTCCTTCTGCAACAACAGCATCCCCTTTCACAACTGTTCTCAACGAATATGGAATGGATGTCAACGAATAGGGGATGGATGTCAACAAGTATGGGATAAATATCAACGAATATGGGATAGATGGGAGTCTGCGGCAGTGCTTGGGCGAGCCACCTTTAGCAAGTCAATCGCCCAAGAACGTTGTTGGTAAATTCCCTGTAGTTAAATAGTATTTAGGTTGTATTTGTGCTTAACGTGCCTGCAGCTAGCCTGGCCTCCGCTCAAGTCATGGACTGACCTTTTTGTTACGTTACAGTGTGTCTGATAAGAAGCACACTGTATGGTATGTAATCCACGTAAAAATAAAAAAGTCCTTTAGCATGTACTCGTCATTCGTCTTCTTTAGTGGTCAGCTGCATCTGGGGGAGGTTGTGGGTGCCAGATCACTGTGCTGCCACCCGAATTACAGCCCCTCCTGCCTCCCCCGTCCCCATCCCAGCTGCGTCTGGCTGCAGGATATTCTGTATTTTGGTGCTTCTGTGCGTTGCACCAGCTTACTAAACGTTTTGGAGTTGGTGTGGGAGAATGTATCTGCTTTTCCTAGATCTCTTTTTAGAAATGTTGCTAGCCTGCCAGCTCTGTGGAGTAAACTATAAAGAGACTGAAAAGCTCTAGACTTCTGGTTTAGGTCTCCACTCTGAACAGCACATGGGTCTACACCAGGGTGAAGACCTATTCCAGCCACAGCCACGCAACTGCCGTTTCTGCCACAGAAGGCAGTTGCAAGGCATGAGGGGGGGTGGAAGGCAAGTTGTGATCCATTTTACTTCCCAGATCCTTTTGGGAAAGCCAACTGCTCCTCATCCTGTATCTGTGTGTCGGATCGTTCATGCCGTAGTGTACGACTTTGCCCTGGTCCCCACTGAGTTTCAGTCTTCAAGACGTTGCTCCGATTGTCAAATTTGTTTTGAATTTTAATCCCATCCTCTATTATATTGTAGCCTTTACAGTTTTGCACTATCAGCAAATTTCATACATGTATTTTCTATTCCATCATCTGCATCATTAGTGAAAACATGGAACAAACTAGGATAGACCCCTGTAGCCACTTTTCTGCGTTGAAAATTTGTGAAACCAGATTTGTACTGACCCTGTAGGTGTTTCAGCCAGTTTGTTTATGAGAATGCACCACGAGACAAAAATTTCACTGAAGTCTAGATATCTGGTATCTACTGCTTTTTGCTTGTTTATGAGTCTTGTTAGCCTACCATAGAAAGAAATTTGATTGCAATTTCTACCTGATATAATTTCTACCGGATGAATCCATGGTAGCTGCTACTCCTCTCCTTGTTCTTTTCCAAATGCTTACAAATAGCTTCTTATCTGCTCCAAATTGAGGGAACTGAAGATGGCTGGTCTTTAATTTGTTAGTTAATGATGACTAGGCCCATCAGATCCTGCTTCTTATTGATGGTATTGGAGTCACACATCTTACATGAACCCACTAGAAATGCTGGAAGGGATTTACATAATGAATTTACAGCCTGCACAACTGCATCCTTACAGTGAGCGAGGATCTGCCTAACAGAGAAACATCTGACCTTTGCACCAGCACTTTAAAAATCAATTGGGGGAAAAAAAAAGAAGAGGCAATGCGAACATCACGCTCTGAAAAGGAAGAGCTGTTCCTTAACGTGGTTACGGAAGCAGGCCCGAGACAGACTGCTGCAGGGGCATCGCTCTGTTCTGCCACTGAATCACTGATAAATATTTTTGGAGCACGGTTACAAAACCAGTTTTGCACCATCACTATAGAAGTTTCAGCTGCTTTGCTTAGGGGACTGTTACGTGAGACAAAAGCCCTACTGAAGCAGACATCTTTAGTGCTTTCTTCCTCTCCAAGTATCTTCTTACCCGTACAAGGATTTCTATTGGTTTGATAAGATTTTTTTCACATAAATGGATGTTGCCAATTACTGATGGTTTTGTTACCTACTGTGGGAAAAAAAAAAGAAACTGAAATTTTGGCAAAGATTTACAAGGGATTTAAAAAATATATATTTATTTTGTGGGTTTTTTTTAATTAAAAGCAAAGCTCCAGATTTTCTTTAACAAAAACACGCTGTCCATTAGAAAATGCATGGTTTGACTGTGAGATGCAAGTAGTTTTCCCTGAAGTCAGTAGATAAGGTGGGTGGTGTTCTTTCTTTTTGGCTCTTCAGTTAGATTAGAAGGAAGCTCTGTGAAGGGAACTCGATCCTGCTCCTCGGGGCATTTTTCTAGGAAGAAATGTTGTGGTTCTTGGCTAAAAATCTCTTCTCACTTGCCTGGAAGTGTGAGTTTTGGGGGTTCGGCTTACAGGACTAGCCCAACGATAGCTTCATATTGCGGTGAAAAACCTTTGTGTGTGTACTGTATTGCAAAAGGTTCCCAGCATTTCTCTTGAGAAGAGAAAATCTGGTCTCGGGATGGCATTTTAACTCTTACTTACTGAACACAGCAGGGTTCCATCAGCGTTAGCGCTCACGGGACCTTGAACTGGGGCTAAACCAGCACCCTCTCTTTTCCCACTCCCACGCTGGATGGTTTGCGCGGCTGTGCATCTCCCTGCCGACACATCTCTGCCCTCGCTTATTTTCCGTCTGGACAAGAAAACCCATGCATGGGTCAGAAAACAATAATTTTTGCCGTGACCTGAGCTTGCGCGGTCATTGAATAAAATTGTTGCTCGCTCAACTGCAGAAACGCTTCCAAGAAACTCATCTCTCCTTATCCCGCCCTGGGCAGCTCTCTTGTATATAAGGATATAAAAAATGTAAAGACCAACACTAGGACTTTGCGGCCACTGACACCGGAGCAACCATGTAGAGGGTGGGGGGACCGCAGCATTATCAGCACATTATCTCTTGTTACCCGGAGTAGGCTCTTCCCTGATTCTTCAAACAGGATTTTCCTGTTCCTGTGTGTGGGCTGGAAGGTTTAACTACAGTCTGACTCTTCCTGCTGCTATGATTGTAATTGTCTCACAGGAATCTTTCTGGATACTGAGTACGGAGGCATAAGCCTGCTCGGTAGGACGGTATCAGTGCTCTGCCAACCCAGTCTCTCCAGGGGACACCTGTCATCATCACAAAACAGCCAAGCGAGCAACTGCCCCCCTCAGCCTCTACATTAAGGAACAGTTTTTAACTTAAGCCTATTTTGTATCTTGTAAGAAGATTAAAAGAATTACAGAGAAACCAAGTGACCTGTTTAGTCCATTTAATATTAAGCATATGACACGTAGCTTCATCTTATGCAGGGTCAGAATAAGCAGAAGGACACGATTATACGCCTTTTATGCTGCTCTTGAGGACTTCCAAGCTGGAATGCCCTGCCTGCATCCATCTCCAGAGCATCCCCAAAGCTTCGTAGATGCAGGTACATGCCACCATCCACAGTTCTTGGAAAAAACATCCTATTTTGGTTGTAGCAGGGTAGTTATTTCAATATATGAAGAGGAAAGCTACCTTGGCTGTGCGGCAGAGGTTTTGAGGAGGTGGAAAGTGGCTGGGGGGTGGGTGGGGTGAGGCATGTGAAGCCGTGGCACCCTGGTAGACCCTGCCTCAGGGCTCGTGCACAAGTGACCCAGCACTTCATTGGTGGTTTGAGTAGACCCCGCTCATCACATCAGTGCAATGGTGGCACATTGTTGCGGGTGACACGGGGCAGGGGGCAGAGAATATGGCCTTGAAAGAGGAGCCTTATAGCAGATTTGTGCCTGACAGCCCGCTCTCCAATGGTGCAAGACCAAATGATAAAAGCACGACGGCTTCTTCCCTTACTGGTGGTGCCCAAGGCCCTCGCCTTTCCCGCTGAGCCCCAGTAATGCCGAACTGAAGTGAGGACTTCTAAAGGACTCCATGGACACTACAGTAAAGCAATTCACTGGCAGACCTAAGCGTGGATGTTTAAAGAAGGATGCACAATGTTCTTCTTCAAGACCATCATGAAAGTCCTGGGCTAATTCCCAAGTGCTTTTGCTATCCATTTGCCCGAGTTGCCGGCAGGGAAAAAACTCCAGTACAGTTTATCTACACACTTTAGGAACATACGGCTGCCTAATATCCCTGTCAGCTTGCAGCACCGTGTTTGTCCAAAAAGTACTTACAATAAATATTGTCAATCACAAACAATCCGTAATGAATTAACAAACTGTTCTCTTTACCTTGGGAGCAGCTGGTACATTGGGATATGCTGTGAGAATCAGCGTCTGGAGATGTGCCCAGTGAGACAGGAACGGGGACGGGTTACTGGCCCGGTCACCATCAGTTCCTGCTCTGAGTTGGGTTTATGTGAGACAATACCGTGGTTGGGTAGTTTGGCATAATTTTAAACATATTTAGACAAAGGGTGAAAGTTGTGTATTTCTGTGTTTCATTAACCACTTCAGTGCTGTGAAAGGAGCCAGAATGTAGCCTTATAATAAAATCAACCGTCGATAATCCGTATGTATATAGATGCTCTATATATTATATGATTAAGGCTGCAATTTCAGTTACGTCAATAACTTAGCAGGTTCAGACTATCCAGTCACCAACTTAATACAGCAGATAACCCGAACGTGTACATACCGACGAGCTGCAGCAGAACTCAGCAGTACGCGGGCACATCAGTAGGTTGCCCAAATAAAATCTTTTTCAATTCTCTCTAGCTGCTTTCTCTTCCTGTTAGCAGAAATTCTGGCTTCTCCTTTTGCCCTTTCCCCCCTCGCTGCTTCCATCACAGGAACAAGGAAGTACACAGGTCCCGATTTGTTTCACTCGCACTATGTGAAATACCGCAAAAATTGCACACTAGCACATAAATAAGCAGAGGGGCGGCAAATACGCCTTGTTCAAGCTCTGCATCTGTTATAAAGGGCCCATGCTGCAAACTTTGCGAAAAGAGACAAGCATTTAAAAGGGCAAAAATCAGACTAATTCATTTAGCCCAACAAGTTAGCTCTGCTGCCGTGCTTCACGAGTCTTTCTCCTTTGCCTTGCCCTTTTATTGCTCTTTACCTCTGTACTGAGCACGCGTAGATGTGATTGATCAGGAGAGCAACTTGATGCTTCCAGGCCAAAGTTTAGCAACGGGTTTAAATTCAAATCGCTGTGTTCTGCAACTTACTCTTGCCTTTTAAGTGTGCAAATCAATGCATTAAGCATAGGGCAGCGGAACGCCATTTTTGGCAGTTAACTTAAGGAATTCACGTTATAATCCTGCAAGATACCTAAAGGCAGGCAAATTCATTTTGGAGGTAATAAACATACATCGTGATACTGGCTCTCTGGTACAGTCAGCAGATCTTTGAGGTGGACACACCTCCAGCTTTCCCTTGCAACAGATGTCCCAAAACACAAAGCTCTTAACTTCAGAAATCAGTTTTTGTTAAAACATAAACGAATACTTTCTTAAAAAAATAGGGAACACTTCAAGTAAGACAGAAGAGAAACAGAATTTTTCTAAACTAACTCCTCGTAGGGCAGGTTCTTTCTTTCAAATGTTTCTCTCTGTCCCATCCTGCTCTTAAGATGGTTCACCCAACTCATCGTGCTTAACTGCACCAAAGAGAAGCGTCTCGTCCCCTTCCACGGGCCCAACTGTGGCTGCAGCATCCAAGACAAGACGGAGGCAGCCTTCCGCCCTGGTGCCAAACAACACCCCGCGTGTTATCATACGTCATGTTCCAGGGAACACGATACACAGGAAAAATGAGCAGAACAGGTACTACCCCTGCGGGCTGAAAAAGTGAGCCCGATGGCTGTGGCTGTTTGGCCCTGCAGCAGCCGGTTACATCCTCTGTGTAATTGCCTGCTTTGTCCTGTTCCCGCCTGGCTGTGTGTCCAGGTAGGTGTGCGTTACAGCTGAATGTATTTGGCAATTGTGTGTCTTAGAATCACAGAACGGTTCGGGTTGGAAGGGACCTTAAAGATCATCCAGTTCCCACCCCCTGCCCTGGGCAGGGACACCTCCCACCAGCCCAGGCTGCTCCAAGCCCCGTCCAGCCTGGCCTTGAACCCCTCCAGGGATGGGGCAGCCCCAGCTTCTCTGGGCAACCTGGGCCAGGGGCTCATCACCCTCACAGCAAAGGATTTCTTCCTAATATCTCATCTAAATCGCCCCCTTTTCAGTTTAAAACCTTTACCCCATGTCCTGTCGTTACACGCCCTGATCCAGAGTCCCTCCCCATCCTTCCTCTAGGCCCCCTTCAGGTACTGGAAGGGGCTCTAAGGTCTCCCCGGAGCCTTCTCTTCTCCAGGCTGAACCCCCCCAGCTCTCAGCCTGTCCCCATAGCAGAGGGGCTCCAGCCAGTCTTGTGTTGACTTACACGGGTGAGTGAAGGCACATGAGCAAATCCATAGCCCGTAAGCTTATTTATAATTCATGAACAGCGACGTTCTCAGTATTGCAGAATAGATATCTATTGTGATCATTTTATGGGGGATGTTCCAGCCTGGGCAATGTAAGGGATGTAGGTGGTCGCTCTGGAGACAGACACAAGAGGCTGGTGATCTCACTCCAGAGCTTCCCTCTGCCTTCCGAGTTTGTGACCAGGTTGTGGTCTGATGGGGTAAACGCATCTCGTGTCCCACGTATGTGTCGCGTAGAAAGGGTGAGTGCACAAACATGAATCTCATCAAGCACACTACTGACCTCATTTACCCACAACTTCACCAGACTGATTAAGAACAAAGCAATGCTCTATATTATATATGACGTAGGCTGCAATTTCAGTCAAGTCAATAGATCAGCAGATTCAAATTATCCAGTCACCAAGTTAACGCGGCAGATAACCAGCTTACATTATGAAAGAAGTAGTTCTTTTTTTTACCCTTATCTTAGAATTTAATGAAGGTCTAGTTTTCTTTTAACCAGAAAACCCAGCTTCTGTTTAGCTAATGGTTTATTGACATAGTTAACGTCACACTGCCATTACCGGGCATAGGTGACTGTTGAATGTTAAGTGTATATTTTGGTCTTAGGCCATTGAAGTGATGCACGCAGACAAGAACTGTACCCGTGCTCAGCTCCGCCAAGTACAGTAAGACAAACGCCTGCGCCATATCTTCTTTAAATCTCCCTGTTGATACACGGCAGCACCTGGATGTTGTTCTTTGCCAGCGCTATGCAGTCACACGGAACCTTTTCGAAGAACCAACATGTAGACGGATGACGGCTGAATCATCTCCGACAGCGGTTTTCAAACAGCACTGGCTGTTTCACGGAGAACACTCCCGTGGCAGAGCGCTTTCCGGTTGTATCACTGTAAAAGATACAGTTCACCCTCCTCCTCTGACTGCCTTAACGACACCATAAATACGACATTGGAGCAGATGTGCCCTAACCCACTCTCCAAGAGGCAGATCCAGCTTTAACTCACGCTGTCAGTTAAAATTTCTTTATAAGTTTGGTTGATTTTTTACTGACACACTTAGTGCGATTACAGCTACTGCCTCTCTGTGCCGTTGTCACCTTCTGTCAGATCAGGTATCAGCTACCAGCTGTTGTAAAACTCCTCTGAACTCCATACCACGGGTACTTAATAATTCACTGGAAATGTGGTGGCGTGCCCACACCTAACTGGATCCAAACCCCTGTGCTTGGGGACCCGCTGGCGCACGGATCCGGTAACACAAACGACGGAAGCAGCCTCACACGAGCAGTGCACACACACTAAAAATAAGACGTGCTTTCACCGAGGAAAAGTTAAAAATAAAAAGCTCAGGCAGCTGTTTAATTTTTCAGCATCTGTCTCCTTAAAGTCACTCTGGGATTTTCCCATACTTCCATCAGGGGGAAAGGCAGAGAGCGTAAGGGTCTCGGTTGAGAAACTTAGCCCTGGCTTCTGGATGAGATTGCAAACGCAAGGCCTACATCAGTATCAATTCTGTTGTATAAAAATAACTAAAATTTCTCCAGCACACTATCTCCTTACATCCCTTCTTTTCTTGTCAATCACTGTCATGTTCTCAGCATCTTTAAGGCACTCCAGATTTTTACTGTGAAGGAACAGAAGCAGTAATAAGAGTTCACCTTGTTATCTTTTGACCTAAAAACCACAAGGCTGTCTGGCATTTTATAAGAGGACATTCCCCTCACAGCTAAACAATTCAAGTTTTCTTGTTCCAGTTATCAAGGGGCCTTTAAAAAGCCTCCCATGTTCTTCTCTTCGTGTGTCAGTGAATATTCAGGCTTGGGAATACATGGTACGCTCTTAATTTTGCTTGTGATGTTTCAGGGACGGGTGAGGAGAAGAAGGAGAGAAGTGGCGTCATCACTGCTTTAAGTCAGTTCTCGGGCTCCTGGCTGCTCGTTGGACTCCTGAAAGATACAATCGCTGTGTGCACTGCTTAGCACCTCCGCTGCTTTGAGATTGATCGCCGTGTATTAAAAAAACGGCATTTTTCATACACTCAGGTTTTGCACCGTTGATGCGTCTTGGAAGACCGACATGTCTGCCCCAAGCCAGCCGTGACCAGCCAGCAGAAGGGCAATGAATGAACGTTCCGGTTTTTTGCTGCTGTACCAATAGGTACTTCCTTCCTTTGCCATAGAAGCTGCAGCACGTGGTCAGTAGAAAAACAAACCCTGCAATAACTGCAAAGGCTTCTAACCATTACAGTCCCCGCTGGTTTTAACGCTTGTCTTACTTCAACTCAATAGAATGACTGGGGTTTAAAGGCCATTTGCGTAGATGTTCTTACTACAGTAAATCTCTTTCCCTTGGCTTCTCACAAGACAAAACAACTCCTTAGCACTGCTGCAAGGCAGAGACAAGGCAGCCGCAAGAAAGAGTAGAGCTCGTGTTGCTGATAAGAAGCTTCTTTTTGAATTACAGGAGTAGCCTCTCCTCCGAGCGTGCGTTCTCTTCAAGCACGTCACAATTTCCCTGTTGCTGAAGCCCGTCCTCTCAATTCCTTCCTCGTTGATTCCGGCAGAAAGTTCATCCAAATCACGTAAGTGCTGACAAATCTCTGCTCTGAGAAAGTAAGATCCCCCTGGGAAAGCTGAGCATCGCCATTAAAACCTTCCACGGGAAAACCCATCATGTCGCACACATATTTTCTTTGTCAAAGATTTTGCAAAATTCTGTGCCTCGACGAAGCGAATGTAAATGGTCACTATCCAAAGGCACCGCGCTTCAAATCTGGAAAATTATTGGCTCTTTTACCCCACTGACGTCATTTAGCTCTTTCTACCTTCTTTCCTCTTTCTGTGTGGGACAGGATCTAAAAAAGACTCGGTTCTAGGCAGGCACGATGGCTATACAACTGGTATATGGATTACGCACCATTTCACACTGTATCAGCTGGGGCCAGTGACAGGCAAGACCAGTAAGTGACTTATAATACTGTCCGAGAGGCGGGCAGGAATGTCTCGCTGGCAGAAAGGAATTAACAACAACATAGCTCTGCGCTCCCCGGCTATTTGTCAGCACACCCGTCAGACCGTGTAGCCCCGGAATACGCAGCTCTTTAGCCAGACGCTATGTTTTCAGAGCCAAAGTTAAACTAAACTCAGCCACTCTGAATAGGAAGGAGCATCCATCCCGCTTTACCTAAGCCCCTGCTATATTCTGTAGAGAAAGGATAAAATATCCGACTGTAAGAACCTGATGAAGGAATTTATGTTTTCAGGCACCTCCTCCATTTCAGCCCTCCAGGCTCAGATGTCGTACTGCTGAGATTTCAGTGGCATTAGGGGCTCGCTCCAAAAGGCAGTGAAATACGATCCGGTGGAGCACTGCAGCATCTACCTTCCAGCTGAATCCAGAACTTGGATCCAGAACTTCTTGGGGCCCTGGGCTCATTACGCTGTGGGAGCAGAGTTAGGTGCCTTGACATGCAACACAAAACAGTCTCCTTCTTAGGGAAGACACCACTTTAAGTCGATCCGCCACGTGGGAAGCTGCCTACAAGATGCTGGAGAAGTTGGGGACAGGAGCATTTACTGCCAGGACACACTCCAGGCATCGAGTTAGGGCATACAAACAAATCACTGCGAGCCCTACAAAGCCAGAAGGGTTTGTGTAGATGGCAGAAAAGGTCTTCATAGGGGACCGTGATCTGTGAGGCACATTTTCGTAGGCAAATAAACTTTTGGGTGGCAGGGGTTTGTTACTACACAAAAAATAAAATTCTTCATTTTAGCAGATGGAACCAAAACCACGTTAGGAGTTGAGCTAGGTGGTGGAGTCTCCTTCTCTGGAGACATCCCAAACCCGCCTGGAGGCGTTCCTGTGCCACCTGCTCTGGGTGACCCTGCTCTGGCAGGGGGTGGGACTGGGTGAGCTCCAGAGGGCCCTTCCCACCCCTGTGGTTCTGTGGTTCTATGAACTAGACTGTAAGAGTAAGGGCATCAATGGATATAATATCACAGATGTGAATGAATTTGGCCTTGATTACAGACCCGCAGTACAGCTTTAGGACATACTTTCTTTATAGCTTGGCTCCATTTAACAAAGCAAAAAAATATTCTTATCAAGATGATACTAGGGGATGACCTTCCCACACCTCATCTCTCTGTATTATGGCCATTGTATATGTATATATGTACATATATCTTATGGGCATCGCATGAAAAAACAAAAGCAAACCAGAGTTTGCCTCCTCTGAGAAAAGGTTAAGGGCTAAATCACCGACACAATTTAACCTCACTTTGGGGAATCGAAAGCTAGAGCTTGAAGTGAATGCAAGTAATTAATCCCCAAAATCAAGAATTCATTCATTTAGCCCAAACTACACACAGCTCACTTTTTAGCAACTTGTTATAAGTCAGATTAACAGTGAGGTAGCTCAACCCTTTTCTCTAGGAAAAAGGCTGTAATTCATTCACAACTGATAAAACTGAGACAAGTTCAAGTCAAAGCTGTTGTCCAGTATCATCAATCCAAATCCTAGGGGACAGGCAGCAAGTAACAAAGGGCCTGTACAGAGGAGGCTAAAGGGCTAGAGGTGACTCAATATTTCACCACATCGTTGCAAACAGGAAGGGGTTATTTCATAAATCATGGGTCATTTCCATAACTTGAAAGCCCGTACGTATACGAGCAGGTCGGACGGCAAGGAGTCACACACAAGACTTTCCCTATTATTAAGCTCCAGCAGAGCGCAAGTGCTGGGCACACTTAAATCCTGCCGACAGCTCTATGGAGTCTGGTGCAGACTGGAAACTGTTCCAGAAGAGCCACACACAGCACATGCTGGTGTCATGAATACACCCCCGGGGCTGCAATAACCTTGTCTTATCCTCCTGGCCCTCTTCCGCCAATCCCTTAATCATTCTCATGGCATTTCTCTGCGTTCAAATACATCAAACACCTTTCTCGCACTGCGGACATGGGTTTGGAAACGGGTTCAAACAGCTTGATCCCTGCAGAAGAGGAGGATGCAAATCCTACTCATGTTTGGTGTTGCCTGTGTTTTGTGGAAGGGAAAGCCAGAGGAGCTCTGCCGCGTGTAGCCGTGATGGAAGATGCCTCTTCTGTCTTTTGCTTGAGTTGGTCACGAGGTTGCTCCATTTCTGCAAGCAGAGAGGAACGTTACCTGCTCCGGTAGACGCTAACGCCTCATCTGTGCTATACGTCTGAAGTAATTCAGAATGAAGACTGCTGGTACTAAGTTTTTTGGAAAATGAAAGAACTTTAGGTAGGAATTGCATTTTGAAACCATAGTTTCTGAGTGGTAAAGAAGCTGAAATCAAGGACGGGAATTTTTGACTTTTTGTTCAAACCTTTTCAAACTACTTAAATATGTGTAGGAGAATTCTCAACAGAACATTTAATACAGAATATAAATCACTATATATCAGAACGTGATAAATTTTCCATCATCACTACTACCTTTTATTATATACAGCTTCCTAACAGATCTCCAGCCAACAACAGCCTGAACTACTTACACGCGTGGAACTGGTCCCATGTGGAATCCCACTGATTTCAGAAAAGTTAATGACGGTCTGCTAATTACATAAGTAACTCACACTTTATGACATTACGGAATCAGATCTATAAAATCTGTTAAGTGCCTCCAGACCTTTAAAGACGAGGCAGAGATTACCCAGTATTAGTAACGCCAGCCTGCAGACGCCGCAGGTGAGATGTATCTCAGGTAGGTGCGTGGGTTAAAGTCAGCCTTTGAGCGAGTCTAACCGCTGCTCCCTCTGTACTCAACAGAAAGGAACGGACACCTCAAGAGACAAGTTCGTCTCCCTGAAACACGAGCACGAGAATTGAGCCCATTCCTGCGTAATAGTTACTCACGTAATTAACTGTCTGGTCATTAACTGTCTCACATAGTGGGACTCCACATGAGAATAATTAAACATGCAGAAATGTTTGGGATCAGGCTCCTGCTAGCTCGTGTTCTGTAAACTCAGCTTCCTAAAGGAGGATAAGAGGTACTGAAATCAGCCTTGGGATGTGTGCGGCCCTCTCCAGGGAGCGCAGGGAAAGCCTCAGCACGGACTGGGCGTCTCAGGTGTCTGAAGTTGGGCGAGATGCATTCCATTCACTATCGGTGTCTCAAGTTCCAGTCCCTAATAAATGCTAGAACACTGACAACGCAGTCACAGAGCTATTTCTTTCAAATACTTTGGTCCTCGACTGAAGCACCAAAGAACATGGACCTGTTGGAGTGGGTCCAGCGGAGGGCCACAGAAATGCTCCGAGGGCCGGAGCCCCTCTGCTGTGAGGACAGAGAGAGCTGGGGGGGTTCAGCCTGGAGAAGAGAGGGCTCTGGAGAGACCTTATAGTGGCCTTCCAGTCCCTAAAGGGGCTCCGGGAAAGCTGGGGAGGGACCCTTCACCAGGGGGTGTAGCAGCAGGACGAGGGGGAACGGTTTCACAATGAAAAGAGGGGAGATTTAGATCGGAGATCAGGAAGAAATTCTTTGCTGTGAGGGGGGTGAGCCCCTGGCCCAGGCTGCCCAGAGAAGCTGGGGCTGCCCCATCCCTGGAGGGGTTCAAGGCCAGGTTGGACGGGGCTGGGAGCAGCCTGGTCTGGTGGGAGGTGTCCCTGCCCAGGGCAGGGGGTGGCACTGGGTGGGCTTTAAGGTCCCTTCCAACCCGAACCCTTCTGTGATTCTGTGATTCTATAAGTAGTTCCCAAACTCAAACCTGTCTTCCTAAATTTAATTATAACATTTGGTTATTTTCATCTGGAAGAATAATACCAAAGCGAAATAAACAACGAGGAAACGCTCAAATGAAAATGTTCGTTAAATACTTAGTTTCTTATAATTACTAACTAGAGATAAATCGAGGGTGAGGAAATCAAGGAAGCACTAAGGCCGTCACGCTCAATATTCGGCCTGTGAAGCGTCTAACCGTTAAAGCAGTGTATGAACGATGGCGCAGCCACCCTCTGCCGGTAGAGACCCCCACGCACAGTGGGCCAGCGGCCAGAGCAGCCCCTCGCATTTCAAAGGGATCAACGCCTCTAACGCGCGTTTTGCAGCACCGTGTAGTATTTGGCCACACTGCAGACCTCCGAGGCGCGACCTGCGTGGCAGGGAGCTGGGGGACGGAGGGACCGCGACCCTCTCTGCCCATGAGCGTCACAGGGCGCTGGGGTTCCGCCGTGGGGGAACGCTGCCATTCCCTCGCCCCCCGTACAGCTGCACCCAGCCCAGGGTGAAACCCACAGCCACGTCCCTGGGAGAGTCTGCGACGGGGAGGAGACAGGAGGAGGATTTACGCCTGCGAACACAGTCCGGGTTCTCTGCGGCTCTGCAGGCACAACAGGTGGGCTGGCGAACCACAAACCCCGCCTGGACACCGACTTTAGAAGTACGTGCACGCATTCATTTTATTTAAAATTGAATGCAAACATAACGTTCCTGTTTTGAAAATCCGGGCTCCTTTTGTTATTTTTACTGTTTTCTAAAGAAATACCCCAGAGCCGCTTTGTGCCTTGGACTTCAAAAAAGTGAATGTATTCAGTGACGCCACAAAACGAGACGTGTAAACGGAGGTGAGCAGTTGAAAGTGATAACTGCAAGAAGGTTCAGGAGTTCCATTTTATCTACAGATGGCTTCCAAGATAATCCTTACTGAAGTGGGAATGGTCATCAGCTACATTTATTAGTGCATTAAAATGGGGGGAACCCTGTAGAAGTAGCCTTTAGTGTTTGAATCTCCTCTTTAAAATGCTGTCAGTGAGTTTTCCACGGGTTTTTACACATAATACCGTAGGGAAGAAGCGTCGAGCCACCTTCGCACTGTGAGCTCACCAGGCAGAGGATTTCAGAACCCTTAGGCAAGATTACGACGCTAGGGCCATGGAAGAGTATTTGATCGTGATGCCACTAAAGAGAAGACCAAGTCACATAAGGCGCTTTGTCCAATTGAGCAGAGGCCACATACACCTCTACGGAAGTGTTTCTTGGACCATGCCCACATTAATGTCCCCTTTATTACAAACTGCGTAAGTGTTGAGGGACATTAGTTGTTTAGCTTAAATAAGTAAGTTTTAATTAGGATAAATTACTTAAGTTTATAACATGGTGTGATTTATGCTGTTTGCCTAACTTTACACGGCATGAGCAGCCAGATTTGCTGAAGCCTTTAGGCCGCATAGAGTTAATTTTCTTAGTAATTTTCATAGACTCATAGAATAGTTTGGGTGGGAAGGGACCTTTAAAGGCCATCCAGTCCAACCCCCCCGCCATGGGCAGGGACGTCTTCAACCAGCTCCAGTTGCTCAGAGCCCCGTCCAACCCGACCTGGAAAGTTTCCAGGGATGGTGCATCTACCGTCCCTCTGGGCAACCTGGGCCAGTGTCTCACCACCCTCATCGTGAAAAATTTCTTCTTTGTATCTAGTCTAAATCTGTCCTCTTTTAGTTTAAAGCCATTACCCCTTGTCCTATCACTACAGGCCCTGCTGAAAAGTTTGTCCCCATCTTTCTTGTAGGTCCCCTTTAGGGACTGGAAGGGGCTCCAAGGTCTCCCCGCAGCCTTCTCTTCTCCAGGCTGAACCCCCCCAGCTCTCTCAGCCTGTCCTCACAGCAGAGGAGCTCCAGCCCTTTGATCATCTTCGTGGCCTCTGCTGGACCCACTCCAACAGGTCCATGTCCAGCCTCTCATCAACCAACACCCCCAAGTCCTTCTCGTCAGGGCTGCTCTCCATCCCTTCATCCCCCAGCCTGTAGTGGTACCAGGGGTTGCCCCAACCCAGGTGCGGGACCCTCCACTTAGCCTGGTTCAAGCTCATGAGGTTCACATGGGGCCACTTCTCAAGCCTGCCCATATCGCTCTGGATGGCATCCTGTCCCTCAGGCGTGTCAACCGCACCACTCAGCTCGGTGTCACCCACGAACTCGCTGAGGGTGCACTCGATCCCACCGTCTATGCCATTGATGAAGATATTGAACAGTACTGGTCCCAGTACAGACCCCTGAGGGACACCACTTGTCACCGATCTCCATCTGGACATTGAGCCATTGGTGACTGCCCTCTGGATGTGACAATTCAACCAATTCCTCATCCACCCAACAGCCCACCCATCAAATCCGTATCTCCCCAGTTTAGAGAGAAGGATGTTGCAGGGGACCATGTCAAAGGCCTTACAGAAGTCCACACAGACAGTATCCGTAGCTCTCCCCTTGCCCACTGATGGAGTCACTCCATCACAGGCAGCCACTAGGTTGGTCAGGCAGGACTTGCCGTTGGTGAACCCATGCTGGCTGTCTCAAATCCCCTCCGTGTCCTCCATGTGCCTTAGCACAGCTTCTAGGAGGATCTGTTCCATGATCTTCCCAGGCACAGAGGGGAGGCTGACGGGTGGGTAGCTCCCAGGGTCCTCCTCTCTACCCTTTTTAAACATGGGTATGATGTTTCCCTTCTTCCAGTCACCGTGAACTTCACCTGACTGCCATGACTTTTCAAATATCACGGAGAGTGGCTTGGCAACTGCATCAGCCAGTTCCCTCGGGACTCTGGGATGCACCTCATCAGGTCCCATAGGCTTATGAATGCTGAGGATGCTCAGGTGGTCAGGTTTCCTAGCAGCTGGTACAGTGCTGTGTTTAGTCCTTTAGTATGAGGAAAATGTTGATAACACTGATGTTTTGGTAGTTTTACCTAAGTCTGGAGCTTTTCAGTTCCCCCGTTCCACCAGCAAGTGCAGGGGCACAAGCAGCACAAACCAGAAGATAAGGCGGCTACAACCGTTAGCAGAGACTGCAAGTCAACAAGATAAGAGCAGTCAGAGGCCCACCTGGACACAGAAAAGAACCCAACAAGGTGTTAGAAGAAAAATCGCCATTGGACTAAAAGACACGTGAAGAGCACGTGAAGAGCTCGTGAGAGGCAGGTGTATAGATCGCAAGGGTCTAACGCTCAAGGATTTCTTTCTTCGATGTGCCTCTCTGGAGGCACCCAACTAGCTGACCCTGCTGCTGTACCTTTACATTAAATTATTTATTTTTATAAAATCCAACACCTGAGACTCTGCTGTGGGAAACCCAGGGTCGCCCCTCAAGGAGGAGGAAGCGCTGCCAAGAGCAAGTGTGTGTACGCGTGAGGAGAGTCCAAAGGGGCACCCATCAGCTCACTGGAGTCGCCCACGGCGAAGGGACACCGGTCCTAGCAGTTAAAAGACGTGGTTGGGGTGCGTGTGGCTCCTTGAATGGTGTGTGAAGCTGCTCGGGCAGCGGCTTCTCCTTTAACAGCAAGGATCTGAAAAACGTTCATCTGATGGCACGTCAAGACACATAAAGGCCTCCTGTACCTAAAGACTGCTGGTGCCACAGGGCCATATTTATCAGAGCAGCTGCTTTCACGCAAGAATGGAAGCGAGCTTCAGGAAAGTGGACACAGAAGCCACAGGGACAGAAAGTGACAAAAGTAGAAGATGGCACCTCTTGAGACTGGTGTCCCCCTCACCTCCTCCACCACAGGGTGCAGCTGTCCCACCACCCAGGGCAGGGGACGGATGGAGAGCAGCATCTGGCCTGACCCCTGCACCAGCTCTGGAGCTGTTCAGGACATCCCAACAGACAAGGAAGAAAGGGGGGCTCCTTCCTCCAAGCTTTCTTTTTCCTTTATCATGATGGATGCGATACCCGGAATTCTGCAGCCACCGGAATCACCAGCTACACACTGCTGAAGGAACGGGGAACGATCCCAGGGCTCCTCACACACGTCAGGGCATAACCCCCAGACTGAACGCTGAGTGCCATGTACTGCGTGTGGGTGACGGGGAGACACTACAGAAAAGGCAAAAACCCCAAAGTCTGGAAAACTGCGTCTTGGCACAAAGCCTCCCTTCATACCTATGTGTTAACTAGAAACAAAACGGCGACCAAACCCAAATGCCATCTGTAGGTGGTGGAGACAAGCAAAATACTGCCTCGCGTTCCCTGCTATGTCACTAACTGCTGAGCAGTAAATTCAGGGAAGACTGGAGCAGCCATCCCGTTGCATCCCAGAGGTGAACGTTCCCCGGAGGCTGTGCACATAAAGCACTGTCGTAGCAGAGGGAAAGTTCTGGGTGCACGTTTCCTTCAGGAGGAACAGAACGGACACATCAACTGTAGCCAAGAGGCAGATCCACCCCCATCGGAGAGCACGGCTGAATATTACAAGGAGGCGGGCATATTCCAAACCAGGGGGCTTGGCTGTCATGAGCTGTACCTAAATTTACCTTCAGATAACGGAGAACTGACTATAGCGCAAGGTTGGGATGTTTGAGATACCGTCAAACCCACGTGAAAGGGGCCGCAGCGCCACTCGGAATGAACGGCAGCAGCGTTATCCATTCTGGAGAGCCCCAACACCGAACCGTTGACAGAAACTTGTGAGAGACCCCACACGTATCCGCTTCCACGGCCAAGCACGTGACATGCCTCCGTACTCACGACAAGGTTAATCCGCAGCCAAACAGCCTTCTCAGGGATGAGAGTCTAAAAGACAGACAGGATTAGAAATTTTAACAAAACAAGATGATTCACACAAACTGCGTTTGTTGGGGACCGGAGTGTCACGTTCGGTCTGTTCTCAAGAGGGAACAGCCACTTCACCCCAGGAGTCTGCTGGCAACACACAGCTCCTCTGTTTTCCTGTGATTCCCTAGCTTATTAATTTGTATTTTATAAATCGCTAATGTATAAATTATTTATACAATATATAAATGTATTTAAATTGATACATTTATATACATATATGCATATATTTCCAGGTATGGATTTATAAATATATTCACACTATAAAATACCTATAAATTATTTATAAATTAAATATAGTTAATTATTTATAATGGAGAGTACGCAAACTCATTCGTTTTCATTGAACCAGAGCACCTTCTAGAATAAACTCTCCGTCCTCCCTCCCTCGTCTCCAGGAGGTAGCACTGGGACGGCGGTTGCTCCAGTCACAATCTCCCCGGGAGACGAGAGGAGCTCTCAGAGGGCAGGAGTTTGCAGGAAGCAAAACAGTAAAGCGCGACCGCCCTTCATCCCCGGGGAGACGTAACACCCCCCGGCTGCGCGGCGCCCCCCTGCCAGCTCACGCGAGGATTGCATCTGCCTGCGCTTCTCCTCATTTGTTTTTCCAGAAAGGTTAACAACCACAACAGCCTAACCCTTAGGGGACACAATTACTATTTTAGTTGACGCTCGCTAGAGCAGAGCAAGTACGGCAAAGCCACTGCACGTCACTCGGAAACAGCTGCCACCACATCGTCCTCATCAGGGGACAACAGTCACCGTTATCAGAACGGAGGCAGTAAATCGCATTTGCGTTGCGAGAGCTCACGGCAGCGAAGCTGACTTCACTCGTACCAGGAGCACTGCAAAAATGCTGACGTGGAAAACCGAGCTTAGGCTTTTCATCTACCGTACTTCAAATACTTTAGTGCCCCGTTCTCTTTTGCAGCTCTGCCATTACATGTAAAAGGGATGTTGGGCTAGGTGCGCAGGGGTGACACACGGCTCCCTAAGTGCAAGAAATTAGTTCCACCATAAGAGAATATATCGGTACCGTCACAGTCAAAAAACCCCAACCTTAAGGGAAAACTGCTACACATCTTACTCCGTCGCTCTTCTCCCACGGGGATTTGTCCAGACTCCATCTAGCACTCACCGCTGCTGCTTACAGCACGGGGCTTTCTCGAGCTGCCGCTGCCTGGCCAAAAGGCTTCACGCAGCAAAACGCTTGGCTGGGTCACGAGACCTAAAGCAGAAAAACACGGTTAACAGAAGCATCCACGTGCACAAGGGACACCCTGCCGCTGCTGCTCCCCCCCTGCAAAAGAAACCGCACCCTCGGATGCGCGGTTCAATGAGGCAGGGGCTTTAGCAACAAGGCCGAGAGCTCCTGACGTCTGCAGCGCACCTGGGCACCTATTCTTAGTGCCACGTTGCAAACGCCCTAAGCCAGCTCACTAACCCGGATCCTGGTTTTAAGAAGCCGCGCAACTGCAGACCTCCTCCACTTTCACCCGGAGCCACGGAAAAGCAGGACCGGGCAGGGATCGTGCCCGCCAGCCCGATTAAGACACCGACAGCTCACTGCGCTGCTCCAGGTAGTTGCACTGGCACAAGAAGCAATGGTGTACTGCGGCGCAGGAGGGCGAGGGGCTAAAGATAACACCAAACTCCTTAATCCAGCAACGCCACCAAAGCCCCTGCGGCTGCGTTTTCCGAGAGCTCAAAGCAGGGAGCGGAGGTAACACACCTCCTCAGAACACATGCCCCAGAAGGCTCTACTGAAGGGAAAACAGCTCTGATATCCTTAGATCCAGAGCCTGGGAATACCGCTCTGCTTTGAGCAAGGTGGTTTAAATAGTCAGCTTCACACCTCTGTGCCGGTTTTGAAAAACCTCTCCTGTATTGCAGCGTCACACCTATTAATACACTAAACCCACACCCTTCTCACCTCGAGAGCCTCAATTCCCGTGCATGCAGAAGAGCAAGGCTCAGACGAGACTTTGGGTCACGCAACTCAGCAGCTACAGATCAAGCCTTTTCTAAGTCTTTGCAAGAGCCGTGCAACGCTACCTTCTTCATAAAGTTGTGCAATGGGAAACCAAGGGCTGCAAGAGCAGACACTGAATTCATGGTACGTGAAGAGGCTGGTTTAAACCTGACCTCTGCCGACTCCGGCCAAGACATAAAGGTTAGCCGCACGCAGCCGGCGCCCAACTTATATCCTTAGGACGCCACATGTAAATAACTTGATACAACACAGCAAGTGAAACCACGCGAGTGGAAACTTGGCCAGGAACCTGAGATACTTACTGCTGTTCCCAGCTTTCCAGGAAAAGGTATTTGCAGAGAAACGGCAAAAAAACAAACAAAAAAATAATCAGGTGCCGGGAGCGAACCAACCAGCGACAACGTACAGAAAGGCTAAAAGTTTGGGTAAACACCAGGGTCCAGCGCGAGGAAGAGGAGCGAGCCTGGGGAACGCTGGCAGAGGAGATGTTATCAAATGCTGCTTCCCCTGGCCTCGTGCGCCTTTCCACAGTGCAGCACTACTTACCCGGAAGGAACCGGCTGGTGTGCGTTAAGGAACGCTCCGACACCATCAGGTACTTCCACTGCCAAAGCCTGGACTTTAAGCTGAATCAGAGAGGAAGCAACGGGTACTTTTTGTTCCACTGCACCCCATACCTAGAGAGCCGGGGAACTCTAGCGTGCATAATCGCGGACTCCAGCGTATCAATTTAGCTGCAGTACTCTCTTACAAAATAAATAATAGTGCATAATTTGGCAAAAACTTGCAGTTGTTAAATTTTTACCCGCGGTTATGGCCTTCCCACTCTCCCCCGTCCACCGCTTTTTCCCCACAAACTTCAAAACAAAAACCGGGAGCAGGAACACTGCTGGCAGACCGCCACAACTGAAGGTGCACACTGCCTTTGATACCGCATTCCTTTCCCAAAATGTATTCTTTCCACAAAGGTATTTTTAGTGGGGTTTCTATTCCAGTAGGATTTACGTGACCCTGCAATAAAAATTACCCGCTGCCTCTGCCCCTTTTTATTTTTTAAGGAGTAAAAGCTAGTCCCATGCTTGAGGATTTGTCAGCTCCATGGACAACCCGTCTGGCACAGCCACGCACACCACCTGAACAGCATCGGTCACTAACTCAAGTTTACCACAACAAGAACACACCTGTCCAGGATTAGTGGCAATGAAGCGAGGGTCACACCGAGCATCACCCCAGCACGATTCCCCTACTTGCTTTATGCAATCCCGGGTTTTACGAAGTTTTGTGCTGAAGAGGGCAGTGCACCTGAACCAGCACAGCCCAGCTGTTTCCTCATTCCGCGGGGGAAGCGCGCAGGTGCACCAGTCACACATACTACACCCGTAACACAGGCAATTAAAGGATTTACCCTCGGCCCTGGAGCCCACCTGAGCCACGTTTGTGTACCAGAGTCTCCACCAAGCCGCGGGCGGGGAAGGCTTCTTGCCTCCAGCGCAGCGCTGCCGTCGGCCCGAGAGCTCTGCAGGGGTTAGGCGGGTGAAGCAAAGCTATTACTCTTAAATCAGAAATACTTATTCGGCGAAGGGCGAAGCAGCCGCGGTGTTTCTGAATGGGGTAGTTGTGTACGTTCTCAAGAGCCTGCGGCCCTGTGGTTTTCAGTGGTCATCTTGGGCCATCCTACCTCAAGATGTATCCACGTGTAGCTAAGAAACAGCTGCAGAACATACCCATACTTTGTGTCTCCTTTGCTTAGCACGTTTCCCCCAGTGCTGTGTGTTCCCCAAAGTGTTTCCCACAACCGTGTACTTGCCTTACCCACAGTTTTTCCAAGGCCCGTCACAGCACCCCGACTACCACTTTTAAGTCCCTTATTCTGACCCCCTTCTCCAGCGCCTACAATAAAATTTCCTGTTTCAGAATTAGATGAGCTCTCATTTAAATTCAAGGAAGTTGGAGAGTTGTGGAGGAAACCGAGTATTTCTCTCTCCTAAAATGAGTTCTTTCGGATACCAGCTCGTATGAACCCAGGGATCTGCAGCAGCCCGCGCACCCTCTCCTCTCGTCTAACTGCTACTGAACCGCGGCCGTGCTTCAGTTGGAGAACGTGTCCATGCTACCTCAAGAGGTTCCTGACTGCTCTTGGAGCACTCTTCTTGTGCTGAAAGATTAAAAAAATAAGTTAACACTTAGTTAGTCACTAGAATTACTTTTGGAGAAGCTTTACAAACTTTTTTGGCTATGCAGGAATACTAGGTTCTTCCAGGAACTGCTTTACCCTCTGCTCCCCCCCAATTCCATTGACAACACTTAAAAATGCACAGAAACCTTCCACTCTTACCCGTTTTTCCAAGCTCTCCCTGTTTAAGAACAAAGGAGGCAGCACAATGCATTTTTCTGTACCGTTATCAGTAAGATACTGGGAAACAATAGGACGACGTAGCAGCACTTACCAGTTCTACTCTCTCACCTTGCAGCTCCAGTGACTCTTTGGGAAATAGCTCCACGGCTGGCACTTACAAACAAAAAGCCTTCGGAGCAGCCTCCTCAGCCTCCAAAATCTGCGCAGTAACTTTAATGGGAGAGTTTACACCCTTCCCCCACAGCCTTTGGGGCAAGCAGTGGGTCAGGGACACCAGCTTTCCCCCTTCCTCCAAGGGGACTGTGGACAACTAAGTTTTATAGCTGGGGTAATTAGGAAAATGGAATTTTTAAACAAAACTTACGTCCAAAGCCTAGCACAGATCAGATCCATCACCCTTAGAAACCATATTCCACTGTTTCAGTGCACATGAAAATCTTTTCGTCCAGCTCATTTGCATACTAGGAATTCTGTAAGGCCTGACAATTTGCAAGAACTGAGACAACCCCGACACCCTGCCAGCTCTCCACGCTGCACCGACAGGGACATTGGCTCCATGAGGGAACATCAGACACCTTAAAAATTGTTACCACATAGCACATTTGTACACTTCATCTCCCGAATTTGTGCATTTCCCATGCAGTCCGTAGAGCTGCTTTTGGTCCACTATCCAGTGAAGCGTCAATTTAGAGCATCCAACTCCTTCAACTTTTCATCAAGAGCAGGAACTCGTCAGAATGAAAGCTGAGATACGAAACAAAGTTCCAACACACAAACTTAGACTGAACATAGATTAAGCAATTTCTTCTTTGAGCAAAGGCATCACACATTCCTACTTATCCTCATTTTCCGCATCCCTCCTGCAGGGTCTTCCAACCACTTCTCCTGGTCTTCAGGACCCTGGGTGGGTGGTCACTTACCTGAGCCCACCGTGACCAAAATCACTACAGTGACGACGACAACCCATAGCTCCTGCAGTGCAGAATGTCAGCACAGTAGTCCAAGCACAGACAAATGCATCACCTTCACAGGCTCAGGACCACACGGACACTGGAGGAAGTTTCCATTACCAGTATTAAAACAGAGCACACCCACGTACTTAAGAAATGTCAGAGGCAGGCCTTCAATTCTCCCATCACCTTCAGTCTTTTCAAGTAAAATGCTGAGACAACACTCATTTCTGCAATAGGACCATAAGCTTTTTGTGGATTTTGCAATTAAGGCCTGTTGGGTCAGACGAGACTTGGTCATTACCTCCTTCAGGTGAACAGAGTATCCAAGTTTGAGACAGAACGCAAACTTCACCATTAACATCTCTAACAAGTTGTCACCAATGAGTATAATCCATATACTGACAAATATCAGATATCCCCAAAGCGATGAAAGTGAACTATACAGACAGAAGAAAACTATTTCACTTGACTCTTGCATCAGGCATTCACTTGAGTAGTTTCTGAAGTCAACTCCTTTTTTCTACGTCTCAATCTGCTATAGCAACTCTTAGCTGAGGCATCAGTGGCATCTGCATCTTAAGATAAAGAAACACGGCAGAAACAATGAAATAAAATTATCTGTAAAGCAGGATGCATCCTTCTCTCCTCCTCCTAGCAGCAGCACTGACACAAAGGGGAAGAGGAGGAAGACACGCAACCAATGCAGATGAAACCAATTGTTTCTAAACCAGTTTAAATAACAAAGCATACTGTCACTAGGTCAGCAGACTTATTTTGGATAATATTTCACAAACACGTTTTCTGCCAGTTATAAAAAAGACAAGCAAGCCCCTTCCAATGATCCCACTGCAGTACTTACCATCGTCATTTGGCATCAGCTGCACAAACATAGGCTTAAAGTCTACAGTGGGCAACTGTTGTGACCGAAGTCACCATGTCACTGTCCCTTGTTTTTGCCCACAGCACCTATCTAAAGGTATCTGCATAGAGAAGAATCAAAAGCAGAAGACATAAAGGGGGCTGTACTCGTAATTCAGAATTCTTCAGACGTATTACTGCAAGTTACAGCAGCAACACAGCATTACGCCCCCTCCATTCCTTTTCTTCAGTGGTAAGTATGGCAAAACTGGACAAGCACCTCCTGTCCCAGGACACCAGGCATTTTACAGGAAGGCAAGCAACTGGTTCAGATTCTTTAACTGGAGGGGACTGGATTTAAAGAGATGGAAAAACAGCACACATTGCTGTAATACCAACAAATCCTGAAAGGCTGCAAGGTTCAGATTAAGGAACCGCGTCACTGAACATCTCATGGCACTCTTCCTCCATCATTCAAGTGTATCCTGGGGTAAACAGACTACTACACCTGCGCAGTTACTGTGAGGCAATATCCTGAGCAAATGCACTGTACTTACCTCCAGGAGGAGCCAAAGTATGACATAAAAACCTCTAACCCCATTTTTCCCGAGCTATAACACTACTAGACTTCGTTAACCAAGACTTCCAGCAAGCCTGCAAAATTCTTCACAACTCTTTTCAGTGGAGTACCTTCTTGAAGTAGTAAAGCACTTTATTTCACAGGAATCAGCTGTAACTAGAAACAGTGTTATGTCAAAAACCATGCAATAATTTGAGTATCTTCCCTCCCGGTTTTAAGCAAAGATCTTCCCCATGTTATTCCAGGGAACTCCAGTCCTCTTAAACCCAACAGGGATTTAATTAAACTCTCATTTGGCGAACATATCGTTTCCCATTCCCCAACAGAGACTAGCACAGGCAGGGGTGATGTAGAAGAAAGCCTATAACCTGCTGCTCAAAATCTAGCCTACCTCCTACAAGCCAGCCAGAGGGTACGCTTAACCTCAGACAGCACCTCGTAAGCTGGCTAAGCCATGCCACTAGGCAGCGAGGGCAGGCAAGAGAACAGGGAAGCAAGTTAGCTTGGCTGCTCCCATACCACGCTGAGAGGTCTTACACCATCTCATCCATTCTCTCAGCTTTTTCAAGGTTGATTTATGTCTCTATGGACGTACTGAGGACAGACGCCTTTAGGAAGGAGCAAAGCTCCTCCTGCTGGTCACACTAAACCACTATCTAGAACAACCAAAGACTATGGTGCAGGTATCAGACAGAAGCCATAACCCTCCAAAGAGCCCCAAATCAGCAAGCACACGCTGTCACCTGGTGTGTGACAAGGGCACTTCCCATCCTGCTCCCTGCTGAGGGCCTCCCCCACCAAGGTCAGGCCAAGAGTTCAGCCCTGCTCTTTAAACCGCGGCCTGTCCTTCATCCCGGGCAAGGGCCGAAGCCCTCCGAGACTATAGCCCCAGCCGGGCCCCTCTCCCGGCAGGGCGCAAGGGGCACAACTCCCAAGGCCGCCCCGCCTCCACGCACCGCACTCTCCCCCTCCAAAACCAGCACCGTCCCAGCCCCGCCACGCACCGCAGCCGCCTGCCCTCACAACCGCGACCAGCCGCCCGCCATCCTGCCCTCACAACCGCGACCACCGGCCTTTTTCACCTGCCCCCGCCCAGCTCCTTCCACAGACCCGCCGCGCCCCCCTCCTGCCTCAGGTCCGCCCTACCAGGGGTCGACGGCCCCCCCACTCCGGGTGCACACAGGGGGCGAGCCCCAGGAACAGCCTCCCGCCATGGAGAGGCCCTGCCCTACTAAGAGCCGGCGGGCGCCGAGAGGCAACCGGCCGCTGCACGACGCTCTTCGGGGCTCCCCACAACCCACCGCGCCCCCTCAGCCTCCCCTTTCCTTCCCACAAGCTCTTCCCACCACCCTGAGCCAAGAACTGGCTCCCACCCTCCCTCTTTTCCGACATCTTAACCCGGCTGCCCAGCCGCTCCTCCCGAGCTCAAAGCATCACACGCCATCAACATGGCGGCCGCCGCCACCTCCTTCCCCCCCACACCGCGGCGGCGCGGCGCGAGGCCTGCCGGGAGATCGAGTCCCCGCCCCGCCCGCTGCCGCTCCGCAAGTCCCATCGGGAGACTACAACCCCCAGAATCCCCCGCGGCACGAGGGCGCCAGCCAATGGGAAGACACCGGCGCTGCCGCTGGCCCCGCCCCGGCGGGCGAGAGGGGTGATGTCATTGCCCAGCGGGCGGCCGCGGGGGCGCTGCCGCCGCCGTTCATTGTGCTCGGCCGGTGCCGCCTCCCGCTGCCAGCGCCGGCCACGGCGGGGGGGGCCCGCTCCCGCCTCCGCTCCGGCCCCCCAGCACCGGCCCGGGGCCGCCCCGGCTCCTGCACCCATCCCCGAAGGCACCGAGCTCCGCTGCACCCATCCCGGGAGGGGGGGGGCCTGTCCTACCCCGGGGGTGTCTCAGCACCCATCCCGGGGAGGGGGGGTGCTGCGCTGCGCGGGGAACGGGGGGCTCAGCATCCATTCCGCAGCGGGGCTGCCCTGCACCCATCCCCGGGAGCTGCCCTGCACCGGGTGGGTGGCCGGCACCCATCCCCGGGGGAGCGGGCTGCCTTGCACCCATCCCTGGGGGGGCTGCACCGCGCCGGGGGCGGCCCAGCACCTACCCCCGTGTGGGTGGGGGGTGTGTAGGGGGGTGCTGCACCGCACCCAGCCCCGCTGTCCCCCCCGTGGGGCTGCCAGCCTTCTCCCATCGCCGGTAACCGGCTCCTGGCTCCCGCCTCGTTTTATGGTCGTGGAGAGGGAGGAAAAATCCCAAACCAGGTGAGTCCTGCGCTCCTCGTCTCTTTTTTTTTTTTTTTTTTTTTTTTTATGGTGCGTTTTTCCTCCCCGTTTTACCCCCTCCCCAAATCCCCCCATCTCCCGATGCCCGTTCCCCGGCGGGGGAGAAGCGCTGCCGAGCGGGGCAGCGCCGCCTTTTCCCGGTATTGCTGAAAGAGAAGGAGGGGGGGGGGGAAACCCCAAACCCCCTTAAATCAGAGAAATACCCTTCGGCAGGTGCCTCCGCTTCCCGCAGCCTCCGGGAGCCCCCCGCAACTTCGGGATGCTCCGGGCGCCCCGCAATAGCGCGGTCCCGAGCGGCGGACACCGGGGGCGGGGGGGGGGCGGGAACGAGCCCTGTCCCGTTTGTCTTCTGTACCGTGTAACAGCGGGAAAATAAGATGGCTTTTTAATTGCTGTCATTAAGTGTTGCTGAGAGCCTGTGAGACCCGGTGTCCCTGGGCGGGAGGGGGGGGAATGATATATAAATTCAATCTTTTAAGAAGTCGAACAAGCAAAGTCTGGTTCAGGATGGTTTTTGGGGTGTTGGTGTGCTACGTCGTGCGACTTCTGTGTTTTGACACCCCGGTTCCTCCCCCCCTTTCAGGGAAATGGGGGGGATTGGAGTCAAACTGGCTCCCGATTCTGGCTGCGCGCAGTTGGTCCAGGTTTCTCTTCCAAGTCATCGCCCGAGCGTGCATCTTAAAAATCGCCGTTTGGACGGTCTGATGGTTTATTGCAGCCGCCAAACTATCACTCCGGTCTTTTTCCCTTTTATCATAAATACAAGAAGTGCCCAGACTTTAAACTTTTTAAAAAAACTTTGTGGTTTGGCAGAGCTTTGTTTTCGTGTGGCTTTTTAATTTGTTTCCCCGTTCCTTGCTGTTTGTGAGGTGCAGTTCAGACCTTTACTTGAAAAGTACTATGATATTAGTGCAAGATACTTGATTTATTTATTTTTTTTCCTTAATACATAACATCAGGAGCTTTTATCCCCTTTTATAACTACGTTATCACTCCTGGACCTCAGACACCTGGTTTTTGTGCTGGTGGCAGTGAAACGTGTGCACACGGAGGGGTCCTGCTCGCCTCGAATCTGTCAACACCTTTCAGTGCCCTTTAAAGTTAATCTGCTGCAAAGCCCAACTTGGAGGCTGTTCTGAGAGCAGGAAGAGAGCGTACAGCTGAGTTGATACTTTTCTTTATTTATTTTTCTTTCCCTCTGCTGCGTATTTGCTTCTGCGCTTCTCTTGTGTAACTGGCACTGTGTGTCCTCTGGCAGACTCTCCCTGGAACCGCGGCGCTGGGGGACGGGTGACATGAGTGCGAAGGGGGACAATGAAACTCCCTGTTTGGTTTGATCAAAGTGTTTGTAAACACCCAGGCGGTGGTTGGGGTGTCCGTAGGCGATGCCTGGCGTTTTACAGCCTCCCCTCTTCAAGTGGGATAAACACGCTGCATCCACACCTCCTCCTTGCGTTTATTTTATCTGTGCTTTTTTTTTTTCCTTCCTTCCTCTTTGTTACGGACTCAAAGGGGAAGGCCAACAGTGTGTGCAGGAGTTGCCTTTGTTTGGTTGGTCTTTTTTTAACGTTTTTATTTCCTGGAATGGCATTTTTCCTCTTTATTTTACAAGGGAGGGAACGGGTAACGTAATAGAGGGTTTCCCATCTTGGCTGTAAAAGGAGAAGTTTTATAGCAGTGATTTTTGTTAGCTATGGAGGGAAGGCACTGGAAATGAAGTGATAATTTCAAAGTGTCGCCTGGGAATTGTTCTGGGAAATATTGATACAGAAGTTGAGGAGAAACAAGCAAGGAATCTGTGGCCGGGGATTTTGTATTCAAGTAATGCAGTTCTTGTGGTGTCCCTCTTCTTGATGCTGCTTTCATCTTTATACGTATATATAACTTCACAAATATGTATTGGTATTTATGCTTGTTCTGTTATTTTTTCCAAATTTATTACATTTGTTGAATTTGGAAAGACTTGTGACCATGTGAGCTAGCATTTTCAAGCTATGTTATATATACTATAGCAAGAAGCGGAGTAAAAATGTAGCTCAGGACTCTACGCTATTAATAGCAGTAACATGAAATTTTGCCCTGCAGGAAGAGAAATATAGACACATAAAAATGGACCAAAAGCTGCAAATCGCTCAATAGATGAGTGATTGCCGTGAAAAAGCACAGATGAGCTCAGGGGCCCATCCTCTTGAGTAACTGGAGTCCTGATCCTGCAAAGACCTAACTGCAATGTGTGCGTTTACTGTGATCCAAAAGTCCCTGAGATGCCAATTGCTGGGAGCAGAGAGGCTCTCCCAGGAAGGCAGCACTAAGTATTTCCTCCGGTCTTTTAATTTTCCCCTGATTTTTTTAAGTAGTATCCAATATCTGAAAGGGGATTCTGGGCTAGATGGTCTCGTGGTCATACCCTGTACAGTTTTTCTTGTATATTAGTCCCGTTCTTAATTGAATTGAGTTTGATGTCATTGATTTGCTTCTTAGTAAAGCCAGAAACTGCATCGTTTTGAGTTGGCTTTATCAGCGTCACTGAAGTGCCCTGTGCTGTATTAAATTGCCCGTCCCAGAACTGTTGAAGAAAGAGGTTCAGGCTGCCCTTGGACGCTTGGGTGTCTCCCAGCCTCCTGTTTGGGGGGGACCCAAAGGCTGGTGAGATGAGGGGAACTGGGAAGAGCCAAAGGCAGGACAGACTTGCTGCCTCTTAAGCTTCCCCTTCCTCTCTGCCCCAGAGGTGAGCTATGAGAGGACGGAGATTTTCGTAGCCTGGGGTTGGGGTCTGGCGAGGCAACTGGAGTTTCTGAAGGGATGAAGAAGGCTCTTCAGGGAGGAACTGAGCAGTCGTTTCCCAAACAGGCCTGGGGGAGGGAAGGTGAGAATTGCGGAGCGGGAGAAAGTTGTCTGCAAGCAAACTGGCCCTCCGTTTGTTGCCTGCCCTTCAAAGAACTTTCCTCTGTTTGCTACCTAGGCTGTGTGCTCCTCTTCTTCCCAGGCCCAGCTGCAGGTGGTAGATGGTGCTCGCTGCTTGAGCTGGAGCATTGGGGCTCTCCAGTGCAAGCTGCTGGTTTTAGCTCTGGAGCCGTCCTCGTTCGGTCCCTGCTGAGATAGCCAAGCTGACACCCATCCATCGGCAAATTGAGGCGCTTGCTGTAAGGTTTGTGACGTGTCCCAGGCAGGTGTTATCTGCAGCTGGGTTGTCTTTTTTTGTGGGTGGCATTTTCTTATCTTTACATAAAATATAGACAAACAAGAAATGATCATGGAATCACTGAACGGTTCGGGTTGGAAGGGACCTTAAAGACCACCCAGTGCCACCCCCTGCCCTGGGCAGGGACACCTCCCACCAGCCCAGGCTGCTCCCAGCCCCGTCCAGCCTGGCCTTGAACCCCTCCAGGGATGGGGCAGCCACAGCTTCTCTGGGCAGCCTGGGCCAGGGGCTCACCACCCTCACAGTAATGATAATAGCTGGGAATTAGATCAATTCCTTTTCTAATCTTAAAAGAGCATATTGCGGTTTTCTTAGGGCAGGAACAACAGTTTGAGAGCAAGCCTTGCTCTTGGCAAGCAGAGGAAGAGGAGTGGGGAATGTGGTAGGAGGTAGTTTGTGTGTGTTGCCAACTAATCACCCAGGCAATGCCAAAGGTGGAGAGATGCGTTGCAGTAGCCTGGCTGGCATGGCAGGAGCGCAGAAGGTAGCGCAGGGCGGGCATACCTTGCGGTGATGGGGCTGTTTAATGCAGGAAGCTCTCATGGATGCTCGAAAGATTTCAGAGCAGGGGATTCAGGAGACAGTAAAGTCGTCTTCTGTACTACGGCTGGGCTTCCAACACCAAAAACATCAGCCCTTGGGGCAGAGATGCTCCACAACCGCCCTGCTTTGGCTGGAGGACAGATGAGATGACCTACGGCAATGTTTTGATTGACTCTCCAGTTTCCGTAATTTCATTTTGCAGCAAGTCATTTAGCTTCCTGCCCACCCAGCGATTCTGTCAATAACTAACTAAATCCTCGTTTTATTTTTAATGGCTCTCTTACAGCGAGGAAACAACTGATCTGTCATGTTTGTCGTATAACCCTGGTGCCTCTTGGCCAGCCTGTGTTTCAGTCATGAAGTTCAGCTGGGGTGGCTGAGTCCAATACTCCTCAGGTGCTAAGACATTGAAATAATTAGGGCAGAACAAGGATGAACTTGTCCCTTAAAATCACTGTCAGTATTTAAACAGAGTCAAGACCACATTAAAGTCTGTTGCTGTTACAGTAGTTTCATAACTAATCTCTGCTATTAAACATTGGCCCTGCATAAGGTATTAGTGAGATTTGTGTTGTAATGTCATTTGATTTCACCCTGCGTAGATGAAAATCGTTAGAGAGCTTTGTTGCGTTGAGCTGGGGATAGATATTTAGGTTGCGAACAGCTTGAGACTTAATTGCTATTTGTCATCTCACCTCGCCTGGAGTTACTGCGCTCACTACACCGCGCTTCCCTCGGATACTTAAGGCAAAATTTAAACCACCTATTTAAACTAACCTAGTTATTAGTTTCCTGAGATAATTAGGGATTCCTTGTACAAACAGAGCAGGAAACTTTCAGTAAGGTCTTGCTTTGCTCCATATAGGTAGAGCCTCACGGAAATCTGCTGCTGTCCTTTTAAAGATCACAGGATACCCTGTTTATTTTCTTTCCTTTTAGTAGAAATACGCTTTTTTTTTTTTTTTTTAGGTACTGCTGAACTAAAGGTTAACTGTAACCTTTAAGTATCTGAATGGTGTTCTCTTTTAGACCTTGAAAAGAGCAATGAGAAAGGGAAGAGAGAAGGGGAAGGGGGAGGAAAGGCAAGGCTGTGCTGGCATGAAAAAAGATGAGTTTGCACATGGGTTCTCAAAAGACTGTATCCTGCAGGGTGAATTTAAAAGGCGGGGGGGGAAAGGGTGTTAGAGATGCCAAAGTGTACCGAAGTCAAGCGGTGCTTGGGTGACTCTGTCCTGCGAAAGATGCTCTCCGCGGAGAGAGGCACTTAATGCGGGGCCCCAGCGGCCCGACCCGCTGCTGCGTGGTGCTGCCGCTCCTCCGCAGCGAGCTGGCCGAAAAATAAACTCGGCTTTTTCGGATCAAGCAAAAAGCCAGTAACTCAAAGGGCAGCGTGTGTGCATTTACAGCGGGAGTATTTCTTGGTAGAGAATCCAGCCTATTGTTTGCAAAAGGGAATCGCCGTGGAACTACCATCCCCTAGGCTGGTGCTGAGCCTTGACACCAATTTGTGTGGAACAGAGAAGAAAACGAATCTGGCTGCGTACAAGAGACTCGCACACTGCAGTAGCGATCAGTTGCGTGTGCTTTCCAGAGTGTTTTGACCCAAGCCTCTCACACCCAAAGAAAAGGAGCTTTAATTGCTTCAGCAGGAGGGATCGCTCCCTTCCCCGGCTGTGGAAGCGTGGGATCCCCCTCCAGAGTAATCGAGTGGTTGGAATAGAATAGTGCAGTTGGAAGGGGCCTACGAGGATCATCTAGTCCGGCTGCCTGACTAATTCAGGGCTGACCGAAAGGTAACGCATGTTGTTAAGGGTGTTGTCCAAATGCCTCAGGCTTGGGGCATTGACCACCTCTCTAGGAAGCCTGTTCCACTGTTTGAGCACCCTCTCGGTAAAGAAATGCTTCCTGATGTCCAGTCTGAACCTTCACTGGCGCAGCTTTGAACCATTCCCACATGTCCCGTCACTGGATCCCAGGGAGAAGAGCTCAGCGCCTCCCTCTCCACGTCCCCTCCTCAGGGAGCTGTAGGGAGCAATGAGGTCTCCCCTCAGCCTCCTTTTCTCCAAACCAGACAAGCCCAAAGTCCTCAGCTGCTCCTCGTAGGACATGCCTTCCAGCCCTCTCACCAGCTTGGCTGCCCTTCAGCAAAGCTGTATGGGGCTGTATGGGATGTTCCACCTGGGGTGTCATTACTGAGATGGTGCCAGCTCAAGAGAACTGCTGACACGCTTGTTCCCATCAGCTTTCTCCATGCTTGTTTTCCATCTGCCTAAGCCTCTCCTTGCTCCAGTCCAGCCACCCCACCTCCCCTTCCCCCTCTGCTTTTCTCCTATCTAGTGATGTTCAGCAATAACCTTTGGGCGCTTGGATACGCCCTGACTACAAATGAATCAGGGGAATGCTGTGAATGGGTGTAAATGGAGACTCACGTATGAAGAAGGCATGAGGCCAATAGGGAACAGGTTACTGAAGATGCTGGGTGGAAAGAAGAATGTGTATCTGATCAGCAAAGCAGCCCACCTACGCGCTGCCCTGTGGTGGATGAAACTTAAGGCACAGGAACTTGTCAAGCCCATGGATACAGAAGTGGTGGGGGATCCGGAAAAATCTGTGCTCCAGAAAAATCCCAGATCCATATTCAGGATGAAGATCAACACCTTGAGTTGAGAGGTGAATGCCAATGTTCAGATTTACTGGCCATCAAAGAACAAGTGAAAAGGATTGCCAGCGTTAGAAAAGAAATCACGTTTCTAACCCCCCCACACCTTGGGTTTGCTGTGGTGCAAAGAATGCTTTCAGTAATGAAAAGCTGACTTGAAAAATAATCATTAGCACTTCTCTGTGATTTAAATTTCATTGCCTGAACTCAAGAGTAATGGAAAATAGATCAGTCAAGGCTCTCTATCTAATAAGTTTAAAGGAAGCCAGCTTCATGTCTAATTAGTGAGAAGTTCTCCATGGTGCCATCTCTTATACTTCCAGGGTCTAACGCATGGTGTTTTCATGACAGTTGTGGCTGCAGCATGGGAATATTTACTTAAAATAACATCCTTTCTTAAAAACCTAGTAAGACAAACTTGTATGTAAGCTTATTTCTTAGACAACCTGAATTCTTGTTAGCGACCTCAAGAAATCCCTTAAGGGGTCTCCATGCTGCATGGTCTTATTTTCCTGTTGCTTTCTGATGGCAGAAGGGAGTTTTAAATTCCATCTTCTCCAACACTGGAGATTCAAGGTTTATTATAACGGCTACTGAACTTGATTAACGGAGAGAGGAGACGGCTGACACTTAAAAAATAATCCTTTTTTTTGTTGTTGTTGTTCCTTTATAGCTATTAACTCAAACACCTGAAAAATAAATGTTGGGTTGAAAAAGCTCTCCTTATTCCTTTGGTATCCTCGTTAGTCCTCTCGAGACATCAGGTTATTGTCCTGAGATTACTATTATTATCAGATTACTATCCCGAGAGGAGCACTCTTTGGAGGTGAGAATTGAGTAGCCTGAAATCACTGTGGGGATATCAGTTCGGTTTTGGGTATTGGGGAAAAAGATTACCTGAAAAAACGTTGGCCTTTTTATTCTTGTATCTCCCCTGAAGTTCATGGCATGATGCGTCCTGTGGAGAAAAGGTATTAGCTGGGATAAACCTGTGGTAATGAGTTTAATTAAGACCCCAGCGAAGACTGGAGTAATCTGTAGCTTTCACAGGAGCCTAAGGGCAGGTTTGGGATTTCTGTGCATCTCTGGGCTGCCGAGGACCCCGGGGTGGCTGGTTCCAGCGTTTGGTTCCACGTCCTGGTTGATGAGAGATGTAGCAGTGAGTTTTGTAGACTGGACGTTCAACTTGTGTGGTGGTGAGGGCTCTGCTCCTCTTCTCTTTAATCCCTGTTTCTGTCGCATAACTACAGAAAAATGTTTTCACTCTAAAGGGATCGTTCTAATACAGTTTGCAGCCAATTCCATGTTTTCTATCTAAAATCTGCTCAAGCGAAGAGAATATCCGCACCACCGCGATCACTCCAGCTCTGCGGGCAATACCGGCCTCCTCTCTGTAGCCAACAGAAGATGGTGACACCCTCTAATTTCTCACATATCCTGATAATATAAAAATCCCTACTGTAAATATTTGCTTTTGAGAGCATTAGGTAGCCATGGGGTGATTCTTGAACAATGTTTGGTCTGTTAAAAATAATTAAAAAAAAAAAAAATCATGCGGAGACTGTATCAGAGCTGCATGTACCAGAAGCTTGAAACATCAGAAGCGAAGTCGGTGCCTGATTTCTCTATTGCATTTGTCCTTGTTCTGAACAACTTGTTCTTTCTAAAAAGGGAACTGTGCCCATTTTCTTCAAGCCGGCAGTATTCGCATTTCTAAAATATGGTAGTAGTGTTTTGCTCAGATAGATGGATGTGTGTGTGCACACAGAAAACTCCCAAATAAACCCAGGTTCCTGTTAACTCTTTGGTTTCAGTAGGCGAAGGGGAACCCCTAGGGTCGAGCTATTAACTCCGAGCTAACCGATTTCTACTTGACCTATTTAGGAGAGGGAGGTGTGAGCATGGGGCTGGGCTGGAAACTGCTTTGTGGTATCCGTAGGAATGAGGTTTCCTCCAGTGTCGTGACCTGCTGTTGGGTGTTGCCGTGGGCTGACCATCTCTTGCAGGGATGTAGTGTATCTTCGATCCAGAAACAAACCGTGTCTTTTTAGCAGTTGCTAACCCCAAATTCTAAAGTATCTTTTGCCTCCCCTCAAAACTGGAAAACAAATACATCGTATTGTCATCCTGAGGTGGTTCTCGGTATTTCCATTACGTTTGTAAACCCTGGAAACTACTTTTGTTAATGTAGAGAGTTTCCCTCTAGTAGGGAATCTTTCTTTCTTTTTTTTTTTTTTTTAATTAAGTAGTGTATCTGTTGCCACAGTTCTGCAGGAGAACTGTGATCTTGAACGCTTAGCCGTGCAGGCCATTGGTCCCTGTACGTCACCGGGAAGCATTGACAACCGTGTCCTCAAATGCTTGGCCTGTGAAATGTGTCTGCTGGGTCACGTTAGACATTCCAGTGCTGGAGATGCTTGAGATTCCCCCATCCTATGCCATAATACGTGGTTATTATGGACCATTTGTGAACTTTCTGCTGCAGATGTGAATGTAGCACCGGGAGTTTTTGAAGCTCCTTCTCAAGCTGCTGCGTAGCCAGGGACGCTTGTGCTTCCATCAGTAGTAACTTACTTTACTCATCGTAAACCTTCAATCTTTTGTCAGTGACCGCCCCATTTATACCAGTGTTGTCTCTAACCTGTTGTACCTCTGGATTGGGAAACGGCTTGGTTGAAGCCAATCTTAATTTTTTTTTTTCTGGGTTAATTTTTTTGGAACAGTGTCCCCAGAATTATTCACTTTGCAGCCACGCAGGTGGTTACCTGGTATTTAATAATAATTAAAACCAGCATCTTTAACACAAATCCCCCCTAGTTAGAAATTCGCAACTGAAGAAATTAAAAATAAATTGAGTATTGACTTGCACAATGCAATAACCAAGGAAAACATTCATTGTGCGCTGAGGCTAATTCTCTTAGAATAAAGGAGGCTGATTGTGAAATACATATTAAATAAAGTGTCTCATTAAGTTCTGCAGCTTTACAAAAGCTGTCGCCACAGGGAGGAAAAACCTGGTGTGAATTATTGTTTGTTTACCGCAGCTGTCAGTCATCGCGGTGGTGAGGGTGCTGCATCAGTTCCTAGAGTAGCCATTAGTAACCAGGCCATCCCGCTTCAATGTCAACCTCCTTGCCGGAAAACGTGTGAAACTCCATAAAAATTCTTTCCGTCTTGTTAACGCATCTTTCACAATATTCCTCATTTCGCTTGATGACATCAGTTCTTGGAGATATAGAAGAAGGCTTTAAAAATATCTCCTGGGCAATGTTGGGTGATGCTTTTTTAATGAATTCGGTTGTGCGTGTCTGACGTTCTGGAGGACTGGTCCTTTCCCGGTTCTGCCTCTGGTGCAGTTTTTGACTCATTCGTCTCTTTTTGACTGTTCCTGTATTTTATGCGTAGGTTGGATTTTATTATCCACGGTGAGGTCGTTGGGATAGGGCTTTTACCCGTTAGTCCCGAGTTGGTACAGTGAGAATCTGCAGTCTGTAGGCGTCACTGCAGTGGGAGTGACGAGAGCTGTAACCGGGGGGAGAATAGCCATTAGTGATTTTGGGGAATGACAGTCTCCTTAATTTCGCTGCAAATCAATCCACGCAATTGGCAGTTTTGTCTAGAAAGACGTATTTTGGACTTTGAAGGCGAGACAATTGAATTCTGCATCTGTTTTGTGTTATATAGGCAAGCCACTTCTAAACTTTCTGTCTCTTGGTTGCCTCCATCTGTGAAATGGAGATAACCTCAGAGGGATGCCTTGAATATTCAGCAGTGATTTATTGCATGGCGCTGAAAAGAGTTATGGGCAATGTTAACGAAGTTTATTACTCAGCCTCTCTGCATATTGATCAGTATTTCAAACATCCGCAGTCTCCACAGTGAGCGCTAGCAAATTCTTAACTGGCCTTAGCCTGTAGATGACAATAATAACTTCAATTTACGTGGGGCTTTTCCTCTGGAAGGGCTCCAAAGAATTTTATAAACTGCAATGCAAGCCCTAGTGTAAATATTGCCTTAGCAGCCACCAGCTATCAGCGAGGTGCTCTGTGACGGATATTGCAGCTGGCAGCCGTATGCGAGAGGATAGCGGAAAAAAAAGAGACATGATACTGCCTGTGGTGGAGACGGCACAGGCAGGGAAATAGGGAGGTGAAATGACACTACCTGAATTGCGTTTTTTATCTCTGATGCGATCAGCGGTTCCTAGAGATCAAGTGGCTCACGTGTGAAACATGGCATTTTTGTTGCAGTCCCGCAGTGCTGCGAGATTGGTTCAATTCCAGCAGAGCAGAAAGAGCCCTGCAAGCTCCCAGGGGGTTTTGCTGCAGAACGTGTGCATTTCTGGATGTCTTCATTCAAATACCGTGGTACAACAATGTGATTTCAGTGGTTTCTCAGGCTGGTGGGATTCTCCCTGTAACGTCCTCCTCTTAGGGAGGCAAACGGCACAGTCACTTGGAGTTGGCTCTGTACATCCAAAAAACTTGAAAGTGTAACTCGGATAATTCACTCTCAAACTGAAATCCCATTAACCCTAAATTCTTCCAGAAAGTATAAATACCTCTGCAAAGATGGTGGTCGAGGATTTGTTGTGTTCAGTTGGGTTTGTTCGCTGAATGATGGAGCCTTGGCTTCTCCCCTGAACTGTAAGCACCTAAATTGGGCTGTGTAAGGTTGAGCGTTGCTATTATAGGTCCCAGATGCCATCACTGGAGAGAGATGGCGGATTCGGAAGTGCTCTGGGATGCTTGTTGTCACAGTTTGATAGGGAGGCCAGGCCTTGTATAAGACTAAGTTGGGCATCTTAGTAAGCTCCTCAGAGGGAGGTAGGGTGAAAGAGTGCCCCTGTGTAGGGTGTGATCTGCTGGAGCACTATAACACATTACTGCTTTAATAGACTAGACACGAGGCTCAAGCTGACAAATCACTGATTAACAAGAGGTTCATCAGCTTTTGTGTCCCACGCCGGAGCAAATTTTGGAGAGGTTTTAAGCACTTTCAACCCTGGTGGCCGAGTGCTGAAGCTTCAAGGGCTCATAACTACTAAAAATCAAGACGGAGAGGTCCAGAAACTGGATAACCCAAATTAGTAGCTGCAATTGGAAGCTATGACAGAAACATCTGGAGAAGAAATGCATGGCTGCTGTGTGTGCTCTTGGTGCACAGGGATTGGTGTCCCGAGCAACCCGTCAGCTGCAGCCAAACAAAAATGGCAAGAGCAGGCATCAGCCCAGCTTAGCTACAGCGCGGATGCTGACCTGGGGCCCATCCCAGCTGCCTCTTGGTCACAAAAGCTGTAGAAATTGTATTGTCTTTGTAATTTTGCCAAAGCAGTCTTTCCTTCGGTAACTTTTGAGCCTGTTGGCCAGGCTAGATGATTGCAAAAGCTTGTTTTCCTTAGAAAATAGGGTTAAAGTGTGTACAATGCTTTAAGGAGAGGGGAGCTTGTTGAATTGAGATGCTTGTTAGGCAATGCTCGTCCAAAGCTGGCCTGGTATGGAGAAGAGAGGGCATTGTATCACCTTTAGGCTTGGTCTGGGCAAAGCAATATTTCTGTCTGGAGCACCCTGGGCGAACGGAGACCTCAGCAGTCAATAGAGCACAGTCCGAGGCGCGGCTCCCTGCCTGGCTATGCGCTCACACCAATCTTTACAATAAAAACCAAACACAAAGTATAATTATATCCTGGTGGATGAATTTATATTTTTGGTATGTTGTGTTGCTGGGACTATTTTTAAAGCCTCTGTGTCCAGGATTCTGGTCTTTCTAGATATTTAAAAGCCCATCAGCTCTATATTTTGCTAGGCCCCACCCTCCATTAAATATATATATTGATAACAGTCAATGACTGCGTTAATGTTTAATCCAGTACGTTTTTCAGTTTTAGGATCCCATTCACCCATACCGCTGTAATCGATTCCTCCTGGAGATGCTGCGGTAATTAGAGGAGAGGCTGATTTGCAAGCGTTACTGTGACGTGTAGCCAACCTGTCTTGTTTTGAGCCTTTCATTTGCCTTCTCTTACGACTTTAATTGTGTACCATCTCGAGTAGGACCACAGGAAGGCGGAGTGTGAACTTTTCATTTGCACGTTAATGGCACTTTGCCTGGGAAGGTGTTACGAGGACTCAAGCAGCGCCGTGCAGGAAAAAATAACATGCCCCGTGTGCAAACAGCTTTGATGGCTAGTGGTTCAGACATTGCTAATAGCATCATGGAATCATAGAAGGTCTTGGGCTGGAAGGGACCTCTAAAGGCCATCTAGTCCAACCCCCTGCAGTGAGCAGGGGCATCTTCAACTCGATCAGGTCGCTCAGAGCCTCATCCAGCCTGGCCTTGAATGTCCCCAGGGATGGGGCCTCCACCCCCTCTCTGGGCAACCTGGGCCAGTGTCTCACCACCCTCAGTGTAAAGAGCTTCTTCCTAATGTCTCATCTAAACCTGCCCTGCTCTAGTTTAAACCATTGCCCCTCGTCTTATCGCTCCATGCCCTTGCAAACAGCCCCTCCCCAGCTTTCCTGTAGGCTCTTCAGGGACTGGAAGGGGCTCTAAGGTTTCCCCGGAGCCTTCTCTTCTCCAGGCTGAACCCCCCCAGCTCTCTCAGCCTGTCCTCACAGCAGAGGGGCTCCAGCCCTAGGAGCATCTTCGTGGCCTCCTCTGGACCCGCTCCAACAGGTCCATGTCCTTCTTGTGCTGAGGGTTCCAGAGCTGGACGCAGCACTCCAGTAATAACAGGGGTGTTTTTTCTTCTAATTTTACCCTAACCCTGAAGTGGTTCCCAGTGTGCCTCAGTGTGTGACTGGGGTCGTTTTTCCTCTTGCAAAGGACAAGCTCATAATGGCTATTTTTGACCGTTCCGGGGAAAGTCAAGATATTCTCCATCACGCTTCTGTTTTTGTGTGGAAAGGGCTCCCTCTGAACAGTCACAGAAATCCCTGTAAATATCAAAAATACATCTCGTGACACTTCAAATCTTTCCGCATAATTCCCTGCCCTCCTGCTGCTTGCAAGAAACCTGATCCATGTGCTTTCAAGTCACCATCAGCATCTCATCCCAACAGAGCTGGAAGGGACTGACGTTCTCTGTGGATCAGACCCGGAGGAAAACGGGTGGTATGGGAGTAATAACCTGGCATTTCCACTTAGGGACAGTCGGATAAGCCTCAAGAGGGGAGACTTGCTTCTTTAAAGGAGGGTTGGTCCACCAAGCAAGATCCCTTCTGCCTCCTGCTGCTGTGCCTTGCGGCAGCATCCCGTGGCCCATCCTTGCATCCTGAATAACTGTGCAAATGCAAAACACAGTTTCCAGCGGTCAGAGCTCAGCTCTTTCTGGTGGGTGACAACAGGTCACAGTCACAAACAAGCCGGGAAAGGCCAGGCAGCAGCCATATTTTTGAGCAGGAGGCAGCTCGGTGGGTGTTTGCAGGGAGGTTTGGCCACACACAGGGGAGAGCGCGGTTGACAATGCTGCTGTTGCGTTGGGATTAGTGGGATGTGAGCTAGGCTGTACGATAAATGTGAAAAGTAATAACAGGGAGTTGGGGAGCCATGGAAGGAAGAACAACTGGAAACCTTGAAGGTGCAAATCAGAAAAAATTGGGAAAATTGTTTTTAATGGAATTTTTCTTTTTTTAATAGGGATGTCAGGAACAATCACAATAACTGAGATGTGAGGGGATGCTGGGTTGGATTAGTCCTGAAGGGACTTTCTTTTTTTTTTTTCTTTTTAGAAGCCTTCTCTGACGTCCTTCTGCAGAAAAGAGCTCTCTTGCCAAGAGAGGTTAAGGCAGTTCTTCGCACAAATGACCGGTGTGAACAGCAAAGCTGCTAATTGGGGAGGGAAGGGCTGTCCTCAGGAGCAAAGGGAGGAGGGGGTTTAAGAAGAGGTGAATGGTGTCTGGTTTAAGCTCGGAAGCTTCCTAGATACGTATCGTTATCTCCTGGAGCTTCAGAGCTGCTTTTGCTGTCCAGGAGTTTGCCAACCTGCAGCACAATGGAAAATAGTATTTCCTTGCTGTTTGCAGCTTCGCCAGTTCAATTGCTGCCTGCAGAATGTTAAATTAGGATAAAAGTATTTCTACTGGAGTTTGGGGATGGAGGTGGCACTAAGGCATTAGCGGCTAGGGGAGAATTTGTCAGTCACGGAGCAGTGGGATGTGGCCCGTCCACATGGAGAAACGGTGAAGGTCCCAAAGGGAAAGCTGCACCATCGTGGGCGACCTGTCCTCCACCTTGGGGTGGGTAGGAGGAGAAGCTAGAAGGAATTATCTTCTCAATTTTGGTATCTAACTTTCATACAAGACTTTGAAGTTAAAAGGGGAAATTTCCTGAATACAGCCCAGACGTAGTTCCCAGAGAAAAATACCAACCCTATTACACCTTTCTTGGCAGACAAAGGCAAAAATGCGTGTAGAGAGCGTGTCACCAGGGCATTGGAGGGCAGGTATCAAGACTGCAGAATGAAAAGAAGAAAAAGAGAACATGGATAGTAAAGAAAAGCAAAACAGAGTTGGGCTCAGCGAGGGGAAGGAGACTGGGCAGGTAAAATAGTCCAACGAAGAAAGCATGAGACTTGGGTCTGGCCACATGGTGGCTACTCCCAAATTTCTGACCTTGGGCAAATCACTTTGTTTCTTTTTCCCATCTTGCCTGTCTGTACTGAGTGCTTCGGGATGGAAAATAATGCTTATTAAGTGATTTTTGCATAGTTGGAGTACAGTGAGGCCATCAGCTTGGCTTGGATTTAGGCGTTACCATGATACAGATTTGAAGTTACTCTTAATGATGAGGAGAGGGGAAAAATGTACGTACTGTTTGTGCGCAACTTGCTCCCCCTTTGAAATTTAAAGGAAGTACGTGTAGGCCTGCGTGTGGTGGAAGTTGTCCTTGGACCCTCCCTCCGTGCCATAGTTGAACGTTGAGTGAGGCTGTTGAGTTGTAACTCTGACCTTTTTAAAAATGCCACAGGCCTCTTTCAACGGGATGGGCCAAAAAAATTGTAATATAATCTCTCAAAGGAGAACTTATATTTACGTTGTTGGAGTTCATACAACCTTCTGTACAGCCTGATATAAAGAAAAGTCGCAAACTCGCATCATACACACTGAGGTACCAACAAACAGGAACTAACAGAAGTGAGGAGGACGGTCTGGGAAGTGGGTGGCGCAGAGAAGCTGCACGCGTAGGGTCTGTGATGCTGCTCATGTGCTCTTAAATAACCCAGCTGATGTTTGAGTTATTTTTATGTTCAAATTGTTGGTTGTTACAGCATGATGAATGAGTAATTTAACTCAATATTGTATTTTTAATTGTGGCTTCCTAATCCCTCCATGCTCGTTACAGCCAGGATCTGGATCTGTCTGACAATTACACTTGTGTTGAGGGTGGAGGGGATGATGTTCGTAACCGTGCTTAGACCTTACTTTGCTGGCTTTGGGGCAGACACAAGGACTGACCTCCTCCGGAGAGCACACCTTGTCCCCACTGACTGTTTAAGCGTAACAAATGTACAAAGAAATGCAAACGCGGTGCTTTCTGTGTGATTCTCATTATCTGCAATTCTTGTATTGTACCTGGGGAGCCCCATGGGGTTACCCAGTTCCGTGGGAGGAGGAGGAGAGGTTATTAGTTGCCAAGAACAGAAATTCAAACCAATTTAAGCGAGGACTTGGAGGTGCCAGCTGTAACCCCGGGCAGTATGTGAGGCTACTGCAGAGCAGCAGAAACGGAGCTGTGAACCGGGCAGCGGATTAGCCGGCCCACAGTGAAAACTTGGATTTCTCCACTGGAGGTGAAGTTCTTCACTCCAAAGGCTACGAAGACTTTTTTTTTTTCTTTTTTGATGCGGAGCACTTGTCTTTGCGGCGAGCCAACCTACATTTCCATGCCAAAACAATGCTCAAACCTGTCACCTTCTATTGCGCCACAACTGGGATACTTTACAGTTAGTACCAAATTTTCCCTGATTGTCTTGGGTTGTTTAATGCGTTTGACAGTGAACCAAAAGCTTATTTGTGACTTAAAAATGCATGTTTTATTACGAACAGATGTGTTAGATGGTGTTGTAGCGACTGTTGTTCAGGCTGGCCCTGAGATTTGCGCTCCGACCCCATTTGTGCTCAGATTTTAGTTCGTATTCCCAGACCCAATGCACGGTCTCACCAGAAGACGCGTCTCCTTTGCAATTTTAAAAATGGAGCTTTACTTAACTTTTGGCAGAGGTAACCCTAAAGCTTTTGAGTTTGTCTCTGCAGGTAGCTGGCGGGTGTCCTTCCGGGGTGAGGGGTAGTTCTTCTTTACCCGTTTGTTCTTCCCATCGTCCCCTCCGGTCTGTGTTTCTCCTGCTGTGCCGCGTACGGATGCTCCTCGCCGCAGCGCGGCCGGCTGGGCTCACGCCTTGGTGCTCCAGCAGCATCCCCCTAGACATCTTTATCCCAGGTCCATCCTGTATCCTTCTGCATTCCCTGTTTGCCCTGTCTTTTCACCCTATAACTTTCATTTCTTGCTTTTATAACCCTAAACCAAAATTGCCTCACATTTTCTTTCCACCACTTTTTTTTTTTTTTCCTTTAAACCTAGATTTTTACAGCTAAAACGTGTTTCCTTTCACCACCGCCTGTAGCAATTCAGGATGCTTCCAGCTAAGCAAACGCCCCGCTCCAGATGAAGCCTGTTTTCCCCCGCCTGGAGTCTTCACCACCACAGCAGCTGCTCTTTTGCTTTTTATCGGACATGCATCCAGTTCAAGTTGGCTAAATTTCAGTTGTTCTGCACGTGACTATTGCAGAGACAGGGGTGCTTCTGCTAAAAGGGAGCAGCCGCGCACGTTAACAGTGGAGTTTTCTCTTCCCTTGGAGAGAAACGAAATAGATTGGAGAACAGAGTAGTTTGAAGAGGTGGTTCCGAGCTGGAATTCGCTTGTTCTTGCAGAAGTTAGCTCACTGCAATAAAATTGTGCAAGTCGTTGCAAACCCTCTGTTCTCAGAGAGGAAAACCCAGTGACTTTGTAAATCTGCTTTCAAAGTTGAGTCTTAAAATAATCCTTCTGCAAAAGTTGCTTGCACGGAGCTCTGCAGGATGGGGGGGGGATTGGTCTTACAGTCCCACTTCAGGGCAGCGCATACAACGACTCTCACATAAAGAAGAATAAAGTCCAAAATGCCATATAAGCTCTTGTTGGCAGACCCAAAAAGTCTTCTCATATTCTGACTTCTAGCCTTGGTCTTGACCCTTTTTCCCCGCCCCCCCCCCCGCTGGGAGGATAAATACGCACACACAAAAATACGCTGTTTATTCTTTGATTTGTGGTACCGTCCTGGATATCCCACTGCTGGTCTGTCGTATGTAGTACAGAAATACATCTAGAAAGGACTAGAAATAAACACAGAGCTTCTAGAGAAGCCCTTTCTTTGCTTTAGATAGGCTCTATTAGACACGAAATCTGTTTCTAACTAATAATTTGCTGTGCATAGGAGCTGGTGCTTGTGCTTTGCTGCAGGCTCGAGGGGAGCGGGCTGTGCTGGGGGCAGCAGGGCCGGGGACGGTGGAATAAGTGGCAAACTGAAACATGAGGAGGGAATTCTCTGTATTTTACTACATGGAAATGCCTTGTGTTGAGTTTTGAATCGCGAGTAGTGTTTTGGGGTGGACCGCCCATTTCGTTAAAGAACAAATGTTGGCAGTCCAAATAGTTTTGTGTAAAAACTGGGGAAATGCAAGGAATGAACAAATGCGAGCTGTTCCTTACCCCCGTAGGCACAGTCTGCCTGGCTCATGCCATCTCCTTTGATAAGCTGCATCCTAAGGCAAAACGTCAAAGTATAGATGTGTTTTAGAAGCTGCTAATGCAGTCTTTTTTGTGACTGAAACGCGCTTCTTTCAGGATTGTGTGTCAAGGTCTTGAACACCTGAGCGTAACCAGCTGGCATGAGCCTCGGGACAAAGTCTCCTAGTCGGGATGAAAAACACTTGCTGTGTCACATCCCTGCGACCTAAAGGATTAAAACCGTGTGGTGTCCAACAGCGTCAGCCCACCCCGGTGTAATACCTTAAAGAGAAGTATTCTTGCTGGGTTTTGGGTTTCTTCCTGTTTTCTCTTTTCTTCTCAGCCTGTTTTTTTTGTGGTTTTTTTTTGTTTGTTTGTTTTTATTCTACTTTGGCCTGTGCTTTCTCCCTTGCCCATCCACCCCGTGCATAGGTGCATCGCAATCCGGACCCTGAACCATGGGAGGACCGAGCGAGCAGCCAGCGACCCTTGCAGGGGAGGGATGCTGCAGGACCGATGTGCCAAGGGTTACTCCGGCTGGACTCTTGCGTGGAAAGATCCCATTTTCTGTGTTTTTTTGGCTTACTGCCTTTGTGAAAGAGCCGAGTTCCCTCATCCCCTGGGTCTGTGATTGCATTTCCAGTAACTTCAGCAGCCTCACGGTTTCAGCTCTGGGGTGTGGGTAAGGGTTAACGTAGGAGGCTTGGGATACAATTGGCAGTGTTTGAGCCGAAAAATTATTGTGGAAATCTGTTTATCTCGTGCTCGATACAAAGTGACCTCCTTTTGGTAGGTGCAGGCTGTAAATGAGAAGATTGGGTGTCTCGCAGCCCAGACAGGGAGGGTGACGCTGATGAATCTCCTTCCTTCTCCTATCCGAACGCTAAAGGATCCACAGTAGTTATCCTTGCTGTATCCTGTTGCTGTTAGCTAATTTGCGTGGTTGTGGCTCAGTTTTGTGGATGAGGTTTGGGGAGGAGCACAGCCCGGATCGGTTTGTGGTGGCGATGAAGGCTCTGCCGACACCTGTGACTTTGGTGGGAGGTGGCCCTGGGTGTACGTACCCGGCCGGCGTGGGAGCGCGGTGGTGCGCTTTCCTACACGGCTGCTTTTCGGGGAACATGAGGGAAGGAGCTCGTGGCTTTCATTAGGGCAGGGGCTGCTTTCCAGCAGCCGCACGTGTGGGGTTGTGCAACGTCTGGTCCCCCCCGTGCAGCTGCGGCGGACGGGGGTGGCAGAAAAAAAACGCAAACCCACAGAGGAGCATCGCTTACAACGTTGTGCAATAGACATTATTCCTTCAGGTCCTGTTGTTGCTTTTAGACAGAAAGACCTTGTGTGGGGGCCAGGGAGGGAAGAGGGAGATTTGCAGGAGGGGAAAGGCTGGAGACAAAACCAACCAAGGCGGACCTGGTGGTGGTGAAATGAGTGATGTGAATCTGCCGCGTGGATATCCTCAACTTCCCAGACCTCTAGCACGCAGCCAAAACCAGAAGGCAGCGCGGCTGGAAGGAGCGGGGCGCTCTGGGGACCTGCTCCTGAAGTTACAGCCAAATTACCTCCTGCCTGTTTTCACTACAGTGGATTTTCTGAAAGGCGTGTGGCGCTGGTGGTGCGGGCAGGGTGCAAGGTGCTTTGGATTGCCTGTGTGGGAGCAAACGCTGGGGCGTCTTTTGCTGCTGTTACCTGACTGGCGGATTAAAACTTGCCCAAATATGTGTGGTTTTGCCTTGCTTTGAGGACAGATGAAGAAACTCCCGTTATTGGGCACAGAATCACAGGACGGTAGGGGTGGGAAGGGCCCTCTGGAGATCACCCAGTCCCACCCCCTGCCAGAGCAGGGTCACCCAGAGCAGGTGGCACAGGAACGCCTCCAGGCGGGGTTGGAATGTCTCCAGAGACGGAGACTCCCCCACCTCTCTGGGCAGCCTGTGCCAGGGCTCTGCCACCCTCATGTTGAGGTGGAACTTCCTATGGTCAAGTTTGTGCCCGTTATCTCTTGTCCTGTCCCCGGGCACCACTGAGAAGAGCCTGGCCCCATCCTCCTGACACCCACCCTTTCAGTATTTATAAGTGTTGATAAGGTCCCCCCTCAGCCGTCTTTTTTCCAGACTGAAGAGACCCAAATCCCTCAGCCTTTCTTCATCAGAGAGCTGTTCCAGTCCCCTCAGCATCTCGGTAGCTGCGGTGATGCCGAGTGTGGGAGCAGGGGAGGGGACTTGTGCCGCTGCCAGGTTCCCCCGGCCGTGCTGTGCCGGCAGCTGCCCGCGGAGCCGGCGGCAGAGCTGTCATGGAGCTGAGTCCCCCCCTCCCCAGCTAGTTCGGGCTCCCTTTACCAAGCAAGAAGAAGTCACCACAGGTGAAAGCACACGATGCTCGTTACCCGCGCCCGGGTGTCTGCTGGGGCTGAATTGCCCGGATCCCGGAGAGTGGCTCAGTGAGAACCGGCAAACACATTTTCCCTGGGAAGGAGCAGCTGTTTGTATATAGCGTGCAGTGGGTTCACGAGCGATTTTAGGAAAACATTCCTCTCTAATCATAAAAAAAAAAAAAGGGCATTTTTGTTGTCTCCTTTCCTCTAAAACACACAAGTTGGAGAGTCAGGGATTTTCATTTGCCATGACAACCAGTGAAACCGCTGAGCCATGTGATTTCTCTATCCTTCCTATGATTAAATCTTTCTTTTCTTTTTTTTTTTTTTTTTTTAAAGGCCATGTTGCTACCAGACTTGGGTAACATCAGGTGTTATTTGTTTTTCTCATGTAGATTAGGCAGGATTTAATTTGCGTGTTTGCTTGGGAGCTGTAGAGAGCTGGGGGATATTGATATTTCCATGATTCATGATAAGAACGGTGTCTTAGTTCAGAATTACAGCATTGTACCGAAGTCTCTTGTTTTGCTGGTTGAGACAGTGCTGGGGGGTCCTGGCTCCCACAGGACAAAAACCACGGTGGGACTCATCGGTGCTGCTGAACAGTGGTGAGATTCAGAGCCTTGAGCCTTGGAGATGTTGGCTTACACAGGAGACAAACGGCTTAGAGACTTTATGAGCCAATAAATCTTTTCCCGTTCTTGTGCTGGGGCAAGGTTCTTGCAAAGGCAGGGAATGTGATGGATGTGACTCCTGATGCCTGGTCCGTGTGAGGACTCCTGTTGGCTCCAGGTCTGAGCACTTCACGCCGACCGAAAGCCTGGGGGTGGCGTTACTGTCAGCGACGCTCAAGGGCCAGCGTTTATCCTCGCTTTTTAAAAATTGCTATCTTCTGCTCAGGAATTTCCCCAGGGTGCCAAATATAGATTCAACACAAAAAAACCCAAAAACCCTCACCAAACTAACAAACCCAAAACCCAACCCCAAGACCTGCTCTGTTGCTAAGGAATAAAAATAAATGGTCACAAACACGGTGCTGACGTGCCAAGTTGTGTCCCCATGACCGTGCAGCTGGGAGCGCAGAGGTCCCTCGCTGGGCAGTGACAGCACACGTCGCGTTGGCATCGGTGCCTGTGGAGGGACCGGCTCCTGTTTGCTTTAAGGAAACAAAAGGAAATAACTTTCCGCTTCCTAATATTAGTCCCAAAGAGGTCAAACTTGACGAGGCTGCTGCCAGGAGATTGGTAGCAGTAAAGGACAATCTCTGTGTTTTTATGTGGTATTATATATAACACAGCAATGTCTATATTGGAGAAGCCCTGAGAGATCACATTGGTGGTGGGAACGTATTTTTGAGCGAAACTACCGTGCTTTGGGAGGTCTTGGGCTCCGTCATAGGGTGGCTGAACGTTGGCAGCATCAGCAGGGTGAATGTTGGCGCTGCAGAAGCAGCCGTTGTGCCTTCACCTTCTCTCCGAATGCAAATCTGTGTCTGCAAATCTCCGCAATAATGTATTAACCCGCGTGGCTGGAGACGGGGAGTAGCTGAGCTGGGCGCAGAGGTGAAGACACGATTTATCTGGGCGAGAGAGCTGCTGTGACCGATGCGATCTTCTAACGCGTGTACGTGCATGCCCATGCGATGCTTGGGTTTGTGGGGGCCTGCCTGCTTTAGTCCTCGAGGTACCGCGTGCTGCAGCAGCTCTAAATAATAAATCTCAAAGATCCTGCCCTTGCAACACTTTCTTTTTTTTTTTTTTTTTTTTTTAAATTATTTTTTCAGATTTCAGGCTTTTGGGTAAGCTGGTCGAGTAATGCCCCTGCAGTGGCAGCAGACCTGGAGCAGAAAGCTTCCACTAAAGAGCTGCTTTTTTGTTTCCGCTTCTTGGGATTTCTCTTAGTGTTAAATTTAACCCGCGCAGCCTCTCGAACTGCAGCTGGCCCAAAGCTGACATGAGGTTTTAGCAGCAGAACGCTGCCCCGGATGAGTAACTGCGCTTTTGCGGTAGTTTAGGACAAATGAAAAGCACTGTAACCACCTGAAACTGTAAAGGGAACTGAAAACAGGCTGCGTGTTAGTGCACGAGCCAAAATTTGACCAGAACATGAATGTTGTTCCTTAATCTGTGAAGAGACCTGTGGTGTCCTTATGAAAATCTTACTCAGGAGCCATGATATGAAACATCTGTTATAGAGACACTAATTATAGTAAAGATTTTATTTTTTTTTTTTTTTTACAAATATTAAATTCTGGCACCAGGGCTGTAAAATCCAGCTCTGCTGTCCCACCCCCAAGGTTTTTTCCCATCTGGATGGGGTCCCTCCAGCGGCTGGCGGGGCTGGGAGCCTGCCCTTGGGAGGCAGCAGGGCTTAGATCAGCTTAAACCAGCCCTGAAACTACACCCAAGTCTCTACTTTCCTCCCCCTCTGAACAACTTGTTTTCATCAAACATCTGCTTCCCTGGCAGATACTCGCGGTTAAAAACTCGTACCGAAGTGTTTCTTTGCAGAAATGCAAAGAATATTCCCTGTCAGCTCAGCTGCCTGCCAGACGGGGCTGGCTGATCCCGGCGGGGGGGTTTCCATCAAAGGAGGGCGTTTGTAGAGGGGAGAACGTCCTAGACGGGGTGACTCTTGTGCTGGTGGTGCGGTTTTGACAGGAGGCAGAAGCGTATGTGTTTGGGTGCACGAGCACGGATGATGTTACGGGTAAAACGTGCTTCCCATCTGGGAATAAGAGGAGATAATGAACCGGGGAGCACTGGGGCAATAATCAGCCTAGGACTAGCCTAGACCCACCACCCCAGACTTGATCTGACCAGGCAGGGCCCTCTGGTTTGGGATTTTGAGTTTGTCTTTGGATAAGGGACCTGGGAGATGAGCTTCCCTGAGCTGCCCTCATCTTCTCATCCCTGGAGACATCCAAGGCCAGGCTGGATGAGGCTCTGAGCCACCTGATGTAGCTAAGGACGTCCCTGCTCACTGCAGAGGGGTTGGACTAGATGGTCTTTAGAGGTCCCTCAACCCAACACGTTCTATGATTCTCCAGCATCTTCCTCTCCCTCCCTGCAAGGACTTAGGTAGCCAATGCTGTCGCTTTGCCTCTGCCATTTGCCTCTGCCTCTAATGTCTGACTATTTTATTCCTCCATCACTTCATGTTCAAAAAAGCTATCGTTTCCGGGGGAGAAACCTTCCTTTAAAATGCATAACAGATGCAGAAGGTCCTTCCTAAGTACCAGCGCACTGTTGCGAACTGCCGCCTTTGCTGGCCCAGGGCCGCGATGCGCAGCGCCCGTGCGGCTGGCTGGTGTACGTGTGGTTGTGACAAGGGAGCCTCCAGCTGAAAACTCCTCATCTAAGCCGAACAAAAAATAAAACCACACCAAAAAAAACCCCTTTTCTCTTAGCAATCCCACTCTGCGGTAGCAGGCTCTGCTCTTGAATTCGAGGGCATGGCTGAAAGTTTTGCCTGGGGATGCCAACGGCCTCTTGAGTCACCAGGAAGATGCTGCCCCACAAAATCCAGATGCGAGTGACTGACTGAGGGCAGGTTACCTGCACTGTGGGATTAATTGCCCTAATGAGTTTGTGTTCCTTCCTGCAGAAAGCTCCTTTAAGCAATTCTCTTGGAAGGCCTCTTTGCTGTGCGTCAGGCTCCAAAGTGTATGGGAGGTGCTAGTTAGGGGTCAAGATTCTCTCACTGACACTATCATCATAATGCTTCAGAGAACGTGATTTTTCTCCCTTTTTAAATTTTTTTTTTACAACTTCTACAGTGCATGTACAATTCTTACAGCTGTAGCGTCTTGGCTTTTGCCGTTTTGGCTTTGATTCTTGCTATCTTAAGAGAGCCAGCACAAGTGTGCGTATAACTGCAGCAGGAGAATGTGCGTCTCCTCTTTAGAGGTCCGGTGGTCCGGGATGCAGGCTGAATCCGCTGTGGAGGAAGGGTAGGTGCTGTGCTCCTCAGGAGGTGTGCCTGCCTGAGGATTAGTAAGGTCAACTCAGTGGATGATTAAATATGTTATCAAGAACACAGTGTGCGAGAAAGTTTTGGGGGGGGATTTTTCATTTTACAGTGAGGTGGTGAGCCCCTGGCCCAGGCTGCCCGGAGAAGCTGTGGCTGCCCCATCCCTGGAGGGGTTCAAGGCCAGGTTGGACGGGGCTGGGAGCAGCCTGGGCTGGTGGGAGGTGTCCCTGCCCAGGGCAGGGGGTGCCACTGGATGACTTTTAAGGTCCCTTCCAACCCAGACCATTCTAGGACTTTTATCTTGCTTATTACCTCTTCCCTTTACTGCTGCTATTGCTAATTTACCATTATATTTTGGGAAAGTTACCTTTTAAGTCTGATATATCTGTCCCGAGCCAGAGAGCCAAGAGCCAGAAGTTGTGGGGCTGTTTTTTGGTTTGGTTTGGTTTTTTGTTTTTTGTTTTTTTTTTTTGGTGGATTCTGTTGTCTGTTCTGAACAAACAGCAAACTTTTGTCTTAATAGAGAAGTTAGTTTTTAGCTTTTTGACTGCTACCGCCGGACACCGTTGGGCTGGCCCAGTGTGGCCTCCCCAGTGGCACGGCACGGCACAGCAGCATCGTGCGTGATGCCACCCGGACCCCGCAGCCGCAGGGTACCAAACACAGCCCCTCCGGACGCTGATCTCAGCCACACGAAAGTGAGATTACATGAGGCTTAATTACTTGTTACTTCTTCTAGGTTTGCTTGAGAAGTCATGTAAATCCCAGTAAATCACAAGGTTACTTAAGCAGAAATCAAGAGGTGGAAATAACTGCTTATTTTTTTAATTGAAAAGCATTCTTACAAAACGAAATCTTACCGTCAGAAATTTTTAGTTTGTTCATACCACAATCAAAACGAGATGGTCAACAACATTAAGACATGTCACTGTAGTTAAAACTCAAGAAAATTTTCTTGGATGTGCTTTTATAGCCCAAACACGTCCATATTCACCAAAAGGGTTATCAAGCATTGGAACAGGCTGCCCAGGGAAGTGGAATCGCCATCGCCGGAGGTGTTTAAAAGACGGGTAGGCGCGGTGCGGAGGGGTGTGGTTTAGGGATGGGTTTTGGCAGTGTTAGCCTGATGGTTGGACTCGGTGATCTTAAAGGCCCCTTCAAACCTAGGCAATTCTATATTCATATTTCACAATACATTTATGCGACTTACGTTGTTGGTTAACGACATACTTACACTTCTGTACCTCATTTGAATCATGGTGTTCTTGTAAATATTTTATCAAAATCCTTTAGTTGTGATAGCTTTTCTCGTGTCATGTCAAAAACATTGGTGTCAAACTGTCTAATCTTGCAAGTGTTTTACCAGAGCCCTGTCACCCGGTGTCAAAACATCTCCGCGTACGACCGTGATGCCACGCAAACCCATGCCAGCCCAGCAAACTAATGCATCAGGAGACTTCTGTGCCTTTTACCCGCACATACCTTTTACTTGGCACATACCTTCCTTCTGCCCCGAGGGCAAACCATTCTTCCTCCGGCTTCGCCTCCCTGCTGGTAGGGCTGCTGTCCCCCAAACCCTCGCCCGCCTCACGGGAGCCTGATCCTGCCCCCGCTTTCTAAGGGCAGAGTAATTTTTATCTGAGGTGCCAACGGGTTTCCCCGTTTCCGTGGGTCAGATCGTGGTGCGGGAGCTTTATTTCCCATCGTAGAGAGCTGGGTTTAGGAAGATTTCCTGCCTTTTCCATGAAAGGCACGTTCCAGTTAATGCTTGGCTGTAGTTTTAAAAGAAATAATTTTGTATATTTCTTCCCCCCCCCCCCCTCCCCCCTTCGGGAAGAGGCTGTTGTTTTTGAGTGGATAAAACAGCATTTTTGGCTGGATTTCTGGCACTGCAGTTTTCCATGCTTGGAAGTCAGCCTGTCTGCTGTGCTGGCTGAGTCTTTAACTGCTTCCAGGCAAAAATGAGTTGCTGCATAGCGTTCAGCGGCTCCGCGGTCCCCTGGTTTGCTCAAATGTGGCCAAAACCGAGGGAGTGGTGTTCTGAGCATGCAGTATTGGGTCTCCATGTCCAGGCGCATCTTGAAGGATGCGTATAAAAGCGTGTGTTAAGGCGGCACTGACCTCTTTGCAGTCACAACCCAGCTTCTGCCAGTAAATGGAGCGCAGGGCGGCTCTCCTGCTTGGAAGCAGTTTTCCCAAGATGGTGTGTGTCCTGGGCGTGCTGCTGCTCGTGTGGGCTTTGGTCAGCCACTATTGTGGATGTGCATGTCAGTGTGTTTTGTTTGGTTTTTTTTTAAATCCCGAAGAGACAATTTTTCTATTCATTATTTCGCACGTACTCTGTGCGTGTATCTCATTTTTCCCAAGTAATGCAGAAATCAGACTAGTTCATTCATCTGCGCGAGGAGAATCGTTGCTGATTAACAGCTCAATCCTCAAATACGTTTCATGAATATAACTGGTTGTCCACATGTGGTATTTTGCGCTTCCATGGCTGTTCCCAACACCAAAGTGTCTTACAAATGCCACCGAGTCTCCCCTCCCTCCAGAAGGTGGGAAATGAGGGCACTGGACAGCAGGGGCTGTGACATGTCTCTCCTGTAGAGCCTTTGGTGGCACTGAGATCCTCAAGGATGTGTCCAACCCAAACACCACCCATCCTTCCACCATCCAACAAAAAGTGATTAATGATGTGGGTTGATGCTGCTTTTGACACCAAAAGGCCCTACAAAAGACTTCGCCCAGCAGTGGACAGCATGAACGCAAAGCGTTTTCACCATGGGGGATGCCAGGAGCCCGTGAAAATACGAAGGTTGTTCCTAAACATGAGATCTGCAATCTCCAGCACCAGGAGAGGATGGTCTGCAGCTGGTTATCCATGGAAGTGAGGAGAGCTGGTGTCCAGCCACAGGCTGTGGCAAGGCTGGGCCCTCTCGTGTTGAGCGTGGGCGTCACAGCTGACGATCTTGCGCCTCCAAGCTCCCTCTGCCCAGTAAAGCAGAGCTCCTGCTCTGGGCTCTTCCTTCGGATGATATTGGTGCTGGGTTTCCCTGCTGCTTTTATGGTGAAGCACCTGTAATTGCATGTCAGGGGGCTCCTCCATGGCACTTAATTGCACAAGCTCCTGGAGGCCAAGTGACGTACGAGCCGTGATCTGATCAAAGTAGTCTGGCGACCTGCAAATGTTCTGTGGTGGCAAAAGAGGTAAGGGGAAGGGCTGTGTGCTCTGTGCAGTCACTCATGCAAGACCTCTCAACTTCAGCTTTTCTGTATTTTATAGAAATGTCTTTGTGAGATAAAACCTACCTGTGGTATATGAGAACTTACACCTACTCAGCTCGCTTGGTTTCTCTAGGAGCAATACCCTGAGCAAAGGGTCGAGGAGCAGGAATCTCTCCAAATAAAATTTTTGGGTAGGGCTGAGGTTTTCATAATATACTGCTTTTTCCAGCTGGGAAGTTTTGATGCAATTTGCTCTTTTTTTTCCACGTGTCTAGACTTTTGAATGACTTCTGATTGGGGCTGCTGTGCAGGGGGAAGCCCCACATCTCCGTCCACGACGCGTATAGTTGCTTGATGCCTTCTGGAAGCGTTTCATGGACTTACCGAGGCTGAATGTGTCGGGGGTGGCGTGAGCACACTGCGAGCCCAACGCACCATGGAGGTGTGTGCACTAATAGTCTGTGGGTGAGGAGCGTGTGGGATAAAAGCTGCTGTGATTCTGACCGGGAAATCCCACTGAGAGGCATGGCGTTTCTGCACCTGGGGCCTTCTCCCTTCCTCTGAGGGACCATCCTCGAGGAAGAGGCATGTTTGGGATTGCCAGTGCACAGGCAGCTGGATATTGCTCACCTGGAACGGCAAGTGTGACGGAAGGAGATGGGGAAATGCCAGGCTCTGCGGCCCCTCCGTGCCTGCAATAAATCTGCAATAAATCTTTCTCCCTTGAATTTGGGAGACGCATCCCTGGAGTTTTAACGTCGCACCAAACTGAGAGTGTGGGTCCCCACGTGCTTGTGGCTTTGCCACCACCAGCACAGAAGCGTGGGTGATCCGGGTTTTCGTGGGGGTGAAATCTCTCTTAATTTTTCTAGTGCGAATGGAAGTGAAATTAAACCTCGTGGAGAGGAGGAGCGAGGAAGGTGGACACGGGGGAAGAAGGAGTCCAGGCTGCTTGTTTGCAGAGGGGCATGAGCTGGGCTCGTGCTTGCCGAGTGCAGGAGCCCGCTTGGCTTGGCAGTTGCTTTGGAAATGAAAATATTTTATCCTGAGTTACGTAATGCAGCAGCATGTCCAGACCTGAGATCCCTGCAATTTTCTGGCCTGCGAGGAATAATTTTCTGCTTGAAATATTAACCTTAGCTTTGAATTTCCTGGCGCGTATGGCATGTGTAATGGGTGTAATATCTGTATACATAACTGCTGCTGTTTGAACTTGAGATGTTTAGGTAAACTTGTTTTTGTTTATAGCTGTTGGGTGATGAAGAACAGAAAACACTAGTTCATTAAGAATGACATAAATACATCAAAATCCACCCTGACCTACTGGTTAGATCCAGCAGGTGGAGGAGGCTGAAGATCCTTCTCTATGTCTGATTGAAGCAGTAGGTTGTAAATGAGGGTTTGGAGTGGGGTAGAGCTGAGGTGCAGATTATCGGTGTTCCTGGATTTGTCAGTCTTTATCCATAAATGTGGAGAAGCCTTTGCAGATAGTTTTGGTTGGTTTTGTTTTTTTTTTTTCACCTAGCTCTTTGCTGGGTAAAAAAAAATGGCTGGAAGGCTGGGCCCACAGAGCGGTGGTGAATGGAGTTAAATCCAGTTGGTGGCTGGTCACAAGTGGTGTTCCCCAGGGCTTAGTACTGGGGCCAGTTGTGTTTAATATCTTTATCAATGATCTGGATGAAGGGATCGAATGCACCCTCAGTAAGTTTGCAGATGACACCAAGTTGGACGGGCGTGTTGATCTGCTTGAGGGTAGGTTGGCTCTGCAGAGGGATCTGGACAGGCTGGATCGATGGGCCAAGGCCAGTGGTATGAGGTTCAACAAGGCCAAGTGCCGGGTCCTGCACTTGGGTCACAACAACCCCATGGACACTACAGGCTTGGGGCAGAGTGGCTGGAGAGCTGCCTGGTGGAAAAGGACCTGGGGGTGTTGGTGGACAGCCGGCTGAATATGAGCCAGCAGTGTGCCCAGGTGGCCGAGAAGGCCAACAGCAGCCTGGCCTGTGTCAGGAACAGTGTGGCCAGCAGGACTGGGGCAGTGACTGTTCCCCTGCCCTGGGCACTGGTGAGGCCCCACCTCGAGGGCTGTGTCCAGGTTTGGGCCCCTCACCACAAAAAAGACATTGAGGAGCTGGAGCGTGTCCAGAGAAGGGCACCGGAGCTGGTGAGGGGTCTGGAGCACAAGTCTGGTGAGGAGCGGCTGAGGGAGCTGGGGGTGTTCAGCCTGGAGAAGAGGAGGCTGAGGGGAGACCTTCTCGCTCTCTGCAGCTCCCTGAAATGAGGGGGTAGAGAGGTGGGGGTCGGTCTCTTCTCTCAAGTAGCAAGTGTTAGGATGAGAGGAAACAGCCTTAAGTTGTGCCAGGGGAGGTTTAAATTGGATATTAGGAAGAAATTTTACGCTGAAAGGGTTATCAAGCATTGGACCAGGCTGCCCAGGGCAGTGGTGGAGTCACCATCCCTGGAGGGATTTAAAAGATGTGCAGATGTGGTGTTGAAGGACATGGTTTAGTGGTGGACCTGGCAGTGTTAGGTTTTTGGTTGTACTTAATGATCTTAAGGGTCTTTTCCAATCTAAGTGATTCTATGATTCGATCGCCACGCACGTGCCTGCGCTGCCTGGCTGCACTAAGCCTGCTCTGATTTGACCTGTTCTGATTTGAGGACAGTGCTCCCCTAACCATGGCTCGTAAGCAGGACGAGCCCACAAAGCCTTCTGATGCTTCTTCAGGCTACGGGAAATTAAAACCCATGGGTGAGACTGGTGGGGAGAGAAGGTGATGCCATGATGTGCCATGGACTCCAGTTGTCGCCTGGCTCTATGGGGATGTGAACTGCTGCCCCATGACTCCTGCACCTCTAACTCAGAAGAGGACTGAGATACTGTGGAGGCTTAGAAACAACAGGTTATTTCTATTTTGTTCTTCGCTATAAAGTCAAGGTGTCAAAACATTCTTTTAGACATGAAAGGTTTTTGACTTCAGACAAAGGCTGTCTGTCGTGTTTCCTGAGCGCATGTTATCTTGTGACCTTCAGGAGGGTGAAAACAGGCAGAGGTTGGCACACCATGCAGTTGACTGAGAAAGGTTTGCTCTTTTGAAGTATCCCACTCCCCTTTTGGATCCATGAGCCAAAACAATCGGGGCAAAATCATGATTGTAGAGCCTGCTCTGATTATGGGTAGAGGTGAAAAGTTTTCCTCAAGCGAAGGAGTCGAGAGAAGTTGCAGAGATTTCTGTATCAGCTATAAATCTCGCTCACGCTTGCTGGTGATTTTGTGTGAAGACTGGTGCTGGTGTAAAAGCTGTTGAGGGACTGGCAGAATAGTGGCTTCATCCATTTGAAGGAGAACTTGATCACTCCAAAGTCATATGTGTCTCACGGGTAATATCTGAACCTTTGCGTTGTGTTTCTGCCACGTAGTTGGCGCCCAAAGAGGTTGAGCATGGCACGGTCAGAGCAGGTCAGAGATGAAAAGAAATTCTCTGTGCCTGCCCAAACCGTATGGGTGAAAAAACACTGCAAAAAGATAAAATAATCGGTTCACGTGATGGTAAATACTGTCAAGTAAACCAAAGTGGATCAAGAAAAACTGAGGGGAATGGAGCAGATGCAGGGAGGGGAATGTAGGGGAATAAACTAAAACATACCTGGATATCTTATTCCCTGAAGCATGTATTTCCTGTGGATAAACTCCTTGCCTTGTGGCGAACGGCAGAAGCAGGTGGGAGCGCGTCTTTCTCCTCCACCGGCTGTCCTGCTGTCGCGCATCTACAGGCAGGGCAGAGCCCACGGCAAGGTGACAGAGAGGACCGAGTCCTGCTGCCCGCGCTACGGGAGTTTCTGGCGGACAAGACGCCGGGAGGAGCGGGAAGGCCTGGTGCGTGTCTGGATTAGCAGCAGTGCTGGCTGCACGGGGAAGGCAGCCCACGGCTCCTGCACCTCCTTCTTCAGGCGTCTCCATGGGATCTGGAGCTTGTTTGTACCAGCTTGCATGGCGGGAAGGAGGGGTGAAAGCCCCTGGCCCCTCTGCTTTTGTTTTGGGTGGGTCTCACCGCTCTTCTGGTTGAATTGGAATTATTAATCAAAAAATACCAAAAGTGTTTACTGCGCTGTCTTGCCCCAAGTGAAGAGAACCAGCTAAGCCTAAAACATGTCCTTCTGTCCTTGGACTGCGTTCCTGCTGATGGACCACCTCTTGGGGTGGCTGCCCCGCTTCGATTTACCCCTCCTGGCCCCGGGTTCTTGCCCACAGTGACTGTGCGTGGGGCTGTGGGATGGAGTGGAGCAGAGCAGCGACCCAAATGAAATAAAATCCTGCAAAACTGGTCCCCCGCGAGGCGGGTGGGAACAACCCAGGGGGGTCGTGAGCCACAGGGGCTGGATAGGGCGCGAGCTTTATAAGCCACCCCTGGGAAAGCCAGCTGTGAAACCCAATTTTCTGCCCTGCTGCCAGCCTCAGGCTCTGCTCCCGTTTCATCTCATGACAGGGCACGTCTCTGCCGTGGCCAGCCCTGTTTGTGATTTAAACAAGTGTGGTGGGGGATGGCTGCGGCATGGACCGGCATCCCGTCCCCTGCCCTTGCTGCAGGGCCTCGTCTCCGCCAAAGGGTGGGACAGGCAGCTGCGGCTCTGACGCCTTCAACAGGGCTGCAAGGCAGAGCTGCGCGTCTGCAAACACAAGAAAACAGAAAGAGAAGAAAAAAGAAAAAAAAGCCAAATCCCCAAACCAAAAGCAAGCAAACAATGTTGCGCTCTGCATTTTTTTTTTTTTTTTTTTTTTAAGCATATAATTCAAAGTGTGATGTATTACTGAGATGCGCCTTCCCCGAGCCGGGCAGAGGCTGAGACACATCTTCCCTGGGGAGAGGGAGGGTCGCGTGAGCCTGAGTCAGCAGCAAAGGTCACTTGGCCGAAAGGCTCGGCTTGCAGAAGTAGGAGATTTCGTAACAGCAGTGCCATGTTTCTGTGCTGAGCGCTGACGGCGTGGTAGGTCGGTGTGTGTGCGCACGTCAGAGGGAGAAACGCCAGTTTTGGTGAACAGGCGAATGGCAGGGCAGCGCCGGTCAACCTCGGCTGCCCGCTCCGCCTCCCACATCGCTTCTCTCTCTCCCTTGCTGCTCAGCCCGTCGCTTTCTCCCCTGCTGTGCCCCCACTTCTTGCGTCTCTTCAGTTCTGGCATTTAATCTCATCATCGTGTTGTGTTTTTTTGTATTTTTTTTATGGCCTTGGCTCGTCTTCCAGTTCCCATTTGGGGTCATTATCACATACGATTAGTCTTGGAGCCTAATGAAGGGAATCAGACATAACTCTAGGGTATGTCTGAGCCATTTAGCGTTTCTGAGCTCAAAGATCTGCAGAGGAAGTTTATTTTTAAGCTTCCTGAGAAGATAAATTTGAACGTTGGATTGTTTAGGGTACAAGTAATAGAACTGAAATCCCTCTAGGAGGGAGCAGTGCCCTCCTGTACTTGAAGCGTCCCAGGGATAATTATCCAGTGCCGAGTCAGTCTCGTTAGTCTTGAAATAGCTTTTACTGGATGATCACATTTTTCTTCATGTTGGCTAGTATGAAAGCTTGAAAGCGTACATTAACATTTAGCCTCCATTGTGAGAACGCTGTCAACACGTTGTTAATGCTGTTGTTACCCAGGGCCTGGGAAAGCCAGGCATGGAGATACACAACGATTACACAAAATAACAACCTTAGAAAATAAAGAAGGGCGCTTTTGGAGGCTGCTCTTTAAGGTCCCACTCCTTCACTGTATTAAGGGATAGCAGGGAGCCGCAAGGTCTTGCGTGTGGGAGCAAGGAGACGTTCGAGCATCCTCAGGGCAGCTCCAGCTGCTGCTGGTTGGTGGCACATCCAGGGCTCCGTAGCTCCAGCTCAGCAAAGCAGCAGTAGGGCAAGTGCCAGGCTGTGTCACTGGCCCAGGCAAAGTGACATGTCTGTGTCGTGACTCAGCCGTGCCCCTGCTAACCATCTGCTGACGTGATGCGCATCATTAGTCACTAATTGGTGTGGTTACTCTTTTTTAAGGCTGCTGGAAAGGCCAAGGTTCGCGTAGCCGTGAAGCAGCTGAGTCAGTCTTCAGCCTGTTTTGCTTTCAGGTCCGCCGGGCTCTGGGTGGTGCGTGGAGAGCCATTTCGGTGTGCCCTGCCAGGCAGGCCCAGACTGTCACCTCTGTAAAAACCCTCTAAGCAGCCTGGGTCTCTGCTGAGGACAGCAACTTCATAATAATCTTTTTTTCAATTCCGTCCCCCCCGTCTCCTACACTTCCCATCTTTGGCTCTCTCTTCCCATCCAGTGCCCACCCTATAGGTACCGGTGGGTTAGGTGCTGACGCTCAGCTATCGCCTCACTCCGTATCTCAACTGATGGCTTGTAAATCTGTCTCCTCACTGGCGTCTCTTATGCCATTACTCCAGACCAGTCTTGAGGACAGGTCTTTGACGCCACGTAAAATACCTGGATCCTCCTGGACACGGGGCTGGGACACTGCCCCTCTGCTCTCCCTCGTCTGTGGGTTTTTCTGTCTGCCCCAAATCTCCAACCGAGTCTCTTCTGCCTGTTGTTACTTTTCTCAAAGGTTACAGACCCCTCCTCTGGTCAGGGTGTTGGCAGCACCCCGGGGTGCGCTGGAGAGGGAGGTGTGGATTCTCATCCCTTGCTCAGCCACGGCAAACTACGCTTAGCTGTTCAGCCCTCCCCGTACTTCGAGTGGCCTTAAGGAAGCCCCGTAGGTCTTCCCTCGTGTAGGCAGCTCTGCCCATCCCTGTGACGCTGCTGAAACATCACTCTACGTCCTGCCAAGGAGGATGGACTTGGCGGGGGGGGGGGATGTGTGCTGGGTACCCCCCAGGCTCCTCTGTTCACTTCCCACTTGAGCTTTACACCAAGCAAGCTATCCTCACAAAACTAAAGAAAACTATAATAGTAGTAGCAATATTTCTAATAGCATCTATTATTTCTTCTTTTTTAAAGACCTCTCTTAATGTACTCCAGCCAAACTGGCGCCCCGCTCCCCACTGCGATTGCAGCAAACGAGCTCTTTCTGCCTTTAAGGCAAACGCTGCTGCTTTTGTTTTTAAATTATTTTCATTTCCCCATCTGTTCTGCCCTCATGTGTGCCCCAGCCCCGCTCTGCGGGTACCCAGAGGAGGAGCTTGGGGGGCGTTCTGGGTGTTGCCTTAACAGAAATAAATCACACGATCCCCTCGGACAAGGTGGCAAAGTCCACGCTGTCCTTTGGAGCTGACGTGGTTAAAAGCGAAACAAACATTTGGGGAAATGTAGGAAACGGTGGCTCGGGCTCGTTCGGAGCATTGCTCTGAAAGCGGAAAACCAGCATCTCTAATTCCTGGGCAGCCAGGTGAGATGCTGTGAAAGATGAAATGCGGCCACGGTTTCGCAGCAGGCGACGCTGAACTACGTGGATGCCCCGTCTCGGGGCGGGAAGGGCTCTTCTCCCTTATCTGAGGAGCCACGCGCGTGCCAGGGGACCTTTGTCCTGAATATTTGGAGGAATAAAGTTCAGCAGGAATAAAAGGGCATTTCCCCACCGCCTCGGTTCATGTCGTGTCGCGTTCTCTCTCTCTCTTGCAGCTGCGTAAATGAGTATGGAAGATTATGATTTCCTCTTCAAAATTGTTTTAATCGGCAACGCCGGTGTGGGGAAGACCTGCTTAGTCCGTCGCTTCACTCAGGTAAGGTTGGCCGCCTCTTGGACGTGGGATGTCGGGGTGGGGACAGCACGGGGATGGGAGCGTGGAGCCCGTGGCTGTGCACTGAGGGATTCGCTGGCATTCCAGCTCCGAAGCAATTTGTTGTCCGCGCTTTGGGTTGCGTGCATCACCTACAGCAACGTGCTGGCACAACCAGCACACGTGTATCTAGTGCTGTACTTAGCCCTGTTGGGCATCCTGTGTTGGAGAAAACTCGTCCCTCACCAAAGATGGAAAGTCCTCTCTGAAAGCCGCTGGGATTTGGAGGCTCTCTGGACCAGTTATAAGGACCACCAGATCTCCTGGCGTGGTCCCTTGTGCCTCCTACTCCCCATCCTTCCTGCTGCTGCACAAAGCTCTCCCTCTTATTTGTCATTAGTAGATAATTAAATAATCTGGGTCCTGGGCTGTCAGTCTGGTGTCTTCTGTTGAAAACCAAACCTTTTCTTGTGGCAGAAAAACAGGGAAAGGACCAGGCTTCTGTGATCCAGGGCAAGAGAAGGTTTTGCATGATGCACTATAAAGCATAAGTTGCGGGGGTTTTGTTGCACTCTTCACTAGGAATTGTCACCAATTTTCCCCCTCACTGGTAATTTTAGTTTTAAAGCCCTGGTGATGTTAAACACTCTCCAACCGCACGTGACAGCCGGTGGCAATGAAGCTACTCGGCCCCAAAAGGGTTAACCGCAAAAAATCTGTGGCCACTTCTGCTGCTTGTGCTTTGGCAGTGCACCTGCTATAGGGGATGGATGTGCCCCCAAATCAACATGGCTTTGTAGACCTAGGCACCAGAAATTAAAAAGCTCGGTTTACTATTTTATTGGTTTTTTTACAGTTTGCTGTTGCTCCTTTCTGATGGTGCTGCAATCAAGGGCACCAGTATCATGGCAGCCCTTGCCATTGCTGTGGCACTGGTAGTGTCTGGCCCCTGCTTCACTCCCGAAATGCTGTGCAGGGATGTGCCCCTGGTGCTGGGAGCTGCCAGAAACGCCTTTCCCCGCCATGGCCTGTGGTGGAGGGGAGAGGGAAGGCGTGAGGTTGCAGGAGCAAAGGCGTCTCATCCCACGCTCACACCTCTTTCAAGGCATTGGGAAGTAGGATGGAGGGTCCTCGTCTACCCTTCCCCTTCCTCTTCCAACTGCACAGAAGCAGAAGGGCTTTTCCCCTCTCTTTTTCCCTGTGTGCATCCTCCTCCTCTTCTGTTTTCCCCCCGTAACTCAACGACTTGCTACATGACTAGGGATGTGTTGGCAGGGAAAGCACTGTGGGGTTGAATTGTGGTAACCTTTGTGCTGGGGAGATCTCATGTTTTCCTCTCTAAATGCGGTGGAAATAAGTGTCTTGGGAAGGGCACAAGGGAGGAATAGTTTTGGGCTTGGAAAAAGGTGAGGACTGGCCCCCAGAAAGCGCAACAGAAATTTGCTTAATGAAACTCTGTTTTCTTTCAGGGGCTTTTCCCGCCGGGTCAAGGAGCCACGATTGGGGTTGACTTCATGATTAAAACTGTGGAGATAAACGGTGAAAAAGTAAAGGTAGGAGCCCAATCGTTTTTGGCATGAACTCGTGTGGTAGTACCATAGCTGAGGTTTCTCGCTGCTGGAAGGCCTGTGGGCACATGGGGAAGCCCAGGGCTACGTGACATGGCTCAGGTGATGCTGGGTCTATCACTGTGTCCCCCTCTCCACAATTACCATCAGAATCATAACAGTGAACAAATTCTAAGGGAGAAAATGGAAAGGGGAGGTCTTGCAAAACTCTGTCCTTGCTTGGGAGACACTGAGATTGTGCCTGGCTGGGGGTTGAGGAAGCGCCAAGAAGCGCTTCAGCGCAATCTCTGCTCACGGCATTTCTGGTAAGCAGAAATCTGTTGCATTCCCACGGGGATGTGCTCGGTGAAGGTCTTCCGTGAGCTCCTAAGACAGCTGTTGCAGAGAGCAGGCTTTTGGACTTGGGTGGTTCTGCACAACAATGGCTTATCTTCCACTTCTGCCAAGTTATGGAGTTGGGAGAAGTGGAGATGGTCACAATACTAACACTACGGTCAATGGGTTGAAGTGAGAAGGGCAATGTCTGCATTATTAACTCTTTCACCTTCCAAAATAGAGTGGTTGTAACCAAACTGCTGCTGGAAAACTGTCCTTGTCCTGCGCCAACTCCCAAACTGAACCTGACCATCACTTGGCAGAGAACTGCTTTGTCTGGGTCAAAACACACCAGGGACTGATCTCATGCTTTAATGGGATACGTGGTTGGGTTCCAGCGCCCAGAGATGTTGGCTGGCGCCGTTCTGCTCGTTAGTAGAGACTTCACTAGAGCTACTCTGGTGTCTGAGCGGTGGGAGAAGAGTATTGTTGTCTGAGTCTTTAATGTCAAGGTGGCCAGGGTCCCTGAGCTGCTCCTGGAATTACTCTTCTTGCATTAAATCCAGTGGCATCAAAGTGAAAAACAGCGGTTTTCCCCTTGCTGACTTCATCAAATCCAATAGTGAGCAAATGGGAGAGCGGCAGCAGCGTGACAGTGGATGGATGTGACATTGAGACCCGTTTTTTAGCTTGTGTAGGTGATGGATGGAAACAGTGGGCTTTTGCGGATTTTCAGCCCTGGGATTTTTGTTAACCTGTATTTCAGCACAGAGGGTTTCTAAGAAAAAGGTCAGGTGGTATGTTCCTAAGTTTAGGATAGATTTTAAAAGCCATGATCATGTCAGCAGGCTGCCACCCTGCTGCGTGAGGAGCTGTACAAACTGATGGCAAGTGATTGTCCCCGACCAGAAGACCGTCCAGCCCGAGCAGGTGAAAAACAAGAGGTGTAAATACCTTCACCTGATAAAGACGGAGTTAATGTTCAGCACATCGCTGTTCAAGGGGGACAGAGCAGCAGGCAGCGAGGATCGTGTGTAGCCCCCGTGCTGTCGGTGCTTAGTTTGATGGTTGCGATGCTCGTTAGCAGGCATCTGGCGTAGCGGGGTTGGCCAGGACACGGGTGCTGCTTGTCCAGGCTCCTCGGACAGCAGAGACGCTTCTTTCTGCCAAAACCAGCTCTAGTGGAGCAGCTCAGAGGATCTAAACTGGTAAATGGCTTAAGTACTACATTGAAGGTGGAATTCATTTTTTCTCCTGTATACCTGGCTTAAACCAGCTGTCTCAAGATTGTCCTGGTCAATGGAGGGCGAAAAGCAATCTCTGAGGAAGGTTCCATCCACCTCAGACTCCTCTCCTTTCCAAGCATCTGGTTCCCTGTCAAGTACAGGTGGAGCCTTGAGAACGTCGCTTATATCCGAGCTCTGGTTTTTGGACAGGTGAACTCACCCTAAGGATTTATCTGAGTTTCACTTGCTGTTCCCATGACATAATCCTGTGTTAAGACTAGCTTGGGCTGAGGATGCAAGCTCCTTAGGAGAGACAGTTGGGAGCAGTCATGCCAACATGGGCTATCTCAAGGGCAAGGGTGGTTCGGGGAAGCTCTACAAGCTAAAGGAAAACTTGTCAGCGTGGTAGGTCCCTGCTGGCCTGAGAGTGTCTGATGAATGCACAAGCGTCCACCCCAGCAGCTCTCCTAATCACCCTGGGGCTGGCTTGTGTTTCACAGAGCCTTAGCGAGTGGTGGCTGGTGTACCAGCCATATTTCATGTAGCAAACAGTCATAGAACCACAGAACGGTTCGGGTTGGAAGGGACCTTAAAGACCACCCAGTGCCACCCCCTGCCCTGGGCAGGGACACCTCCCACCAGCCCAGGCTGCTCCCAGCCCCGTCCAGCCTGGCCTTGAACCCCTCCAGGGATGGGGCAGCCACAGCTTCTCTGGGCAACCTGGGCCAGGGGCTCACCGCCCTTAGAGTCAAAAATTTCTTCCTAATATCTAATCTAAATCTCCCCTCCTCCAGTTTGAAACCATTGCTCCTCATCCTATCGCTACACCCCCTGATGAAGGGTCCCTCCCCAGCTTTCCTGTAGGCCCCCTTTAGGGACTGGAAGGCTGCTGTAAGATCTCAGTTATTAAATCAAAGTCCCTCTCCTGACCCCACCAGTGAAGTAAATTGGAGTTGCTGGAGCTCGGCCACAATGACCAAGCTTGGGAGGACGCTTAGTACGATACGTTTGGGCATTCGAATGAGCCTTCCAGCATCTGGAATGGAATCTGAGTGGATTCCTTCAGGGAGTAAAGCTGAAACTCTTTTTGAGGAAGCACTGCTAGTGAGAATAAACATTTAATGAGGGCAAAAAGCGGGAATGAGTGAGAGCACAGAGCAATAAAAATGACATCTCAGTCAAACGAGGCGCTTTGCCGCCTGTTAGCTCATGTCACAGTGCCTGAGCCGCGACGCCGCTCCCGGGCTGGGCAGCATCTCCCGCACGTCTGCTGGGATCCAGGATGAGAGAGCAGGGCCGATTGCCGAAAAGGTTTTCAGACTTGAAAATCAATGATAGATTTCTGTGGGAAAAACACTTCCCAGCCTTCAGAACTGCGTTTGAAAGTCAGTGGAGAGGGACTCGCTAGCGTGAAGGCCTGTATGAGTGGCTACTCGAGCTCGCTGAGAGATGAGCTGAGGCAGCTCTGTGCATTGAGGGGGCTTTTGATCTGCCCGGCCTTTCCTGACGAAACCAAAAATACGTACAGCACCCGTACTAAGAGGCTACGCAAATTCGAGCCAAGCAGGTAGCAGTTATCGTGCTGGTCAAAGCTAAACATCCTCCGCGCTGCCAGTAGAGGGCTGGGCTGTACGCACCTGTGACCTTATTGCATTTGGTGGGAACGCTCGTATTCATGAAGCTAAACGTAGGTGCAAATGTTGGGGAAGCGGGAAGCATCAGGAAGACTCACGGCTGCAGCCAGTAAGAAACCCCCTCCCCAGCAAAATGCCTCTTGCTTTCCATGTCCGATATATTACAGCGGTGGAAGAACACATTCACATCAAGTTTTTGTCAGCTTGGGGATCTTCTCAATAAATGTGAAACACACAGAAGCTGGCGTTAACCAGCAGACCAATCAGTAAATGTTTTTCCTGGGAAATAGCTGAGCAACGACAAAATTGTCTGTATTTTTCCATCTGCGGGAGTTTGGAGGCCGTTCTGTTTTAACGGGGATGTGTTCGTTATCTCGCGAATTTCACGTGCAAGTAATTTCACTCATGGTTTTGTGTATCATTTAGCTACACGTGCCACATTCAGCCCTTTAAATACAGCTATGCCAAGAGACGAAGCACAAAGGTTCCCAGGAACTGTGAGCCAGCCACAAATTACTTTCCCTGCAAAAAACGTGCTTTTTCAAATCATACTCTATGTCTGAAAGCTGCTACTGGGAGCTCTCATTTCAGACTAACACGTTTATGATGAGTAGCTGGCGTAGTTCGACTTTGGAACTGGGCAAGAATAAGGTTTTCTCTGTTACGGGCTGCTGAATATACGGAAAAAATCTCAAATACTTTACCTTTTTCTTCCCAAAGTACACAGGATTCTGGCTGGAAATCGCCCTTTCACATATTTAATTCCAGGGAGGGGTGTTTTGAAAAAATAAAAGCTGAAGCAGAGAAGTACTCTTTTATGTTGAAATGTTTTAATTTTGGGTGTTTGTTTCTTTGACTGCCCTTTTGAAGAATTGAGGTTTTGGTGACCCACCAAAAACTGTCAGATGGTCAAATTATAAAAACAGTACGAGTTCAGTTTGTATTGGGAAATGTATGTTGTCTTCCTGGGCCCAGAGGGTTTGGAAAACGCTCGTGACCTCTTGGGTATAGTTAAGGATGCATCAACCAGTGCTACGCGTCGGGAAGGCAGGCAGCGAGCAACTGGGTGAGACGGCTGAAGTTGGGGAGAGGAAACTTGATGGAGTCCTCGGATCAGCCTTCAGCTGAGCTCCTTGTTCAGTCCTGTGGTTTCCACCCACCAGCCCATCATCTGAGGATAACTATAACTAGCTTTGGGAGCGAGAGGAGGGGCTTTCTTATTTCTTCTTGGGATGGATGCTGCTGTTGGCTGGACTTCAAGGGCAGGAGAAGTGAATTTCTCCCTCCAGTGCCTGCGTTGTAGGTCCAGACCAGCAGCTTTGTCCACGGCAGAGGGAGATGCTAGAAGTCACATGAAAGCCTGCAGACCTGCGGCTTCCAGGAGCCGTCGGCCGCGGTGCCAGCTGACTTTGTGCCTTGCATTTCAATCCACGAGTGCAGGAAAGGAAACAAAAAATGCTGGGGGAGGGGAAGCCAAAGGGGAGAAGAGCTAAGTGCTTTCCCAGCATTGGTTTTACCCTGAAGGAGTTTTTTTAGGTCAAAGCAGTGCTGCTATCAAATAAAAAAGTTAATTTTTTTTTTCCCCCTTTTACCACCCTTCCTTGTTATGCCAAAAGCTGCAGATCTGGGACACGGCAGGACAAGAGCGATTCCGGTCCATCACACAGAGTTACTATCGCAGCGCGAACGCGTTAATCTTGACCTACGACATCACCTGCGAAGAATCCTTCCGGTGTCTCCCCGAGTGGCTGCGAGAAATCGAGCAATATGCCAGCAACAAGGTCATAACCGTGCTCGTGGGTAAGCGCCGATCGTCCCTAGCGGGGTGCGATGAGGGGGTGAGCTGTGCCTGTCGAGGGGTTGGTGGCAGTGGGAGGTGTTAGCAGTTGGAAAACGTGACACCTGTGGGAACTGGTGGTGCAGGATGCTCGAACTGGTGCAGCAGACCTTGTTGCCAACCAGTTGTAACCGCAGGTGGGCACAGGGTGCAGCCGGTGCCTTACGCTCGGTGCTTGGACCGTTCCTTCTGCAAACAACCCCAAGTTGCTGATAGTGATGTTCAGGACACCACAGGCACTTCTTGAAGTGTGGTCATGTCACAGGTCTAAGGCTATTGCACGCAGAGGTGGATACTTCATAGAATCACAGAATCTTCTTAGTTGGAAAGGACCTTTGGGATCATCGAGTCCAACCCAACAACCTACAGTCTCTGCCACTAGAGCATGCCCTGAAGTGCCACATCTAGACGTTTCTTAAACACCTCTAGGGATGGTGACTCAACCCCCTCCCTGGGCAGGCTGTCCCAGTGCCTGACCACTCTTGCAGTCAAGTAATTCTTCCGAATATCTAATCTAAACCTCCCCTGCCGCAACTTCAGACCATTTCCTCTGGTCCTGTCGTTATTCACCTGGGAGAATAAACTTCCCACCAGTTGGTCCCAGATGGGACTCAAGCGTTGATGGGGCGGCCACCACCTGAGCTAAGAATAGAGCTGTCTCCCTTGTGACTTCAGCTCAGGTCTCCACAGATAAACCAGGATCTGCTCAAGTGAGGGTTGTCTGCAGGTTGCTCTGCCCCATAGCTGTGGGACGACTGGAGCCTTGCCTCGAGGGGCTCAGGATCTGCGAACCAGGTCAGGATGTGATGGTTGTGTGGATCATACATTCGCAGGTGGGACAGAGCTGGGAAACTGGATATTTCTGTACAAATTTTAGGGAAACTAAAAATAAACAACTGAATGTTATGTTAATCTGTAGAGCTCCAACTCAAGCTAAAGCAGACCTCAGGCCATCTGTCTGCCGCCAGCAAGGTGAAGGCTGTTTTGGCTTCCCTCTGCTTTTCCACCCTCTGCTTTCAGCATCCGATAGTTAGGATTTGGCTTTTAAAGGCCCAAGGATACGTAAAGAACAACGGAAAAAGAACTTGGGGAAAGCCAGAAAGTTTAATACTGCAGAGTCATTATCTACTTTAATAGTTTGCTGTTTAAAAGACAGCTCTAGAGGACTGTAAAATGTGTTTAAGGTGTCTTTAAAAATCTTCTGAGCTCTACATGGCCCAGTGGTGTTGCAAGTGAGCATTGGGATAAAAGGAGCTTCCACACAAGAAACTCATTACACTCCATAAGAAGGGTATGGCATGTGTACGAATGGTGCAGAAATAATTACCATGTGACTAACAAATGTAAACATTCATTTTTTTTTTTAAGGGAACATTAATTCAAGGCCAGGTTGGACGGGGCTGGGAGCAGCCTGGGCTGGTGGGAGGTGTCCCTGCCCAGGGCAGGGGGTGGCACTAGGTGATTTTTAAGGTCCCTTCCAACCCCAACCATTCTACGATTAACTTAAATTATCAGCATCTACAGCACAAAATATGAATGATAACAGCCATAATACACACTTTGAAGATAGTGACATCATAAACCACTTGTGTTGAGCGATAATTTGTTTAGAAAGGTAACTGCGGGTCCAGGAAACTGCTTTATCAGGAAAGAAAGGGGATCTGAGACGAGAGGAGGGCAAGGAGATGTGGCTCCCCGGTGGAAGCGCAGTCTTCTCCTCCCACTGGTTCTCAGAAAATCGCTGGCAGAAGCGAGGCCACTGAACCTGCCGAGACCATGGACACGGCCCCCTGTTATCACAGTTCCTAGTCTGTTATCTTCTTCGTAAGATTCATTTATGGCAAAAACCATCTTTGAAGTGCAGCGGCCGGTAATAGGGTGTAATCGTATCAGACGCTCGCTTGAGGCATTAATCAACTCTGCTAAACGGTGCTCTCTGAAGGAAGGGGCTGGTTTCTCGCCTCACCTCGCTCTGTGAGCGCTCCCCACGCCTGAACAGCCGAGTCCTTCATGGGCATATTGAAATAGGAAGGCAGCCTTCCACACCAGGCTTCTCTTAAAGCTTCTAATGACATGAGAAATATCGCGTTTAGTGTCTCACACGCTGTAATTGACATTTTAAGTGCTCCTCAGAGAAAGAACAGGAGAATTTTCACTAGATATTAAAATGGAAGTCCTTTAATGTCTGTTGTTAGCAGCAGACAGATGCACTGGTGCTAAATTAAAGCGAACTGACTTGGATGTTCACAGGGCATATTCCGTTAAATGAGCTGATATTAAATGAAGTCGGTCACGTGTATCAGGGAATCCACTATTTGGAGGGCAGAGCAAGCACTGAGAGTTTCACGTGAAACCACTGTCCATACGCGTAATACAACACCCAGCTCTTCTTTATCCCTGATCAACTTCTGGTTCTCTTGTTTTGGAAGTCAAATTAATTGCCTTTCTAAAATCTTTTATCAATGCAGGTAATAAGATTGATTTAGCTGATAAGAGGGAAGTCTCCCAGCAAAGAGCTGCAGAGTTTTCCGAAGCACAGGACATGTACTATCTGGAAACCTCGGCAAAAGAATCGGATAATGTGGAAAAACTCTTCCTGGACTTGGCCTGCCGGTTGATCAGCGAGGCACGACAGAACACCCTTGTGAACAATGTCTCCTCCCCCTTACCAGGAGAGGGGAAAAGTATCAGCTACTTGACTTGCTGTAATTTTAATTAAAAAGCTGGCATGGGATTTATTTTTTTTCCCCTTCCGCCATGGGCCTAGAGGATTTTTTTTTTTTTTTTTCTGGAATTTATCTCCTTGAAGGGAATTCCTGCAACTTTGACGCATCTGACTGACCCTCAGTCAGGTTGCAGACTGGGAAGCACGGCAGGCTGACGGCTCCAGCTACATGTCAACGTAGCAGAATATAACACGGTTTAAATTTCATTTTTCTTGCAGTCTCTGGAGCGGGGTTAGCAAAAGGAGGGTCGCACAATTGCTTCGTGCAATGCAGAACGTGAGCTATTGCCTGTCCTTCTGTGGGAGACTAGAGCAGCCTCTCTTGAAGAAGATATTGAAGAGATGGAGATCTCACAGAACAATGGGTTTGGTCATTTTTAAATGAAAAAAAAAAAAATAAAAATCAAAACCCCAACAATGAACACTGAGCCTGGACTACACTGGCCATCCTTTGGGCTGCCAGCCAGTGAGCTCTTAGGACATGTACATAGTGTCTGCCCGCGCGTCGTCATGGAGGACTCCAGTGTTTGAAATAGTGTTATGTCTCTCATCTACAGGCACTTTCATGAACATGAAATTAAAAAAAAGTTACGTATATCAACATTTTCAAGACTTAAGAAGACATGGATACAGCTCAGTTGCTCCCTTTGGTGCTAGCAGTTCGACAAATATTCCGTAGACCAAACGTAGTCTTACTACATCATTGTCCTCTGAATGTGTAACTTAGACTGGTTAGGAAAAAAACACTAATAAGCACTCTTCATAAAAATAAAAAAGAAATAAATCTCGTTACCTCTTTTTCTAGGCCTGAACATAGCGGGAAAGGACTGTGCTGCTTTGATATCCAACATAGGATGAAAAGACCTTCCAGAAATAAAAAAAAAATAAAAAATTAACTGTTCCTCCTCTAATTAGTGATGTCCTAATGTGAAAAATGAGCCTTGGGGAAGGTTATTGGTGGAGCTGGGAAAAAGCGCACCAGATGTGACCAAAATCTTGTGCGTCGTGGATCGTGTACAAGGGTTCAAAGAGAGCACGGTTCGGCGTGGCGGTCTGCAATGCGTCCGGCTTAAAAATAAAGCTTGTAGATACGGTTCTTGTTGAAAGGCAGGCAGGCGTACCATTTTGTAGAGGGTTTTTGGTTTGTGTTTTTTTTCTTTTTAATGCGAAGTGGAAATAGCGAGGGGTTGCAAGTGGTATCATTCTGTGTCTGACCCCGCCAGCCCTCGCCGTGTGGAACTGCTCTCCGAGATGCTCTTGAAGGTATCTTCTTGGCATCCCGTCCCTCTGCTAGAGTAGCTTTCAGGTTCAGGGCTGTGGAGTCATTTAATTTACGTGATGCTTTGTACTCTTACTGCCAGACTCCAGTGTCCGTGTAACTGTTTGGGCAATTCCTTTCTACAAAACCCCCTGAAGTGGAAGCGCTATGGCGTTTGCGATGTTTTTACACCTCTAGTGCCATATGCAAATAATACATCGCACATCTACACATTGACCTTAAAGCGAATCTGGAAGATAGTGATTGCGCACACGAAAAATGATTTTTTAGAAGTTTGAGTTCAGTTTACCTAATCTGGATAAGTCTCTCCTGGCAATTACATGGCTGTGCTACGCTGGAATTTAGAGTTAATCAATTTAATATTATTTGGCATGTACTGAAGATTATAACAGAGCTTTTGTATTGACATAAAAAGCTGTCAGTAGGCACTTCTTGAAAAGAATAACAATTAAAAAAAAAAAGGCTTTTTAAAATGCTTTTTTTCACATTTTCCTGGAAAGACTTCTTTGGGCGGTATCATGTTGTGCCTTTGATCTGTAACGGGGAGCTGACTCTGTGTCAGAGAGTGGGGATTGGTGTCTCATAGCGCCATTCTTAATGTTTTCTTGCTATTTTTTAGGTCACTTTCTTTGGTTATAGCTAGTGGTAAAAAGGAAGACGTAGATGTTGTGGTGCAAGGCTTGTTTGTCATTTAGGTAACCCTTAGCAAAGAGCTTCTGTAAGTGTGAGCTGTTGAGGGACGTGTCACCTGGTGCGCTGGCCTGTACTGCTCCCTTTCGGTCTCTGCTCATGGTGTAATCCCGAGGATTTAGAAATCCGTGGGACTCGGTGGCTTCTGCTGTGCTGGAGCGTGTGGTGCAGCCTGTGCTGAAGAGCGGTGTCTGTCTCGAGCGTTCCCCAAATTGCCCGATGCAGCCCTATTTGAGCTCGAGAAGACCACCCGACTCCGAGACAGCTGATTCTGCACAGCTTTTAGGTAGTTGTTTAGAGCAAGGCTCGGGGTGTTACGTGTAAGGTAACGCTCAAGTTAAAAATCAATACTACATATATTTAATTTGTAAAAGCTCTTACTTTCCAGAGGCTGGACTTGTCAGCCTGTAATTGATAACAAGTAGGGCAGGGCTGACTGAGTTCATCGAGGAGGAAGGAGACTGCCCACTAAAATACCCGTGGGTTCCTCAGCCTGATTTCCAAAAGCATCAAAGCTGGGCAGGTACTTTTCATTCCTGCTGAATACCACTATAAATGCATTTTAGAGCGCTGCTTGCATCATTTCTGGAGGTTGAACTCATGACTGAACAAGCTGAGCTGGTCAAACAGCAGAACCTGCTAACTTGATTTTCACGGATTTTCACTTCGAGGTTTCTAGGCGGCCAAATCCCTTTTACCGGTGTTTTCCTAACCTGTAGGTGACTATTTTGGAGACTAGCTGCCTACTAGCAACCTCCGAGCATTGCTTCCTTTTGTTGCTAGCAAATCTCCTCCACGTACGGACTCCGTCTCCACGCAGCGCTGGGCTCGTGCAGCGGGGTGGAGTGCCGCGGTTGGGCTGACGTTACAGTGAAGTGTCTGACTTCCCCAGGGACAAATCGGAACTGATTCCTTTCAAGGTTTATTCTGCGTAGACTTAAAAAGTTGAAAGGAAATAATGGTGTATGTGCAACGTTTTATAAGCCAAAGCTGTAGTTTGAAACGCGCCTCTTCTTCGGCAGTTAACACACACAGAAGAAGAACTGGCATTTTATTGTAGTAACTCCTTTGCAGGAGTTATTCTTGTACACCTTCAGATCCCTCTCTAGTGCGTACAACCCACCTCTCCTTGTAGCATTGAGGGCTTATCTTCTCTTCTACAGTCTTGAAGGCTTCTCAACCAGAAGAGCTTTATTAACTGCTAATGACAACTTAGTGGTGCAGCGCAGTGATCAAAGTCTTGAAAAACAAAAGGAGATTAAAAAAACCCCAACAAACAAATATCCAACAGTCATCTTTCCAGCAATGGCCAACACCTCGCTAGATGAGTGGATTTTTGAGAACTGTCAGTAAAAGCCGTGTGATGCCTGCTGGGTTGAGCGTCCAAAATGGGGCCAAATTTGACTGGAAATGTTCTCTACTAGCAAGAGAGCAAGGCATTGCTTTTAGTGTCGTTGCTAGATTTTGATGTGTTTTCAGGGTGATACGCTCACAGCCATGGGCTAATCTTGGGTCAGTATTAATTTCTACAGCAGTCCCATATTGAGACCTTTTCTTCAAATTTTTTTAACACACTGAGCAGCTCCGAGCAGAAGCCAGTGTTGGATGGTCAACAAATGTTTGCTTTATGTAGAAAACCTGTTTGCAAAGATTCGTAAAAACATCCCCTGGAAGCTGAATGGTCTAAACTCGTGTTTTCCAGTTCAGCCAGTGACTCGGCCAGGCTGATCTCCAGTAAACCACCGAATGTCCTGTGCTTCAGATCGCTGTGGGGGAAGTACTCGCTGGGATTTTGGGTCGGGTGTTTACACTGCAAGTTTGCTGGGACAAGCCATGACCCCCTTCTGTTCCCATTTGCGTTCTCCGTCAGAGACAAGTGCTAGGGGGGAAAAAAAAGCAATCCCTCCAGGTCAAAGAGTTACGGTGGGAAAAGCGAATTTATGAACTCTATAAAGGAGGAGACACAGGGTGCCTCTTCCTGCCTCTAGCAGTGAAGTGCTGATGTGATCTACAGGTAAGTTGAGCATGCGGTCAGGTGCGTGTTTGTGCTGAATGCCAAATGCCTTTGTCATCGTTGTTTAATGCAAGCTACGTGACAAATTGTCAGGCAAGACGCTTTGGTCTTTGCTGTAGAACACGTGAAGCAGCCCTTAAAATCTGTCAGCCTGCTGGTGCTGCTTGTCGTTTTGGGAATAGCGGTGTCGGTAGCGGTTGGCTCCTGCGAGCCTGGGCCCAGCTGGTAATGGCGACTGGGTTCCTTCAGCATCAGTAATAACGGCAGCAGGCTGCGGCTGGCACAGGGGACGGCGATTTGAGAAGAGGGAAGGTTGGAATGAGCGCTGCAGAAGCACGGTGGGTGCACGCGCGTGGGACAACAGCCTTTCCCGAGCTTTTGCTGACAAGGGATGCAATTAGTTATAGTCAGACCCACTGGGTTTCGCCTGATTCGTTATCCCCGAGGACTGCGGTTTGTTCAGTGGCTTTTCCGCTTGTCTTCTCCCTTCAGTGCGAAGAGCTGTCTGTAAATCAGGCTGAGGTGTTGAGCTGGCATGATTTCTGTAGTCAGAGACTCAATTCAGTTGGAAAACAGGTGAAACTCTCCAGCTATTGCAACAGGCTGAGCATACACACAGGATACGCTGTCTTTCGGGGACCTGTGGTGCCATCGCGGTCGGATGTGGCTGGAGACACTGCCACGGAACCCTCTCCTGGCTGTGGGGCAGACTGAGGGCTAGAGCCCCTCGGGCAAGGGGAAAGATGACTGCGGGGAGCAGAAAATGCAAAGTAAAGGGATGGTTCTACTCAGGATGTCCTCAATCCAAGCCTCTTTTTTTTTTTTTTTTCCCTAAAAATGCATCTATGACTTAGACTTGCCTTACTCTGGATTTTAGTAAGGAGTGCTCTGAATTTGAGCCTCATCTGAGATCCTTCTGCATTCTGTTGCTTTTGGTATCAAAGTACCCAATATCCTTCTAAGTGTTGCTCCTACCACCAAAGCCCTTTTTGAGCTTATTCAGTTAGAAAAGGTGTTTCTAGAGGACACTTTGTGAATTCCTAGTGAGCAAGTATGGAAACTCTCCAAAATGTTGATGTACATAAGGGCTCACCAGAAAACCCGCTGGAGCCAAAGGGAATATGCTAATCGATTCTAGTAGTGAAAACCCCGTGGAAGATGTTATATCAACATTTCTTTTCCTCCGTTTATAAACTTTATTTGCTTATCTGAACAAAGTTGGCACTTGACACCACCCTTTTTCCTTGCATCAAGTTCGTCCTCTTGTCGCTGTGGGTAATAATTGTTCTAGTTACTGTTCACAAGCAGCAAAGGATCATCATTTTGAAGGACATTCTTGGCGTCTTCTGGTGATGCATGAGGGGGAGGCACTCACTTGATGTCCTACAAGTGACTAGTGCATCCTGAGCAAAGCGGCCTCAGCTGGGACCGGTCAAGTCTTTGAAACGTGACCATTCACTGGAGCTGTAGCTGAACGTACTGTAAAGGTTACAGATCTCGCCTTTGCCTCAGTTCAGGATTTATCTTGGCCGGGAAAGCGGGGAACAGGGTGATGATCATGCTGACCATGACGCAAGGCTCCCAAAGTAGCCCGCTGCCTTTCTCTGCCTTACCTCGCTAATCACCACCTCGCTGAACTGACCCAAAGGCTCCTTTGCTGTACTGTACTATATCCAGCCGAGGCAGATTGCCGGCTGTCATCACCCGTGGATGCCATCGCACCCTTTCCCCTTATGTGAATGAGCTGTAACTTGAACCAGAAGGAAAAACTATGCCGTGTGAGTTGAGGGTGTTTGGATTTTTCCAAGTGGGAGCCACAGATCCAGAAAAAGACCCTCATCTCTCATGCTTGCCCCTCCCAATACAGTCAACTGGGTAACTGGGGAAAGATAACCCAGATATAGCGGAAACTGAGATGGCAACGAGTGTTAAGTTAGGCTGTAGGTGTTGTCAGTGAAAAAGCAGACTGGTTTTAAGCCAAGGTTAAATGAGCTCAGCTCGAGATGAGCTCAGCTCATCTGTCTGGATAAACAGGAGCTGGCGGTACTGTGCTCGGAGCCTGTCTCTGTTTTCACCTTAATAACTAGCTATCAGCACTTCCTGGACGTGATCGCGTTTGTTGAACCAGTTATCCTTTTCCAGTAAGCTCAGAAGATAATTTTAGCTCCGGTTGGTGCTACAATTAAACTCAAGCAGATGCCACCTTTGCTTTTGCCGCTACTGCTTATCTTGGGGCAGCGTTCCCGAGGACGTGTGCGCTTGTGAGTGCACCGGGGTGATGTCCCCGCCGAGCGTCTTCTGGAGTCCGGCCCTGGTCCACAGGCATGTGACATGGCCCAAACCTGTGTCAGTAACATTTTCAGCTGTGCGTGGTTCCCTGGGGGAGAGGGGATGTTAAAAGTACTCTTATGCTTTCGTGGGCAATCATCAAGGAGTCTGGTGTCACATGAATTCAAACCTCAGAGCTTTCCAAAGCTTACTGATTCCTGCAGTACCTTCCATCCATGAATCTGCTCCTCGCCAATACTGCTCACACCTCAAGCACTCAGACTGGGCATCATCACACGAGCCACGGGGATCTGACTCCTGCTTTAGCTAGAAGGAAGAGCAGCCACAGCTCATCATCTGCGCCACCTCGAGTTTCTTACTGTGAACATAAACCTAACTAATTGGATAAGCCCATTAGCAGGCAAGGCATCCTGTGAGGGACGTTTCTTAGGGGACCAACACAAGAGATTCGGGTGTTAAGGATCGGTGGGGGTTCGGTGCGACGAGTAACGCTCCAGTGGGCCGGTGGATGCTGCTCTCCGTCCAGGGAGACTCCCAGCCCCGTGGAGGGGGAGAGCCCTTCTGGGCTGCTGCTCGGGTGGCGGTGTGAGTGTCTCTGAGGGTCTGGGTGGCATCATTGGCACAAGCTTTAGTAAATGTAAGGGCCGCTGTGTCCCCAGCAGGCGAGCCCTTTACGGAGGGGGAGGCGGAGGAGAGGCGGGTGCTGTTTTGGCATTTTAATGGAGTGAGAATAAAATGTTTGGTCTACGGCAAGGAGAGCTGCCGGGGTTTCAGGCACTGCCATTGCCTCCGCTCTTGCAGACTGCCTGGAAGAAAGCCTTACCGCTGGCCCCCGCGTACAGGCAGCACGGAAAGGGAAAAACTAACTTCCGAAGCCACCGTTTGGGGGGAGAAAAGGCCGTCTAACGAGCGCGGGGAGGGAGCCCAGCGCTTGTTGCTGCGCTGGTTTGGAGCGACAAGTATATTAGAGAAGTAGTTTAAAACGTGCCGTGGTTTTTAGCATAATCAGATGCGCTGCAGATATGTCACATCCATTTCATTTCCCACAGCTGTTTACAAAAGGGAAAAAAGAAAAAACCGAAAGCCCCTGAGCTGGGAGCAGCTGCAGTCACTCAGCTGTCAATATGGGACACGGCTCTTTCTGCTCCGCTTTTATTTCCGCTTCACTCCGTTCTGCTGCACGTATTTGGCTGTTCTGTGAATTCGCAGATCATGAGATTTATTTTTTTTTTTTTCCAAACTGCCTTTGATCTATACAGAAGGACTCACCCAGCTCTCATTTGAATTCATTAATACTTTGAGTAGGCATTTTAATTTTATGTTTACTGGCTTGTTTCCCTTTGTAACGTTATCTAACTGTCAAGTTCGTCGTGCTCTGCATTACCTTTAGGTTTTTGAGTTTAAAATGTTTCCTGAAGGCTATGATCATTTTTAGAGATGTTATAAAGGCATCTTCATTTCCTCAGGAGAAAACCTGAATTACTCTCAGCTTTAATTACTAGCAAATCAATATTGAAGCACGTGATTTTTTTTTTTTTTACAGCATGAACAAAGTATGTTTTATGCCATCAACTGTAGTTTGAATTGTAGTTTAAAAACCTGCTTAAGCACGAAAAGCAGCATTTTGTTTGCAACTGCTATGCCAGGGAAGTCAGAGCATTCAAGGAATTCCCTGGGTTGGAGTTTTTCCCACAAAGATCTGCTGTCTTTTCCCCAGCAATTGTGAATTTAGCACAATGTACAGGATTTTAGCAAGAACCCCGATTCCTAAACACGCGGCCAGAAGGATGAGCAGAGGATGTGTTTCTTGTTGGCCAAGCACAAGCATTTCAGTGGAGAAAATGCACTAGAGCCGGTCAGACGGTTGCTCTCGAGCTGCTGGGGCAGCGCTGCCTTCGGGAAGGGTCTCGGTGTTAGCAAATCGCCAAACTGTGAACCACGGACTGTCAGAAGCATTCGGCTCGTCTGTTTTTTAAGTTCCTGTTGTCAAGTGTGGTACAGTGGGGTTGCGAAAGGAAGGTATTTTGGATGACCAGGATGATGAATGTATGACGCTTCATGTTTATTCGTAATGTCCTTTTTATACTTAGAAATTGCTTACATATGTATCTGTATGTAAATAAATGTTTAATCCTTTCCACTTGGTGCTTAAAGTGTTTGGTTTGTTTGTTTTTGTGATTGGCACCGCAAAGCAAAGTTGCCTTAAGAATACGTACAGGAGAGGTTCGCTTGACGTGATTTAATATCAGACCGACAAATGAATGGCTACTAAGGCTTTTCTGCTTGGGTGGAGCATACCAAGGCTCTCGCAGTATTGGGTCCTCATCAGAAGATCAAAAGTAGAGCTGCTGTCCGTGGGAGCCGTGTCCTTTTGCACTAGAGGAGAAGAAATTTATTTTTTTTTTCCCAAAACTCGAGTTAATAGTGATGTGTGAATGTCAAAGAAATGCCTTCATCAGTCACTAGAGGGTGGTCTTTGACAGAGGGAGCCTCTCCGTTCACCGCCATTGCAAACCTGTAGCTGGATAAGCTCTTGTCCTACCAGGATGCTTGGGTTGTCTTAGATGAGGGTGACATTTAGATGTTTCGGTTGAATTTATTTGTCATCGCAGTGCCTTTTTTTGATGCTAGTTCTTCGCTTCAGCCTTCAGATTGCTCCTTTCATGCTCACAGAAGACTGCCTCTTCCCAAGGATGTTCCCTCACGTCCTGCCTTTCTGGGGGCCCAGAGTCCTTTTGGGCAAGGTCTCCCATTTTAAGCCTGTAGTCTTTTGGTCAATACATGAAGTTTCTGCTCTGACTCATTCTGGGGATCAGGTTTCCTCCCCTGTGCTCTGCTCCACATCAAAGATGACTTCTGCTAACACTTATACTGAGAAATGAGCTGTGAAGCTTGAAGACATCAAGTGTCTTTTATTGCCTCCTCCACTGACCTTGAAGCTCCTTCTTTGGTAAATGTCTGACATGAGGGCTGGGCCATCTGCTCCCTGTTCCCCAGGAAGCTGGCGGTTTGAGTCGGCGATAAAACAGAGAGGTATTTGGAGAGGGGAAAAAGTCCCTGCATGCTTCTACATAGGAACTGGGCAACGGGAAGGAAAGAAAACATCGTTAAGGTTCCGACAGCTTGGGAATGGAGTATTTACTGAAAGAGAGGATGGCTGGAGTGTGTTGCCTGTGGGGGTGACAGCTGGATAAGCCAGACCAAGCTCTTCCTCCTGCCTGCAGTGCTGTGTCTAGCTCTGGGGCCCCCAACATAAGGAGGACATGGACCTGTTGGAGCGGGGCCAGAGGAGGCCACGAAGATGCTGGGAGGGCTGGAGCCCCTCTTGCTATGGGGACAGGCTGAGAGAGCTGGGGGGGTTCAGCCTGGAGAAGAGAAGGCTCCGGGTAGACCTCAGAGCCCCTTCCAGTACCTGAAGGGGGCCTACAGGGAAGCTGGGGAGGGACTTTTTAAAAGGGCCTAGTGATAGGATGAGGGGTAATTGCTTCAAACTGGAAGAGGGGAGATTTAGACTACATATTAGGAAGAAATCTTTCACTCTGAGGTGGTGAGCCCCTGGCCCAGGCTGCCCAGAGAAGCTGTGGCTGCCCCATCCCTGGAGGGGTTCAAGGCCAGGCTGGACGGGGCTTGGAGCAGCCAGGGGTGGTGGGAGGTGTCCCTGCCCAGGACTAGAGTTGGAACCAGGTGATCTTGAAGGCCCCTCCCAACCCAAACCAATCTATGATTCTATGAAAGGTAACGGCAGGTGAAGAGTGGCAGCTCTTCTGCGAGAGAAGCACGTAACTGGTGGGATGTGCAACCTTCTCCTCCTTGTTCAGCCGGTGCAGCAGCAAGGACACAGCCCGTGCCAGGATTTGCCCTGGGTGAAAGGATTGTAGGAGCACAAAGGCCCCCTGCAAAAAGGCAACAAACTGCCCAGAGGAATGAATACAAGACTGACGGTCTACAGGAGCAAACCCAAGGCAGCTTAGTGCCCCTTCTCTAACTTCTCATGTCCAAAGTCTTCCTACCAAGCACCTGGGAAGCTGTGCCCAGAAGATGTCATCTTGCTGACAGGGCCCTGTCACACAACACTACTCTTTTTGGTCTCGCTACGCGTGCAGTCCTCTCGCGCAAAGCCCAGGAGCGCTGAGTGCCCGGCGTTAATTTCAGTGGTACCGTACAGACAGTCCTACCTAATTTAAAATCTAGGCTTGATTTATGGTTTTCTATGCATAGGGAATCAACCATAAACCCGGTATGCATTTTCAGGAGTTTTATTACCTCCAGAATTAAACATGCTGAGCTTGATTCTTTTTGTACAAGCTTATAACTATAATCACATCAGCTTGCACCGAAGCTATCGCTTACTACAGTATGTGGCTGAATTCCCCGCTGAATAAACTCGCTCATGCTGGACAAAACATTTCATGTCAAGACGCTGTCAGGTATAAGATGTAGACGTTCTGGCAGTGTTTCATTGCCAGCCTCGTCAAGTCTCCCGAGTATCACTTGGTTCCTGTCTAACCCCCATGATAAAGCGGGTGTTTGTCCAGTTCATCACAAGGGAGTGCTTAAAGAGCCAGCGATACCACAGTCTCGGGTTATGTGGGAAGCTGCAGGAGAAACAACTGGTTTCAAGCTGTATTTGTTTGAGCACTGATGTCTTAAGACCCTTTCAATATTGCCTTCCCTGTGCTCAGTGACCTGTCTGTGAGTAATGCTCTCTTTCCCTTTAGTGCTGCTCCATAAGCTATAAAGGCAGAGTTACCATTTCCAGGCAGGCTACAGATCTTACTCCTTTTCCACTTGCCCCTAACGCAGACTCACAAAGCAGCATTTTATTGGCAGTAAGTGAAATCTGTTGAGCAGGCGTAGCACTGGCACAGGCGAGTTCGCTGGGGCTCACCCGAGCGCCCTGGGCGATCCTGACTGGTGCCGTTCTGGTGCTCTCATTTGCTCCCAACACAGAACTAAAGCTCACCTGGGGAAGCCATCGGCAGCTTATCAAGCCTATATGGCGGCTTCTGTCACACTCATGTCCCTCTGGCTGGGGCTGTGCCAAGAACCCCGCATAGGGACCCGTGTATCCCCTGCAGCACAACATTGCCACCTTCTGCCATGGTGGTCTAGGCTGGCACCAGCGGCACAGCATTTAAAAGGGACCCCACTCACAGGTACGATGCTTGAACTTACTTCTGTCATAAAATGGTTCGGGTTGGAAGGGACCTTAAAGATCATCTAGTTCCCACCCCCTGCCCTGGGCAGGGACACCTCCCACCAGCCCAGGCTGCTCCCAGCCCCGTCCAGCCTGGCCTTGAACCCCTCCAGGGATGGGGCAGCCACAGCTTCCCTGGGCAACCTGGGCCAGGGGCTCACCCCCCTCACAGCAAAGAATTTCTTCCTACTATCTATCTCATCTAAGCCTCCCCTCTTTCAGTTTAAAATTGTTACTGCTCATCTTACTGCTGCACTCCCTGCTCCAGAGTCCCTCCCCATCTCTTCTGTAGGCCCCCTTTAGGGCCTGGAAGGGGCTGGAAGGTCTCCCCGGAGCCTTCTCTTCTCCAGGCTGAACCCCCCCAGCTCTCTCAGCCTGTCCCCACAGCAGGGGGGCTCCAGCCCTCCCAGGATCTTCGTGGCCTCCTCTGGACCCGCTCCAACAGGTCCACGTCCTTCTTGTGCTGAGGCCCCAGAGCTGGACGCAGGACTCCAGGTGGGGTCTCACCAGAGCGGAGCAGAGGGGCAGAATCCCCCCCCTCACCCTGCTGGCCACGCTGCTGGGGATGGAGCCCAGGTTGCGGTTGGCTTTCTGGGCTGCAAGCACACGTTGCCTGCTCACGTTGAGCTTCTCACCAATTTATGTTTAATTCTGCTTCCCCACCCCCTTTTTTTTTGTTTGTTTGGTTTTGTTTTTTTTTTTGTCATAGCTGTATGTTCGTTTTTCCTATGTTTATGTCTAGGATCCAGGGACTTATGACACAAACCTTATGAGGAACGACTGAGGGAGCTGGGGTTGTTTAGCCTGGAGAAGAGGAGGCTGAGGGGAGACCTTATCACCCTCTACAACTACCTGAAAGGAGGCTGTAGAGAGATGGGGGCTGACCTCTTCTCCCTGGTGACAAGTGATAGGACGAGGGGAAACGGGTTCAAGTTCTGTCAGGGGAGGTTTAGATTGGATATTAGGAAACACTTTTTCACTGAAAGGGTTATTAAACATTGGAATAGGTTGCCCAGGGAGGTGGTGGATTCACCATCCCTGGAGGTGTTTAAAAAAAGGGTAGATGGGGCACTTAGGGACATGGTTTAGAAGTGGCTTTTGTCAGGGTAGGCTAAAGGTTGGACTCGATGATCTTAAAGGTCCCTTCCCAACCTCAACAATTCTATGATTCTATGATTCTATGACTGCAGGGATTGAGGCTTGGACACGTAAGAAGGAACCTCAAGACTCTTGCTGCTGCCACCGACAGTTGCAGCATCCTTAAACACCATGAAGAACTTTTGAGCTGTGCTCGAGTATCTTGCTGGGTAGGACAGCAAGGAGAAAAGACGGTTTGCTGGTTAAGGTCTCTCGGTGATACCCAGCGCTAGGCTGCACGCTCTCTTAACGTTGGGTATGTCTTTGAACCTGTGCTCAATTTCCTCAAGTGTAAGTAGTCAAAAAAAACCCCAACAAACCCCCCTGACTGCTATGGAAAAACTTCTTTGTAAAGTGAATTTACCTGTGCAGACTCGCCGTGTGGCCATGAGGAGCCATTCTCTTCGTTCAGCCTGCAGACTCAGCACACTCGTACCCTTGGTGGGAGAAGCTGTATCTCATTAACACCCTGCTCAGCTGCAGAAAAAGCATGTTTGATTTCTAATACTCTTCTCCCTCCCGTCCCTCAATGAGTTTATTTTGATTAGAAGGTGCAGAACTTAGCGTAGAGCCCAGGAAACTGAAAAGGTTTACCTGTATGTTCTGTAAGGCTGATCCATGCTAAAAATAGTGGATAAAGGACAAGGTGGTCAAACAGTAACTGCTCTCACACTTCCCTGGGTGTCCTGCAAATAAAGAGCGGGTACACATTTATCTTATAGAGGAGATATGAAGGCACACAAAGATGACAGCTCAAATGCCAAAGGTGTACTTTTTTCATCCATCCCACACGTGGTTTCCACTGGCTGCCTTTGGCAGGTCCTGCCTGAGCACGCTGGTTTGCGTGCGAGCCCCAGTGAGGCACCTATGGTGGGAGCCGGCGACCGTACGGTTAGAGAAGCCTTTCAGAGTCCTTCTAGCCGCGACTCCGACAGCGACAAACAAAAACAGACAGTAACTAACACGCACAGGAACAAGATGAGCACAAAATGCTCCATTCCCACAATACTCCTCTAACTTCCAGCAACTTCTGCCTCTCAGATTTCCTAAGGCAAAGGTGGCATCATAACCTGAAAGTGCTTTAGTTACCAGCATTGATCCAATCTGTTCCTGGCATGCAGACAACTCTCCCGAGCAAACACCGAGCCTGGCCCTTAAGTAGCTGCATTAAAAATGGAGCGAGGCCTCAAACACAGAAACGTAGTAATGGCGGTCTTGTATCAGAGAATCGACCAAGTAAACTCTCCTCGTCCCCAGTCACAATGGTGCTTATTCATTCTATGCTTCCAAAAAAAAAAAATAAATAAATCACAGCAGATCATTTTAAGCCCACTTCTGCTTCTACAAGTCAGCATTTTCAAGCTGATTCCGATTCCCACATTCCACCTCCAAGCTTGCAGCAGCAGCTCCGAGGTTTCTCTATTCAATGATCCTAAATGCAGCTGCTGCGGGTGGGGGCTGTGGAAGATCCCAAAGCAAAGAAGAGGAAAGACACCGCCAGGAATCTGCCATTAGCAGTCTTTAACTGGAAAAAAGCCTACAGGAAAGCTGGGAGCTGCCACCAACCTCTCAGGATGGTCCCCTCCACCCAACTCAACTCCTTCATAGGATCCCAAGTGGACGCAAATATGAGGCTCCCGTAAGATATTTTAAATTCTTCGATGACAACTTGGCCCTCCTCCACAGAGTCACCAGCTAAGGATCTAGAGTGGACACGGGACTCCAGGGCTCTTCTTGAGATGAAAAGACAACACTGAACACTAAAACACTTCACCTACTTGTGCTTGATAAAGTGAGATCTATTAAATACTCACACATTTACAAAAGGTTTTATTGCACGTTCTAGAGTTAATTTACAATAAAATATAGTAACTGCAAATTCTGTTTTCCCCCGTCTCTGAGGTATAAAGATCTGCAAATAAACATAACTCATCTTAGGAAGATATATGCCAATAGGTGTATAAACGATTTAATTCCTAAATAGCTCTTTTCTTCTACTGGCTCCTTCCCAAAAGTCTTAAAAATAATTAAAAAGGACCTATCACAGAAATATCTTTTTTTTAGTATTTTGGCTTATTGGAAAAAGGAGTCTGTGCTTGGAAGAACAACTCAGGAGACCAGCCAGTTGCCCCTTCCAACATACCCCCTGAATAATTTGCACTTGAGAGGAGATTCTTGCCTTCTGAAGTGGAACAAGTTTCCAGGATGGTGTTGTTTAAAAACGAGGCCTTGGTGACACCTGCAGACACAGGAGTTGTCAGAATCCTGGTTGTATTCCCAGGGTTTAATCTCTCATTTCGGAAGCATACACCATTCTCAATCTTCTCTTTGCTTTCAGAAATAGGGTTCCTGCCGGTGTGCCCACAGGTCGACGGCAAGTCAGTAGCCCAGCTGACGGTTTTTAAATTTAAAGATGCAGTTGGTCTCAACCTCTTGGTAGCAGATGGAGGGATCCACGCCTCAAAGCCGGCAGGCAGCTGGCTGTTAGGGAACTGCTGCGAAACAGAGCTATTCCTTTCTTTGCCTTCCCTGTTACTCGGCCTTCCACGTTTCACTAACCTGCCCGTAAGCTGCTGCAGCAGAGTGTTTTGAAAGGAAGACCTGGATCGCTTGCATTTGGAATGGATTTTAGCGGGATTTTTAGGGGTGAAGACAGTGACAAAAGAGCCTCTTTCCCCACCAGGCCACCGTTTCTGGAGAGGTTTTGTCATAGGCGTTGACTGTGAATGAGGAACAAAGTCTTGAGCGCTGACTGAATTGCATTCTGAATCACAAAAGGAGTAAGTTACGGGTGTGCTGTGCTTACGAAAAGCAGGAGGGGACCTACGCAGGGATGAGCTTGATTTTGAACCGTTACAGGGAACACCTCCAGGACAACGCACCGATTCAGGAGTTGTGACCTTTTCTATCAAGGTATCTTCCTGTAATGAAGAATTACATGATTTATTTAAGAATTCTACAGGTTTTGCTACCTCTCTTGCAGTGGCATCAAAGAGATCAGCAGAAGCATTGTAGCTGCCTTCAGGGAAGATACTGTTCCACAGCATCTCTCTCCTCTTAACACTTTTGAAGGTGTTTTCTGACAGTTCTGGCAATGGTTTTAATTCTCTTTTATATATCCTTCTTGTATTGGTGGGAGTTGCTGGATCAGAGTCCCATGCCCCTGTGAACGTAAGATCTGTTCTTTGGCTTGGTGTAGAAGAGTTTTCTTTGTTTTCACAACCAGCTAAACAGTTATCATGCGCAGAATGCACACGGGTAGCTGCCTTGCTCCTTTTTAAGCAGGAGGTTTCTCCAGGTTCAGCAGTACACTGCAGACTAATAAAAGACCAAGCTGACTTTGAACTGTCAATATTTGCTTCTTTGGACGGCACATATCTGCTCTCGGAAACAGAAGGCTCTGATAAAAGTGGCAAAGACTGTGACAGAATAGGTAGATGATGTATAAAGCAAGATGCTCCATATTCCTTGTCAGTTGAAGATGAAACACTAGAGGAAAACTCACATTGTGACACCTCATCACTTGGAGAATTTGCTGTTGACTGAAGACAAGCAAACGACACGTTCTCCCAACGATCTTTCTCTGCTTGTGGCAAGAACGTCGCCGAGACACTCGCTGCAGGCAAATCTGCAGCTACCAGGGTTTGCCTGGGATATGCTTTGTTAGGATTTACACGCAACTCGTTACTCTCAAGAAAGGCATGTTTGCCTGCATCAAGGCTGGGCGAGGTTACACCACTCTTGCCATCTTCTATTCTGGCTAAAAATTCATTTAGGCTTTCTGAGAATGGGAGCTCCTCCCAAAGCATAGAGCCTGTCTGAGGCACTCCAGCTACTTTTACATGATTAGAAGCTGAGGCATCTCTCTTGTAAAAAAAGGAGTTGCAGGACTTTTCTGGGTAAGAATAATTTCTACTATTAGTCTTTGGGTAAATGCTTTTTCCCTCAAATTCCAAGAGATGTTGTAACAACCTGGAACTGTTTCCATGTGAACACCCAGTCCTCGAAGAGGATACTCTCTCTAATTTATCAGTCGCAGAGATACTGTCAGTCCGACTAGGCTGTGAACTAAATTCATTACCCTCCTCTTTATTCCCTTCCTTCACAGAAGAGCTGCAAACCCACGAATCCCAAGGAGTTTGTTTGTTGAGGCTTACACTGCATGATTCTGCAGAGACAGGCCTCCCCTCATGTTCATTCTGTTCACTCACCAGCTTTCCCACTTCCAGAGTGGGAAAGTCCCCCGCTGTTACCCAAGCAACAGATGAAGTCAGGCTGAAGGACTGTTGCCAGGACCCTAAAAAGCTTTCTCTGCCACTAGACTGAACAAACCAGGAGTTTCTGCTCAGGCTTGACAAGCTGCTGAGCTCACAGGCAGGTTCATCTATTGGAGCTGAAGATGCATCAAGTAAGTACGAGCTGTTATTACAGCTCTTGGGTTTTGCTGACTGCAGAAGCCGATGGAAGTAGCTGATAACAGTAAAGCCAGTAACAGCAGCGTTTGGCAGGAAGATCTGGCAAGCTGTAAGGGTTTTTGTACTTGTATTAATTCTGGAACAGTTTTGCAAGATGCTGCTGGCAGCAGAACACCCTCCATGCTCCCTTGCACAACCCTGGGAGGAAAAAGGAAAAAAAAAATAAACAAACAACTTAGTGCAATGTTTTATTTTGTGACAGGAAAAAACCCCATAAGAATTAATGCATGCTTTTTAAGTCAGGCTTAAATTTAGATCTTGGTTTTTGTCACAATCTGCAGGGAAAAGAATACAAAACAGCCTGTCACACAAAGCAGTACTCCCTGGGAAATAAGCACTGGCAAGGGCTATAAAGGGCATCACAGCGAGAGGTTCTTTGCTTGTTGCAATTATGCAGAGTTTTAGAAACGGAAAAACAACCACGAATTCTAAGGACAGACTTCACAGAAAATTTCTTCCTCCCTTTAGGGCACTAGGTGTTTCCGGGCTTCCTCCAGCGCAGTTCTGCACAAATGGCTAGCTGCCTGATGCCAGTGCTTTCATTTATCCAGGAGGCACTGGGCAGTACTTTAAGCAAAGCACTCTGGTTCCAGGTACCTGACTTGGCAGCTCAGCTATCTAAGCCTGCATGGTATTTTCTGCGCGCTACCTCTGTGAAAGGGAAATAAGCTACAACCTTTATCTTCTCAGATTCGTTTGGAGAGTAGCGTTTCAAAGGAGCTTCAGCTGCAATTCTTTATAGAAACTGCTTCTCTCTATACAGAAATTACAAGTGAAAAATGACATTAAAAGCAGAGGGAATTATCTAATGTTTTGAGAAGTGGACAAAACCTTTTTCACCTCCCCCTCAAGGTCTGGGGCAATGCCAGAGAGGCCAAAAAGCAAATATAGCTGTCTTTAAATTCAACAACCCTCTTACTCCCTGAGTCTTTGCAAAAGTTGAGGCTGAAGGCTGTTAGCCAAGGACAATAACTTTCTAGGTAAGTCTTAAAAAAAAAAAACGTTATGGTGATTCTGAGTTTCACCCGGGGGAGCGCAACTGTATGCACAGCTGAACTATACAGAAACGTCTACAGCCAGAGACTGGACTAATGGTCTTCGAATGTGTGTTCAGCCCTTTCATGTGCAGCAGCAGCCACAAGGCTGTTAATACGTAGGATTACTAACATTTGTAAAGGCATCAGACCTAGAGACCCGGTGAGTTGTTCCAGTTAAGTAAAGTTAATCCATGAAGTCCTCCAACTTCCATTACTTAAGATGCTGTGCATTAGGAAAATCTCAGCTCAGATACAGATACAAACCTCATGGTACCTGGGCGAGAGGAAAAACACCTGCCAGGTAGGATTTAGTGCGCAGACTTCATAATATGAATGACTCACACAAGCACCACTTGAAGAGAACTTAGCGACTGTTTCTACAGAAATATTACTAAGAACTAATATTTCAAAGTCTGTTAAACACATAAAAGACCCACAGGTGCATATATTGAACAGCTGTACTTTATCAACATTTTTAAACACACTCTTAAATCCAGAAGTATCAAAATACCGCAAGGGGATGTGTTTCTCCTTACATTTCAGGCAGCAGGAAACTATGCAGCATGGGAAAGGTAGGGCAGCACTTGAAAAGACAGTCTGTTTCTCGCTTGAGCTGTACATGTTTCTTTACAGACTCCAAGCTGTTACTGATATGCACAGGAGCTGGCACTGCTCAGGCGCTCTGAAAAGCAGCCCTGACAAGCTGTCAAGCTGACTACTGCCATTCAAGATGACTTTTGGATGTGACTCATTTAAAATAACACAGGAGTCTGGGGGAAAAGGAGCAGAATCCTTCCCATGTCCTAGCCCTAAATTTTCTCAAATTCCCAAAAGACGTCGTACACGATGCTTTGATAACTCCGTCTACGCCCCCAAGTGGCTACAAGCTAATGAGTAAACTCATTATAACAGAGTAATGTGGATTAGAAGTTACCTTCACTCCAAATATAAATCTTTTCCCAATGAAACAGGTTTCCACTGCTTGAACTAACGCTCCTGGAGATGCATCTATGTTTGTTTCTCCTGACAGCTGATTGAAGTCTTGAATACACCTTGAGTAAAAACATACAGAAGTATTGCACCAGCAGAGGAAGCCTTACATAGCATTTTAGCTGTAGTATAGGTAGGACACGTGCCAAAGAGAAGATACTGTGCTAGCTTAAACTAAATGTAGAATGAAAACAAGAAACCACGAGCCTATAAATTCAATTGTTTACTTCACTTAATTTGTTAGTGATATAGAAATAAACAAAACAAGCACTTTGAATAGGTTTGCTATATACACAACTTTTGTGTGTTCCCTGTGTGGCTGTGATTTTTGTACCAACACAACGACTGTATAATGCTGTCAATATGCTGCTGTTGCATTACCCTTCATTCCTGCATCTTCACAGCAGCAGCAGTGTCCATATTAAGACATGCAAATAACTCTGTTTTTCACAGCTGACAGCAGTACAGCAGTCTAGCGTAGAAAGCTTGCCATGAGAATGTTATTAATGCTGCTAATAAGGGATTCAAAAAGTGTTCATCTTTGACATAGTGATAACACAAGGCATTGGGAAATAACAGAATAGAGAAAGCAGCAGTGAATGCATCTGAATATCCCCATCCTAACAGTTTCACGTATCAGGAAGTCTGAAGCTTATAATGTAGGTGGTCAGGCTCTGAGGACTAACAGGCTTTATTAGAAATCCCTCCTTGCTAAAGGAAAATCTTGAAGATATTTGAAAATATTGAAGACCAGTCATAAGGTGCACACTTTTTTTTTCCCCCCAAATCCAAACTGTTAAGGAAAAAGCAACAGAGGCTCTACCCTTACCTTAAGGCTTTTCTAAAATCTTGAGGAAAAATTATGTCTAAATCTCTGGAAAAGCCAACTTACTTAGTAATCTGCCGTTAGACAAAGAAAATTCAATCACCTCAAATAAAGGAAGATGGACACAAGGAAAAAGCCCAACCAAACCGTGAAGTTCACGTAGCAGGTGGTAGCTGCCTCCAAAAGGCAAGTGCAGAAGCAATCCATCTCAAAATTTCAAGATTTCAGAAAGAAACCAAACTTCAGCATTTTCTCAAGGTGATGGGTACCATGGAAATGCTGGAAGGGAGCACTTTAGCAGCTTCTTCCCACTTGTCTCCCCACCATCCAAGCTCATCTCAATTTTTTTAGGCTGAAGAAAAAGCAGCAGATGTACAGTTAGAAACAATCCATTCTTACCTCTGCAGATTTTCTGCAGTGACCCCAAAGAACGGATCTAAGCAACTTCCAAACACGGTAATGTCAAACAAATCATTAGTGTCAGCAATCTTTAGGGACAATCTATATCTGTAGCTCGCATCTTTAGCTTCACCTGTGCAGCCACATTTTAGACAGCTAAACCTAAAGAGACAGTAAAAGGATAAAAAAGATTGAATACGTTAACTTCTGTTAATCACTGCTGAGGTAAGAACTTATCTGCAGCTGTAAGTACTACTATAATAAAAAATCATCAGGAAACAGCGCTGTTATCTTCAGCATTTGAAACAACAGATACTCTTGCTTTGCACAGTCAGCTCCTTCCATTTAGTGCTGACATTCATTGATTTACTGTTCTTCTATGTGTCATAGATTTCACATAACAGTGGGATTAAAAAGGAAAGACCATACGTTTCTGGACGCACAATAAGTGGAAGTGTCATACAGGACGACCTGATGCATTGCACATATAAAATGAGAAGAAATAAAAAAAATTAGGACTTGATTCCGAGGGGCTTCCAACCAATTCTTTTCAACTTAAGAACAGCAGTGAAGAACTGGACTGCCGGGGATGCCCTTAGAAGCTATTAACGCACATTATTTACTCTCCTAAACTGTCCTTCGATATTGCATGGCATTGAACACAATGGAACTCTTGATCCAGAACAACCTACAAGCTGCTACTGGAATACAAAGATATCTAAATAGTGGTAAGTAACATAAGTATCTGAAATTAGCATGTATTTCTACAATGCCTGTTTTTTCACCAATTTACAGAATCACAGAATCTTCAGAGTTGGAAGGGACCTCTAGAGATCGTCTAGTCCAACTCCCCTGCTAGAGCAGGATTGCCTAGAGCATGTCACTCAGGGCTGCATCCAGGCGGGTCTTGAAAATCTCCAGAGAAGGGGACTCCACACCCTCCCTGGGCAGCCTGTTCCAGTGCTCTGTCACCCTCACTGTAAAGAAGTTTTTCCGTGTATTTGAACGGAGCTTCCTATGTTCCAGCTTGTGCCCATTGCCCCTCATCCTGTCACTGGGAACCATTGAAAAGAGTCTGGCACCACCCTTCTTCAACCCACCCTTTAGATACTTGTATGCCATAATAAGGTCTCCCCTCAGCCTTCTCTTCTCCAGGCTAAAGAGTCCCAGCTCTCTCAGCCTTTCCTCATAAGGGAGATGCTCCAGTCCCTCAATCATCTTAGTTGCCCTACGCTGGACCCGCTCCAGCAGTTCCCTGTCCCTCTTGAACTGGGGAGCCCAAAACTGGACACAGTACTCCAGTTGTGGCCTCTCCAGTGCAGAGTAGAGGGGGAGAATGACCTCCCTCGACCTACTGGCCACACTCTTCCCTATGCAGCCCAGGATTCCATTGGCCTTCTTGGCAACAAGGGCACATTGTTGGCTCATGGATAATTTACTGTCTACCAGGACCCCCAGGTCCTTCTCCTCAGAACTACTTCCCAGCAGGTCCACCCCTAACCTGTACTGGTGCTTAGCATTCTTCCTCCCCAGGTGCAGGACCCTGCACTTGCTTTTGTTGAACCTCATTAGGTTCTTCTCTGCCCAGCTCTCCAGCCTGTCCAGGTCATGCTGGATGGCAGCATGGCCCTCTGGAGTGTCGGCCACCCCTCCCAGTTTGGTATCATCAGTGAACTTGATGAGGATACACTCTGTCCCATCATCCAAGTCATTAATGAATATACTGAACAAAATTGGACCGAGCATTGACCCCTGGGGGACACCACTGGTGATTTAACTTCCATCCAAGCTCCCAGAGATTCCCAAGGCTTCTGACAGTTATAGTTAATGATCCCCAAAACAGGACGTACCTTCCAGAATCCAGTATCAGCCTAGAAAAGCATTTTTGACAGGCAGGATAGATGAAGCAGGAGTTCTGGACAGAAATTACCGAGGCAGCCAAGAGTCCTCTCACACTATTCATGTGCTCACAGCATCACCTGAAACAAGTAGGTCAAAACGGTTCAGAGAGTTCTCATTTCATGAGATGTTAATACTAACTGCTTTTAGTTGGGTTGTTTGAGCATTTCAAAAGGCAGCCCTCAGGAAATGATGATCTCTGTTTGAAAATGGTAGCCCAGCTGAGGCAACACCTGTTATTACCCTTAATTAACACTTTCAAAAGAAAAAAAGGTGAAGATATGTAATATGAAGCAAGTGTTCACAATACGTGCACACCAGCACAGATAAATTGCACAAATTCCCACTTGTATTTAGGGAATCTTTATTAGAACTATCCTTGAGCACGGCACTGCAACAAATCTGTTTCTGATTTTTTACCTTAATTTAGAATCATAACACGGAGTTAAAAACTGAAATGATTCTACACTTGTAATTCTGCAAATACCTTCACTGCCAATGACTGTCAAAGGAGAGGATGCCCAGAAAATCTCAAAAGGGTTTACAATTGCAACTCTATTCATGCCCTTTGAGCCAAAGGGACTGCTCTATGGTATTTACCACTGCTTTTGATAAAGGGGACATACGAAACTGACAAATAAATGATTAGCTAAACATTTAAATAAATAAATAAATAATTTATTTTTATTCAGTATTACTTTCCTGCAGAATTATCTCACCTTTATTATCACTATGCTGTCTATCTTTAGGAAACTCCCCATTTTAGAAACTTAACTTTTTTGTCAGCAGATGCTAGAAACGTGTAGACAAAAATACTCCAAAATACCTCAAATCATAGAGTTTCAACTTAAATGACAAAAATGTTCTCTACAGCTGAATTAAAGGACACCTTAAAAAGTCTTCTTTGCAAAAGCACTTTTGTCACAGTTATAGCTAACATACATTTCTTCTCAATGTAAGCTACAGAATAAACACAGAATAGAAAGTGAACTTCTCATCTTCATCCCAGAACTCACTCAGGGAGGCAGGAGACCAAGGAGATAAAGGAGACTCAAGTATGGTTTTTACATGTTAAAAGCCATTCAATAATCAACAATGATGTTTTGTTCGTATTTTGCCACAAACTAGTTAAAGTCACAGGCATTCCCTTTCCCCATTCTCAGCATTCTGGTAGAAACGTGATCTGTAATAAGAGTACTAGAAAAATATGAGTGACTAAATTAATTACTCTGAGCAGTTTGGAGGCAAGAAAAATTATCATATATCTAAATATCCCCTATGGCAGAAAGGCCAGGAAAAGGTAAAAGCTTTATTGGAGGGACAACCAACATGAAAAAAAATCTCTCTTCAGAATACGTATTAACAGAGACTCATTTGACCTAATATATTAAATGGTGCGTGCCTTCAATTTTTGACAAAATGGAACTGCTTTGCTTTAGTTACAGTACAAGATGATATCAGTAAATAGCGCAAATAAAGCAAACCACTATACAGAAAAGAAGTAATAAAGGTAAGTCTGATTTTGTTATTGCCAAAAACCACGGACTTAGAGAAACCTGCAGGTCCTTCACATTCCAACTGGTTTGCAACTCAGATAGATAGATACAAACAAAATATAGTGTAATCTGCAGTTTGTAATGAAATAAAAAAAAACCACCACTACACGCTGCAGAAAACACAGCAAATACTTCAAGTATTCCATTGAAATATGGGAGATAAAGCATTGCACGCATGTATTCACACAGGTCCTGGTAAGAGCTCACTTAGGAGCAGACAGACTCAGGTTCTACACCTCTATTTCTCTTTGGTAGAAACAGAGTACTCGTTACCTGGACGTACATTAAAAAAGCCACCGTACCGACAGATCTGTTTTACTTTATTTTTTTAATAAGCAAAACAAACCGAACCTCTGGACCCACATACCCAGCCAGGGTGCACTCCGGGTGCTCCCCACCGCCAGCCTCCACAGAACGCGGCCTTTCACCATCCCTGCAGCCTCACACGGGTTTCCACCGGTTTTTGCTGCCCTCTAGCGGGATCATTACCTTAAACTCTCCTTAAGAAAAAACCCAAAACACGCAAGAAGAGTTGTGACAGGCCTCACACCGCAATTTTTACCCCTTAACCTGCAGCATCCTCCGTGACCGGATCGACTCTCCGTCCCCCGGCCGCAGGGACAACGTTGAAGCGCTGTCACCCAGGAAAAGGCAAGGGCAACAGCACCATCGCCCCCTCTCTGAGCCCTCAGGCTCCCACAGGAGGCAAAGGCCAAAAGGCGGCTACCACAGCCGCGTCCCCCTCGCCTCAGCTCCAGCCCCGGGAAAACACCACCCGCACCCGGCCGCAGCAGCCCCAGCTCGGAGGAGAACCCGGAAGCCGGAAGTGCGCGTTGCTAAGGGCCGTCGCTAGGGGGCGGGGACGAGGCGGCGCTCGCCCAATCGTAACGCAGCCCGGCGACGGGGCCGCCCCAGCTTGCCCAATGAGAAAGCCAGGAGGCCAGCCACCCTCCTTCTCACAGCGCGCACGCGCGGCACCGCCCCCGCTCCGCAGGGTCCCGCCGCCCGCCGGCTTCCCCTCGGGGCAGCCGTCGGGCGGGAGGAGGGGGAGCGGGGCCGATATAAAGCGGCGGGGCGGCGGGCGGTCCCCGCTCCTCTTGGCCATGCTGCGGCTCCTCCTGTGTCTCCTCCTGCTGCTCGGGGCCGCCGGCGCCCTGCCCGCCCCCCGCCGCCGCCGGGCTGCCGCGCCGCCACCCGCCCCCTACCTCACGCGCTACCTCAGGCAGCAGGTAGGAGCCGCCGCGGCCCCCGCCTTCCCCCAGGGACCTCCGCTCCATAACGGGGCTGCTTGTAGGGGTGGGTGGTCGCCACTCTCCATGGGGGGCGATCCCAGCGCGGTGGTGGGCCGGGGTGAGGGGAAATGAGGTGGGGGGGGGGGTTTGCCCCTCTGCTCCCCTCTGGTGAGACCCCACCTGTGTCCGGCTGTGGAGCCTTCGACATAAGAAGGACATGGACCTGTTGGAGCGGGTCCAGCGGAGGCCACGAAGATGCTGGGAGGGCTGGAGCCCCTCTGCTGTGGGGACAGGCTGAGAGAGCTGGGGGGGCTCAGCCTGGAGAAGAGAAGGCTGCGGGGAGACCTTTCCAGCCCCTTCCAGGCCCTAAAGGGGCTCCAGGAGAGCTGGGGAGGGACTCTGGAGCAGGGAGGGGAGCCATGGGACGAGGGGGAAGGGTTTTACACTGGAAGAGGGGAGATTGAGATGAGATATTGGGAAGAAATCCTTTGCTGTGAGGGGGGTGAGCCCCTGGCCCAGGTTGCCCAGAGAAGCTGTGGCTGCCCCATCCCTGGAGGGGTTCAAGGCCAGGCTGGACGGGGCTGGGAGCAGCCTGGGCTGGTGGGAGGTGTCCCTGCCCAGGGCAGGGGATTGGAACTAGGTGATCTTTAAGGTCTCTTCCAACTCTAATCATTCTGTGATTCTAAATCTGCCTCTCCTGGCGTGCTGTGGGGCTTGCTGGTGCTGCTGGAGCAGTGTCTGTCTGTCACTTGGAGGTTTTTCTGCAGCCCAGTTGAGCACAGCTGCAGGCAGGGACTTTCCGTGGGGATTCAGGGGGCATTTTCTTTTATCAGATGTCTCCTTTAGCTTCAGGCTGGATAGGACTATATTTTTTAGGATTTCTAGATGTTGCAGTGCTCAATCCCCTTGGTAAAATGTTCCAGGTCTTGAATATTCCAATTAAGTTGCTGTTTAAACTATTTAAAGTGACAGGTAGTCAGCTCTACTGTATCTATGCACCATATCCTTGCACCAAAGTCTGTATTCCAAAACATACTGCACAGCGTGTTGGCAGAGAGGGGCTGGGGACCTCAGTTGTACCCTGATGGTATTTGCAAATAGCAGTTGTGTGATTTTTTTTTTGTTTGTTTGTTTTAAATATGGAACAGGTTTCTGTTACTAACCTGAGTGCTGTTTTTCCTGTCTGCTCCAACAATTCTCCTTGCAATTTGTTGGCAAAATCCATGGCATGTGAACAGAACAGAGGGCTTCACAATATTGGCTACAAGTGCTGGTGTGGTCCCCTTGCAGAAAACTTGAAACCCTGCTTGTTTATAGGGTTTCACAAAAATAGTCAACAGTTCCTTTTTGTGTTAGAGAATGTCTGCATCTTTACCTGTGCTGTACCTGATTTTTGCAGCGGAGGTAATGGTTCCCCTTTCTGGGAAGTGTAGTAAGGGGAGAGAACACTTTTCAAGTATTCTCTTGGTTTGATTAGAATCAGGCTTGTAGCCTGCGTCTGAAGTTCATGCCCTTGTCCATGTAGGAAGTGGTGGGAAGGAGAAGGTGTTTAATTCACAGGTATCTTGGGTGGTATGTGGATTGAACATCTTCTGTTTCAACTTTGTAGAAGGTGAACTTAGGATGGAATGAGCAAAATGGGAAGATTACACTTTCAGAGAGAACAGACATAAAAAAAACAGATAACCCTTGGAAGATTATCCTGAATAGCTATGGAATAATTTTAGAGTCAAGGTCCTTGTCATTAGAGGAGTGAGAGATGGGTTGGGAACAATTTTAGTGAGAAATCCATGCACTGAGATTACAGTTTTCTGCGGACAGTGTTACTTGTTTGGAAGCGCTCCTTTTCCAGTGGTCTCCCTGCGTAAATCATGGAATTCGCCTGTCTTGAAAGCATCTCCGTCTCATGCTTTTCAGTCACTTGGGTAGCAATTTGGGATTTGGGTCTCTCCCTTAACCCCTCTAATAGCCCTGAAGCCTATTTTGGTATCATACTGCAGATACCATCTGCAATGTGTGGTCAGCGTTGGCCGGGATATCAATTCTGTGGTTGTGTTGTAACTCTAAGTGTGACGCCTAATTGTTCCGGCACATTGCTGTCATAGTATCAGTGATACTAATTCTGTGCAATGGTCTGAACTACCCTTTGTCACTGTTGTCCTCATCCCTTCTCTGGGTTGTGGTATCACCTGGTTATTCTCCTTAGCTATCGGCAGAGACAGCCCGTGTGCCCTCCAGGTGCCAGCAAAGCACAGAGGTGCCGTGTACCTGAGATCTGTGGATTTTGGGAGGCAGATAGATGTTGAGAAAAGGGAGGGAAGAGTCCCTGTGACATCCAGTTTTAAAGCTGATGCCACATCTTGTGCCCTTCGGTCTCTTCCATGTTTTCTTCCCCTCATATGTCAGCCAAAGTCATGTTGGCTGAGAGAAGCTGCAGTAGGAGAGAGGGGTCGTGTTCACAAGCCTTGAAATCCTTGCTTTCCTTGACCAAAGACTTAGTAGTATTGCTGAATGTGGTGGAAGATGTGTGTGTATTCATTTTGTATTCATCAAAGATTTGAATGCCTGGCACTTGAAAGATACAGGGTTAGCATAAGAGGTCTAATCACATGGAGGGCATAAGACTGTTGTTTTATCAGTAGCGTAGCATGCAGAACTGATCGGCAAACTCTTCAGCCCTTATGAAACACGTGCTGAGTGCTGCTGTCTGGGAATTTGTAATTACATTATGATTCTGTAGTGGAACATGATTAACATATTTAATAGCATGATACCATTATTAACATTTGATACCATGATTAACATATTTAATAGGGGCGGTGATATTTTGCCACCTCTCATGATTGTTGAAGTTTAATTATTTACATTATAGTTGCTTACAGCATGAATCATCTGCTTCTATTGCATGTTGCTGAGTCCTTCTTACCTACAGTTCCTGTTTTGATTCTTGTTTATCCCTTTGATGGCTTTCAGCATCGGTTAAAATTATTTATATAAAATCATGCAATGTAAAAGTGCTTTTTATAATATGTCAAAATATTACTCTGTCACAAAGGAAAATTTTTTACATCTACTTCTATAAAAATCTTCTTGAATAGTTTCTAAATATTTAATACTTCCACGAAAGAAAACTTTGAAAAGTCTACATAAATTTCTTGCGTGAATTCTGTTGCTTAAAAATATCTCATGAGCACTGTCAACAATTCATTAGTGTTGCACGTTGGAGAAATGAATTTCAGAAGCTGAGAATTCTCATGTGGCATCACGATCTCTAAGTGGAGCCTCTTGGCATGAAGGCCTGTACACCTGTAGCATTGCTTGGGGGTTTAGTGTCAGCCTTTACTGAGAAACAATGATATTTAAGTCTGCTTTCATAAAAATGGAGGAGTAACAGGGTCAGAGTTCAGCTCAATGCTCATTTACGTTGAACTTCCTCCTGTTTACCATTTTAAGTGTTAGACATCTCCGATGATGGGGATAAAGTCTGGAATATTGAGAAATAGGTCAAGCAATGCCTGTGTCAGTGTGACTAGGATCTTAGCTTGCGTACTGGACTGTGTATGTCCTCAACAACTTTTATTATTTTGGCTTGGGGGTGTGATTTCCTCCCCCTGCCCTCCCGCTTCATAAATAACTGATGGCTGTTGGCCCTCTGCTCCAATGCAGAAGTGAAATTACCCCAGCATATAGGTACCTCATGCTGACCGAGTTTGGTAGATGGCCCTTGAAGGAGAAACTCTGCCATCAGCCACATCTTTACATCAACAAATTGTGTCTATATTGGGGAAGCTGGTCTCCTTTTCCTCTCTTTCAATGTACGAGCATGACTTTTGTACGCAAGACTGTTCTCACTTCTGCTTTGCTAGCTTGTTTGCTTAAAGGTTGCTAGTGATTTGTGTATTAAATTAATACATCCCAAACTGAACTTCACAGAGAGAATGATGAGTAGCATGTCTAGAGCTGCAGGAAGACCACCACTACCTGAATGGCTTCTGTTCTAGGCAACTGTGTCAATGACCACAATTCCAATTCAATGGAAAGTCTTGGTGAGGTATCCAAGAGCCATCTACTTCTCTTTGCCCAAGTAGAAATAACCTTATAGCGTAGTGGCGAGGGTCTGGAGTCAGGCAGCTTTTCTGACCCTGGGGGAGCCTTGTCTTGCACCTCTGCATTCCTGTGCACGTGTGGTGTTTTGAGTGCAGTGCTGCTGAGAGGATGATGCTTTAAATATCCAGATATTTGAAAGATTCTCAATGATAAGCTGTCTCTTTCAGAAAAGAGAGTGGATGTGGTGTCTCTTCACTCAATTTGATAATTGATGGCTGTGTGAGACTTAATGTGCTGGTGAACCTTCACCCCCATCATGCTTTGTAAGCTTTGTGAACTGCCATGAGTCTGCCTAAGAACCAATGTAACAAGTACAAATTAACTTACGTTCAGCAAGTTACTGACCCTGGTCCTTCAATCAGGTTGTCTTTTGAACTAATACATGTCGATTGTGTCACCATTTCCAGAAGATGGGTTCTGACTGCATTTAATAACTTCCTAGATGTCATACCTATGTTATTATTTCATAGCTTAGCGAGTTCATATGCAAGTCTTCGTGCTCTGAAACACATCTGCGCTTCATATTGCGTGTACATAAAAGGAAGCTATGTTGAAGCTTCAAAGTAATGAAGTTTCAAAAGTAATGCAATTTGCTCTTTTCTGTCTGTATTGGGTGTCTTTAATACCCTATGTTGTATTACAGACTGAAGTTCTGAGGCATAGAAAATGAAAGCCTTGATTGAAAGTGCAAACATTAGAATCGAAGTTTCAAGCCAGAAAAGAGAATTTGAGAAGGACTGCAAAGGAGAAGCAAAGATACATGTTTTTCAGACATGACACTGCTTTACAGGAAGGGCCAATTTAGAGGAAGCCAGTGAATCCCAGAATTTTCCTGTTCTAGCTGAAAATATACTACAGCAAAAAACCAATTTCAGACTAAGGTCACTTCATGAATGCGCAGAGTAAAGGAAAGCGAGGTGAAGAGATAGGATCACCTTTTTTGATGACAACGCTGTTTTAATTTATCATTTTAAGATTATAAACTTGGATTAGATGGTGATAAAATGGTAAATTTGGATTAATCCAAACAAGGGGTACAGTTCTGTTAGGTGTTGCATCTGTTGTACTCACAAGAAGTAAGCTTACAATTACAGAACAAGACACCTTTAATCCAATTCACCGTTTTCCAGTCTGAAAATTTCACTGTGGTATGTAAATGAGTGTTACTAAAAACATAAATACAACAGTGCTGTATAGGATGTTTTAAAGCTAGCGAAGTAATTCTCAACCATGGGCCTAAAACTTGCTTTTAGGATATTAAAACAGATTGAGATTAGCACTTTAAATTTCGGTTAGCAATTTTTTCAGCATCTTATTGTGACTCAGGCTGGTGTCTCAGAATAGTAACAGATGTCAGGAATGGTTAAGATGGGTTTGTTTTTCATGTCTGGCACCTTAATACAATAGTACTTTTAACTTCTGGTGAAGGAAAAAACAAAGTGCTTTTTACAGAGCCCCTTAGTACCAATTTGAAGTTCTGTCAGTGGTTAGAGAAGAAGTGATGTTGATGTTTGTCTCGGGGGTGAATTACTTGGAAGATATGTTTTACTCATCAAGTAGTACAGGAGTCTTTGGCAGCTCTTACTCTGTGACTTCATAGTGTGATTTAAACGGGAGCTGTAAGCTATAAACCAGGTCCATAAGCAGAAACAATAGCTCTTATTCAGTGGACAGGAAAACGGGGAAGTACTTGTTAAAGCCTGTCAGTGAATTTTTATTTTTATGCACTACTTATCTGTGGGTCACAATGCAGACATCAGCTTCTCAAATTAAGCAGGAAACATTTAATTTCCTCACAACCTTCAGTCTCTTCCTTCAAGTGAGCAGTTGGTACTAGAGGATACAAAAAGCCTCAATGATCACTACGCTGTCTGAAAATAAGCATTTTTTTATCTCGCTAGCTTTAATCATTAAAAGCTGTAATAGGCCGCTGAAAGATTTCTGATAGACTGTCTTGATTAAAGAAAGTCTAAAGGACTAAATAATAAACAAAACTGCCTATGGCTGAAGTAGCATGCTGCTTAGGAGCCAGATGTGCATGAGAGAAATCCCCTTAGCCTCACTGAACTTATTGTGACTTGGATCAATTGCCCATGAGCTTCTAGCAGTTGAATCATTTTTAACTCTGAATTTCCTGCTTTTTTCAGGGGGAGGGTCTGGATGGGCAGATAGGGAGGGAAATGAAATTCAAAGTGGAATTTGATGTTAATGTGTTCTGGATTGATTTCTTCATCTGACTTTGAGGAGATCAAGACCAGCCAACAGCACAAGTTGTCAGACTGTGTGGATAACTTGTAACCTACGCCAAACGGGTGAGATGACTAGAGGTCACACTTTATTTAATTTTAAATCTTCAAAAACTGATGAAATACCTTAATTTTCTTTTCTTAATTTTCTTTCATTCTGGAATATTTAGATTTGATATCTAAAGCAGTGACACCTGTAAGAAATTTAATGGTGACAATCAGGCTGTACTTGGTCATCTTCCATATACTTGCAAAACGGTTCATTTCTTTGTTTTCCAGGTATGTGAATTCAGAGGATTAAATATGGGCAGAAGAATGGGAATTGCATTTCTTTTTGTCCCAGTCAGTTATACTCTCCTCCTTGCCTGTGGTGTAGGGAAATAAACTTATTTTTTATTTTAGGTTTTTAGTTGCTGGCTTCTATGCTGTAGTTCAGCCCTAATGTGCCTGCAATATTTTCTAATACTCGGGACTGTTGTAGTGCCGCTTCCAAGTGGCGTTACCACTGTCAGTTGTGCTGTGGTTGCTGTTCTCCAAATGCATATAGTGAGCAAAGAACAAAACTTCTGATCCCTTTGGGCTGTTGTTTCTATCTTCAAATTGACACAACAGCTTTTTCCATGATTTACTCCTACGGCCAGGATACAAAGTTTATGTACAAGCTTACCCTTGTGTCAGGCTTAAAGTGAGAGTGATTAGGTGAAGATTATCTGGACAAGGTGTTTGTAGCGTAAGATCCGAGACGTGTCTCTCTGCAGAAGAAGAGGGGGTTCACTGAAAAGGCCTGGCTGCGTGGGATGTGAGTACTGCACTAGCTTCTCCCCCGACTGCTGATATGGACACAGTTGGTGGTGCATCTCCTTTCATTCCTAGTTAATTTATTCTGCTTCCAAAGGGAGTAAGTTTTCTTGTATGGTGAAGCAAAAAACCTTTCTAAACGCATCCACAAAGGGACTGAGTGTGAAAAAGCTAGTCAAAGTAGGCTTAGAAGGTAGTTTCTGTGCAGGAACTTCCTTTCAAGACAACAGGAACAGAAAGTGATGGGCATCAAGCCCTTTGACTTCAGCAGGGCTTGGACCGAGGCCAAACTGAGCTAGAGGAAGTGGGTGAAAGCAAAACTAGCACTAGCAAAACATTTGATTTATGCCTGAAAGCAGCAGCTTGCTTTTCCTTACTGCCTGACTCCCTGAAAACGGAGTCTTCCACAAAAGCTGTTCAGAACCACATGCTCTGGAAGCACCGGCTCTTCTGTAGTGTTTCCTATACAGTGACAAATGGCTGGCCACCTACAAGTGTACAGTTTTCAGTTCTCTAAGTCACTGCTATCGGGGGAAAATGCTCAGTTCCCTTGACTCCTAAGCAGGACCTCCTGTGCTACAAGATGATGGCATATGGCTTTTAGCAATATCTGTAGAGTTACTCGGTCTGTTCTGAACAGGGTAGTTCATAACAAAATGTTCTTGCCTATTTTTAAGTGGAAAAAGAAAAATAGACATGGGAATAGAAAAACTTTTTTGGTTAAAAATCTGAGAGCCTCTATTTACATGAGAAAACTGTTGCTTTGCTATGAGAAGAAAAGCATAGGTGGTCCAGCTCAGTTGTGGGTGTTAACTGCAGTGGTATAAAGACCCATTGTTTATCCATGTGTTTACTGGGGCTTTTCAGCCACTGGAGAACTTTTGTAATGGTTGTGACAAGAGACCTGGATGTTTCTGTTGTACAATAGAGCAATCTGTAGAAAAAATATTTCACCTGCAGGGAGCCATGGATGTTATTTCCCTGCGTGCTGCTGGTCACCCTGTCATCCCGTCTACCAATGTCTTAGAGCCCTGCAAGCAAGCAGTTGCTCTTTGGTCTTCAGATATGTTGCAAGCTTGCCAGAGAAGCAGTTGCTATGTGGTATTTTTGCTATTGCATAAGGAGCGTATGACCAATTGCTGCTGTGATGCTTTGTTTTCTGAAATTGTCTTCCCCCCTCCCTCTGAGATGCTCATCAGAATTGGTAGCTGTTAACTAAATGATCCACAGTGGCATGTGTAAAATCCCTAGCACTGGACCTTATAGAGATGTTCAGTGCCTTCTAATGCTGTTGCCATTTTGCCTGTGCTGTATCTAACTGGAATAATACCTGGGTGGATGACAGGACAGTTTTCACTTTGGCTGTCTCTCTTCCCCCTCGCTCCCCTCCCAGGGTCCTCTGTTTTGTGTGGGATTAGCTGGAGAGAATAAAATACAAGTAATAGTGGTTGAACTAAGGCTGAGAGAATAATAGAAGAGAGCAAGCAAATTTCCTTGTAGCTCTGAAAAATCTGGGAAGTAAAATGGTTGCAGCTTCAGTTGAACCATTAAAAGTATTTGAGTTAGAAAGTTCTAGCTCTTTTTGGGGGAGGGGTAGGGGTATTTTAATACTTAATTTGACCAAATCAAAATATATTCTTGAATGTGAAATGCTTTCCTTCCCCGTGTCCTTGTTTACAAAAAGGCTGAGGAAGCCTTTCAAACGAAAACAGTTTTGATCAGGGAAGATCAAACTTATTTTGTGAAGTATTTTGTTTAAACAATTAGTCCCAGTCAAAACTTTAGGATGCTCTCAGCAAAATTGGAATATTTTTATACTGCTTAATCTATGACATGTTGGAGGCTCATGTACAATTTTTTCCTCCCCTTTGAAGTTAATCCTCCAAATGTGATGGATTTGTAATTCAACCTGGAAGGCAGATGGAAAAAATTACAGGCCTTTGCCTGTTACAGGTCTGAGCGACCTTTCACAAGGATAACTTTGTTTTTGCTGGGGTAATGCATCTCGGTGCTTTGAAATAATGCATTTTGGGTAACATAACTTTGACCTGTTTGTTCCCTGCTCCTTGCACCACTGCTTGTCTCATGGAAGAATTTCACGAGGATGATAATGCCTTGAATGGAAGCATCAATGATGTGAACATTTGGTGTGTTTATCACCAGAGTCGTTTGTTATAAATCTGTGCAGTTGATTCACTCTCAGCAGCACAAGCCTCTCCATTGCTTGAAGAACGGGGTGGCAGGGGAATGGAGAGCGGTGTTACGGAGTGTCAGCGGTAAAGCTGGTCAAAGTTATTCCTCCGGTCTCCTGCCTTGGTCACCCATTCTCTCCCTTGTGCTGGAGCTTTGCCACTCTAACCTGGGGCAACAAATTTTGGGAGGGCCTGTGAGACCTCTCAGACAGTCTTTCCAGCTGGAGGAATTGTAATGAGGAGCTGTGTCCTTACTGTGGAGGATTTTTACGCTTAAGTAGTTAAAGTCTAAATGTGACTATGGACTTCATTTTTACATGGTAAGGAGAATCTGGAGTTTCACTAATGGTTTGTGGAAGTTGAAACCAATTTGTTTGTGTTCCTGTTAGCTCATTAGGTTTCCAACATAAAAATAACCTTTCATCGTATACTGTTTGGAAATTGTTTGTTTCTAACAAGGGCTGACCTGAGTAGCCTGGTGCTTTCCTACAGCATATCCTGTAGCTGTTCAAATGTTCTTTGGCCTCTTTCTTTTAAGTATCTTGTCCAAACCGTGTGACTCGGCAGGGGTAGAGTTCCTGTCTGAGGCTTTCCTTGTCGGTGCTTTTTAATCACTGAAGTGATAAATGAGTGCTAAAAACAGACTTCCTTAAAAGTTGCAACCTCCCAAGAGCAGGTGACATATTTTACTGAAACTTCTTTTCTGCTGCAGAAACTACACGAAGTGTGATTCTAGTCAAAGGCCAGTCTGGTCACAAGGACATAGCGGTAAGGGAAGAGATCCCTCCATTACAAGGATCTTAAGCCTGGATTTGTTTTGGGGAGCGCATTTGGCTCAAAGCTAAGTCCAACCAAGGAAAAACTGGTAATGGTTACTCAAGACCATCACCAGTAGGATGGAAGCTGGAATAGGCAAACAGCATGTGTATTTTTATGTCTACATCTTTTGTTAAATGTGACAGATTAATGAAGTAAAACTAAATCTAATGAACAAAACTTCAGACTTATGGGGAGTGTGGAAGATTATGATTACATCAAGTCCATCTCTTCCAATTTTCTTATATTATTTAGGTGTGGGTTAATGTAGCCTGATGCAAGACAGCGCAGTGTACATCTCCGTGCTCTTCCACAGAGTGTCAAATTACTATGGATCATTTGTTTCAACAGGCTGGTGCTAATCATCAGTCTCTGCTGTCCCTTGCACAAGTATCAGTCTAGAAAGCAAGGCAACACCTTGCATGTAAAATGGAAAAGAGAAAACAAAGCTAACCTTGATTGTCTTGGTTTATTTCTTTTTTCTTTTTTTTTCCTTCACTAAAAGAGCAGGGACAAACCAAAAGAATCTTGCCAGCAGCCTGAGATGAAGCCTCAGTCCTGGCAGACTGATACACAAAAACGTGCAATAGGATGAAACAAAGCAAGGAGGAAAAACAAGGGAGGGAGAATTTTTTAAAAACTGATTTTTATTTACTTTTCATTTCTGGCTCTGTCCCCCCTGCTACGGAGACATAAATAGTGTGTGTGAGGATGTATTTTTAGTGGTACTCTACAGCCGCAATGGTTTTTATGAGCTTGAATATTTAATTATATGTAGTGGTACTTGTAACAAAATTTGGGGCCCCTTGAATACGACGCTGTACAAAGATGGCAAGGCAGTCCCTGCCCTCATGAGCTTGCAAGTTAAACGGAGGAAGTAAAGATTTTTAAGAGGAAACAAAACTAATAGGGCCAGCTAACTGGACTGGAGTCCCACAGCCTGCCAGGAGTAAAACCAGGAATAAAAACACATGGGTGAAATCCCAAAGAGGCTGATGCCCACGCTGCTGTTCACGCAGGAGGATATCCTTGGACTGTCCGGTATCTTCCTGTCCTCAGGAAATCATTCAGACAGGATGAGCACTCAAAACAACTCCATGAACGCTTGGAGGGCAGAGCATGCCTCTTAAAATCCCCTGGCTTCTCACTGGTAAAACAACTGGCTTGATTTCAAACGGAATATCCAAGTTTGGGAAAATAAAGCTATTCCTCAGAGGCTTGAAATTTGAGGCGTGACAGAAAGGCTTTCAGACACTTGCAATCTTGCCAGAAACTCAAAAGCATAAAACCATCAAGTGCTTGTTTACCGCCTTGAATGGCATTAAATGCTTTTGTGTAGAAGTTACCCTGTGAATTACAGTCATCTTTCGGTGTTTGCTCTCCTGTCTCTGTAGTCACTAATGACCTTAAGATGCTGCTGAGAAGGAAGTGGGTTTTAGCCCACATGTCCTGTTTTGTCTTTGTACTTCATCCAGTGTCCTAGCTCCTGAGTACTTCCAGGAGTATATTAAGCAGACGAACATCTGTACAATAACTAACTAACATCTGTTGTGCCTTTTTTGCTTCCTCCCCAGGGGACATGTGTGGCAAAGTGACGTGTTTTATTTTAAATGGACTTCAAAATAACAAAAAAACCCCCACATTTAAAAAACACCCTGAGATAAGTCATCTTTGAGAGCTCAATATAAGCACACAATACATGTGCACATATAAGGTAAAGTCAAAGAAATGTGCCACGTATTTTGAGCAGAAGGCGGTGAGGTGGGTTTTGGCCCTTCCTTCTGCTTTGTTCAGCGGCCCAGTCTGGAGCAAGCTGCTTGTCCTGAGCTGGTGAGCTGCACTTCACTGTAGAAAGTTTCTCTGAGCTAACGGATCAAAGCTGCTCACTCGAGCCTTCAGTCTAGAGCTCTCGTCAGCCTCTGGGACACAACAGCTCGTGCTGCCTACCGCTGTTTTTAATCAGGCTGTGAATGCCGTTCTCGGAAGCCATGGCCATGCTTTGGGAAGGGGCTGCAGTCTTCCATCTGGAGCTGGCTGCCTCTTGAGCAATCTGTTAACGTGTATGTGTGCATCTTCCCCAAGAGCTTTGCGAGTCTTTTGACTCAAAAGATGTGCAGGAAAATACTAGGTGATTCCTTTTTTTTTTAACCACACAAGGTTCAAGAAGATTTTTGTACATAGAACTGAAATTCTGTTGCTTGTTCTTTGCCTCACAGCTGTAGCTGTCAAAAGTAGTCCCATCCTGCCTGCCTCAGCTGATAGAAGTTTCCCTTAAACCTATTCATAACTTATTACTTTCATACTCCTCTTTCTGTTTTTATCCTCCACTTTATTTGTGTCAGAAGGACTGATCCTGTGTCAGAAGGACTGATCCTGTGTCAGAAGGACTGATCCTGTGTCACTGTTGCGTGTACATGATACTTTCATTTGTAAAAAATTTCGGTTGTATTGCCAATGACTGTTTTCTTATTTTAACTGAACTTGCTAGGTAGTCCTGTTTACAGAAGCTTAAAATTTTAGGCAGTGTAACTGGTTTGGATTAATCCTAGAGTAGTTTAATTTTGGAAGGGAATTCTGCATGTCACCTTCGGTTCAACCTCCCACTCAAAGCGGGGCCGAATTCAAAGTTGTATTAGGTTGCTCAGGACCTTGTACTTGCTGCTGACATCCTGGCAAGAACTGTAATTATGAAACTTGTAATTAGAAAAACCTCCTATATGCTAGTGGACCTGTACCATTGTTACTTTTAACTAACAGGTAATGTATTGTAAATGTGTACTAAACTGCTTTTCTTCTTTTGGCTGTTGTGGGCTATTTTAGTAAAGTCTGGTTGCAAAAGTCATCGCTTTTTGTCTTACTCCTTTTGCATACATGTGGAAAATAAACTTTCTGGGTCAACTTTTTAATGAGATCTGACTTAAAAAAAAAAAAAGCTAAAAGAAATATCTGTGTGGTTTGAGTTGTAAAGTATACTTCGCGCAGTTTGTGGGGCTCCTCACTTGTTTGCGTACCAGTTCTGTAAAGGATGGTGACAGCGCGCGCTTGTTGGCTGGGAGCAGCAGCTCCCATGGGCAGCCCTGCAGGGTCCTGCGGCGCAGTTTGGCTACACGACAGCTCCATCTGCTGCTCCTGAGCTACAGCTCTCCCTTCGTGTCCCAACCTCGTGCTCCACACTTTGACATCTCTTCTGCTTTCTCCCCTTCTGGCTCAGTACATTTTCAAGCACTTTTCACTCTTCTGAGGAGATGCACCTCGGGACACCTCCAAACTGTGTTTTGATGTTCTGAATTCAGAATTTATTTGATTTTTTTTTTGTCAATACCCATCTCTCTGTCTGCTTTACAAGCATTAGGGTTTTTTGTTAGCCATTATGTGTTTTACTCTTGCAAAGACTAGTTCCTACAAGGTACGAAGCTTCATCATCTAGCAATAAAGGCATTCCTGCTCTTCAGTTGAGTAGTAGGTACTTGTGACTTCATTTTTTTTTCTGGAGAAGTCTGGAGTTGTCTTTCCTGGGATCTTGTATGTGCCCGTGGTTTGATGTGTTACACATATGATGAACAGAGGCAATTTAGCTGCTGTGAGGCTATAAAATTTTTACGGATTGAGGAAGGAACGGGAAAGAAGAATGTGGCTGATGGCAGTGAGTTAATCTGCAGCGTGGCTCAGTCAACATGGAGAATCATGACACTGATTAATGTGGTTACTAAAACGGCAAAAGAAAACTTAAATTCCTGTGTTTTTCTCCCTCTCCGTATTGAGTGGCAGACTCACTAAAGCATTGGGATTTTGGGGTTTGTTTTGTGGGAGTAGACTGACAGATCACATCACAAGGAAACCATGGTAAATCACATTCTAAAAAGAAAATTCCTGTCATTCAGGAAAATACAGTCCTATTTGAATATTACTATCCCAATTTTCCAGTTCCTGTGGAATGGGAACAGTAATATGGGCTTTAAAATCTGTTCTGCACAATACCCCATTGAATAACCTCAGCCTGGTGCCAAAAGGATGCTTATCCATTAAACTATTCTGATTTTTTTTCGCTTTTTTTCCTTTTGCTGTATGTTTTTTGTTTGTTGCATGTTAAGCTTCCTGCATTGAGAACATTTTGGTATATATGTGTGTAGTTCAGGGAAATTGAATACTTTTTTGCGGTGTAGTCTTGCAGTTGGTGTGGCTGCAGGCAGGAAGGATGCAGAATCAATTTTTTAAAGCTAAATGTTTAATTTTAGATGACTCCATAAAAGGCAGGCAGGACACATGAGCCTGTTTTTTCCTCTCTCTGGCTAGCAGCCTAACCAGGAAAGTGAAACAGAGAAAGGTACTTCTCCCCTTTACAAACAGACCTGGAACAAAAGATGTATTACTTGTACTTTCTAATAGTGCTGGAGTTTGTTACTGTGATTTTCATTACATGTGTGTTATCTAATCCTTCTCTTTAATTGCCCCAAGGTCTTATGACCTAAGACTTTTTCAGTTGCTGACCTTGTTCTGCCTTTCTACATCTGATCACTATCACTCTTGATGATGTAGAAAGTGAAACTAAAATTAATAACTGTGCGAATGAAAAAGGAGCAGGTGAGTTGTCAGTGTAAAATAAGCCCGACGTCTCTTGTCAGCACTTGAATTCAGTGAAACAGCCCTTAAGCATGTGCGTGATGACATCGCCATGTAATTACAAGTAAGTAATAAATGGTCCCACTGAGCAAAACTGTCGAACATACATAATTTAGTTTTATTTAGGTCTGGAAGTAGTCACTGAAGTTAGCTCATTTGGGGCAAAGACCTTGTCTCTTATCTCTGTCAAGACCATGCACAGACCTCCAGCTGTTCCGTCCTGTGCTCTCTTTGGCCCAAACCAAACACACGTCCGTGGTGTGGAGTAGCTGGATCCTGCAGGTCCAGAGTTAGGCGTTCCTGAGCTGCCTGGAGGAATCTGCCTAGCAGGTAGGGTGCTGCATTAGCAGCCAGTGCTTGCGTCTGTGTGCGACTTGCTGCTTTTTAACAGTAACCTGCAGATGTTCTCAAAACCGGAGATGGGAAAGGCTGGGTCCTGGAGCAGCCGAGGGCTTCGGCAGAGTTATTGGTGTAAAGGCAGATGGGTGAGCGGAGATGTTCAAGCCAGCAGATGTCAGGCTGTTACCACCAGCAAGAAACAATATGAAGGGAAAAGATGATGCTTTGTGCTGATGGAAGTCAAAATTGGGAAGCTACGGGTCATCTCCAGCTGATGAATAAAAGTAGCGATGATTTGTGAATACGTGGTAATTAAGCAGCATAGCTCTTTGAGAGTAGTTCTGTGTTTTGATTAATTTTTAAATTTTTTTATAGTAAAAGCCTGCATGGGTATTCTAGATTAAAATTATGCCCATGCAGGGATCTCCCTTGTAAAAGCAATTGATAAACTTTCCAGTATGGATGAATGGTTGGGAAAGAGTCAAGGGGAATAGTGCGTACAAAGCAGTGTCAATAAAAGCTGAAAAACTGACCTTAGGAATTGAAATTAAATTTCTAATGAGGGAACAAAGCTAACGCTGGGGGGGTTGGGTTAGGTGGTATGTATAGGCTTGCGATATTTGTAGGGCAGTGGAAAGAACTGGGGAGGGTATGTGAGTTAGTGAAGAAGAGAAGCAGCACTCCATAAAACTCTGAAAAATATGTTAATAGCATGAGAACTACAGAGAATTAGTATTTTCTAAGAATAATAATAAAAAAAAAATAACCCCGAAAACCACTTTCTCACAAGAATCTGTTTAAACTTCAATCTTATGCCAAAAGGGGAAGAGAAAAGGTGGGGCTTTTTGTTGGTGGGTTTTTTTGGGGTGTTTTTTTTTTTTAATAGGGGATAAGGTTTGTAAGGAATCTTCCTAAGACTCAAAACATTGAGGGTCAGTGACTCTCCTTACTTGTTGGTGCAGTTTTATTATATCAGATACTTTGTGACCCCTCGGCAGATTTGTCTGATTTCCTAATTCAAAATATCTCATGTTAAGTGCGATACTATAAGGGCATGGATTTTTATTTTTTTTTAATAGCTGAAAATAACATTTCTTGTTCAGCATATACACCTGTAATTTTGGCTGGTTACCTTTGTAAAGCAGAAGAACTTTGCTGTATTGGGAATCTAGGAATATAAATCACTTCAGTGTCATGTTTTTTTCTCAGTAAAACCTTTTTACTTTTCTTTATTTTTTGTCTGCAAAAGGGACTCAGCACTTGCAGTGGACTCCATAGTCAATTTTAGTTTTCTGAACATGTTGTATTTCCTTGTTCTTACAGATTGATCACTTTGGATTTGATGAAAATCTTACGTTCCGGCAGCGGTATCTAGTAGCAGATCAGCACTGGAAGAAAGATAATGGGCCAATACTGTTTTATACAGGCAATGAAGGAGACATCACGTGGTTCTGCAACAATACGGTACGTAGATTCTTGAATTACAGTCCTTCTTTGCAGTAGTGAAAAAAAAGGAGGAACAAGGAGACAGTGTCAGAATATCACTTAGAGAACTTTGTAATGGTTATTGTGATTGTTATAGGAGGAAGAGGAAGCTGAAAAAAAGCACAGAGAAAGTTTTAGGGGATTCAGGGTCCTGTTCGAAGCTCATAGAAATCAGAGGAATACACTTGTATTAACTTCCTTGAGTTGTGAAGAAAGTTTCTAGAGGAAACAGTTTAAGGTGCCTCAAAGTAAGAATGCAAAATTTTGGACCAAATTACACCTATCCCAGTACTTTAGATTCCCCAAGTAAAATGAGAGGTTTTGATTATGTTTTTTCCTCCGTAAGAAAAATGTGAAGTGAAATGAAGGGGGCTGGAAATCAAAGACAGATCATTCTCGTTCTTTGAGAAGACCTGTGGAAGTTTACTTCCCCGACTGATACGAATGCAGAGTGGCGCGTGTGGGCATTTTTCAGCCACTTCAATACAAAGTCCAGTAACACAACAGGAGGTGGCATGTGCTGGGCTCAGAGCAACCAAGGAATGCTTACACACTTTGTTCTGTCAGCAGGTGATCTCTGTCTGCCTCTTTCCATAACTGGTGGTAACAAGCTGCTGGCAACAAGCGATAAGAAGCTGTAATTATTTATTAGTTGAAAATAAGCGTATTGCAATGCTCTAGGTTATTGCTGATTGCCAGACAAATTTTGTGTTTTCTGTAATGTAGTCATAACTCAAATGCATGCTTTTTTCCTGTAGAGTTTTTTATTTCCTATGGAATAAGCCTGTGCCATAGGAGTTCCGGCAGGACTGCCTGTGTGTACCCACAAAACAATACTGCTTAATATTTTGCAGCATTAAAATATTCATATTTTCTTTGCACATGACCCTGTCTCTGGGTGGAGATCTGTTTTTTGTGTTTTCCTACTTTAGTGATATTTTAAAACCAAATTTGCACTCTGTCTTTGTAGTTGTATTTTGATAGTATATCTTTCTGATCAACGAATAAGAGTTGGAATACACTAGACTGAAAGTAGAAACTTTGGAAAATAATTGATTCAATTTATTTCATTGTCTGTTTTCTTCCCATCAGGGTTTTATGTGGGATGTGGCTGAAGAACTTAATGCAATGTTAGTATTTGCTGAACATAGATATTATGGAGAATCTTTGCCCTTTGGGAATGAGTCTTTCAGCGTAAGTGTCGTCTTTTGTCTTCTTTAAACGTGTTCTGTACAAGCATAATTCTGCTTATTGTAGTGCTTGCCAGTGTAATGACTGTTAGCCCGAGTAAGATTTAGATGTGCTATAAGCACACAACTATCCTGGTTTTGTAACTGTCAATTCTAGGATTAAAAAAAACATCTGAGCTTGTTACCAGGCACCGATTTAGCACTTGACAGCTGCTGTGGTGAATAGGAAGACTGCTGCTGGAAATCACTTCTGTGCTGCATGTGACCTGCTCTCTTTGTCCCAGGATTCCAAGCATCTGAATTACCTGACATCAGAACAAGCTCTGGCAGACTTCGCAGTACTGATTGAGTACTTGAAGACGACCATTGCAGGAGCCCGTTACAGTCCTGTCATAGCTATAGGAGGATCTTATGGAGGAATGCTTGCAGCCTGGTTTAGGATGAAGTACCCCCATGTGGTAGTTGGGTGAGTGTACTCATCCTGCTCAGACACAGCTGGCACTTGTTCCTTCCGTGCTATAAATATTACAGCATTGGGTGAAATACCATAATTTAGGCTGGTTTGAGTTTTTTGCTAATGGGAGAAGGAATTAAGCTACCTTGAATTTGGGAAGAGGCCCTGTTTGCCTACTAAAGACAGCTGTAGGTCAGCAGGTACTGGATGGTGCCTATTTTCAGGGCTACCTGTTAGTTTTGTAAAAACAATTACTATGAACACTGACTTTGCACCTAATATTTTTAGGGTCACTAGGCTTCCTGGTGACTTCAGGCAGGTCTTTAATCTCTTGAATGCCTTAGTTCTCCTCTGGGAAACAAGATTAGTCATTCCCCTACCTTCGTCTGCTAAAAGTGTAGATTTTTGTGGACAGGGGCTCTCTTCAGCTGAGTTTGCACAATGCTTAGTGAGAAGGACCTAGGTGCTAGATGAGAGTGAAAAATAATAAAGTAAGCAAGTCTGAATTTCTACTTTATGTATTTACTGATATCTTTGTACTAGGGTCCAAGACTTACTTTGCATGCGGACCTATGGAATAGTTTTGCAAGGTTCACCTATGACTCAGTGTCCAAGCTGAATTAGAAATGCTGCTTAGATAGTGGCTGCGGGGAGGGTATTGACCAGAGGACGGGAGTTCACTTTGCAGGGTTTAGCACACATGTGGTTTTTCCAAACAATCTTTCTATGTCCCTTTGCAGAGCTCTGGCAGCCTCTGCCCCAATCTGGCAGTTTGGTGATTTGGTTCCGTGTGGCACTTATTTCAGCATAGTGACTAATGATTTCAAAAAGAGTGGGACAGGCTGCTCAGAAAGCATCCGGAATTCTTGGAATGCCATTAACCACCTTTCCTCAACAGGTGAGACCTCACCAATAGTTTTTCAAAGGGTCATAATGTTCAGGATTGTGTTATGACTTCATAAAATCAGCAAGTTTATGTATGGCTTTCACCCATATATGTATTGATTTTTTTTTCAAACTATATTCTTAGTACCGAAAACTGCCAAATGAGCTTAGCATTATTTTTTAAATGTCTGTTTTGTTGGATCACAAGCTTAGTTCACACTTGGTGTGATTCAGAATCCAGGTCCAAAACATCCCTAAGGTCAGACAGGAGCCGCCTCCAGGACAGAACCTCAAGGCTTGTATTCCTTTCTGACAAAGTAGGCCAGGTAGTAGTTACTCTAAAAAAAAAAAAAAGAAGTTTGAATACTAACTGAGGCAATCAGGTATGGAAAATCACTTCAGTCTTTATGGATTCAATGCTAGGGACTGAGGACTGAGTTGGACTCAATCATCTTAAGAGTCTTTTCCAACCTAAATGATTCTGTAACTACCTGAAAGGATGCTGTAACGAGGTGGGTGTTGGTCTCTTTTCCCAGGTAACAAGTGATAGGACAAGAGGAAACAGCCTCAGGTTGTGCCAGGGGAGGTTTAGGATGGATATTAGGAAAAATTTCTTCACCGAAAGGGTTGTCAAGCATTGGAACAGGCTGCCCAGGGCAGTGGTGGAGTCGCCATCCCTGGAGGTATTTAAAAGACATGTAGATGTGGTGCTGGGGGACACGGCTTAGCGGTGGGTTTGTCAGTGTTTGGTTAATGGTTGGACTCGATGATCTTAAGGGTCTCTTCCAACCTAAATGATTCTATGATTCTATATCAGATGAGGTTGCTGTACAGCAAAGGAATTCAGTTTTTTTAAAATAAATAGTTAACTTCAGTTCAGTGTCCTAAAGAGAAAGTCTGGTATGAGGAGTTAGCTAACTAAAGCGATGAATTCCAGATGGATGAGTTCTAGACCAGATGAAATAATGAAAGGAAATGCTGGCAGAGTCCCAAGAGATCTATCTATATTAATAGTCCTTGCACTGTGAGATACCTGGTTTGAAGTTTTTCCTTTTGTTGGAAGAAGCGTGCCCTGATGTTACTTCCTATCAAAAAAATGCCAAATGTCTTGTAAATCTGTCTTTGCTTTTTTAGATAACATTATCTTAGCTGTGACATACCCATATGCTGAAGTATGCAGATTGTATTCCTCTTCCCTTAGAGGCGCTGTCTAAAACTCGATCTGCTATGCTTGCTGTATGTGGAATAATTTCACCAGTTTAGTTATGCTAAGGAAAAATATTTTTTAGCAACAGCACAACTGATCTATGTGTTAATGGTGCAATACATTAAATATTTTTTTTTGTTATTAAAGATGCAGGTTTACAGTGGCTTTCCAGCACGTTTCATTTGTGCAGCCCATTAAAAAATCTTCAGGATGCTGCTATATTGAAAAATTGGCTGAGTGAAACATGGATAAACTTGGCTATGGTGAACTATCCCTATAAAGCGGACTTCTTGCAGCCTCTGCCAGCTTGGCCTATAAAGGTAATTGAGAACAAATGTCTTGTAGAATTGACCATTCGGTTTAACTAATTCTCTCTCTCTCTCCTAGTCTGCACCTTTTCCTTTATTTTTCGCTCTGTAGAACCAACATGGCTGAAAAGAGAACCAGGGCAATATCTTCTTGTGCATCTACTGCTTTGTTGACTAACTGCCACTTGTAGGGCTAATAGTTTGCATCAAGAGCCCAGAAGAAAAGTGCCAGGGGTTACTGAAAAAACTCAGCTGTCCTGCAGAGTTGTTCAGAGGAGCAGAAATGTTGCACAAAAAGCACGTGGAATTAGAACTTCTAATGCCAGGCTTAGCTGGCAGGGCTTGCAATTAAAGAGAAAGTTTTGAGCCTACGTCCTTTTTGATGTGGGAGAATTGGTGAGGGAGGAAATGTGCATCCCCACAAATTTATTCCTTGCAGGGTTGGTCACTTTTCAAAGCAGAACCTCTTCACACTTGCAGACCTTCACTTGTGCAGTTCTGTTAATCTCAGTGCTTTCTCCAAGATTTCTGTTTTCTTGGAGTGTTTTTAGTCTTTTAAGACCGTGGCTGAATTTCCCTGCATGGCTTTGGGTTACTGTGTATGGCAGGTAAGCTAGATAAAATACTAGGATTTTTGGCTAAACGGTGGTTAGATATAAAATAAAGAATTTCCCTTGGGTAGAACTGCCTGATGGAAGAGGGGAGGGACATTAATCTGTCCTATGTGTATGTCTGCAAAGGGCAGTATGAATTCCTTGAAAATTATTTCTGCTTTGTTATCAGTCTGACGCAACTTAAGAGGTGTGCTCACATTCACCACTGTCCCCACTGTGTCTGTTTGACTGAGGTATAAACCTACAATAGAAAATGCTAATGTATGAAATCGAGTTATTTAAGCTGTTCAGATACTTTTTTCTGGAACAGAATCTCTAATCTGACACTGAGGGTGAGAAAGCAGGGAAAAATGTATTTGAGTAACTGCTATATATGTATGGAACTGATGTACTGGTTGTACGAGTTGTGTCCTAGGTTGAGATTTTGAATTAAACTCTACCCGAGATTGCTCTTAATTTTTCATTGGTGAAAGAGTGCTTTGTTCCACCTCATATTTTCCAAACACAAAGAACTAAGAATTTTGCAATGCTGCGGTACAAAAACATTAGAGCTTTCCTTACATGGATGTTTCCTTTTGTACTACGGCAGACTGCAGGGAACTCCAATCTATATCTAGAGCTTCTTTGTTATATATTTGCATGTGTTATCTTTCATTAGAGGAGCTAAATGCTCTTTATAAGTATTTAAAGAATGGGAAATGGATTGAAAAGCTTGGTGAATGAAATATGAAGGTCGCACTGTTTTTAAAGTTTTAATCAGGAAATGTAAAGTTTCAGGTTCCTCACAGTAGCCTGGAGAAGAGAAGGCTGAGAGGGGACCACATCAATGCTTATCAATATCTAAAGGGCGGGTGTCAGGAGGATGGGGCCAGACTCTTCTCAGTGGTGCCCAGCAACAGGGCAAGGGGCCACGGGCACAAACTGGAGCACAGGAAATTCCATCTGAACACGAGGACAAACTGCTTTACTTTGAGGGTGGCAGAGCACTGGCACAGGCTGCCCTGAGAGGTGGTGGAGTCTCCTTCTCTGGAGATATTTAAAAGCTGCCTGGATACGTCCAGCCTGCTCTGGGTGACCCTGCTTTGGCACGGGGTTTGGACTCGATGATCTCTGAAGGTCCCTTCTAACCCCTGTTGTTCTGTGATAGTGTCACGCACTACGCGAATGGAATACTGCTTTTTGTGATAATGCCCAGGGTATATCACTGCATAAAAGAAGCTTTCTGGAAGTGGTCTGACTGTACCTTGAAAAGAAATTTATATCCTATCAGGTATTATGTATTAATCTTTATTTCTTATAAATTTAGACTCCCCCTTCTCTATTCGTTGCAGGAAGTCTGCAAGTTCTTGAAGGATCCCCGTCTTTCTGACAAACTGTTGCTGCAGAATGTTTTCCAGGCAGTAAATTTATACTACAATTATTCAGGAGAAGCCTCATGCTTAGACACCTCTGAGACTGCAACGAAGAATCTGGGCCAGTTGGGTTGGTACTATCAGGTACACACTCTTTTCTAAGAGTTTTTTTTCTATGCACTCTTTTCTAAATTGCAAATGGGTGAGGGTTTTTTGAGCTAGAGCTGATGAGAATTGTCAGGTCATTTAGCTGTCAATATATTGCACCAGATGTGATTGATGTACTGATGATAAATGTAATCATGAAGCAAGTGTGATTGTAGTGGGGAGGGTGAGGAAGAAAAGAAGTAGCTTTCCCAGGAGGTTTACGTTGTCTCTTCGTTATCTAGCTAATTGTTGAGTTTCAGCTCTTCATATAGACTGGAAAACTATCTTCTTGGTCTCTAATCCCCCCATCCCAGCTGTCCACCTCAATTTGTACATGAAAATATGTCAGGATGTGTTGATACTGATTTCTTTCAACTAAAGCTGTTTATCCTGTAGCTCACCGAGACCCAACCTTTCTCACCAAGTAGGTAATAAAAATACAGATCCCTGTGGTAAGGGGTGCAGGGCATTACTAAGCACATGCAACACTGTTATATACAGTCTCTTCTGAAGAGCAGAGCAGCTGCTTCCAGAAGCAAGGTGTTAAGAATTTGATGTTCAGGTTGCGACCATCTGCTCTTGGCTACTGTCTCCCATGTATTTGTTCTGCGCAGTCCCAGGAGATAATGCAGGCTTTATAAGTTCTCCTCCGAGAAAGGAGGGAAACACCATATGGGTGACAAAGAATATGGCAGCTGGGCTCATCAAAACAACTCTGCAGTGTTTTCCCTGCCTGTTTCTGAAGGCATGTGGGAAAGGGGGCAAGTAGAACAGATTGTGAGTTAGCCCCCACCATGGCAATTAATCTGTGTTGCTTCCAGGATATATTTTTTCTTTTTTAGTTAGTATCACTAAGGTGTCAAAGAATAGTTTGTGTGAAAGATGAAGCTTTTGCTTGGTATCTACAAGAACGGCCAGAAAGAGGATCTGGGGAACTGCAGGCCTGTCAGTCTGACCTTCGTGCTGAGGAAGGTCATTTTTTTTTTAGCGCAGGTTTTAGAGCAGGTCATCTTGAGTGCCATGACATGGCGTGTACGGGACAACCAGGAGCTCAGGCCCAGTCAACAAGGGTTCGTGAAAGGCAGGTCCTGCTTGACCAGCCTGATCTCTTTCTGTGAGAAAGGTGACGAGCTTAGTGGACAAGGGAGACGCTGTGGGTGTTGTCTACCTAGACTGGAGTAAAGCCTTTGACACCATTTCCTACAGCACTCTTCTGGAGAAACTGGCTGCTCGTGGCTTGGATGGGTATATTATTTGCTGGGTAAAAACTGGCTGGAGGCCCGGGCCCAGAGAGCGGTGGTGAATGGAGTTAAATCCACTTGGTGGCTGGTCACAAGTGGTGTTCCCCAGGGCTCAGAGCTGGGGCTGGTTCTCTTTAATATCTTCATAAATAATCTGGATGAGGGGATTGAGTGTACTTCAGTAAGTTTGCAGATGACACCAAGTTGGACAGGCGTGTTGATCTGCTTGAGGGTAGGTTGGCTCTGCAGAGGGATCTGGACAGGCTGGATCGATGGGCTGAGGCCAGTGGTATGAGGTTCAACAAGGCCAAGTGCCGGGTCCTGCACTTGGGTCACAACAACCCCATGGACGCTACAGGCTTGGGGCAGAGTGGCTGGAGAGCTGCCTGGTGGAAAAGGACCTGGGGGTGTTGGTGGACAGCCGGCTGAATATGAGCCAGCAGTGTGCCCAGGTGGCCAACGGCAGCCTGGCCTGTATCAGGAACAAATGTTGTGTGAGCTCTTTTATTGAAATACTGCACTAACAGCTGTTGGACAGTCTCCTGGGAATACATCTTGTTGCCCTGCTCTTTCTTTCAGGCTTGCACCGAGATGGTGATGCCCATGTGCACGGATGGGGTCAATGACATGTTCGAGCCTCAGAAATGGGACTTTGAAGCACTTTCAGAAGAGTGTTACAGGCTGTGGGGAGTGAGGCCTCGCCCCTCTTGGATTCTTTCTATGTATGGAGGGAAAAACATCAGTTCACACAGCAACATCATCTTCAGGTGAGCCTTGTTTCAGCTTCTAGAGTTCTTCCATCAGCTTGGGTGGTTAGTGCGGAGAGCCTGGCCTAAGTAGCAAAAGGATCTGTCTGCAACTTTCCAGCTGAATAAATGATGGGCATGCTTTGTGTTGCTCTTGAGAGTAAAACGGTCAATGTGCAGTGGCCAAAGCAGCCAACTGTTCTGTCACTGCCTGTGTGACTCTAAAAGAAGAATCTGGGTTGGGATTCTGCCAAATGTAATTTTCTTTCCATGTGGGTTCCTTCTTATCTTGTGGCCAAGGTCCAGGTTTCCCATGCTGGTAAATCCGTCCGGCTTTTCTGAAGCCAAAGCAGTGTCTCTTTCACATAAAGGAAAGTCTAAACAAGCTCTAGCTAACACAGGATCTCGATCACTAGAATTGTTGCTCTGGGTGATAGCCTTGTGGAGGGGCTGGCGTGACATTCCTTTTTCTCTTTGATACAGAAAAAAGAGAAAAGTAACGTGGGGAGCTTTCCTGTCACTGCCAATTGCCCTTTTCTTTTAGTGGTAATTAGGCAAGTTTCAACAAACTTGTGTAAGATGCAAATCCAGAGAGATGTTTCCATTCTAGCAAGAAGTCATACTGGTAACACAGCAGAAGTTTGTCTGAAACACCTTTGTATGTGGACACAAAAAGAAAGAAATGTTTTAGTCTAGTGCAAAAACTAGCGCATGTTGCTTGCTTTCTACCCAGCCTTCACTTTTCTTATTTTGAAGATTAAACTCCCCTTTCTTTAAAGGGAGGTTCATGTAGCTGTGCTTCTGTGAGGTGATACAGAATTTTGAACAGCGAAGTACTGGCTGTTCATCAGGTCGTTATGTGGTGGGGAGGCATTTAATAAACCCACTGAAGCCGATGCTTCGGGAGTTCTGACTTGATCTGCTCGTTACCCGCTGCGGGCAGCTCCTGGATGTGTATCCTCTGTGCTCTGGTTAAAATTGTGCAAGACCTCTTCAAAAAAAAGCAAAAAAACAACAAAAAAACCACCCCTGCCACTTTTTTAAACAAAACTCAAGATTAGCCTGTTGGATTTGGTAAATAGGTATGTATTTTAAAAGTAGAAAGTCACTTGAATTGGGGATTATTCTCTGGATTTCAGCTGTTAGTGTTGGTCTGTTTGGCTCCAAAGGCCTGTTGCTTTCCTTTTGTTTGTCTCTTGCTGTTTGTGTCCCAGCAGGATGTCTGCTCTAGAGTGAGAAATTCCACCCTTTTTGGGAAAACTTTTTAATAAAAAAAAAAATTGTGTTGGTTTAACTTAATTTCTGCAGTGATGCTTATTTCCAAGGCTTCACAGCTCTGTACAGTAGAAATCCGCTTTGTAAGCGATAGACAAGCAAACAAATCGAAGTGGTTAAGAATTTATGCCAGCTGAAGGAGCTTGAAATGAGAAAAGCTTGAAAGCAACCAAATGAATGAAGAAGTAGTGCTGTGCACACAAAGCTTTGGATCTCAAGCTGGGTTGTTTCTCTTCAAACAAATACATTGTCAACACTGTACATTTTGTATAAGAGCCTTTTATCCTCGAACAATGCGGAGTGCTTTACAAAAAATATCCCTGTGTTTACCCGGGGATGTGGCTCCCTGTGGGGTAAAAAGCACTGCGTTTGAAGTGTCAGGCAAGTTGCACAACAGTGTAGTGCAGGAAGGAAAGGATACTCCATCTAACCAGAGCCACGGTGGGGTGGATTTACCCAGCCGCAGTGGGACTTGGTCTGGATGCTTAAACTGGTGCTGCCGCTTCTCCCTCTCTGAGCAGTGCGTCACTCTGCAGTCACACCGTCTGGTATGTGTTGTATGATACCGACGCAGGAATCTCCAGTGCCACTTTGGTACCTTCTCGGAGGAATGGAGTGTGTGAGCGGTTACTTAGGCTGTAGGCAGATATTACTTGCCTGTCCTGGGCAGCGCATCTTTATTAAAACACTCGTTTGAGGAAGGTGGGGTTTTCAGAACCCTTTGTCTTCCAGCAATTTCCACTCCTGATACTCTTACTGGAACATGCCGTGTGCTTGGTGTGCAAGTGCCACACTGTGGTGGGAACGGCGTTGTAATGCTGTTCGTATACATGTGGTGGCAGAGAGCTCGTAGCAGTTGGCAGTGTCTCATCATCAGCATACTGTGGTCGTCAAAGTCAGCTCAGGTTCTATCAGACAGTACAAAATCTGGCGTGCACAGTCTAAAACCTGATATTTTTCAGTCTGGATGGATCACACACCCCTAGGTTGTGTGCTTCTAAGTTAGGGCACTCACCTCTCCAGTTCTGCACTGGCAGGGCAGAGGCAGAAGGTGAAGGCGCTGTTTTGAGAGATACCGATGTGCAGAAGGGGGGGGATTGTTACCATAAAAGAAGGGAATGGAGGAAAAGAAGAGAAAGCAGAACAATGCCTGGCTGAAGAGAAAAGGTGCAAGAACAAAGTTAATAAAGGGAAAGTTGGCAGTTGTGGAGAGTGGGTGTGTTAAAGGATGCAGGGACAGTGCTGCTGAGATTGTGCAGAACCTCTCCTTGTTCTGGGCAGGGCTGGAGGGCTGAGGAGGCTCTGAAGAGATGATAAGGAAGGGAACTGTTTGCTCTGGGACCCTATTTATGCTGTCAAGGAAACGTGATGACTTGAAAACAGGACTAGCATGATGATATTTTGCATTAGTTGTTTTTTGTTTTTTTTTTTTTCTGAAGCTCTACTTGCCTGGCCACAGCTGGAAAGGAATGGCTGACCCCTTTATTCTGTCTTTCCTTTTACTGCTTCTGTTTACATCAGGGAAACTCCTATAAGATGGGCAACTGAGTACTTACACGCAGGCTTAGTTTTAACACATAAATAATCTATTCCAGTTGGTACTGAATTATCTTATTCTGTAAAACTCTGTTAAGATTTACAATTATTTAGTGGTGACGCCTCCATCGCCCCCTCCTCTCAGCAAGTGCCACTTCCCAAACTGCGTCAGTGCCTCTGGTGCCGTCGTTTGGCAGGAGCTGCGGAGGACTCGGCCAGAAGCACCCAGAAAAGCCAGAGTCAGTGTCGTTTTCTTGTGCCATGCTTAGTTTCCACATGACTGGGACCAAAAGATCCAAGTTCATGTACATCTTGGGTCTCTCAGCAACTCATCCCCCTGTTGCCAAGGTGCTCTGCCGATTCAGGCGACCTTTTAAATCAAATGCGCTTTGCTTATTGGTCAGCCCTGTGTGCTTCTTGTTTTGCAGATACAAAATGTTTCTCTTCTCCTAAGTCATATTTAGCACCATTGAAAATAAAGAACTACAGAGATTCAAGATACTTGGGTTGGTTTTTTTTCAATGCAAAACCAAAGAAAGTGTTAGTTCAGACCCCATCAGGTTTTTATTCTCAGTTATTTCTACAGAACTCTTTTTTTATTCATTATTTCTTTCTGTTATTTTCTCGTGCTGCCATTGTGGTGTTCTTCTAGCTGCATATCTCAATGTCCGAGGATGTTTTAATTTCTTAGCACCTCCTAGAAATTTACACTGACTTAGAACAGTCCATCTCTGATGTTTCTTTTTGTGGGTAGGTCCAGCGTTTTACGTGAGGAGCAGATCTGGATTTGTGTAGTTCCATAAGTATATGGATGTTGCATTCTTTCTGCACGAGGACGGACCACATGTGGGAAGAATATTGTGGTAAAGGAAAATAAGAGGTAGTAGGGATCACTGGGTGAAGTCCGAAGCTAGGATTGAGAGATGGAAAAATCTCATTCCTGTTGAGCCATTGGCTTGCTCCATGGACCAGGTATTACTTGGAGTCAGATCCACAGTGCGAGGAGCCCTTTCATTGACTGGAGGTGAGGAAGGAGGGGAAGTAAATTGCATTGCGTTGTCCTGTCACAGAGGAAGAGGCATTGTAGACATTTTTGAGGGATAAAAACTTTAATATGGTGGTTATTAGAAATAAGGGGACTAACGGGAGGTACAAGCATTTCTTTGCAAAATCAGGTTGGCACCCAGCTGAGGCAGCAAAGGGTAGAACTTCCTGAAAATTCAGCTCTAAAGGGTCCGGTTGGTTATTAGTTTATGGCAGACTGTGAAGAAGAAAAGCAAAGTGCTTTGATTTGGGAATTTGGATGTATCTTAGCACAGGGGAACCTTTTATGACAATGACAGGTGGCAGCAGATCTATCTCCAGAGGCTGAGGCACTATTATAGGTTGTTATTTGAATTAGCAGATAATTAATGACGGAAGCATAGCCTTGCTTAAGCTGCTGATAGCTCCATGCCTCTGTTGAGAAGACTCCTCTCAGCAGAGGAGTGGGCTCGACATTGAGACAGAGCTGAGGTCTGTTTCTGTCTGTATACATATATGCAAAACTGGCAGAAAGTCAACGTGGATATGTTGGTGTGAGCTGCAGGCCCACCACTGGCTGCCGCGCAGACCTACCCTGATGAGGTGTTCTTCCCTTACAGCAACGGTGGCCTGGACCCATGGTCTGCAGGTGGGGTGACCCAGAACATCACCGATTCCCTCGTGGCAATCGTCATCCCAGATGGAGCCCATCACCTGGACCTGCGCAGCCGCAACCCTGGGGACCCCAAATCTGTGCAGCAAGCTCGAGCCTTGGAGATCTGCTACATGAAGCAGTGGATTGAAAAGGCCAGGCACAGCCACTGAAGTGGTACTACGACGACTATGGCCATTATACCTCTGTTGGCTTTGCTGGGAGCAGAGCCAGGCCTTATCGCACGGTCACCTGAGCATTTCACTCCTGCTTCCTCACCTGTGTTGCAGTGCTAACCGTTGCTCGTGCCCATGAGAGGAGCGGGCGGCAGATGGATGGAGAGCATTCTCAGATAATAAGCTGTAGTCAAAGTGCGTAGATTGAGCTGCCTGCCCTGGCTTGCTTTCCTCTTCTGCTCTTAAACGCTGTACTTTACCGTAACGTGAAGAATTTCTGTTCTAGGCTTGATGCCTTCCTTGCTGCGCTAGGTGGTTGCCCTGACTGCTGGCACATGCAGTGGATTAAATGGCAGCGCTGCTGATGATAAAAATCCCGCTGCCTTCAGTGGGAGTGAATTTCAGACATCCTCAGCTGGTGTAAGCTGTCACGGCAGGGGCATGGAGATAGTGGGGGAACAGCAGAATATCACAGTCTTACTGTGATATTTGGTGGAGGGGTAGGGAAGGCACGGGAGACCCGGCTGTGCCATTCGTAAAGAAACTAAACAGCCCTTACCCTTTGGAATCAATGCTGGAAAATAAGTTAATATCTTTTTTTTTTCCCCGCGTTAGTTTTCTAGCAGCTTATTAATCAAAGCTGCCTTAGGTGGCTTTTCCATTCTGCGCTGAGCTGAACGGTCGGGGCTGGGCCCGGACTCACTCTGCTGAGAACTGTCTGAGCGTGCACAATCTGCATCAGGGTTTTATTTCTTCCTTCGCTGTTTGTCCTAATCCTGAAATACCTGCCACTGTGATGATGGTTACCAAAGAAAACTCTGCGTATGTTTTGTACGTGTGTGTATATGCATGTATCCCCCCCAGACACTTCGCTTTTTCAAATTAGGAAGCTTTCGAAGCTATTCTCTTGAAGAGCAAATGTGACACTTGGATCTTATGAAGTGACAAATAATTGGGGCTGTGCCTTGTGTGGATTCCCTCCTCCCCCCCGTTCTGTGTATTGTTCAAATTCTGCATGATCTGTTTGCTGATGGCTCTTCAATAAAAGCCTTTTTTAAAAAAAAAAATTGTTTGCGGGACGAACTATTCAAAACACAGAATGCAGCTATCCTCTTGGATCAGCCTAAAGCCTGATGCTGAGCTCGACAGCCAGGTGCACCGGGCTTTCTGTAAGGCTTCCAAACCAGACAAACTGCCCTGATTCATGGGACAGCATATTTGACGTTAATAAATGGCTGGGGCAGTCCCCTCGTCTTCCAGCTTTGGCTTCATTCACACTGGAGCCCTTCTTCAGAAAGGGTTCTTTGCAGTTTAAAGGACAACTCTGTTTCAGAAAGACTCGGGGAAGGCTTCTCTTCCCCAGACTCTTAAAATTCCAATTCTGTTGAAAAGTTTCCCCAGCTTTGATGATACGCCTGATAGTTGAGTGTTTTCCTAAGACACCAGGTGGCCTTTTCTGTTCCCAGTCTCCTCCCATCCTCTGGGAACAAAGCAAAGCCAACACTGAAATTTTATCTCTTAATACACTCCTGTGCATCTTCTTTCCAATAGAGTTCCTGGCATTCCCTCGGCTTGTGCTAAACATGGCATTTTGTGTTCAGGCTCCGCAATCTGAACCTCTCATGCTCTTGAGCAAGGTAATTTCTTACGCGACTGTAGAGAACAAGGCCAGAGAAGAACCACCTGGGGAAAAAGAAGAGCTACGTAGAACCTGCCCGAAACCTGTTGACTGAAAGCTGTTGGCAGTCTCTTTTCCAATAATTCCAGTTTTTGGTACTCTGCTGTAAATACGCTCTTGCTTGTGTACTTTATAATGGCACAGTGGCCTTGATTTTTTTTGAAACAAAAATGTTTTATGATCAAGTGAATTACAGTCAAGTTTTTAGAAATAGCGTTTTATCTCCTTACATGTTTATTGATGTGTGGTAGTGTCCCGGGTTAGTGCAAGGAATGGAATCTGCAAGAGTAACTATAACTTTGGGGATCACAAAGGGTTTAACTGAGCAAGCAACAGCCTGGTCCAGCTGCTCCCGCTGATTGCTCAGGGTGCTGCTCCAAGTCCAGATCCTGGGGTAAACATTTCCCTGCTGTATGGAGAAGGACGTGGGGATATCCATGCATTGGGCTGGGAACAGCCCACGAGTTAACGGCCACTGTACATCCTAATCGGCTTGTGTCTCCTTCGCTCTCCCCTGCTGGCTGACTTACTGCCTCGGGAAACAGCTGCTTTGTTGTTTGGAAAGCGCTTTCTGGTTTCAATCGGCATAAGTAACTTAAACTTTCATCCTTCTTTTCTTGCTTTTTTCACTCCTTTCATAAGCAGAAAAAAAATGCCATTTTAGTAAAAAAGCATGCAATTTTCAATTTTTCATTTTGAGAATTTAAAACCAAAAATTGTTCGGTGTGGTTTTGTTTGTGGATTTTATTTTTTTTTAATTATTTTAAAAGTAATCTTACTATTCCATTCAGTGAGACTCTGATTCAAGTGCACTTTGGTTCATGTTCTTACTGCTTGGACCAGCTTATGAATTAGGTGACTGACTTCCGTTAATTTTTACGTGTTCTTCCTTTCTACATTTTTCCCTCTCGAGTAGTTGGAACTTTAGGTCTTATTTACCTTGGGCATTCAGGCTTCATCTTAAAATCTACGTAGACACCTCTGTACGCTACGGAGGGACTGTCTCGTGGTGTTTGGCTACCTCACCTAAACATTGGCTCTTCTGCTTGTTTCATGGTGAGAACAAAATGGCTGATTTCTCTTTCCAGGCATACAATGATGGGCCATAATTCACCTCAGGCTCGTGTGTCCTTGGCATGGGTCATGAATTACTGGAATTTAAAAATGTGTGTTTCCTGCTCATTGGGGAAAATGCAGAAGGAAAGAGAATGAATTATTTGCCCAAGGTGTGAATCTTACTGGTGAAACTGCAGTTTGTTTCAATAAAATGCAATAAAATAATGAAATGAGAGATTCTGGAACTGGATTTTGCTTTGCAAAGACATGGATTTTTATCCCTTGGCAGATTCAGAGTTCTGCAAATATATTGTCTTGTTTCTGCTTGACTCGGATGCAGAGGGAGGAAAACTAGTTAAGGTAATCCTCAAGGTGCCTATGGCAGTCGAGGTATCAGGTGATGATGATGAAGGTTGTGTGGATGGATCCGCAACGCTTTCTGACCCTGCAAGCGGGGGTTTTGACTGGGCTGTGTAGCCCAAAGAGCGAATTGGGCAGGTCTGAGGCTGTAGAGTCTCGCGTGGGAGCTAGAAAGCGTCTGCCAATAACTTGCTGTGTTTGTAGGTAATTTTAATTTTGCAGATCATCAAATACTGCATCATGAAAGGGGGCTAGAGAAGGGAAAGTCCCTCCAGGAACCTGGAATGTGGTTTCTAAACCACAGAAAAAGCGTATGCAAAGTGAGAATCAAGTTTTATCTCCCCTACTGTCTACCCACCCTGTTGCAGAGAATGTCACTACGCTTTAATGAAAGGGATTTCTTTTTTCTACCTCTGCTCTTAAAGAGGGTGTTTAGTGGTTATGAATCTAATCTCTAACGAGTGGCAACAATCATGAATGCCCTAAAAAGCTTTCTGCGTGCTAAAGATTTGCACGCTGACAGATGTTTTAGCTCCTTCCAGGACTCATGGTGGAATCATTGTGTGTTTCCGACGGTCAGGAGGATGCTCTGGAGCCCATAAGCATGGGGTTGAGAGAGCACAAGGCATCAAATACTCTAAGCCCATGTTTGTTGCTCTCCTCCTTTGATTCAGAACATCATCAGTGTGCTGTAACTGGGGGTGTGCGCTCGTGAAACCATGTTGGAGGAAAAAACCAGATTTTTTTTATGGTAGTTTGAGTTAAAAATAATGTGTCTGAAACTGCTCAGACTTGTCACCTGATGATACTTGCACTCACAGCCTTGACAAGCTTGAAGGGATTACGTGTATGAGAAGACCACCGTGGGGACAGACTCGTGCTTGTGTTGGAACAATAAAATAGGTCCTCGCAGAGCTGAGTAACACCTTCGCCTCATCCTTCTGAAATATGCAGCCGCTCCTTAAAATAGAAATCTTTCTGAAGTTGAAACCGTACGTGTGTGATTTGTACTCCCGAGGAACAATTTATAAATGCTCCTTTGGAAGGGTTGGTTTGAATCCCGTTCTTCTGTCCCGTGACTTCTGTCTCTGTCATTTGCCCTGATAGCGTCATCGGTGTTGATGTTTAGCACTTCACTAGGTGCTACTAATGTAGCCTCTAGATTTTTTATAATTTAGCCTCTTTGTGTGTTTTTAAACCAAAGCCTTGGTCTTACAAAAATGACCCTTTACAACTCCAGCTTCTTTAAGATTGTCCGTGTTAAAAAACCTAAAATGGTCTGTTTTGTCAGTGCAAGGTTAGCAGAAAAAGCGTGTTACTGTGTGTTACCTGAGCAGTGAAGCAAGGGCAAAAGATCTGAACCGAGGGTGGGATCTGGGGTAAGTTCACAGTGCTTAGGTGCTTTTCAAAATTCCCCTTCTACTGTTAAAAAAAAAAATAATCCCTATTTATTTTATCATTTAAAAGATGCTGGTCATCTTTACAAGATTGCAGCTTCTGCTGACATCAATAGTCTTGTGCTCTTGTATTATTCCGATTCCTTGATTCCACAGCGCTGCCCCTGGGCGCAGAGACACGAGCGTTGGAGCCCCAAGTCAGCCTTTCATTTTTCCCCCCAGCCCAACTCAATTTCACCAGCAAATCTGAATTTTTTTCCTTTTAGTGCAGTTTCCTTTTCTGTGTTCTTTCAATAATTGAAGCCCAGTGAAGAAATTGCTTTATAGCAGGAGTTACATGGCTGGCAGCTAACTGTATGCCACCCTGAGCCTCCCCGAGGTGGGGACCTGCTCTGTCCCCTCTGCAGCCCCGCGGTGGAGGTCCCCGTGGTCCTGGGGCGCGATGCAGAGACAGCAAATGCCCACAGCAGTGAAGAGCGAGAACGTGCGCCTTTAGCGTGGCTACCTCATATTTGTGCTCCCCAAGGTGGTGATAAGCTACAACAGCCATTGCTTATCTTGCAGTTGGGTTTTGGGTGCCAGACATGAACATTTCGTAGAATCGTAGAATCATAGAATTGCCCAGGTTGGGAGGGACATTTCAGATCACCGAGTCCAACCATCAACCTAACTCTGACAAAAACCATCACTAAACCATATCTCTAAGCACCACGTCTGCGCAGCTTTTAAATCCCTTCAGGGATGTTGCCTCAACCGCTTCCCTGGGCAGCCTCTTCCAATGCTTGATAACCCTTGCAGTGAAGAAATTTTTTCCTAATATCCATCCTAAACCTCCCCTGGCACAACTTGAGGCCGTTTCCTCTTGTCCCGTGGCCTGTTCCTTGGGAGAAGAGCGTGACCCCCCCTGGCTCCCCCCTCCTTTCAGGGAGCTGCAGAGAGCGAGAAGGTCTCCCCTCAGCCTCCTCTTCTCCAGGCTGAACACCCCCAGCTCCCTCAGCCGCTCCTCACCAGACTTGTGCTCCAGACCCCTCACCAGCTCCGCTGCCCTTCTCTGGACACGCTCCAGCCCCTCAATGTCCTTCTTGCCGTGAGGGGCCCAAAACTGGACACAGCCCTCGAGGTGGGGCCTCGCCAGTGCCCAGTGCAGGGGGACGGTCACTGCCCCAGTCCTGCTCAACTACTACGTTTGGGTCCTACTACTACTCCACTTGGGTGCCAGCTGGCGGTTGGGGTGCTTTGGGTGTGACACATGGGCATCTCCCTACTGGGAGTTGTGTTTTCTCTGAGGCGTCAGTGCTGTATCCGAGCGTTTCCCTGGGTGGGGGGGGAGGGCTCCGGGGGGCGGGCGGGGGCGGCTGCTGCCCGGCTCTCGGGGGCTTTCCCCTCCGCTGGCGATTTGCAAAATCTTTTAGTTCCATCCCCCAGTTTAGAAAGTAAGGGCAGCGAAACACTGAGACCGGGAATAGCAAATCCCTTCCGTTTGTCTTGTTGTTTTCTAATGTATGCGACCTCTCTGGGTGGTTTAAGCGGTTTAGGTACTTTCTATAAAAGGGATCTTTTAATGACAAAACTAATGTGATTATCTTACCGAGTGTGAGAGGCGTATTCAAGGTTTAAAGAAAATCTGTTAGAATAGCTGAATGTATCTGCTTAATCCTTTCTCTAATGTGGGTGGACAATGCTCTGGGAAGCAATTGGTCTTTCTTTCTTGGAGTAAATGCCTGGTCTCCAGAGGTAGGAACTTGTTTGCAGCTTTTTATACCCTTACGCTTCACCTTCTAGAGAATACAAAGGCGCAGGAGAGAGGCAGCGAGCTTTGAGAGGCCAAGTTTTTCCTCGAATAGCCGGGGGTGTAACCAATACGGGGCCAATTCCGGCAGGCGGCCGAGCACCCTCCGCTCCCTTTGACTGCGACCTGAATAGAGGGATCCTCCTTTTGCCCTCCCGCAAAACCGCGTCCCCCGGCAAACGTGACATGCAGAAGCGCCTTCTCCTTTCTGAGCGTGCTGGGGTGACGGGACCCTGCCTGGTTTTGTGTGTCGGGTGAGCAGCCTTTCCCAGGCGCATCCTGGGCTTTGGAGAATTCCCCCAAGGTCCCGTTTTCTGTATCAACGGCCGTGCTCGGACAGGGAGGACAGGAGCGAGGGGTGATGCTGCGGGACGGATGATGCTCTGTGGCTGGATGATGCTCCGTGGCTGGACCTCGGCTGGTACCAGCCTGGCGTTGCTCAGCTCCTCCACTGTTCATAGGTCTGTTCTCATGAGTTTTTGTTTTCCCCGTGTCCCTCTGGATACACAGGTCTTAGAAACATTAGGGAATCCTGTTGTCTGTGACAGCAAGATAGGTAGAACCCCCCACCTTGCCCAAGTATTTAAAAGAGCGAGTAGTGGCTCTGGGACTCTTTAGTAGGTGGATTTGGCTTTATAGCAGAGGCAAACAGGTTGTATTCTGTAATTTGTTATAAACATAACCAAAGCAGCACATAAGGAGGGAAAGGATATCGAGCTGCTGCCTTTCCCAGTTTGAGTGACACGTGCTGTCTCCTCTCACTGCCCAGCAGTGACACAGGGAAAAGAGGCACCTCGGCATCAGTGTATCCCCTCCATGGAGACAGGCACCGAGCTGTAGCCCTACACGCTCCTCTGGCCGCCCGGGCCGTGCCGTTGGCACTGGGTTCTCTGCTGTGGAGACTGACGGTATTCAAGGACTTGGTGCACAACCTAAAAACCAGTCCCAGCTTGTATCAAACTCTGAATTTTCTGAAGGAGGAGAAAGAAATTTGTGCAGATGATGCTTCAGCATCTCCCCAGCAGGCTGCTGTACAACCAGGACTCACGGGGTGGTTTTGATTGAAAGAACCTCAGGAGGTCTCTGGTCCAACCTCCTGCCCGCAGCAGGGTGAGCTACAGGGTCACACCAGGATGCTCAACGATGTGTCCAGCTGGATCCTGAAAACCTCCAAGGATGGAGCCTGCACAGCCTCTCTGGGCATCACGCTGCACTGTCGGCGTGGTGGAAAAGTCTTGTATCTAGTGTGAACCTCTTGTTTCAGTTTACGTGCGCTTTTATCCTCCCACCAGGAGTCATTATGAAGACCATGGTTCTGTCTTCTTGATGACCCCCATAGGGATTGAGGGCTGCTGTTAGATGTCCCCAGAGCTCTTCCTTTTCCAGGCTGAACAAGTCCACCTCCCCCATCCTCTCCTTACAGGCCAAGTGCTCCAGCCCCAACCATTCCAGTGGTCCTCCCCAAACTTGCTTCAGATGATCAATGTCTTCCACTGGGAGACCTCAAACTGAACGCAGCATTTGATTTGTGGTCACCAAGCACCGGCTAGAGGGGGATGATCCCTTCCCTGGATCTCCTGGCTCTGCTCCTGTTCATACGGCCCAGGAGGCTGTTGGTCTCTGCTGCCAGGACACACAGCTTGATGTCCACCAGGACCTTTTCCACAGAGCTGCTCCTCAGGCTGTCAGCGCCCAGCCTGCATCACTGCAATGGGTCCTTCCTTCCCAAAGGGGCAGGACTTTGTGCTTGGTCTGGGTGAATTTCATGAGGTTCTTGTCTCCTTCCTTCAGCACGTCTATCTGAATGGCCACCGTTCCTTGAGTGTATTAACTCTTCCTCCAACCTGGTGTTATCTGCAAGGGTAAGAAATACCAAATAAAACCTTGAAACCTGAGAAGAACATGTTTTCTTTTTTATCTCTGTGTAGAAGGTATGCCTGGACTAGTCTTGAAAGCACTTGTTCTCTAAAGTACTTGCAACATTGAAAGGATTGCTTCTTTCTTGACCACCTTCTCGCTGTCTGCATCCCTACATCAATTCTTCCATGGATTCTGCAGCTGAGATCAGCTGCCAGGACAAGGGAGGAAAGCCCCACGCCGCTCTGCGCTCAGAGCCCCGACATACAGCGGGGCTTTTAGATGTGCCTTGCTGCAGGGCCTGCTGTCATACGGATGAGCTTTGGAAGTGACGTTCAGTGACCACAGCTTCCAACACTGGGCTTCCCTGAGTACCCAGAGCTCTGCTTCCACACCCGCACGTGCCATCGGTTTGATAAGAAGCAACTCAACACCTTGCCGTGTCTAACGCCTGTTGGTGTTCCTCCAAGCACCTCGCTGGTTTGCTGGCTGCCCTTAGCTTCTTGGCTGAGGCAGGCTCTGGTGATTGTAGGTTTGGGGTTTTTTTTGTTCGTTTTTTTTTTGTTTGTTTTTTGTGTGTGTATGGTTGGACTCGATGATCTCAAAGGCCCTTTCCAGCCATGAAGATTCTATGATTCTATGTGGAGCCCCATTCCTCTGGTCCAAGGGGAGAACGGTGGTCTCCCTCTCCATGAAATGTGTGTGTATGTATGAGCATGCATGGGGGAAGAATAGTGTTCCTCCTCCAGAAAGAAAGGAATGAGCTTCTCCTCCCCGCTTGCAGCCTGCTGATGCCTCCAACCTTGCAAGCTGGGGTCTTCAGCTGCCCCTTAACATTTCGCCATGAGCGGACAGGAGAGGAAGCGAGGGATGTTATTTCCTTGCAGAGACCAGTCCCCCGTTCTCAGTCACCACGAACGGGGCTACTAAAAGAGGCCAGGCCCTCCTGGGTCACGCTGGAGGAGAGCAGGGGCTCCCACCTTTCCTCCCCACAGATGAAGCCAGCCCTCGCTCCGCAAACGAGACTAATAAATGTCGGGGCAGCGGGAGGTGAGTGCAATCAAGTGCGAGAGCCTGAGTTATAGCGGTAACCTGCTGAATTCCTGGGTCACAAAGTAATTTACAGAACAACCCTAATGTCATTCAATAATTATTCAGACAGGCCGGCCCCCGGGGGGCGCAGCCTCCCGCTGGCTGTATTATTAATACCATCAACAAGCAGCAGGATGTTGGTGTGAAGAAAAGAACCACAACACAAGTGTGTGAACCGAAGGAACAAATGGAAACCGGTGTTAATAGGATATTGTACTGCTCCCTCATGAGCAAAAATAAATAAATAAATAAAAAATCTATCTATCTATCTTGTCCTAGCAAGTCGTTCAGCGAAATATGAGTGTGTCCCCTTATGCTGGCAGTGAAAACGGCTCGCGGCAGCTTGCGGCAGAAGGGGAGGCAGATCGGTGTGGCGGTGGCTGCCCATCGGTATCTCCCAGCCTCTGCGATAGTCCCCATGGAGACTGAACGGGGGCGGGAGGAGGGGGGAGGTGGTTTCCAAGCGCCCCAGAATAATTTAAATTAATATCCAGTGAACAATGTAAACCTTCTCTTTGACATGGCGTGGGAATAGGCAGTCGCAGCGCTGGAACTGGGTCAGCTGAAAGGGAAGGTAGTGCCTCAGCCCGGGGTTTGATCAGCGGAGTAAGCCAGGGGCTCGACCTCTGCTACCTCAGTCCCTCCCTTCCCCTCCCGCCCCCCACCCCGTCCTCCAAAACATCTAGAAATGGCAGCAGATTCCCTTTGGAAACTTCTCTTCTTTGGGAATGGAGACTTCCTGGATGAAGAGGACGTACGTGAAACCTGAGAGCAGGTGTAGAGGGCAACGTCTTCTGCGACACCTACGGCCCCCGCCACGTGGGTGCCGGGAGATGCAGGTGTCGACAGCGTAGTGCTGCCACAGCTGCAATTTTGAACCATTTTACGTCACCGCTTTGGGTTTTGTGGCCCTTCCTCACCCAGCTGAGGCGCTGCGTGGCCTGAAGTTTGCTGCAAAGGTGCAACAAGGAATTAGATGGGCAAAGCCTGAAGTGAGTCAAGCCCCAGGTAACCTGTGAGCTGTTTCTCAGCTGGGAAATGACGGCGGAGGGCTACTCACGACGCTGCTTTCATCTGGTGCGCGCCGCTAACAGACAGACAAGCAAAACCTCCCCAGCTTCGACCCTTCCTCCTGCAGAGGATGACACTGTTTAATTAAACACGGGGGTAAATGTTTCTCAAGGGCATTTCAAGGCTCAGAGAAGGCCTCCTGGCCATCACCTCAGGGAGATAATCTGCTATCAGCAGATGTTGGTTTATAGCAGAAGAGGTTTTGCCTCAGAGCTGTTCCTGTAACACAGCAATAGAGCTGGGCTGTGGCCTCAGGCACTACCTGAGGTGGGAGATCCATGTCCTCATCTGATCCACCACGTGCATGGGAGAGACGTCACTGCGGAGACCGGGAAGCAACTGTTGTCCCCAGCTGTGCGTGGAGCCCTCCTGGAGCATCACTCTGCCCACAGACCGAGGCTGAGCTTGTTACGGGAGAAGTTGCATCAACACTTTGACTTGAGGTATGAGATGAGCTCTTTGGTCCTTAAAACTGCAAAATGAGTAAATCTCCACAAAATGGCACAGCAAAAAAGAAGCTGGCCATGTGGAGCTGCCCGGTGGTAGGCAATGCCCTGGACCCATGGGCTGGTGAACTGGTTCATCCTCCGCTGGGAGTGCTTGGCACGTGAGGAGCGAACGTGGGTCTATCTGCAGAGGTGTCCATGACCCAGAGAAGCCCTTATGGCTGTAATGAGACCCTTTGGCTGCAGCGTTGGACAAATTATAAGTGCGTTACTGGGTCAGGAGCTGCCAGAGCACGGTCTGGAAGGCTCTCACCTCCCCAGCGGAGACAGAGTGGAGCAGTGCCTGTGACCTGTCTTCACATTTCCTATCAGAAAACAAAGCGTGCAGGGTGGCTCCCTTTTCCCATCTGTCCCAGCTTTGGCCAATTCACTGCTTTTTCACAGTTTAGGTAGAATTCAGATGGCTGTTTAACTACATCAGAATTAGAACAGAGGTCCAGCAGCCGACAGAATCATAGAATTGTCTACGTCGGAAGGGACCTTTGAGACCATTGAGTCCAACCATCAACCTAACACCGACAAAAACCATCACTAAACCATGTCGCTAAGCACCACGTCCACCCATCTTTTAAATACCTCCAAGGAATATAGGATAGATGTTCATCGGCCCAGGAGAGGTGCCCCTGAACCTACAAAGCCACCAGACTGGAGACCTCCAGAAGTCCAGCAGGAAGGCATTGAATGTACTTAGGGAATACAGGGATAGATAGTCCTATAACTGGATGGATGCCCCATCACTGGAAGTGTTCAAGGTCAGGTGTCCCTGCCCATGGCAGGGGGTTTGGACTAGTTTGGACTAGTCTTTGAAGGTCCCTTCCAACCAAAACCATTCTGTGGTTTTGTGGTTCTATGAAACACATGCAGATGGGATCTCCAGCTGGGAACTGGGGGAATCTAGGATCGACGAATGTGTCCTACACCCACGGTGAGCAGCCACAGCCTGAGGTTTGAGAAGAAGCTCAGCCACAGAAAATGCTTTAGTGGCCACAAACGACTCCTCTTTCTGTGGCCTTTTTCAATGTTTGGCTTGTGCTGTTTTCAATTTTTGGTTTTGCTTTGATTTTATGGCGCCAGTGCCCAGCAGGCAGACAGGAGAGCCACGGCACACCGTGGGCATCGGCGGCAGGAGGTGCAGAGGGCTTAGTTTTAGACTCTGGGCCCTTGCTCTTGTTCACAGTTTAGTAATAAATTGCTGGTGACATCCACCCCGCCTAACCTCCCTCCTTGACTCCTCCCACACGTGCCACCGCCAGAAGTGGCTGGAATTTTGTGCCTGTGCTGCTTTTCTTGGTGGAACCCATGAAAAAAGGCCGAGAGATGCGTTATTCTGATGTTATCCCTGCCGCTGCCTAAGAGCAGGATCACCAAAATACTCCTGTTTTCCCTTTTGTGCTTATGCAGGGATGTTGCTGCTGATATTCCCTGGAATTCCCCCGAGAAATAAAGAGTGTTTTATCCGTATTCCCCAAGTGCCCAATACAAATGCAAATCAACTCCGCCTGGTAAACCTTGGTTTCGGTTTGTTTTTTTTTTTTCCCTGGCTGCCCAGCGTCACTTGGCGGGTCTTTCCTCCCTTTCCTTTAGCCGGTGGGTTCCAAGCGAGGTCCCCAGGAGGGTCAGAGACCTGCTCAGTTCCCACATCTCGGCCCTCCTCCTCCTCCTCCTGTTGCCCAACTTGTTTAAAGCCTTTTTGTTTATTAAGCAGAAAGAGCTGAAGGGCTAAAAGTAAACCAGGACTTGCTCAAATTCCCTAAAATAATGGTCGTGAGGGCCACACCAGCCCCATATGAGAACATTTGGGCATTTTATGTTCCTGCTTTGCTGCCTCTCTGCAGGCTTCATCTCTTGGATCAAATCAAGTAGGAGATCACAGCTGCGGGAGTCAAGATCCAAAGGAAGAAGGTGACTCTGGACTTTCCCATCACTTTAAATAGGTCAGTGCTTTTTAGGTAGTAAAATACCTAAATGAGGGACTTCTAAATCCCCCATCCATGGGTGGGATTTGAACAAGTAGGATTTTAACGAGCAACGCTGATGAGAATAACTGGTTCTCTGAACCCTTAGGCCGAAGCAGGTGTCTACTCACTTAGAAAATTCATGCACTATTTTTTAAAAGGTACAAATAGTCAGTAGACGAGGCTGCCAGGTTAAAGCCATGCCTGCCGTTTCTTCTTCTGGAGTTGGCACATTTTCTTCCGTGTCCAAATTTCGGACTGATGCAGACTCTGTGCCCTTAAGGTGCCTTGACTTTTTTTTAAAAGAAATGATTTTAAATTGTATGTAAAGCTACAGCTGAACAGATCGGTGGGTGATGCCAAATGCACCCAGGATTACTGCAAGGAGAAGTTAAAAATGAGACATCAACACCCAAATCCAGCTCCAGCAAAAGGCAGCCTGCAGGTCCCGCGAGCCCGGGCTGAGCATCGCTGCCAGGCACGGCCGCCGCCTTGGTGAGGGTCCGTCTCTTCCTTTCATGGGTTTCAGATCAACCAAGCGCTTAAATATACGCTCAACTTGAGGGCATGAACAGCTCCTGCTTAACGAAATGTTCTTGCAACGGGCTTAGTGTTAAGGATGTCCCTGAACGCAAGCAAAGGGCTGGTGAAGCCCATGTGGGGATGAGGGTCACCAGCTCCTTCCTCACTTGGGTCCACCAGGGTGCTTGAGGTCCCGTGACTCCACGGAGCCCGTGGAGCCAGCGGTGTGTCGTGGTGTTTGAGCCCACGAGGTGGCCAGAGCTGTCTGCTGGCAGTGACCGAATCTGGGTGGGAGACACATGGGGCCTGATCCGTTGCCCACGTCGCTCTGTTGCCGTCTCCCATCTGCCCGGCGCTGAGACGGAGCAGCTTGTTCTGCCCTGAATGCTGCAGCTGAGCCGGTTCCCGAAAAAAAGACCTCAGAGTTAAAAAAATCATTTGTGTGGGTTTCCTTTTTTTTTTTTTTCTTTCTTTTCGTTTCCCTTTTCATCTTCTTTCCTGCTGCTATTCATTTAGCATGAAATAACCTTCCAGATCAATCCGGAAGAGATCATTCGAAACTGTTGCTGTTTTCCCCATTGCTAATTGCTGGGTTGAAATCCCATTCGAATCGCCCTGAATACACAGTCTGGTGTTCCTAAGCGAAGTGTCTACCAGGTATTTTCCCCGACAGGCTTTTATTTCCCTGAAAAAAAAAATAATAAATATATCCCCCAAACCAGTCCCGGCTCGCTGGGTAGCTTTTATCGGGACAATAGCGTCTCCATAGTACGTCTTGTTTCCGAAGCAGAGCCGTGTTTTGGCAGGAACCGACCGCTGCCGAGTTTCACGGGGCTGGCGGGGCCGTTTGGTACTCGCGGACCCAGAAATGAAGCAGTTAATTGCCCTACTGGGAAGGAGGAAATTTCTTGTAAAAATCCAGAATCTGGTTGAACAATGTGGCCTTTTATTTTTTCAGCCTTGGAATCAAGCCTGGCTGCCCTTGTAAACAAAGAAAGGAAAGAATCACTGAACCAACCCAACACATAAAAACTGACCATGTCTGGCTTTGAAGTTCCCTTTATGTTGATTGGAAAACTTGGGATTATAGAGGTTTTTTTCTTTTTTTTTTTTCTTTTTTTTTTTTTAAGAAAAAGAGGGATGGGAGTTAAGGGAAACTTTTTCTTAAACAGAGCAGAAGTCATTAATTAAGTATCCCATTCATCCCCGAGGCACCGGCTCATCAATCAGATTTCTTATTAGCATTCTGATGACCCCCCTGACCCCCTGTCTATGTACTGTCTGCATGACGACACGGAAAACCAGACCACACACCGAACGGAGGAGGATTATTCCACACTTTTTCTTACTCCGGGGGGAGGGATGAGCGATGACGGAGCCAGGAAGAGGAATGATGACTGACGTTGTTGTTTTGGGTTGAGGCAAGTCAATAAGCGGCTCCTGGAGAAACAGCCCTGAGAGCTCGGGAGGGGGACGTAAGTGCTGTCCCGGTGGGTTTGCTGATGGGCTTGGCGCCATCACAGGCTCTCTCTGCTCCCGTCGTGGTCACGGCAGGCTCAAATCCGGAGCGAAGAATGGGATTTTAAGCGCAGCGACCACCATGCTCTTACCCTTGGGTAACCCCGGTCGGGAAATGGTTGGCTCCCAAAAATGTGCTGGCAGCTTCGGGCCCCCTAAGTAGGCTGTGTCCTCGGGGCGGGTGAGGATCCCACGTTACCAGTCCTCCAGCCTTTCCCCTTCCAGGTTATTCCAGTTATGAGTAATTAGCTGCCAAGGATGGCCCAGGCCGGCGCCAGGGTGGCCAGCAAAGGGAGGCGGCAGTGGGAGACGACGAGCCGCTCTCCGCACGTTTGTGGCCATGGCACACGGAGCTGTGTCAGGGAGGGGAAAGGCAGCGTCAGCGACGTGCCCGTGCCACCGCCGCGGTGATGGACGCAGGAATACGGCACCGCACCTGGGGCAGCTTGTTACCAAGCGCTGGCTGAGACTTCTAAATCAGATTGTTTTTAACCTAAAGTGTTCTTCTCAAAATAAAACCTCCTGACTTTATTTTTTAAACTGGGGGGGCTGATTTCCTGGCGCAATAGAAAATTACTTGTTCTACTGTTTCCTACTTCTTCGCTTTTCTTTCTCTCACCGTCTTTTTTAAAAGCAAAAGTATAATAATGTGTGTGGCGGATGGAAAAAGGAGAACTGGAAAATGTGGATAAAGTGGCAAAGTTCCTAAAGTTTTTGGAGGTTTTGTTTGTTTGGTTTTAATAATTTATTTTTGTGGTTTTTATTTGCTTTAGCTGGAAGGAGTTGTCCCCGAAGAAGTGTGTCACTCTAAGTCTCGCAGCCCTGGGTAGTTACCGTCACAGCTCATCTCCGAATCTAGGCAACGTTCCCCGAGTCACACCAGACACTGGTAGGGATTAGGCACCTCTAGGGGTGTGAACCTCGAGGTTTGGCCCAAGAAGAAATGTCCCTCCGGGCAGGAAATTGTATCAGATCTACAGCAAAAAAACCCAGTGGATAAAACGTCCTTGTCTTTGGGGCTCATCCTCAAGGCAGAGGGTTGCTGTCACAACTGAAGGGACATCAGGGAATGTCCTGGGGACTCAGGGACGTCCATCAGTCATTGCGGATGGAGGAGATGGGGAGGATGGAAGTGAGAGGGGGCAGTAGTTTGTCTTTCGTGTTCAGTACCAAAGCAGCACCAGGAGCGGATACCTGAACCCAGGGCTTCCCTTCCCAGGCAGGTGCCTTGGCACGAAGCTGCAGGAACACTTCTGCTCTCTGTCCCAACGGATCCTGAATTACCAGACACCAGTGTGAGGGGTGCAAGTCAATGTCTTCTGCACTGTGTTTTTAAATTAGCATTTTATTCTCCTTCTGCTGGAGAGTGAAACTTGGGGCACCTCATAACACCATCTGAGATTTTACTCCATGAAGTCCCTGCTATCGTAGAAGCCCAGACACCGATGTTGCGGGTCTCCCCTCCCCTCTTCCTGCGGCACGTTGCAGTTTCTGATTTGGTCTTTTGCTGGCATTTATTTCCGACGTCCCAGGGTGCACAGTGGCAAGTGAAAGGGACGCTCTGCAGATCCTTCTGAACTGCCTGTCTGCTACAGCAGCTTCGTGTCCTCTCCCTGACAGAGCCCAGAGGAGACCCTTGGGAAGAGCTATAAGAATGGGATGAGACTACTAGACTGTCCCCATCCTCCTCCAGTTTGTGGCTCGGGGACCTCTGACTGCGCAGCTGTCTGGGCTCCATGGTCTCTTCTGGTCCTCTATAGGCCTAAACACACACAACTCAGGCAGCCCCTGTGGCCCTAAAGTGCCCAACTTTGACTAATGTTGGGGCAGTTGGGGCATAACCAACCCCTCCTTGGCCAGTGACTGCCGACCGGGGACAACAGGATCAACTGGGGCAAGGATTAGGGCAAGCCAGAAATCAGACTACTAGTCAAAGTGGCTGGAAACCAGCTCCCTGAACTACCAGCACAGACACGTCCCCCACGTGCTCAGAAAGAGATCTGTGTAGCCCAGGCACTTAAAAAAAGGACATTTTTGCTTGGTGATGGGAAGAGGTGGTGTGCTTAGGTGGGCAGCCCTTAACGTCATGCTGATGGTGCCTGGCCCAGGGAATCCTCACAAAGTCACCTCTGGTCTCAGCTCTGTTCTCCCTGTGATCCAGAGGAGTTCTGGGTAAGCGTTAACCCCTGAGGTCATTGCTGGACCTTTCTACACGGCCCTTCATGTCACGGGGCAAATCATGCACCGTGGGCATCAGACTATGAGGCTCATCTCCACGCCTCCATCGCGGCAGGTTACTGGTGTGTATTTTGCAGCTGGGAAACACAGAAAGGAATTAAATCTATTACATACTGAAATGATGGGGGCGTGTTCTAGATATTGACGATTAAGTCTAGGTTTCGTGGTTCTTGCGAACCAAAGTAGTGCTTGATCTAGTTCCTCCCTGAAGTATCTGTTATGACCTGTGACTGTCAGTGGTCTTTGCGTGCTGTGCCATGTTATTCAATACTCAGTGTATTTTGAATTTAGATGAGCTGAAATGTCAAATATTTCTCTGATGATGTCATTTTTTTTCCAACAGAGTGGCCTGGGAAGCAGCAATTAAAAAAAAACAAAACAGGGAGGGAAGGATGTGTGTTGCGTGGATACTGTCACAAAAGAGACCAGATGGGGAGAGACTTGCTAGGTGGAAGACCTAAAAAATGCACAGTTGTGAGGAAGAAGGCTCCAACCCCTTCCAGCTCTCTCCAGCGCAGCAAATGAGGAGGTGAGTCCAACTGGATGCAAGTTTGGCGGCTGCTGACCTGGTGCCGGGCCATCTGACGCAGCGATCAGCTGTTGTTTGCAAAGCCTGCATAAATTAAATTCCCCGTACACAGAAAAAATTTAAACAGGATCCCTGGTGCCAGCAGCTCCTCTTATCGCTTTGGAGCCTGTTCGTGTTCCCTGGCAGATAATCACCATGACTAACATTTATCTGACACAGACAATTTTGCCACCGAAATCTGTTTTCCGACCTTAACAGACTATTCACAGAAATGACAGCTTCCCCCCGAGTCGTGTGAATGCTAACAAAGCTCTCCTAGGAAATAGATGAGTTTTGGGGACACTTTATAAAGTCAAAATAAGACGCAATGAGTGCTCCAGAGCTGGATGGAGGGGGCTGAGTGCCTTTTATTTCTCCCTCTTAGTGTTTGTGGTAGTTTCCTTCACCTGATTTATTTCTTGTGCTGTTGTGTGTTGCATCTTCAAGTAGAGAAAGACGTTGTGCAGTTGGACGGCCATGCTGGAGAAAGAGCTGCCTGCCACGCTCTTCATGCCAGCTTGACTTCTGCTCGTTCTTTCTCTGCTGTTTTCTAATCTGTATTTTCAAGAGGGCCGTAAGGGAAGTGGTTGGCGATGCGGTGAAGGGCACTGGGGAACTATCAGGGTTCAGATGAACCTGGCAAGATCGAAAAACCTGAGGTTTAACTTTGAGCAGCTCCTCGGGCTGTTCACCGTGGGGCTGCACGTGATGCTGTCTCCAGATGGTGGTGGGAGCTGGGGCTGGGGCAGGGGAAGAAGGAAGGACCAGGGCAGATGCACACAGGTCTGCCTGTGCCTCGCCAGCAGATCTCTAATCTAACAGGGCTCTGCTGCCCAGAGCAATTCTCTTACCGACCCGTGTTTCCATTGATCTCCACTCAAGTCATGGGCATTATAAATCCCCAGTTCATCCTCTTGGGACTGGGCAGGAGGGAAGGAGCCCTTGCTGGCTAGACACAGGAGCCTCTTATCCACAAAGAGTTTTTAAGCATTTGAGAGTTAACTTATCTTTCTCAAGAACTGAATTCTTCAAGTGGATCTGTTCATTCCTTCCAAAAGTCTGTTGTTTGTTTTTATTTTGAGTCCTTCTGCCCTCTTTCTCCTTCTGATTCTTCCTCCATGAAGCCCACACCATCCCATGAACCCATACCACGCTTCTAAGGCAAATCCACCTTCAAATAGTGGGCCATGTGTTCACTCTGCAGCAGTCCGGACCTAGTGGTCCTCACCTGAAGATCAAAGCTGAAGGCCCCAGACTGCAGAGGGATGGCTTAAAGACGGTCCTTTGCAAAAAAATCACCAGACTTCCTCCAAACAGGATTAACTAAACTGCCTCTGGGCAAAATTCATAGAATCATAGAATGGTTCGGATTGGAAGGGACCTTAAAGGTCATCTAATTGTGTGCACAATGTTTGTATTTCCATAGCTTGCATGTCTGGCTGTTTGTGAGGGCTGTCGGGCTCAGAACTGGCTCAAGTCATTGGCAAAAGTGCCCATCCTGCCTGTATCTGAGGACACTCTTGTAGCCCAAATCCTCTTATCCCTCAGGGTTTCCCAGTGGTTTCTCTTCTTCTTCCTTGTGCTACCACCACAAAACTGAGTTTTTCCTATATTGATGACTCTCCCCACCCAAGCTGAATGAGTTCTCCATATTCCTATTCAGATCCTTCTTAAAAGTCTCTTCTGTAGGGCCAAAAGAAATAATTCAAAGCCCTGACCCAGAGAAGATATTGCCCTTCCTCATCTTCATTTTCCTAGAGCATCCACCCATATGGACAGGGCTTACCACATGCAGCAACTGTTTGATGTAGCCTCTGTACATTCTTGGCATGAGGCTAATTATAGATATTTTGAGATCTCATTAAGCTTATTAAACTGAATAGGTGGGATTAGATGATTTGAAGAATTTGTAGAGGGATAGTCTGCATTTTGTCTTTCTAATTTTGGTCCCAGTCTGGTCTAAACCTGTAATGAAGTGTTCAAGGCCAGGTTGGATGGGACTTTGAGCAACCTGGTCTAGTAGGAGGTGTCCCTGCCCATGGATGACCTGTCAACCTAAGCTGATCTATGATTCTATGATTGTATGAACAGGAACAGCTACTGGCTGGGAGTCTTCCCCCTCAAAAGGGTGAGGTGTGGTGACCTCTGAGTGGCTAAAAAGCATTTTCAGGACATTTTGGGCAACTGTCCTGCACTGGTTTGACACCTGGAACTCCAAAGGAAGCTGGGACAAGTTGGCAGGTGCCCTGAGTTTTTAAGATCTGGGTAGGATTAGTTTGATCAGGTTGATCATGGGGACTCCCTTCAAGGTCAGCTGGAAAACAGGCAAATGCAAGGTGGGATCACTAAAATAGGGCAGAAAAGTTACCCTGGAGCTGCCTATTTCTCTCAGCCAACAAGAATTATAGAATCATTTAGGTTGGAAAAGACCCTTAAGAACATCGAGCCCAGCTGTTAATCTAACACTACCAAGTCCATCACTAAGCCATGTTCCTAAGCACTGTGTCTACAGAAGAGGAGCTATGGGTGAGATGCTCATGGGGGGTCCTCTTCTACAGCCACGGTCAGTGGTTTGGGGACATTTTTCAATTGCTCGTCAGTGTATTTGGCAATCTGGTGGGCAGCATCTCATGGTCCTTACTGAGGTCCTTATTGTGAATTATGGCTGTGCCCACGTCCGGGCTGCAATAGCCGAATTCCTCCTGTGGCTCCCCATGTAGGGAGCACCGAGACCTTCACGCAGGTCACCCGAAGGAGGGTGGGCAGCATGTGAACCCTCCATCCTCCAGCTGGGAACCCCCTGGAAGCACCAAAAGAGCACAGAAAAAAGGGCAAAGCTTGAATATCTTGATCAAAACCCAAGCCCCCGAGAAGGCCATGACCAAAATCCACCTAGCATGGACTCGGCAGCCCCCAACACGCATGGCGGTTCAGACATGCCAAGCAGGAGCGGCCGCGTTCCCACCGCCGGGCGCGCGGCGATATGACGGCATGCCAAAGGATCTTTAGGGGCTGGGGTGGGGAGCGGGGGTGGGGGGGGGCAATCCTGGCATAGAATTTAAAATGTGCTCTAACCTTTTCTGCAAACTGAAAGCAAGAAAAATGCTCATAAAACTAGTCTTTGTGCACAGAAAGAAGTCCGTTTTTATACTGTTGCTAAGTTCCTTATTGTTTTCTGGCTGTTTTTTGTGTTTCTGTGGCAGCCTTTTCTGTGGGCCTCTTTCAGTGACTTAGCTATATTGGCCTGCAGATAATTAGATCAGTGCTATCATTTTCACTGTCCTTTTTCCTCTGGGGCCATTTGCATGATAATGGCAGTTTGTGCGACTCGCTCCCTCCGTCTCCCTCTCCCTTTTAACAAGACACCATTTCTAAACATGAAATAATTCAGGGAACAATCTGCGAGTGGCTCTGTTAAGAAAAGACTGAAAACATCTGGTTAAGAAAACACTGCTGGTAACCGAAAATCCAACATTTTTGTTATCTACAGCTTTCTAAAACAGCCTGGTTTGTTTTTTTTTTTACAGTATTTTTAGCCTATGTGTATATGCTGTATGCAAAGCTCCTAACCACAAACCCAGACCACGCTTCTAAGCTCCTGTGCTCCCACTGCGGGTATATATGTATATAATGATTTATTATATGTTTATCTAGATAATTTATAGACAGGTAAGATATTAGGATTTAAACTCTTAACAAATCCCAGGAACATCTGAAAGTAGCTGCGTGCCACAGAATGGTCTTGAACCCCGCTTGCTGTGAATAAAGTCTTACCTTCAGCAAGATACACCCAAATCTAAGCATGAGAGTAATCCCATTGCGATCCAGAGGTTGACCTGGGTGGCTGACGCTTGTGTTGTGCAGATTTAGGGCCTGGGGCTTTCCATGGGAGAAGGTATCAGGGCCAAGGGTGGGCCAAAGAAGCGCCTTGTGCAGGAGCAGGGACTCCTCCTGTCCCCAGGTCCTGCAGACCGGTGGCCATCTCAGCCTGCAGACTGTGCTGCACCACCGAGAAGGTTATTTTTGCTGTAAGAGAGGGGTCTTGGGACCAATTCCTGCTCCTGATGGGACTAAACACCCTGCAGACATACATACCTCAGCAGGGGAGAAAATAAATGGTGAAAAAAAAATAAAGGGACTTGATAAACTTGGTGCTGGTATCAGGAGATCCCAGGATTCATTTAACGTTCGGATTTCCCCGCAGCAACTCGTCAAGGGGCATCAGCTGTCCTACACCTGATGGGTTTTTTGGACATGGATCTCTCAGATCTTCAAGTCACCCTGGCAAAAACAGGCTCCTGGTCCAGCTCCGGCTCTCGGAGGCCTCCTCAGAGCAGCCCAGCGCTGCAGTGGATGGGTGGTAAGGCTGGGAATAGAAAACCCCTATTTGCCCGTCTAGTTAAGCTTCTCGAAAAATGCTTGGAGCTTTCTAATGGGCAATTTTCAACAGGCAAAACTGGTCGCAGTTTTGATAGCACTTTCAACGAAAAATAATTAAAAATTACACAGCTGTGCTTTTTTGTGAAAAATAAAATATTCTTGGAAATAAATAGGGTTTAACCATTTAGATGCTGTGACATAACATTTTTAAAGATGACCTCATGCTGCAAATATAACAATTGTAACACACCAGAAAAAAAAATATTCCTTTAGGTAAATACCTGCGAGGACTGGGCTCTGTTGTTGTCTGCCATGGGGTCATGCTGCTCCCACCATTTCAGGACCCGAGCCCCAGCTCTCTCCCTGGTGTGGACACAGAGGAGATGGCACCGGAGCAGCTTCCATAGGCAGAGGCCACCTTGCTGCCAGTGTCATCACGTTACAGATCCATCAGCTGAGCTGCACCAGGTTTGTTGAAGAGACATAAAGGCATAAGAAGAGTTATGACAGCATTGCTGCAGTTGCGTGTGCCTGAAGTCACCTCCAGGCCAGGGGCTCTCCAGCATGGTTGAAGCATCGTCGAGAGCCACCTGGAGTGGGAGAGAGGGCTGAGCCCAGGCCACGGGAGAGCTGGAAGGACATTCAGAGTTTAGCTCATGGCTACACAGAGGGAAGATGCCACATGTCGTATGAAGATTTTGGCATGGGGTTTCCTGGAGTGCTGTGTCCAGTTCTGGGCTCCCCGGTTCAAGAAGGTCAGGGAACTACTGGAGACAGTCCAGTGGAGGGCTACAAACATGATCAAGGGACTGGAGCACGTCTCTTATGAGGAAAGACTGTGGGATTTGGGTCTCTTCAGTCTGGAAAAAAGACAACTGAGGGGGGATCTCATCAACACTTATAAATACTGAAAGGGTGGGTGTCAGGAGGATGGGGCCTGGATTGTCTCATTGGTGCCCAGGGACAGGACAAGAGGTAACGGGCACAAACTTGACCATAGGAAGTTCCACCTAAACATGAGGAGGAACTTCTTTGCTGTGAGGGTGGCAGAGCCCTGGCACAGGCTGCCCAGAGAGGTGGTGGAGTCTCCGTCTCTGGAGACATCCCAGCCCCGCCTGGAGGCGTTCCTGTGCCACCTGCTGTGGGTGACCCTGCTCTGGCAGGGGGTGGGACTGGCTGATCTCCAGAGGGCCCTTCCAACCCCTACCACTCTGTGATTCTGATTCTGTGATTCCTGGCTCAAGAAAATTGGTTATTTGCAAATTAAGAGCCAAGAGACAGGGACTGCCTCATCAGAGTCACGGGAGTCGCTGATGCTCAGCGATTCTGAAAATTAGGTTCATTAATTGGAGTTATTCATCACTCAGTGAAAGTCAGTGGAAATGGCTTCACTGGGAGTTGGACCAGGTCCTTACTTCAGAGCAAAAATAACGAATGAGCAGACTTCTTTCTGAAACACTGGTGCCAAGCTGTGTATGACCACGGAGCGCACAGCACCCAGCCCTCCTGTGCTCTCCCCATGTCGTGGATGGCGCATGGCTGGACCTCTGAGAAACACCTCGGTGCCATCGGTTTCAGTGACCATTTCGAGATACATGAAGATTATTTTGCAGCATTTGCTAAATCCTCACTGTTGGCATCATGCAAGACTCGAGGAGCTCCTGTCCTCCCCAAAGCCAGGCAGCACCTCCCGCAAAGCCTGTCAGGAACCATGAGACCAAATAAACTGGTTCCTGTCAAGCAGAGATTAGTGGAAGGATAGTGTGCGGCAAACAAGACACTGCTTGACATTGGTTGCTATTTGTTTGCATTTCACATTTTATTTCCACCCAGCGAAGCAATTCCAAGCAGCACCCTGCACAACTAATGAAAATAAAGAAGTAAGTTTGATCTCAAAACCACACATTTGCCTGCAGAAATGTCTTTGAGTGAAGGTAAAATTCTGCAAATTTCAAGGAATACACAAGGACTGAGGGAAAAAATAATATGAAAAAAATATCATAGAATAGTTTGGGTTGGAAGGGACTTTGAAAGGCCATCTAGTCCAACTTCTCAATAAGAAAGTGATTTCCTTTCTTATTCTTTTCAGGTGTCTGTCTGTGTTTCCTCAATGAGTATTTCTACCGGTAGCCAAGTGCTGGACTATGAGCAGGGCTTAATGAAACGAAATCACAATTTCCACTCCCCAAAACTCTTTTCTGAAGAGGCAAGTGGTGGGTTTTGCACAGCTCTTGTCGTGGTGACAGAGAGCCCCCAGCAATACGCCTTCAAGAAAGCAGCCCGCAGGACTTACCAAACGCATTATTTTTGTGGCAAAGTTCGTGTTTTCGCAACTTTTGTGGGATTTTGATCTGTACCAGGTCATTTTTAATCAAGCCATAAATAATTATGCAAAATTTAGGTATGAGACAGATATATTACAGCTAATATTCTTCCTGAATGCTCCTGTTTTCAGAGAGTATGAAAAAATATTTAACCGACTGAAGGCAACTTCAGTGAAGAACTGAAAAGCCTGCTGCCGTCACCTTTAAAATTATATAGGTTTGAACAAAGTCACAATAGCATGAAGATGAGCCGTTTCTCCTACTGGGAAGTCTATATAATGAAAACCCAGCTACAGTCTGAAACAGTGAAAGCAGCGCAAGGTTTTTTAAGCTAGTGCTGAGGTTTGTTTTCAGATGAGCTGCCCCAGGAATTAGATTTGGACATGGTCCCTTCCCCATTGCATGCTTCTTCTGGCCTTGTTGTGCTTAAGCTTCCACTCTACCTTCCCACAGATAGGTTTCCTTCACGATATAGCCTATATGAAGTGCATAGCTCAGCTGTGGAACAGTATTTACGACTGCTCAGATGAGGGAGAACAAGGCGGAAGAGCTGATCCGCCACTAAATAACCCCAGTTTTATGCTGGCCTAACCCCACTGAAATAAGGAATTCCACTCTTCTAACACCAAAAGTGGGGTCAGGCTCAGCTGAATGACGGACTTTCCTATTCATCCAGAAGATTAAATGTAGTCCCCCCATGTGTGGGACATGTTTCATCTGAGTCCTCCACTCCTCACGTGGGCAAGTTGGCCATTGACTGATGAGCAACGTGATCCCAGAACAGGACGCAGCAGGTCTGGGCTGTGTAAATCCCCAAGATTTCACAGAATACTGGCAAACAGGGAATAAAGTCTGCCCCGATGAATTTATGAACTTGATTCCAGTGGAAACTTTGGATATATGAAGTTGATTGGACGAGGGCTTGAGCCGACCCACTATTTCTTTTCCAGTTCTAAACCTTATATGTTTTTTTTTTCATGATTTCTTAAAATAAGCATATAAAAACCCCTCAAGTTAAATGTTTAAAGTCCCCCTCAGACACCTGTCTCTAGCTCAGCAATACATCGCTGAAACCCAGAAATCTCCAGCGGCATCTCGGAGCTCAGCGCAGCCTGGGCAAGGACCAGGAGGGCCTTCCCGGGATTTCCTTATGGAGTGCTGATCCCACAGACCAACACGGCTTTGTGCTTTATCCTTCCTCATCTCTTTCCAATGGGATGCAGTGCAAACCTGTCACCCACTCACCGGTGCCGGCAGAGCCACCAAAACCTGCTTTGCCCTTTCTCCTGGAGGCAACGTATCCCAGGAGGACATGAAACGCCCTCGGCGACTGAAAGAGGGGAAGGGAAACTGAGACAACGGCGCCCAGGAGCTGCAAGAGGAACACAGGAACACCGGGCTTCGTTTGCAGGGTGCCAAGTCTGCAGTCCTGTGTCCACTGATAAGCTCATCCGAAGAAAATAGCATCTCTAAGAAGGCAAGACTGCAAAGGCACAAGCTGTACAGGCACACGCGTGACCGTGCATCATCTGAAGGGCTCTACCGTGAGTTAAGGCAGGTGAGGACTGGACCTACAGAAGTCCCACAATCGAATATCTACACCCTTACTCTGAATTCAGGTTAAGTGCCTTAAATTTGGCTTAAGCGGAATATGCCTTTCATCCCTCCTCCTGATTTTACTGAATATTTTATTGTCAATTTTTCTTTCTTTATTAGTGGGGAAGCAAACCGGTATGTTTTAAAATCTTTCCCACTCTTGCGTGTATAAACTTCCCGAAGATTTTAGCCTGTTTGCAAGAGATTCAGTAAAATGAAGATTTTTTTTTTTTTTTTTAGGTCAACATTTTCTTCTGGCAGACTGAGCCTGAAGTGCACTTTATTTCCCTTTAATTTAACAGCTCCAGCAGCTTTTCCAGTTAAATCGACTGTTCATTATTGAGCCCATTTATGAAGGGCTGTGCAGTGCAGTTTAATGAATCCCTGGCACAAAGCTCCCTTTCAGCGTAGGGAAAGAATAGCAGCCTATTTAGGTCCCGTAGGGCTGTATGTCAAAGGCTGCCCATAATACTTGTCAGGGAAGGGCAGAAATTCCCACTGATATAAGAATGTGCAAGAAATCAACTTTCACAACCAACTCGCCGATTAAGACGCGATCAGGAAATGAGACCGTAGGTTGTGAGCGGTGACACCTGTTTGGGCAGCCAGATTTTCCCATAACTCGATAACCATACGGGCCCTACAACCGGGCCGGGAAAAAAACCCCAACGTGCTCCCTCCCCTGTCGCAGGGATTTTCTAACTTTCACGCTGCCTTCCCGATGCCGCGGCGAAGGGAAAATGGGTGTTGTGCGTTGTGAGGGCTGGGCTGGGTGCTGGATTCGGTTTGCCTTCCCCAAGGGAAGGTTTTGCTAGAGATCACGGAATCATGGAATGGTTTGGGTTGGGAGGGACTTCTAAAGGCCATCTAGTCCTACCCCCCTGCCATGAGCAGGGACGTAGAATCATGGAATCATAGAATGGTTTGGGCTGGAAGGGACCTTTAAAGGCCATCTAGTCCAACCCCCTGCAATGAGCAGGGACATCTTCAACTAGACCAGGTTGCTCAGCCCCATCCAACCTGACCTGGAATGTTTCCAGGGATGGGGCATCTCCCACCTCTCTGGGCAACCTGGGCCAGTGTCTCACCACCCTCAGTGTAAAAAATGTCTTCCTTATATCAGCCCGAATCCACCCTCTTTTAGTGACGGGGCACAGCACGAGATGTTTCCTTCAGGCTGGATCCTAGTGGGATCCTGCCCCTGCCTTGCAGAGGATTTACCCTGGTGCTGGACACCGAGATGAGCGATCCCGCGAGTGTCGGGAGGGCGGATTCAGCTTCTGCAACCGCCTCCCGTGCGGAGCTGCTCCACAGAAGTGCTGGCACCGTAACGCGGTCCTCAGCTGTGCGAGACTGTCCTCTTTGTGTAAGCTGCGCTCTCCTTTCTGGCCTCCTTGTAAGGATAACAAATTGTTCTTGCGAAGGGTTTTGCCTGGGGTTTGGGGTTATTTTGTGGATCTAATCCCAGCACTTCCCGGACGTTAGACCTTGCCAGCGAGCCGAAGTGGATCGCTGGCGGGGCGTGAGAGCCACCCTGTGCGGGCTGAGCATCCTCATCCTGAAGGAGCACGGGCAGAAGACAAGCGCTGGCTCATGGAGCCGCTGGGAGAGAGAGAGGTTTCGCAGGAATAACCAAACCGCCGTTTCCTTGGAAAAATTAAGTTTCTTTGCAAGTTGTTGACATCATGTGGCTTAGCAAATTTCCCTCCAGGCATTGCCCAACTCGGGGTAATCAGCTCTGCTTGAGAGAACACGGAGAATAAGCATGTTTAATGCAATTATGAAGGCTTTCTAAATCTCCAGATCTGGTTGAGAATATGTAAATTTGGCTGCTTAGCACAACTGAATGCAAACTTTCCTTTGCATGCCTGACAATTGTTTTAATACTCTCCAATTTTTAGGAGGCAATAAAGTCTCCCGCTAAACCGTAGCTGAGCTCTCAAAGCTGTTTAATTGAATGAATTCAGCCTTACAGAAGAGAAGCCAGGGCTTTCAGCTTTTTTTTTTTTCCCTCTAAGCCACCGGATATTTAGCCACTCTGCATATAATACCACCCAGACTCATTAACAACCCCCATTAGACGGACTATCAGATATTACCGCTGTAACGCTGGAGCAGATACCAGCTTGAGGACAGCTTAGTTGCTGCGCCATTACAGAGTCATTCCACGTTGCTCAGGAAGAAATGGTCCCAACCGGCCTGCTCCCGTGGCCCGCGTGCAGCTTGAAGTGACCTCAGAGTGGATGCAAAATGAGCCGGTGGAGCACACAGGGGATATATACGTTGTTCTTTACGTTTGCCCATCGATAAGGGCGCTCGGAGCAGGCTGCAAAGCTTGACGGGGCTTGAGAGGGCCTCAGGGTAGAGGTTTGGGTAGTTGATCCCTGTCAGTCGTACTTGAGCTAAGTGGTTTAACTCCCCTCCTGCGTATCCACCCTCACTGGGAGACGCAGAGATACACAGATTTCCCATAGCCCCTCTGCCTACCAGCATTTTGCTTTTGCTTCAATTACACAGTTGTGCTCAGAGCAGCTCCCCAAAAAACGAGACTGAGGTTTTCCAAGGAGATCCAGTCCGGATGCGCCGGCACTGGAGCCAAGGCCATGCCTGGGACCACGACGCTCTTCCTGCTGCTGGGACCCTGCTAGGACCCTGCTGGGACCCTGCTGGGACGCCGGTGAGACACCCAGAAAACCAGCATTTCTGTTTTGTAGAGGATTTTGAGCCTTTTTTTTCCCCTCTCATGAAATATGTGCTTTCTCCTCTTTTCTCCTTGCCATCCTTGCTTCGCATTCAACAAGCGTTTGACACCACAGCGAGGTGAACTTGGCTGATTTTTCCTTTTTTTTTTAACCACTAAGTGCAGCCTTAGGAGCCCGTTTCCCTTTTCTTCTGCAGACTTTTGCTTTCTGTTTTTTCCTTCCAACACAAGAGTGCTGCATTTCTAATGAACTGATGCAGACCAAGAAAACTCACTTGATTTCAGTGAAAATGAGACGTGTCTTTATTCATATTTGGATGTATGAAATCACTGAAAACAAATCTAGAGCTCAAAGGGCTGAGGTTTTTCTGCACAAATGTAAGAGTTTTCTAAAGGAAAATCAACCAAATAAATACTTTTTCCCCCCAGAAAAGAGAAGATAGTTGCTTCAGGAGCTGTTATCAGTACTTTCAGTAGCTGTTTCACTACTTTTTTACCTTCCATACGGAAGATTTATACCGCTGCTTCGCTAAACCCATGCAAGGAAAAAATCTTCAGTCATTTGAAATCTCTACTGGGTCACAGCGCTGGATTTTCTCAGGACTTGACCCGACTAGGAAAATACAATATGCTGGGTAACGTGCACAGCAATGAGCTTAGAAAGAAAAAAATAAATCCCTTTGCAAATTAATTTAGGCTCGTGCATCCTGGCAGGTGTCCGAGCAAGAGCGTGTCTCCGTGCCCCTGCACCTGGAGCCCCGCAGGTGACCCAGCCCCGCGGGCCTGGCCCCGGGCAGAGGAACACCTCTGGCGCTGAGCGAGTCGTAGGGGTGGGGGGACAGTGCTGGGGGTGGCTGCACGCTAGTGACGGGGGTCACACTGATCCGGGGGATGCTGTGTACCTGGTGCAGAGCGGGTGTGTGTATCTGGTCGGGGGATGCAGTGTAGCAGTCCTGGGGGGTGTGGGTACCCGTCCCGGGGGGACTGTATCTGTCCCAGGGAGTGTGCCTGCCCCAGGGGGTGTGGGTACCTGTCCCGGGGGCTGCGTACCTGTCCTGGGTGTGTGTGCACCTCTCCTGGCGGGGGTAAGTACCAGTCCTGGGGGGTTAAGTACCAGTCCTGGGGTGTGTGCGTTCCTGTCCCAGGGTATGTGTGCCTGTACAGAGGACTGTGTACCTAACCCGGGGGTGCGTGTACCAGTCTTGGGGTGTGCGTTTACCTGTCCCGCGGGGGTGTACCTGTCCCGGGGTGTGTGTACCTGTCCGGGGGAGGTGTGCATCTGTCCCGGGGTGTGTGCACCTGTCCCGGGGAGGTGTGTACCTGTCCCGGGGGTGTGTGTACCTGTCCGGGGGAGGTGTGTACCCGTCCCGGGGGTGTGTGTACCTGTCCGGGGGAGGTGTGTACCTGTCCGGGGGTGTGTGTACCTGTCCCGGGGAGGTGTGTACCTGTCCGGGGGTGTGTGTACCTGTCCCGGGGAGGTGTGCATCTGTCCCGGGGGTGTGTGTACCTGTCCGGGGGAGGTGTGCATCTGTCCCGGGGGTGTGTGTACCTGTCCGGGGGAGGTGTGTACCCGTCCCGGGGGTGTGTGTACCTGTCCGGGGGAGGTGTGTACCTGTCCGGGGGTGTGTGTACCTGTCCCGGGGAGGTGTGCATCTGTCCCGGGGGTGTGTGTACCTGTCCGGGGGAGGTGTGCATCTGTCCCGGGGGTGTGTGTACCTGTCCGGGGGAGGTGTGTACCTGTCCCGGGGGTGTGTGTACCTGTCCCGGGGGTGTGTGTACCCGTCCCGGGGGTGTGTGTACCTGTCCGGGGGAGGTGTGTACCCGTCCCGGGGTGTGTGTACCTGTCCGGGGGAGGTGTGTACCCGTCCCGGGGGTGTGTGTACCCATCCCGGGAGCGATGCCCGTCCCGCCCCTCCGCCGCTGCCGGTGTCCCCGGCCGGGGGGGTGGGTGCAGCCGGCCCGGCCCGGCCCCCAGTTGCCCGCCGGGGAGGCGGGGAGGGCCGGGTCCAGCCCCGCTGCTGAGCCCTCCTCCTCCCCCGCCCGCCGCCTTTTCCCCGCCGCCGCCGCCCGCCCGCCCGGCGCAGCCCTGCGGAGCTCGGGGCGGCGGCGCCCGGCCGCCGGCCATGGCCGTGCCAGCCGCCCTGCTCAGCCCCCACCACCTCCTCTCCTTCTGCTTCCCCGCCGCCGGCGGCCTCCTGGGCTATGCCGACCTGGAGAAGGGCTACGAGGGCGGCGGCGGGGGCGAGGCGGGGGACTTTAAAGAAGCCACCAGGGACCTGCTGAGCTTCATCGACTCGGCCTCCAGCAACATCAAGCTGGCGCTGGACAAGCCGGTGAAGTCCAAGCGGAAGGTGAACCATAGGAAGTACCTGCAGAAGCAGATCAAGCGCTGCACCGGCATCATCGCCGCCGCCGCCCCGCCGCCGCCCGCCCCGCCGCCCCCTGCCGCCGCCTCCCCGCCCGCCGCCTGCCCCGCCAAGCCCCCGCCGCGCCGGGAGGCCTCGCAGGCGGCCAGCAGCCTCCAGAGCAAGAGCCTGGCCGCCCTCTTCGGCTCCCTGCAGCAGGGCCGGGGCGCGGCGGCGGGCGGCGGGGAGGCGGCGGGCGGCGGCGGGGCGGCGGGGGGCGGCGGGGCGGGCGGCGGCGGGGCGGGGGGCGGCGGTCGGAAGGTGCCGCTGCGGGACCGCAACCTGCCGCCCTCCTTCTTCACGGAGCCGGCGCTGCCCCCCGCCGCCCCCCGCGGGCCGCCGCCGGGGGCCAAGGAGCCGGAGAAAAGCGGCGGGGAGGCGACCGAGTTCTTCGAGCTGCTGGCCCCCGAGTACGGCGCGCTGCTGGGCGAGCACGCCGCCCCGCCGGACGCCTTCCCCGCCGCCCCCCGCCTGCCCGCCGAGCTGGGCATGGAGCACGGCCTCTACGAAGCCCCGCTGCCCGTCGCCCACCACCCGCTGCTGGGGGGGCTGCTCTACCCCGAGCCGCCCTGGAGCCCCGCCGGGCCCTGCAGCCCCCCCAAGAAGGCGCCGTCCGAGGGGCTGCGCCCGCTCTACCCCGGCGGCGGGGAGCCGGTCCCCGGGGCGGGTGGCGAGGAGCCCGGCGGGCAGCTGCCGGCGGGCTTCGCCCCCTTCTTCCCGGAGTGCCCGCTGCCCCCCCCGCAGGTGCCCTACGACTACGGCCCCGGCTACCACCGCCCCGCGTACCCCGGGCTGTAGGGAGGCGCCGGAGGGCTCGGACCCCCCGCCCCGACCCGAGGGAATGGGGTGGGGGGGGACGCGAGGGGGACATTGTCCCGCCCGCGGGGACCTGGCGGACGCTCGGGAGAGGGGGGGAGAGCGGGGACCTCATGCGTGGGGCTGGGGGCTCCCCTTGTGTGTGTGTCCCCTCGTGTCCCCCCCCTCCACCCGGAGCCACGGCTCCCGCAGGATTCCGCCTTGCGAGCCGCCCCCTCCCGCCGTTTGGGAGGCGCTGCCAATAAAATGTGAAATATCGGGTTTTTCAGGTGTTTTTCTAGCGGCCGGTGACTACCTTTCCGTAGCCTTCCTTAGGGGTCGGGTTTTTGTCGTGCTGGAGGCACAGGCGGCTCGGGGGACCTGGCTTATGCCACGTCGCGACGGGGGCTGCTCTTCCTGAAGGCAGCCGTGACCTCTTGTAAATGATTTCTGCCTAAAAGTAAAACTCGGTCAGCTCTTGCGGGGCATTTAAACGTTTCCCAGGCTCGCCTGCATCGCAAGTGCTGGCGGATGTTCAGCTGAGGACACAAAGGCAAGGAAAAAAAAAAAAAAACCCAAGGGAAAAAAAAATCATCAGAGTGAAGCAAAATTATAAATGCTGCTACCAAAACTCAGTGTCCTGAAATTTTAACAATGATGTCTTGCAGGATCTTGCAAACAGCAATTTACAGCACTACGTAAGTTAATTGATGGCATAAGTTCGGGACAAAAATGTACTGTAGCCACTGCGGCGATGTGATTCCTACAGACCGTTGGATTTCTTCCAGGAATGTGTCAAAGCTCGGAAAGCAATGCGGCTCGGTCTCATTGTGTACAGGAGATTATTTGATAATCATTTAAGTTATGTAAAAGAGTCTATGATAGGTCCTATAAAAATAAAGCTACACAATAGATCTGAGGTCTGTGGTTGTTACTGCCGTTGAAATGCAGCGTTCAAGGGGCTTTCACTGCGCCTCCATCCTCTGTAATGGTTTCTTGGCAGGAGTTAAGACGGGTAGTGTTGGGTTTTTTGTTTGTTTTTTTTTTTTGTCTTTCCTAAATCTTTTGAAATGCCGTATTTTCTCCGCAGCGACCCGTGCTTGTTTTGCCTTCATTTGTACCGGCTGTTTCTTTAACTTGCTAGAAAGAAGGGAATGATAATACGCTGCAAAGCCGAGGGATGGAAATTGTTACAGTTATGAAAACAGATCAAAATACTCGGGGGTTTCCTATTGAGCTGCGAGTCTTAAAAGGCAATCCCGCAGGCTGGCTCCCCGCCAGTCCCAAGTGGGTTGTTTGTTTTTGAAACGGGATCCACATACGGATCAGCCGGAGGTTTTACCCTCGGTGGTGGCAAAGCCTCGTGCCTTCTATCTTTTATTAAAAGATAACACGAAAGGCAAAACGCTTGTCTTCCTCCGTCAACCCGGGTTTAACTTCTTGGAGGCTTAGGGTCAAGCTGTTGGGATGTGTGGAGAGGAGAAGCGAGATCTTTTGGAAATAAGCCCTGGGAGAATCTGTTTTGGAAATTGGCTGAATTTTACTTTTCGACAGCAAGAGCTGTATCTTGTGCTGCCTCTTTCCTCCCCAAAAGCTGCCCAAGGTCTCCACAAGCTGCATGGAAAGGAACCACCGCGGTGAACGGCCGCAGCACTCCAGCGTCTAATAGCTGAACCCCGTTAAGGAAACGCGCTTTTCAAGTATAATTTTGCGGTGGTTTATTTAACTAAGCTTCACGAGAGCGTGTATGAGGAACAATGGGCGGCCGCTCCAGCCAAGGTAGCTACAAATTAGGTTAATCCTGCCCCGCTGCCGGTTTCGATGGGGGGACAATGTCCTGCTCTGTGAACTCGGTCCTGCCTCCTTCGCTTTGGCAAACCTCCCAGCGAGGAGAGCGTGAGTTTGCATCCGCAAGCAGCGCGCCGCCGGGGCCAAGCAGAGCTGGCCTAAAACTCCATTTTACATGATCTAGACAAGTCCAATTGGGGGTTATTTTGGTCGGAGAGGTGTTTTTTGGTTTTTCTTTTGTTTTTGTGGGTTTTTTTTAGCAACTGCTTCAAGCGTGTGAATTTGTAGCGTATATTGGCAGCTGCTGTGATCTGAAGGGTCCCTTCCAACCTAGGCAATGCTATGCTTCTATGATCCTATTTCAGCTTGCTGGTGCTGTGCTAATGTATATCTTATTGCCCAGCTTTCCCACCTGAGCCGTGTGCCCGAGATCTGCGCTTTCAGCAGGCCGAGCAAACGAAGGGGAAGCTGATACTGCAAGGGTCTCTGCTAAGGGAAGATAACGCCTTTTTTTCCACTTTGGATTTCACCGAGCGATTTATTTATTTCCCAAGCTCAACATGCAAATGTGTATTAAGCAGGGATCTAATCCTGAAGACCTTACAGCCATCCTATTTGTCAGGTGTCTCGCAGACTTCAGGGAGGTTTTGCTTGAAAAAAGTCTAAAAGAGCTCTTCACGAATAGGCTCTGGGATGTGCGATGCAGACATTGCAAACCTGAATAGTTTGGTTGCCCACAGGCAACCAAAAGTAGCCGTGAAGTGCCACAAATCTGACCTGCCGGTGGTTTTCACTCATTGGGTGCTCTTCTGCCTTGTAGGTGGTGACCTGTGGTGCTCAGGAGCAGAGCATCATCAGCCGCCTTGGGTTAGATCTTGTCTCGGACCAGTGGGAGAAGGGGCTCTGTGGGCGTCAGCAGAGCTGGGCTGGTATAAAGCTGTCCCGGCAGCCCGCTCCAGACACTGCCGGGCTGGGAGGGTCCTTCGTGGGCTTGCTAGAAGTTGGGGGCCGGTTCCAGGACTCAGCCTGACTGGGCGGCAGCTGCAGATGTTGCTTCAGCTTAGCGATAGTTCCTTAAAGGGGAATTTTCAGTTTATAGGAGCTTACACTGAAAAAATAAAAATAGAAAATTGGTATTGGTATTTTTGTGAAGTACCGCTGCATTTGTGCCAGAGGGTGTATCTGAGGAGTACCTGGTGTGGGAATTCGGGTAAGGCTGGAAAGGAGCTAACAATGGCTGGGTCGATCCCGGCTGCTTTTCCCACAGCAGAGGCCAGACAAAGGACTTCTGTGCGAGCCCTGAGGAGTGCTGGAGCTCCTCTCCGCTGCCGAGGAGGCAAGGGCACCGCTACCAGACCAAGGGTTGCCATCTAGCGGGGCCGCATCTTTTATCTTCTTTGTGCATGTGTGGGCTCTTTTTGTTGCGGTTGTTTCCCCCAGCTTGAATAGCGCGGGCACTGAAATGTCACATCAGAGCCGCGCTCAGAAGCACCCTTGGGAAATCGCTTTCTCCACCGAAACACTGAAGAGCATCATCTTGAGCAGCCGTAAGAATAAAACCTTTTGTAATCGAGCAAGATATTTTGGTGTATCTGGGGCGCTTCTACAAGGAGTCTGTCCCTAAGAACTAAAGCTGGGCCTTTTTAGCTTTTCTGTCTTAAAAGAAGTGCGTCCCTTTGAATGGAAGTGGGTTCTGTTTGGCTGGATCAAGGTCAGACTATCAAACTATTTCGTTTTACAAAGCCTGCACTGAGTTCCTCAGACAGATATACTACATTCCATTTTGTTGCTGGTGTATTTTACACGTATTATCTGATTTTATTGGAGATTTTGGTGGAAAAGCATGAACAGACTAATAATTTTTCATACGCAAAGATGATAAAGGGGAACAACAAGAACCCTTCGTTATCTTTTTAAGTGAGGGGATCTCTCCTTAATGCTGATTTACTGATGAATAACAAAGGGTTCACCATGAATTACTGCGTCTCAATATTTTGTGATTTAAACGGTCGGTGTCTTTTCCAAAGCTCCTTCAAGAAAGCTGAAAGATTCCTTTATTTTCTTGGATGGGCTTTTGAAACAGGCTTGCTAGCTATTTAACGACCTGAGCTTGGGGTTGCTCTCACACAGCCTGCCCACTGATGACGAGTCATCTTCGATGAGGTTACATAGTTGTTCAAACGATGTTGGGAAGAAAGATAACAGGTGTTTATTGGAAACTCTTCTTTTTTGTTTTCTGACTTTTTGAATAAACTGCTTTTGGCAACAACGTCAAAACGGAAGGTCATTCTGCAGTTCTTGGCAACAGGAGGAAAGAGGTGGAGGAGTAACTCCGTGGTGACGTGCAAGCAATTAAGGTGGAAACGGAGGAGCTCACGCGTACAAATGTGACTGTATGAAATGGGAGCTGGGAATACTTTTGGGATAGCTTTGTGTCAGCCGAAGAGACTGCAGCCTGCCTTCTCTGCAAGAAACTCATACCTCATTTTTAAGATTGGTAAACACTTAAAATCTAACGGTTTTTGTGACACATCTACATAAGAGAGCAAAAAAATAGAGTGTAGTATAGTGACCCCCTCTCCCAAAATCTGTGTGGGTAAAGATTGGGAGAGGATTGCTGAAAGGTGACCTGATGAAAGGTGAGGGGAGAACTTCTATTTTCTATGTTTTATAGTATTTTTCAATACCTCACTGTAACCTTGGTTATCCTCGGGGACTCCCCTCCCTCACTGGCAGAGAGCTACTTCACCAGACTGGAGCTTTTTAGCCTTTTACACTTTCTGGACACCCTCTATATCAATTGGAAATGTACTGTCAAAGCCTTATTTTTCGTGATTATTTCAGTTGTAGTCCACAGACCCCCAGCTGTCCGGAGATCACAGATTCAACATCACTGCATTGCTGTCCGTGGAAAGTATTTTTAATCGCTTGAATTGGCCGGTGTAGGATTTGAGGAATGTTTCCCAAATGATCCTTCACCTCTCCTTCTCTGACCTGGGGGGAATCACATCTTATTTATGAAATCTCTGTGACCCTCCCCGAAGCAGCTAAAACTCCATGCTTTACCCCCTGCTCCCTCCGGGTATTTCCTGACAATGGGGGATATATACACATATTTTTATATATTTTTTTTTTTTAAGAAAATGTGGATTGCTGTGCAGTAAAGGAGGGAGGACAGGATTCAAGCTTTGTAGTAACAGGTTCTGGCGCTCCTGTAAGTGCATGTTTTGTGTGCTGGGATGTCTTCTGTTGGGCATTTTGGATTGCCTCAGTCTTAGCAGCTAATTGTTATTCAGTCTGGGTTATTCAGAGCCCGGCTCTGCTGGACAAATTCTGGTAAGTCCTGCCGTGCCAGCTGAAGAGGTGACTGTCCCCGTTTGCTACCCTACCTCTTTGCCATAGGTGCCATCCCTTAGCTGCGTGGACCGAAGGGAACTGCACCTGTGCCTCCGTTACTCCGGCCCGTGATCGGTGCCCAGCTCCGTATTCGAGGATGGTTTGAAGAGAAGACGGGGTCGTTCTGATTAGCCCGGGAATGGCTGGAGTTCAGCTCAGCTGTTTCAGCCACAGCTCAGCTAAGCAAATCTGCTGGCAGACTGGGAGTGAGCTGAACCTGAGATGCTGGGTGACAACAATATTACGTTACTAGTAGCTGTAGGTAAGGAATACAGACAGCTTTATATTTCTTGAGTAGAAGCTGGGCATAACCATTGCTGGTTTTTTTTATTTTTGTTCAGCTTTATAAAAGATACAGGCCCACTGCTTAAACCTCTGTGTGCCTCCAGAGTGGTGAAAACTCAGTGAATAATTTTTAATTCGATGTTGCCAAGACACTCCTCAAATGTAAAGAAACCTGCCTGACACAGGCTGCTGGAGCAGGGATGGTGGCGCAGGAGAAGCAGTGTCCCAGATTTTGTCTTGTCTCGTTTTCTTGCTTGCAGACTGCGATACAGGCTCTGCTACGTTACAAGGTAAAGAACGAGTTTATAGGGACTGATGCCCATGACCCGTCTCAATGCCACGTAGCAGACACGGCCCCTTCTGCAGGCAGTCATCCAAGCCTCGCGGTGAAGAGCTTGAGCCTGTGCTGAGGGTACTCGGGTCTCTGTGGTGGGTTCAGCATGAGCCAACGCTCCAGGGTGGCCTTGAGAGCTACCCTGGACCCTCCCTCAGTGTGATGTTCGTAATATGTCCTTCTCCTCCCATGTCTCTGATGTGTTCAGCTCTTAAGCTAGCTGGAGGGCTTCTTTGGGTATTGAGGCTGAGCAGCCTGAAAGGTGCTCTTTCCTCCCAACAGCTAAAGAATGAGGTTCACAGTGAATCTGTGAGATCTCTGGAAATCTCAGCGATTTTCTGAACCAAGCTGCAGGAGTTACAGATTAAAATACCATTTATTGTTTTGACTGCTGGCTATATGAACACAGCCGAGGGTGACTGTGAGTTGGGCTGGACTCTGATGGATCTCTTGTTTGAACAGCACCAGCCAGTGCTACAATTCCGTGATAAATCCCCTCCCAGTTCCAGCGGTCTCTTCCCTGTCAGGGGTTTGTCAGCTGGATTCATTAGGTCTGGAGTAAACAGCCCCCTTGTTCTCAGTATACAAAAAGCGGAGATCAGATAGGTAAAATTGTGTGTGAATTCTAAATAAAAGGGAAATTCCATCCTCCTACCACCATTTTTCATTAGCCGGTAACTAATAAGGAATATTTTTTTTGCACAGTAATGCTTCACAGTAGAACTGGGCTTTAAATATTAGCTATAATTGCTTCTCTGCACTCAAATAATTGAATATAAATCAATTACCACCATTTTATGTATTTGAACAGCCAAGCTCGCTCCACAAAGAAAACCCTTTCTTCCCTGTTTAATAGGCAGACCTTTAGCTTCTTTGTTTATCCACGTATCTGGGACAAATGATTCAAACTCAATCATTAATTAGTGATTTTATCAAGATTTTCCTTTCAGGACTGAAAGGTCAGCACACCCTTGAAGTGCTAGCAAAACAAACGTCTACGATTTGCACATGGCGTCAAGGCTTGTGAGGCAGAAGCCTCAGAAAATAACTTAAAGGGTAGAGGTTTAATTCGGGGTGGCTGCTTGTAAGAACAGGAATGTGCTAAAGCAGGAATGTGCTGACCAGACAGCCTGAATTTTATCCAAAAAGTCTGTGATTAACAGTTTTTTATGGACTAGATGACCCTTCAGGCCTAGAGCCAGCTGACGGAAACACCGGGCCCAAGGGCTGAGGTAAAAATTGGTCCAGAGGAGCATGTCCCTGACCTCGATATAATTTATTTTTACTATGTTGTTCAGAGCCCCTTTGGTTGCCAGAGCCACCCACTGGCTCCTGGATGCCGGGGACGAGCCTGCGGCGGAGTGCTCCCAGCAATGCGCTGGCTTGGCCAAAAGATGGGGCCCATCGGGGAGGGGAGAACACATTTTACTACGGGGGAAACGCCACCGGACTAATCCAGAGCAGCTGGGATTATAAATAAAATGCGATTTTGTTAAACAAGAAGAGAGACATGGGTGACTAAGCAAAGAGAAGGGAAGGGTTTTTTTTCTCCTGGCAGAAGTAATCCAGGTATCAGCCAATTGATGAACTTAGCATCATTCTAGGATGCCATAGTGATCCATTCTGGGCTTGTAATAGGTATTAATATTGCCAAATTATTACCTGTATTGATCTCTTTTTCTTGTATTTATGCTGTTTTTACCACTGGTTTCAAGTCACCTCATTAATTTATCAAAGGAAGGGAACAAGAACTCAGGAATAAAGGAATTGTTCTGTTACTGAGAGAAAAACGAAGAGGAGACAGAGAAATCCAAAATGAACTGCTGGAAATACCCTTGCTCTCAATTAGAAAACAAAAACCAAACAGACAGCAGCTAAAAGCCCCACAGTATTCAACTTGTGTTTTTCCTTCGGTGATTTAATCTTTTTTACGAGTTAATGTGTCTTGTAGGGCAGCTACACAGCAATTTCTGGTTTCAGTACGGAGCGTCTGCAGGAGCTTTTTCTTGTGCAAGATTGGACAAGAAAAAAATATTCCTTGTCACTGATAAGTCCCTGATAAAGCGTGATGTCCCACTGACAGGACCTCCTCAGCCAGGCAAAAGGCAGGAACAGAAGTCCTCTGCAGCCCTCCAGTGGTTCCCTTTGAGTCCTACACGTTGGGAACACAACGCGCCACCTTTGCCAAGGGGGCTCCCAGGGTGGGCACAGTCTTCCTTCCAGAAAAGGCGCCTACAGAACTGGCTGTGGCCTCGCCAGCCTTCCCCTTCCCTCCCAGCTCCACCAGACGCAGGGGAGGATACTCCGGCTTCCAGCAGCTCCAGCTCGCCAGCCTGCCTTTTCAGCTACGGGGTGAGCCGAAGCACCAAACACGCTTTAGATGGAGGTGCCAAGCCAGGCGCTGCCACTCCACAGCCTGGCAGGCCTCTCGGCAGGGTTTGCTCAAAGCTCAGGAGAGCTTCCCCTGCAGCCTTCCCTCTCCAAGAAAGTCAGCAGGAAAGGCTACAGCCCTCGGCCTCTGAAGCCAAGGGGAAGAACCTCTGAAGCCCAAGAGAAGGTTGCTGTCCCTGCAGTGTGCTTGGATGGAGTTGTCATCCTCAAGGGAGGAAAAAGAGACTCAGTATGTGCTGTCTTTTCTCTTAGAGGGAAGCTTGCACATCACGCTCAGAGAGCAAAAAGTGTCTGCAATGGCCCCCGTGGGCAGAGAAAGGTCAGGTTTGGGAGAGCCTTCAGCTGCTTGCCATTCCCAGGCCCTCTCGGCCGCATCCCTCCCCCTGCGAGCCTGGTGCTCTGCCCACAGCCGCTCCTCCTCCCTTTCTCCCTGGAGCCGCTCCCCAGCCAGAGATGCCGGGAGATTTCCTTCATCCCGCTGCAGGCACAGGGAGCGTACGTCCTGCCGGCAGACAAAGCGTGCAATGGTGAGAGAGAAGGCAGCAGAGGAAGCGTCCTGGCTCAGTAGCCATTTAACGACACAGACAGGCCATCTGCAGGGGCTACCTGTCATGCTTGCCGGTGGCCCTCACAGACAGAAGGACAGGGAACTGCTGGAGAGGGGACAGCAAAGGGCTACCAAGATGCTGAGGGGGCTGGAACAGTTCTCTTATGAAGAAAGGCTGAGGGATTTGGGTCTCTTCAGTCTGGAAAAAAGACGGCTGAGGGGGGACCTTATCAACACTTATAAATACTGAAAGGGTGGGTGTCAGGAGGATGGGGCCAGGCTCTTCTCAGTGGTGCCCGGGGACAGGACAAGAGGTAACGGGCACAAACTTGAGCATAGGCAGTTCCACCTCAACATGAGGAGGAACTTCTTTGCTGTGAGGGTGACAGAGCCCTGGCACAGGCTGCCCAGAGAGGTGGTGGAGTCTCCGTCTCTGGAGACATTCCAACCCCGCCTGGAGGCGTTCCTGTGCCACCTGCTCTGGGTGACCCTGCTCTGGCAGGGGGTGGGACTGGGTGATCTCCAGAGGGCCCTTGCAACCCCTACCACTCTGTGATTCTGTGATTCTGTGACAGTGGGAGACATAGCAGAGCAGTGTGCAAGCAGCCAGCACTTGATGGCATGAGGTCCTGTAAGGAGGCAATGAGAAGGCTCTTCAGAGCAGACCCATGGTGACCCTGCAGCCAGGCAGGGACTGAGCCTCACTGGATGCCAGCGGGGAAAGGGGCTAGCAAGGAGGAACAGGAGTCTCCTTTGGGAAACAGGACAACATCGCCAGAAGCCATCTGGGAAAGGGCGTTCTTTCCACCAGATATGGCCAAACACATTGTCCCTGGCCTCTACAGGAGAGACAGCCCCAGGTGGGACCACTGCCGGGAAAGGATCCTGTTGCCAGCCGAGGCAGCCAGCCTTTGGGCTGCTGCGGGAGAAGGCAGCCCTCTGGCTGAGCTCCTGTGCTCAGCATTAATCCCTCCTTAAGAGGAGCTGCACAGTGGGGAGAAGCACCCCGAAAAAAAACCAACAAGCAAGGAGCAAATTAAGTTAGAGAGTCCAGTAGCAGAGGACAGTCAAGTGTGGGCAGCTGCCAGGCCCACAGGAAAGCTCTGCTGGAGAGCTGTCTTGCAGACTCCTGTGGTGCAGCTCAAAAATGGGGTCTCGATAGCCTCTCCTTGCCCCTGCTGCCGGTGCTCTCTGGGCTGAGGAGCCCAGGGACAGCAAGGAGTTCCTCATAACAGCATAACGCATGAGCTGCCCCCAGGAGGAATCTTCTGCCTTCCCACCATATGCGGCCATTCTCTTTCCGCAGAGACGTTGTCCCCAAGTTTCACAGCTTTGGGGGCCCAAGTCCTGTTCTGAGGGGCAGTATCCCTGACTGCTAAAGAGGATCAGCCCTGGAGAGAAGAGAATCCCTGGAAACACAGAGCTCTGGGGGGTCTGCTGCCCCACAGCGGTGGTGCATCGCTGGGGCCTCAGCACATCCTCCTGCTGCCAGCCCACACCTGCAGCTGTGCCGGCTGCCATGAGCAGAAACAACGGTCAATGCGGCCATCAGGGTGCAAACTGCAGAGCGGGACCTTTTCAGGAGCTGCAGCTTGGCAGGCACTAGACTGTGGGGGTCTATCTTTGCTCGTGAGGGGCTCAGTCTGTTCTCAGGACCTTCTGAAGGAGCTCTAGATGCCTCTCAGTCCCCTGGGAGCAGCAGTTCAGCATGCACCCCAAAGGCCTCGCAAGAGGACCCATGGATAAGGTGCACCTGAAAGTCACTGTGGCTGTGGACAAGTCTGTGCCACAGCAGATATACCCCTGAAGGCCCCAGCGATGCAACACCGGTGCGGGGCACCAGAGTCTCGGAGCTCTGTGTTTCCAGGGATTCTCTTCATCCTGGTGTTCCCTCAGCCCGGAGAGTGCCTCGAGCTGGGGACAGGAAGGGCCTACAAACACCTCATTTTAGGACTGCACCAGAGGAGCCTGCAAGAGCTCTGTAGCACAGCTTTGCCTCTGGGCTTGACAGCTGCCCATACTTGACTGTCCTCCACTGCAGCACCATCTAAGTTACTTTGCTCCTTGCTGCTTTCTTCCCAGGTGCTCCTCCCATTGTCCTGTTGAGTTATATCTCGGTATCCGTGGACACCGACATTCCTCAGGACACTGTGCAGTGCTGCGTTCAAGAGACCCTCCTTTTCTTATCTGGCAAGACGTAGAATTCATCTTCAAGGACGCTGGCTGCTTGCGCTTCCAGAAGAACGAAGTCAAAATGCGTTTTTCCAGACTTGGTTTGCACCCTGCATAGTGCTGGCCGCCCGCAGAAATCTCTCCTCAGCGTGAGTGTCTCACTCCGCCAGTGCTGCCGTGGGTTCTTGGGAATCTTGGTTCTTGGGAAATGCCCTGGAAGGCCACTGGCAGTGACTTTGGGTCTGACTCACCTCCTGCTTGAGATGGCAGCCTCTTGCCCTTGCACAAAGCCAGGCAGTGTCGCGACCTGGGTGCAGGCGCTGGCTGTGCAGCTCCTGCTCCTACTAAAGAGGGGCTGATGCTGAGCACAGGAGCTCTGCCTGAGGGCCGCTTTCTGCCTCAGCAGCCCAAAGGCTGGCTGGCTGCCTCGGTTGGCAATGGGCTCCTTTCCTGGCAGTGGTCTCACCGGGGGCTGTCTCTCCTGCAGAGGCCAGGGATGATGGGTTCAGATGTATCAGGCAGAAAGAACGCCCTTTCCCAGATGGCTTCTGGCAATGTTGTCACCCAAGTGAGTACGTCTGTTTCTGAAGCCCTTGGCCACTGACCATGTCAGCAGCTTCTCGGCTTCTCTTGGGTCAGCGGGCAGTGCCAGGGCTTGCCCAGTGCTCAGGGAGGAGCTGGAGGCAGACTTTTTCCAAGGACTAGATCCTGTTGTCTCCTGCTCCCAGGACTGTGCTCTGTGTAGCACCTGGAAGAGCTGCTGGGGAAGGGCCTCTCCAGATTCCCAAGGGGCAGGTGGAGGAAAAGCAGAAGGGAGAAGCGAGGATGGAGGAAGAGCCTAACAGAACAAGTGGTGTGGGAGCTGGCTCCTGGGAGTGCCTGTGTGTGCAGGTTTCGCTTTACCTGTTGATCTGTCTTTTATCTCAGCCCAGAGCTATTCTCACTTACTCCCTTCTGACTCTCTTCCCCGTGCCAGGGAGTGAGCAAGCTGTTTTATGGTACTTAGTTGCCTACAACCAGATGGTAACAGTGATCAGGGCTGAGTTCCTGATATGGGGAGAGGGCCACGTGCTTTTGGGATCACTCCGTGTGTGTCTGAGCTTCAGGAACACCCTGGGCTGTTCCTGGAGTCCAGTGAGAAATGGCTCGGACACTTAGAGGGAGAAGGGCCCAGGTATGGAAGGCGCTTTCAGACCTTCCTCAAAACAACCACTGCCTCCGCCACGGGAACTGAGGGATGAAAGTACCCAGGTCTCAGGAGTATCGTTGCTTCCAAAGAGCCAGGCGGGCACTGCTGTGTCTCTGGCTGGCCTCGTCTCTGCAAGGCATGACAGATAGCAGAAAAATCCAGAGGATAAAAAGAGGCCCCTTCTGTGGCAAGGGCACAGCTTGATCCTCCCCTCTCTTGGACTTGCTATTTGCCTGGTTGGACCAGAACCAGTATTCCCAGTTACAGTCAAGAACACTGTTATACAACTGGGATAGCATTTGGCAGGGCATGACAATTTTGCATGGGTAGGGGAGGCCTCCCTGGGACTCTGTGACACGGAGAGACCCCCAGGAGGGCCTTTGGATGGTGGCAGTGCTTCCTTAGCAGTGGCCTGCAGAAGATGCAGTGATGCAGTGGGGCAGCCATGTGTGGGTTCAGGGGTGCCCTGGTCTCCAGCTCGGCTTCACCCCTGTGTGTCCCTTGGCTCCTGTGGCCTTGGAGAGCAGCCTGGACTGCAGAGGGGAGGGAGTCTGTTGTCCCCATGGGGCTGAGGGAGGTTTTGGGGGTTGTTTCCAAGGGGAGGGGGGTACAGGACAGTGCCAGTCTGGCTGGCTGCACACCAGCTTGGGTTGGATGGGCCTCCTCAAACACTGGGGACTTTTGAAGCAGGAAAGGGTAGAACCATAGAACCATAGGGTCAGAAGGGCCTTCTGGAGATCACCCAGTCCAACCCCCTGCCAGAGCAGGGTCACCCAGAGCAGGTGGCACAGGAACGCGTCCAGGCGGGTTTGGAATGTCTCCAGAGACGGAGACTCCCCCACCTCTCTGGGCAGCCTGTGCCAGGGCTCTGCCACCCTCACAGCAAAGAAGTTCCTCCTCATGTTGAGGTGGAACTTCCTATGCTCAAGTTTGTGCCCATTACCTCTTGTCCTGTCCCCGGGCACCACTGAAAAGAGCCTGGCCCCATCCTCCTGGCACCCACCCTTTCAGTATTTATAAGCGTTGATAAGGTCCCCCCTCAGCCGTCTTTTTTCCAGACTGAAGAGACCCAAATCCCTCAACCTGTCCTGGTGCGTGGGGTTATTCCTCCCCAGGTGCAGCACCCTACACTTGCCCTTGTTGAATTTCATAAGGTTCCTCTTTGCCCAGATCTCCAGCCTGTCCAGGTCTCTCTGGATGGTGGCACAGCCTTACGGTGTGTCAGCCACCCCCCAGCTTTGTGTCATCGGCAAACTTGCTGAGGGTGCACTCTATCCCCTCACCCAGGTCATTGATGAATATATTGAACGGAACTGGACCCAGTACTGACCCCTGGGGAACACCACTCGTCACTGACCTCCAACTAGACTCTGTGCCCCTAATCACAACCCTCTGAGCTCTGTCCTTCAACCAGTTTTCTATCCACCATCCATCTAGCCCACTCTTCCTAAGCTTCCCTATGAGGATGCTGTGGGAGACCGTGTCAAACGCCTTGCTTAAGTCAAGGTAGACCACATCTACCGCCCTCCCCTCATTTGTCCATCCAGTCATGCCATCATAGAAGGCTATCAGATTAGTCAGACATGATTTCCCCTTGGTGAATCCATGTTGAGTACTTCTGATTGATAGCTTTCTTTTCCTCCACATGCCTTGAGATGACGCCCAGAATGAGCTGTTCCATCATCTTTCCAGGGATGGAGGTGAGGCTGACCAGCATGTAGTTCCCCGGCTCCTCCTTCTTGCCTTTTTTGAAGACTGGAGTGACACTGGCTTTCCTCCAGTCCTCAGGCACCTCGCCTGTTCTCCAGGGCCTTTCAAAGATGATGGAGAGGGACCCAGCAATGACTTCCGCCAGCTCCCTCAGCACTCTCGGGTGCATCCCATCAGGGCCCATGGACTTGTGAATATCTAATTGATCCCTCACTTGATCCTCCTCAACCCAAGGGAAGTCTTCTTCTTTCCCCGTTACTTCCCCCAAAGCCTGGGACTCCTGAGGGTCAGGCTGAGCAGTAAAGACCGAACAAAGAAGGCATTCAGTAACTCCGCCTTCTCTGCATCCTCCATCCCCATGGCTCCTGTCTCATTCAACAGTGGGCCCACAATTTCTCTGGTCTTCCTTTTGCTTCCAATATACTTGTAGAAGCCCTTCCTGTTGAGCTTGACATCCCTGGCCAGGTTTAATGCCAAGGCGGCCTTGGCTTTCCTTGTTTCATCCCTGCACACTCTGGTGGCGTTCCTGTAATCCTCCCAAGGGGTCAGTCCCTTCTTCCACTTAATGTAAACTTCCTTCTTCCACTTGAGCTTTTTCAGAAGCTCCCTGCTCAACCATGCAGGTCTCCTGCGTCCCTTGGCTGATTTCTTTCTCTTAGGGATGCACCGATCCTGAGCTTGGAGGAAGTGGTCTTTGAATACCAACCAGCTCTCTTGAGCCCCTTTGCCTTCCAGAGCCCTAGCCCACGGGATCTCTCCAAGCAGTTTCTTGAAGAGGTCAAAGTTAGCCCTCCTGAAATCTAAGGCTGTAATTTTACTTCTTGTTGTTGTTTTGTGCGTGGTACCCATGATCCTGAACTCTATCATTCCATGATCACTACAACCTAGGGTGCCCCCAACCTTAATGTCCTCCACCAGTGTGCCCAAGCGTGCACCTCTCCCAGGGCAATGCACACACTCCTCATCGCATCCACAGAGCCACGGGCAACGTGTGGCTGCCGTATGTGAGGGATGATCACGCACACAGCTGCCACCATGGAAGAGGGGCCACCATGGACTTGCGAGCTTCCTGCAGGCATTCCCACTAATAACGGGACTCTTTCCTTCTACGGTGGCCAAGGCAGCTTCTCCCGAGGCAGCTGAGCTGAGAGCCGGGCAGTGTGTTAAGCAAGCAGCAATATGCAGTGCCGACTGACTGGGATGGGCTGCAGCCATAGTCTGTCTCCCTCCCCGGAGTACTGACTGCCCAGCTTGGACTCTGTTTTATTTCCTACTGACACGCCTCCCCGGAGAAAAAGCAGCAGCAAGTAAAAGAACTACTTGGATTCATTTACTTTTATCATTCTGCAAGCCTGGAGGTGCATTTATATCAGCAGTGATATGAACCACGGGAACTGATGGAAAAAAATGAGAAAACAGTTCTCCCAAAAACTTATACATCTTGTGTTTGCATGGCTGCGGGGGGCCACCTGTAATTATCAATAACAAACGAATCGTAATCAGGACTGTAAACGAGCTGTTTCACAAAGGCTTCCTTGTCTGCTGGCTCGGGGTACCAAGAAGCAAGACCATGCTTGTAGGCCCAGTCAACAATCTGCAAAAGGATAAGCAAAACAAGCTGATGAAACAACGCTGGCACGTTATGAAGTTGAAACCAGCTGCAGTTTGGCCTTGGCTGTATTTTTGCTCTTTCCTCAAAACTGTGCCCTTTTTTGCTCTTTTCTCTTTGTGCAGTTCCTTGAGTCAGCTGCACTTCATCCCTTGCGTGAGGGAATGCAAGCTGCCCGCAGCTACCGGCTGCTTCGAAACGCACACCCCTGCCCTGGCAAAATGGTTGGAGTGTGCAATTAAGGAGGAAGAGCAGAGTTTTAACCACCTCCGCCCACACCCTTGAACTCCTCAGCTACACTGTGCACCCGTCAGGAACTCCCAGCAGGCCAATGTGATCCTCAGTGGGAGTCCCCTGAACGGGAATGACAAATTTGATGCATACAGGGCCTCAGTCCCCCAGTCGGACAACAAGCGCAGATCTGCAATAGTATTTAGGTACTTAGGCCCCTATCGAATACAGGAGGAGAGGTTCCAAAACAGCGATCTGGAACCTCAAATATTTTGGCACTTTGCGTCATGTTTGAATTTGACCCTAAACCTGATGTTTTGAAGTGCTGAGCGCTCACAGCTCCAAGCACTAGAGCAGAGCTTTGTGAGCTGTGAGGCACCCAGAATCAGAGGGTATTTTTCACATTTGGGCTTTAATGATGGGGGAAATCAAAGCAGCGATTCTGGCTGGAAGGATTCCTGAGAATCATTGCTTTAGGCTGTAGAAAAAGTTGAATTAAAACCTCACAAAGCAAGAATGATGCCAAGGCAATTCTGCCCTCCCTACCACGGGAAGCGGCAATAAATGAGTACTCACTTTCACAGCGATTTTGAGAGACACCTCTCTGATGCTGTGCAAGGGGGGATAGAGTCTTCCTTCTGCAAGGTTCTGCTCTGTCACCTCGGCAGCAATGGACTAGAAAGAAGAGAAAGGCAGTTTACAGAGGCGGTCTCAAGCACGTACCACATTCACTAGCGTTACACGATACGTGCCTGATACCTCAGCAGCGGCGGAGACGGGACTAGTTAGTTCTTAATGGGAACTGCTGAACTGTTCAAAATACGCGTGTGTCTACATTTCATTACAGACTTAAAACTAGAGCCAGAATGATGGAAGTGCTGTGCCAGGGCAGCATTTCTGAAGAATGAGGGGAATTCTGTCATGGGTCCTGCACCTCTGGAGGTGCAATGGAAGCGTGAGCTTTCCCTGACACTGGGAAAGGCTTTGCTGAGACGGTGCCATTTCCACTCGGTGCATTGCCCCAGGCCAGGTTCTTGAAAACACCTGAAGTAGGTGCATGTGCCTCTTAACAATCTTTTTAAAAACATTAGTTAAATGCCAGTTGGAAACCTCTGCTGTGATGAGGAAGATATCGTCAGAGATGTGCCGGACTCCGCAGGCGATGACTCCCAGTGCCACTCCTGGGAAGACGTAGGCGTTGTTTCCCTGGCCAGGGAAGAAGGTCTGTCCATTGGGCAGGGTTACCTTTGAGAATGGACTCCCGCTTGCAAATATTCCCCGTCCCTGATAAGAAAGAGAGAAAGAGAGAGAGGGGCCTTCAGATTCAGAAGACACATCTTACATTTCTGCTGCTTGCCATGATCTGCGCTCAGGGGACTCTGGTGACCAAGTGGACAAATCTCCAGCTGGTCAGTGAGCAGGATCTCCACCAGAGCCATCTCCAGTTGATAATTCTGGAGGGCGTGGTCCCCAGAGCCATGGAGAGGGCGATGGACAGGGCCACTGAGCACCGAGAGGGTGTTTGCACTGCCCAACTGCACGTGCTCTGAACTTGGTGAGAAGGAGTCTCTCTTCCTCTCTGTCAACCATCTATTGCGCATGAAGAGGGACTCGTGGGGTGAAGGTCTGGGGGCTGTGTGATTGCCCTAGCCAGCAGCAGGTGAGGGGGAGGCAAAGAGGAGAGTGAGACAAGGCCTCCTCTCTCAGCCCAAGCCAATCCCCATGACAATAATTCTTCAGTGACATTTGAGCCTGATTTGGGTGATGAAACTGTTACACAAACAACTAGGGTGGCAAAACACAGGGAGAGTAACCTGGGAGGATGGGACACCTCCGACAGCTGTGGGTGAAGGAGCCACGTGCTTTCCTTAGAGGATCACAAAGTAATTCAGGCTGGCAGGGACCCAAACTCCTGCTCACAGCAAGGCCAGCTATGAAATCAGACCAGGTTGCTCAGGGCTTTATCCAGCCTGGTCTTGAAAATCATAGAATCACAGAATCATAGGGCTGGAAGGGACCTCTGGAGATCATCTAGTCCAACCCCCTGCCAGAGCAGGGTCACCCACAGCAGGTGGCACAGGAACGCGTCCAGGTGGGTTTGGAATGTCTCCAGAGACGGAGACTCCACCACCTCTCTGGGCAGCCTGTGCCAGGGCTCTGCCACCCTCAAAGTAAAGAAGTTCCTCCTCATGTTGAGGTGGAACTTCCTATGCTCAAGTTCCTGTGCTCAAATCTGCAAGGACAGAGACTGCACGAGCAGTCTGGGCCCCTGTTCCACCTTCTGACTCTCCTCACAGCATGCAAGCTTTTTCTTTATGACCAGCTTAAACCTCTTTTGTTTCAACTTATGCCCGCTGTCACTTGTCTGCCCACCATGCACCACTGTGGTTTCCTTGGTACAGCCATGGCCACGGCGTACCCAGAGCACCCGGCTTCCCCGCGCTGAGCTCCAGTACCTCGGTGAGGCGGTAGCACTGCTCCGCTGTGCACTCCGCTTTACTGGTGGGGTTGCTCAGGGCAAACACGATGGGCCTCTCATTGAAGGCTGCCATGTCCTTCAAAATCTTCTCAGTGAAAGCCCCTGCAATGGCTGCGACACCTAAAACACCAACAGCAGAGTGAGGTGGTGCTTTCCGACGGTCTGACTTCAGTGCATTGGGCTGATCCTTCTTGAATGCCTCTAGCGGTAAATGAACTGTGGGAGGGAACAGGATCCATCTCTGGAGATACAGGTGGGAATGTTTCGTTTTCACATTATGGCAAGATTAAAAGCCTGTCTCAAAATAAAGCCCTCTGCTCCTCTGGGCAGAGTGGGGATCAGCGTTTAGGCAGCCTGACTGCGGCAATTCACCTCCCAAAGGCTCAGCACTTCTCCCGAAGACCTGCCCGAGCTGCCTGTTGTCATCCTCGTCCTGCCCAGCCTGGCAGGGCCACGTTCGCTGCCGAAAGCTCCAGGTCCTGCCTCCCGCAGCACCTCCCTCTGCAGCCCTGTCTGGAGGGCTCCTACAGCTCCAAAAGAGAGGAAGCCTGTGCCCCACGGGAGAAGAGGAAAGGACGTGGAGAACTCGACTGACAAAACAGGGGTAAAAAAAGCTCATTTCATTTTCACTGGGAGAACAAAAGGAGGCCCTGGAAAAGAAGACAGAAACTCTCCTAAGAACTGAATTGACGTGAAAAGGTTGTGCTAAGGGAACTCTACCTATAATTGCTGTAGGCTTCACTTTCTGCACAACCTCTTCCAGTGTGTTCACACTGGGGTGGTCCTGGGCAAACATTTCTTTCTCATGGTTCAGGTGGCTCCTGCCCTGTGAGGAAAAAGGAGGAGTCAAACTTGCGGTGGAGACATAACGTAGTAACTCATCAGTTCATTTCACCTCTTGGCCCTCTTCCTAAACCAGATTCCTCAGAGGAGGACCTCAACATCAACCTGTCAGGCATTGAGCTGTTGGTGTAACGTCATGGTGGGGCTGGTCTCTGCTCCTTTCACTCTCCAAAATACATCGATTGTGTGGAGGCAGCATTTGGCTGCCAGGGCAGAGAAGTTGTACATGTAGCGCAAGTCTCCTCAAGTCTGAGGAGGGAGAAGGGCAGAGGTCCTGAGGACCGAGGGAGAGGAGAGTAGAGCTGGGCCTGGCTGGATCACCAAGCAGGGCCCCATGTTGCTGTTGTAATACCCCACATGACATGCAAGACTTCCAGCACTGCTTGAGACCGTGGCCAGCACTGCATCCTACCACTTTAGAGGCCCAGCCCAGAGCGTTGCCTTTAGGGCAGCCAGTGCTGCTGGCACACTGTTGTCACCAGGAGACCTAGTCCTCTGAAAGCAGGAACAGCTCTGCTGACACCAACGGAACGCCAGGGCTGAGCAGGGCTCCGAGGCATCTGCCTGCTCTGGCCTCTTCTAGCTTGCAGGAGGTGGCCGAGGACTCCGGCTCAGCTCTGGAGACAAATTTACCTTCACAATCAGTCCCTTGGAGTCCACCATCCAAATTTTTTTGATGGCATCCTCTCGTGAAATTCCTTCCTTTTCCATGGCCATGAGGATGAGATGAGCTATGCCCATTGCAGCCTGGAACACATTATATAAACACTTCATTGGGGTACCATCATCTTTTTTTTGGGGGGGAAGACTTTAAATGAGAGATCTTAAAAAAACAGAGTTTAAGAGAGACAGACAGAGGCTGTCTCTGTCATTTAAACCAGCTGCTGCAGGGGAGGAAGAGGGGCAGACACGGAACAAACATTGGTGACAATGACAGTTCAGAGGAACAAAAAGCGAAGCAGGACTGCTGCATCTGAAGTGAAGCCAAGAGGAAAGTCCTCTTCTCCCACTCCTGCCTGAAGAAGCAGCCCTGGGCACGCTGAGTGTTAGTGGTCCTACAGCTGTGCATGGCCCTCCTGCCCAGATGGGGACCAACGAGGCGGGACGGTCTCTGTGACACAGCACAGACATGTCTGTCAGGAGGGGTGAAGGAGAAGCAGCAATCTTTGCTTCATGAAGGACAGACAAACAGTGAGTAACAGACCTAGCCCAAAGTCCCACAGGCAGGCACGAGCTGAGCCAGGACCTGGACCATATGGACTTCAGTCCATAGTCCAGCCTTTAGAAACTTTTTCTTCCCCCTCTCTCTTTGAACGAGGCATAGAATCATAGAATCACAGAATGGTTTGGGTTGGAAGGGACCTTAAAGATCATCAAGTTCCAACCCCCTGCCCTGGGCAGGGACACCTCCCACCAGCCCAGGCTGCTCCAAGCCCCATCTTTACATCTTACAAACTACCTGACTTCTGCCATGGGGGCAATATGACCGACTCCAGAAAGCGAGGTTACGTTCTTACAGTTCTTTAAGTCTGGGTCCTTTCGACTCTATTGCTAAAGAGGCTCTGGTCTACCCTAAATACCAGCCCTAAGGACTCGCACCAGCCTCCTCAACGTTCCTGCAGCACCCTGCCTCCTAAGGGACTCCCCTCAAGGAACTTAAAGCCCCACTGACACATGGGCAGCCTCGCAGCACCCAGGAAGTCTGCCCAGGACTCATGGGCCAAGAAGTCACTGAAAGATTGTTGGCAACTGTGGGGCCCACTCCTGCCCAACGACAAGAAACCTGCTTCTGTGCTTTGTTTTCATGAAGTTTTGCAGGAAGTTTCATAGTTGACTTTTGTCTCTCTAAATTTGAATTTAGATCATATTGAGGAACAAACTCAAGAACATTCCTACCTCTCCAGCTCCCTGGAAAACAAACTTATGGTCAGCGAGCTTGTTCTTTGTGATCCTTAAGGCTGCAAAGATGCCAGCGACCGCAACGGACGCGGTGCCTGAAAAGAGAGAAACACCATCAGATGGTCACCCTGGATTGTCTACCCTAACGATATGCTGTTAGAAACCCTGTGGTGGGAACCATTCTCTTAGATCATAGAATCATAGGGTTGCAAGGGCCCTCTGGAGATCATCTAGTCCAACCCCCTGCCAGAGCAGGGTCACCTAGAGCAAGCTGCACAGGAATGTGTCCAGACGGATTTTGGATGTCTCCAGAGACGGAGACTCCACCACCTCTCTGGGCAGCCTGTGCCAGGGCTCTGCCACCCTCACAGCAAAGAAGTTCCTCCTCATGTTGAGGTGGAACTTCCTATGCTCAAGTTTGTGCCCGTTACCTCTTGTCCTGTCCCCGGGCACCACTGAAAAGAGCCTGGCCCCGTCCTCCTGACACCCACCCTTGAAGTATTTATAAGCGTTGATAAGGTCCCCCCTCAGCCGTCTTTTTTCCAGACTGAAGAGACCCAAATCCCTCAGCCTTCCTTCATAACAGAGGTGTTCCAGTCCCCTCAGCATCTTGGTAGCCCTTTGCTGTCCCCTCTCCAGCAGTTCCCTGTCCCTCTTGAACCGGGGAGCCCAGAACTGGACACAGCACTCCAGGTGTGGCCTCACCAGGGCAGAGTAGAGGGGGAGGATGACCTCCCTCCACCTGCTGGCCACACTCTTCTTGATGCACCCCAGGATGCCATTGGCCTTTTTGGCCACAAGGGCACATTGCTGGCTCATGGGCATCCTGTTGTCCACCAGGACTCCCAGGTCTCTTTCAGCTGAGCTGCTCTCCAGCAGGATAGCTGAAAGAGACCTGGGAGTCCTGGTGGATCCTGGTGATCCTGTCCCTGAAGGATCAGAGTGCCTTTCCTACTCTGAAATATTAATCCTCAGAAGATCCCTGCAAGCAGAACATCAATTTCCCTCTATATAGACTCAAAGGGCTGCCAAATCCTAGAACGTGAGAAGAAGCTAATATCTAGCTCCCAAGGGTTTAAGACGCTATGTGACTTGTCTAAGGTCACAGAAGACATCTGTAGCAGAGCAGTGGTCTGATCTTGGTCACCCTTGTCACAAAATGCTCTGTGATCGTGGAATTACCATTCTGTTCTCCTCATTTATCTTCATATCCCAGCACCACCTTCTCTTTTTTCACTCTGATACTCTAATACCCTGACTCAGAGCTGTCATGCCTCACTGCCAAGCATTACGGAGTCATTGAGAACATGAGATGGTCCCAGAGAAAAAAAATCAGTATATGGAGAGCAGAGCCTTGCTGTTACAGCCACCGTGATATGTACACCTTTCCATCCACCAAGGGAGGCAGTTTCCCAGGTTGAATAAACCTACCTTCACCCCACATCAATCACATAAAGTGTTCATCTAATGTCCTATCCCAGGTGAAAGAACACAGTGGGAAGAAATTAAGCAAGGCACGGACTAATGAGGATTCAGGCACTGGTGGTATCTCAGGTCACCTGGGCAAGCTGGACACAAGTGTAAAAGGTGAGCTAGGAATGAAGGAGGCAATTTTAGCATAGAATATCTGAAATTGGAAGGCACCCATAAAGATCATTGAGTCCATTAGTTTTATTCCTCATCATTTTAAAGGATACCACTTCGGATGTGCTCAAGCTCTGATGATGGTCTCTCCATTCTCATCTTCAGAAGCTTTGAGAGAAACCAGGGAGTCTACAAGTAACAAGTCCTGAGTGGGTGGTCATGGGTGGGGCGGACAACGAATCCTTTTAGGCTAATAAACCCGATTTCACCAAATTCCCAGCATCTCCTATTTTCCTGCCCATTTAGAGAGCCAGTGCCTTGGGGTTTCAATCAGCCAGTGCTTCAGTGAGACCCTTTGCATGGTCCTTAGGGCCTGGGGTGCTGCTGGGCATCAGCAAACATTCTGGCTGGGAAAGGAAAGCAGCTCATGAGCAAAGCGTGACCATGAGCAGGGAAACCAGCAGATGGTGCTGCCTCATCTATCAAGGACCGAGAAAATAAACTCGGCTTTACCTGCTGCTTTTCCTTAGTGCAAAAGCCAGAGCTAAACTAGAAATCACAGAATCGTAGAATCTTCAGGGCTGGAAAGGACCTTTGAGATCATCGAGTGCAACCATACACACACCAAAAAAACCCCACCAACCCCCAAAAAACCCCCCACAAACAACCAACCTACAATCTCTGCCACTAGAGCATGCAATCTAGCAGTATATCATGGTTCCCAGTCTACCGGTATATCACGGCCTCGGGGAATGATTTACTCTCTCATTATTTCCATGCAAGCAGAAAACCCAGCGGCAGCACAGTTACTCTGGCAGAGCAGTAACTTTTATTGACATGGCTTATTTTGCTTAGGGAACCTATATGAGCTACTCTGACAAAGAAAATCTTTACTGGCCAGACTGCAAAGGAGTGGGGAGAGCCCAGGGTCCCACAGCTGTCAGCGATGCCAAGCTTGTGACATGCAGTAGAGCACGAACACCGGCGCACACACTCACACGCTATCATCTGCCAGGCCAACCTTGCACAGAAATCCCCCCGATGGCCGTGTGGGTGGGAGTGGGGAACTGACCAGAGGAAACAAATCCCAAAGTGGAACAACTACAGTGCAACAGTGTGTCAGGTCACAGCATTAGCAGCAAAAGATGCCTGGAAAGTATTTAAAAGGAAGAAATGTAACTGGAGAAATATCTTGTTTCTCTTGGTCCTGACCCAGGCGAAATGGCTTTATACCCTGTGATGGTCCAGAAGTCTGAGGGGACAAATGCTGGTCTCTGCAAACCCATTTAGATGGAAAACGCTCGTGGGACGTTCAGCAGAGGGACTCGAGGTCTTTTAGATGTTAGGAGCGGGGATTCGAGAAGCGGGGCGCACGGAAAGGAAGGGTGCGGGGATTCAGTCTGCGTGCGCTCCGCTGAGCGGAGACCTGTGGGACTGGGTGTGCCGTTACTCATCCCCCGGCGCTTGCGCTGCAGCTCTGACAAACAGCAGGACTCTGCCGTTCCTAACCCTCCTCCTCTCCCTCCAATGTGTTTCTAATCCCTCCACCTCTCGCAAACTGCATCTCACCCCCATTACTCAACTAACAAAGTTACTGTACCTTGGCCTCAGCTCAGTATTTTTCTTTGATAATCACAATTTCTGAGCATGGAACAATAGAGCATCTCTACGGAGGAGAGTTCACAGCTGGTTCGTGTAAGGAATTGGCTAATCACTGTGCTTCAATTCCAAAAAGACCACAAAATGAGATGGGGGTGGGGGAACCCTCACCGCGAGCTGTGGCAAGAAAAAATCGCCTACCCTTCAACACGTCGGTCTATCTGTTTTCCAAAGAGATTGAACGCTGCTATTGCAGATAACTACTTCCTGAAGTAATCAGCAAGAGCCAGCTTGGCTGGTCCGTATCGGAGGTGAGATACGGAGGGGCACAGAGAGAAGAAAGGAAAATGCTTGCAAACCATCCCGTCTGTCCAAGGCTCAAAGCGAACGCTCAACACATCACAAAGTAGCAAGCAGACCTCAGGAGCCTTTCTGGGGAGCCCACAGCAACAGGACCAGCAAAGAAAAAAGGCATTTAAAAGCAAGGTACACTCAGGCCATCGCTTTAGGATTAATCTCTGACACTCAGGCACACTCAGAATACTGCAAAACATTAAGGAAACCCCCTCTGAGGCTGATTTTCCACTTGCTCTAGTGTAAGTCAGAACGAGCCCCGATAGATGTCAGTGGAGCTACACTGGAGCAGAACCGGGGGAAAAGGATCTGCTCCACAGCTTCAAGACGCTGCACGGATGGAAAAGGCTGCAGCCCAGAGGCACCCACGCCTGGGGACCTTATCCCTCCCTCAGAGCGGGGAGAGTGGACAGAGGGACGAATGGCTTTGCACATGGAGTTACGGGCACGGCTGCAACAGGGAAAGCGGTGCCCAGCGCTGATGTCAAGGCTGTACCGCGTGTGACAGGACCCGGTGGCTAAGCAGGGGACATGGCGGGAGCGGGGACCCTGCGGATGCTTGGGGCAGGAGTCCCCAGATGCTGAGAGCTGGTGCTGCCCTGTCCCCTGGCCCAGGCGGCGGCTGAGCGGGGCAGAGCATCACCTCCACGGCAAATCCTTCCGACAGCAGCAGCCACGCTGCCTGCTTCTTCATGCAATGCCCGTGTGAGTGATCCCCCCCTTCTCCACAGCACACTGGTGGAAGGCATGCCCAAATTCAGCCTGATCTTTTATTTTTCACCCTTGTCCCGCCTGCTTACGCTTCGCCCCATCAAAACCACGCCAAGATGAGGGCCTGGGGAGCAGCAAACACCAGTTTAACGGCTCCAGCAAAGGGCAGCCAAGAAAATATATCTGAATTTATGGATGCAGAGGAAGCATAGGGCTTTTCCAAATCCTGGTTCACATTAACTCCCTGCAGCAGTTCCGCCTGTTACTGGAAAGCAGAGTGGAGACTGTCCAGATCCACTCCAAATACATAATCGAAAGTCAAATACAACAAAGCTGAAGCAGAAAGCTGCCGAAGCGTTTGCAGCTCGAGGTCTTTCACCGCCTCGGCTGAGGGCTATTGTTATCCTTCCCCCAAAATGCCTCTGGAAGACATTAAGAAAATAAACCTAGAAATGGTGTGGAGCAAGTCAGTGAGAAGAGCAGTAAAACGCAAAGCACTGATACGCGGGGAAGGAACTGAATTTCTCCACTAACAGATGTAGGGACATTGGTGGTGGTATGGTGAGGAGCTGTCTGACAATGGAGATACGGAGCTCATCTTAAAGTAGATGCCCAGCGTAGGCCATCTCTAGATGCCTGTTTTTAATTCTTGCACTGTAACGTGCTCGGACTATAAAGTACGTGGCAGCGCTGGCCTACAGCATTGCCCTCACCCCTGCCAGCACTTTGCAAGAGAGCATCCCCGTCCCCATCGCAGCCCTGTGGATGCTGTTTTATACCAAGGAGCTAAGCCAGGTCAGAGCACAGCCCTGTTCTTCTCTGCATTTTGCCTCCTTAGCCTGGACTTAAAGACAGCTCAACACGGGGGTGACGTGGTCTGAAGTTGCGGCAGGGGAGGTTTAGGTTAGATATTCGGAAGAATTACTTTACTGCAGGAGTGGTCAGGCACTGGAACGGCCTGCCCAGGGAGGGGGTTGAGTCACCATCCCTAGAGGTGTTTAAGAAACGTCTAGATGTGGCACTTCAGGGCATGCTCTAGTGGCAGAGACTGTAGGTTGTTTGGTTGGACTTGAGGATCTCAAAGGTCCTTTCCAACCATGAAGATTCTGTGATTCTATGGTTCTATGACATGTGCTGTTCTTTGCTGCAAAGGAGGAGTTTGCAATGGCAGCCAGCGAACAACAGAAACAACGAACAAGAAAAGCGGGAGAGAAAAGGGGACCAAATGTTACAATCCCCAAAATGACCGAAGATATGGGGCAGATCTTTAGGGCCGTGCACCACTAAGCCCAAGAAACCGAGGCTCATTTACACCCAGGACTCCAGACTGTTCTGACCCATCTCGTTAAGCGTCAATGAGTAATTCAGAAATAAGTCTAACAGCTGGCCCTGAACTAGACAATATAGTAGCATCCAGAGAAAATGCAGGAGCGTCTTCTGCTGCAGGGCACAGCAGGTCCAAAGGGCATGGTGATGGTGACCCCCTACAGGACTGAGAACATCTCCAGACCCATCTTCAGGCCGGGTAAATCCCCACAGGGAACGCGTGCTGCTCGGGAGCCGCCTGGCAGGACATTGCCTGCTTTGTTCTGCAGCACAGGATCGTCCAGCGCTCCCTTCCTATTGTGCTTCCCCCCCTCCTTAGTTTCCTGTGATAATTACTGATGCGTTTTCCACGCCAGCTGAAACAACAAAGCAAGATACTGTACCATTTTAATCTGCTGAAATTAGTTAATGCTGAGCCAAGAACTAGCTTCGCCTGCTTCACACGGCACATGGAAACGTGCCCGCAAATTAGGCCACGTTTGCACATGACCGATTTCTAACTTGCCCATATGTTTGGAGCCGCTCAGATTTGCGGTGCTGGAGTCGGCCTGTTCCCAGCCTCAGCTGAGGTCTGGGAGCAGTGTTCCTCCAGGCTGAGACCGCTTCCTGAAGTGTCCTGGGAAGGTCAGGGAAAGGTTATCTGCTAGGATAATGAGAAAAGGTGGTTGGTGGGTCAAGACATATTTTGAGGCGCATCAGCTGTCACACATCCAACAACAAAAGGGAATCACTGCTCGAACGAGCGGGAAAAGACCCAGAGAGGTTCTGTGAAAGTGATGACCCCTGTGCATTGCCTGTGGAGGGACTATGAAAATACAAAAGGCTGAGTGTTTTTAAAGTGGTTAGTGATTTGGGATTTCCCATCTTGAAGTGCCTTGAAGAAGTCCAGTTTGCACGGTGTAGGTGTTGAGCCTGTTTTAGAAATCCTGTCTGTTCACAGTGGCTCAAACTGGCTATGGATGTAACTGAAACGTTCAGATTGGCGGTTCTTTGAGAAGCTATCAGTGTTGCACTTACATCAGGTCTACATTTAAAAGACTGTTAAAAATACCCGGAAGCAGGAGAAAGTAGGCATTTTGCTTCTGTGCACTATTCTCTCTGCCCTGTCCATAAGTGTGAAAGGCTTTTAGAATCATAGAATCATTTTATTTGGAAGAGACCTTTCAGATCATCATGTCCAACCATTAACCTGACACTGCCAAGTTACCACTAAACCGTGTCCCCCAGCACCACACCTACACGTCTTTTAAATCCCTCCAGGGATGGCGACTCCACCACTGCCCTGGGCAGCCTGTTCCAATACTTGATGACCCTTGCAGTGAAGAAACTTTTCCTAGGATCCAGTCTAAACCTCCCCTGGCACAACTTAAGGCCGTTTCCTCTCGTCCCATCGCCTGTTCCTTGGGAGAAGAGCCCGACCTCCCCCGGCTACCCCCTCCTTTCAGGGAGCTGCAGAGAGCGAGAAGGTCTCCCCTCAGCCTCCTCTTCTCCAGGCTGAACACCCCCAGCTCCCTCAGCCGCTCCTCACCAGACTTGTGCTCCAGACCCCTCACCAGCTCCGTTGCCCTTCTTTGGACACGCTCCAGCTCCTCAGTGTCCCTCCTGTAGTGAGGGGCCCAAAACTGAACAAGTGTTTGAGGTGGGGCCTCACCAGCGCCGAGTACAGGGGGACAATCACTGCCCCAGTCCTGCTGGCCACACTGTTCCTGATACAGGCCAGGATGCTGTCAGCCTTCTTGGCCACCTGGGCACACTGCTGGCTCAATTCTGTGATTGAATGACATGTTCAGATACAATTAATTAAAGAACTTATTAGAGATTTCTTCATTTTTCTGCAGTTCTGACGAAGCTCGCAGAACAACTTCTGCCGGGTAAGCAGCCTGAGCCTGAAGAATTCAGGTTTGCGATGTGAATATGGAGGGTAACACACTGATCAAACAGGAGAATTAATTTTTCATAGAAAAAATAAGGTTGGAAGAGATGCCTGGAGGTCACCTAGTCCTGTACCTGATTAAAGGAGGGTTAGCTTCAAAATTAGACTAGATTGCTTAGGGCTTTCTTGAAGGATAAAAGTCCCAAAGCTTTTCTGCACAACTTGTCCCAGTGTTCAACCACTCGCATAGTGAAGAACATTTTTGTTATGTCTGATCAGACAACTGAGCCATGATACTGAAGGATCTCTGTTGCAGCATAAAGAGTTCAGCTCAATACGCCAACTCAGCCAATTCCAACCACAGGTTGATGTGTCTCATCCCACTTTTGCGTATCCCAGGCACAAACTCCTGCTGACGTTGGTTACTCGGTGCCCATCTCTGATGGCTGTGTTGGGATTAGGCAGGCTCTTTACCACAAAGACAGTGAGGCACATGCACACAGAGCCTTAGTACCACGCTGAGAACCTTAGGTGTGCAAATCTACAGGGCTTCTGTGGACTCCTGCCTATTCAGCAGGGATTATTCAACAGACAAAGTCTATGAGACCTGATGAGGTGCATCCAACGATGCTGAAGTACGTGGCCATTGGCATTACAAAGTCAAGTGAGGGGTTGGCCTGGGTGATGTTCAGATGTCCCTTCCAAATTAACCTCTTCAGTGATTTTATTTATTTTCTTGTATGAAGCATGAAGCCAGAGATGCTTGACCCAGGGATTCACAAGACCTGACACCTTTGTAAGACTTCTCACAGAATGACAGAATCACAGAATCTTCATGGTTGGAAAGGACCCTTAAGATCATCGAGTCCAACCAAACAACCTACAATCTCTGCCACTAGAGCGTGCCCTGAAGTGCCACATCTAGACGTTTCTTAAACACCTCTAGGGATGGTGACTCAACCCCCTCCCTGGGCAGGCTGTCCCAGTGCCTGACCACTCTTGCAGTCAAGTAATTCTTCCTAATAACTAACTTAAACCTCCCCTGCCGCAACTTCAGCCCATTGCCACAACTTCAGACCATTTTCAGTTGTCTACTTTCTGTTTATGCACAGTTAAGTGGAGCCAAGTTACAGTAGGAAGAGAAAGAGCGGGATCCAAAGCATTCCCATGTCCCTCCACTTTCGTATGTGCTTTAATCGCCTGCCCTGGTACTTTACTGGGAAAAAGGAAGAATGACAATCAATTTTCTCCTGTAGAGCTGAAATTGAAGCTGTTGCCCCTTGCATGAACCCAGACGGAGCTGGGAAAGGACTGATGTCATCACCCCCACGGAGGAAGGAGAAGCGCGGCCTTAATGGGGAGCTCCCACGCGCGGGCACTGCGCGCCAGCTCCCGCTAGCTCCCCGGCTCACGGCTTTCAGAGGAAGAGCCATCGCCTCGTCCCGGTTTGTGGTACCTGGCAGGCATCCCACTCAGCATCCGCAGGCTGGCTCGAGCGGCAGGGGGTCTGAGTCATTTTAATTCTGTGGGGTTAGGATGGATTTGGCAATACGGTAATTGATGCAACCAGAAAAAAAAAGAAAAAAAAGAAAAAAAAGTCGGTGTCAATATTTAAAACTGCTTCTGTTTGTGTAGGCCCTGGGGCAGCAAGAGGGACACCTACGGGAGACGACGCAGAGCAGTCTGTACTCTCTTCCCACACCTCGTCTGTGTGTGTGTGTAGGCACATTGCAGTCAGAGCCCCACTAGCCCACGGGCCATGACTGTAAGTTAGCACAGCCCAGGCTGATCTCACTTGCACTGCTTGTGCCCAAGGTTTCTTTTTAAACCAATATACTGAAAACAATACCGGCTTTAATATGCCGGATAATTCAGGCTTCAGGAGGTCTGTTCCTGCCTGACTTGAGTGAAATGAGTCAGGCCTCCTTAAACAAGGCTGTGTATAATTCTCATTAATAATATAAAACAGAAGTTGCATTGAACTCTCCCACTTTTTTAAGTAGGCAAGTCACGAGACACCAGCACGTTAGAGAAGTGACAGCCCGAGGCAAAACCAAAGAACAGGACGGTGTAAGTGAGGAAGTGGCACTTCCTACTTTTCTCCTATCACCTGGGGATACAGAGGGCATGTCAGGGGGGGTAAACCAGACCACGCATTCCAGCTTCGATCCCATTATCTCTGACTTGACTCTAAGACAGAGTTAGCTGAGCAGATCCAAGTCATATCAGTGTCCCAAAGGTCCCCAAAACTCATTCCTGACTACGACCCTGGCTTGGAATCCCTTTTTCTTTCTGACAGTTACGTAAAAAAGCCTGAAACAGTGGCTTGCTTCCCTCGACTCATCGCTTGTCTGTGCAAAAGTTCAGTAGGATTTCTTTCCTTATCTACTACTGTGAAACCAGTGCCAGCTAGATGCTTTATTTGAGAATATAAGGGAGCTTAGTAAGAGGTAAAATACTATTGTTTTAACAGTTGGGACTCTGGGGAATTTTCAGGGGCCTCGACATCTCTTGTGCATCGTGACAGACATCTAACTGTGGAGAAGCAGACAAGGTCCATTTTATGGCAAAGCTGTTTTACAGCATCCTCCTAGATGTAGTTCGCCTCTCCGAGGGAGTCATGTAGAGGAACTCTCTGCGGCATTTAGCTACGACCTATGGCCAAAAAGACTATAAAATAGTCTTCTGCTTCCCACTCAGAATCTTCAGTTTTGCGTTAATATCCTCTTTCTCTTCTCTCTGCCTAAGAAACCATGCCAATTCACCAAGAAACCTTTCCAATTCCCTCAAGAAAACCGACATCCAGGCCAACAGATCCGCCACATCGCCTGGCCTGTTCTCCTTTCAGCTGCTGAGTCCCCTTCCACTTGCAGAGACAGCAACTAATCCAAAATAAATCTTTACATCACCAGCTCCTCATTATGGGCTTCATCTGTTCATCTCCAGAAAAGTTTGAGTTCTTGGTTCCTCCATTCAAGACTTCCATTAAAAAATGTATCTCCTTTTTCTGTGCTCCTGTCTCCACTGAAAACTTTTGTGGGTGGCAAGAATGAGTCTTCTGGTATGGGAGAATCTATCTCACCCTCTCTGAAATACCTTAAGCTCCTCTGCTTCTAAAAACCTTCTTCATGACAATGTCTTTGAGCATCACCGTGCAGCCCATCACACCAACCACATTCCCACCAGCCAGGGTCTTACTCCCTCTTGTGCCATGACAGATAGGAACAAGCTGTTAGACACACTGCCAAAGATTGCTAGATGGGTTGCAGATGCAGAAATAGTGCCGGAAAATCTGCTCACAAAAGAGTCATCATTGTGTGAAAAAGGACACTGGCATTTCTTTTAGTCTCTTTCAAGTACAAGCGAGGACAAGCCCAACTGACTGCAAATAATTAAATCAACAAACCTTGGAAACTTCTGCATGTTGCAAGCAGGACTAGACAAAAGAAGAGAAGATGAAGGGACTCACAGAAGAACTGGTTATTTGTAATCACTCGGGAAGATCCTGTCCCTGTCGGGTGGGCAAACAGCCCTTCCAATGGTTTAAAGCGAAGTCAGCACCAGACCAGGACGCCAGCAACACGCAGCTTGAATTCCTCGGCGCATGGGAGCAATTCTGCTGCCCGCTGAGCCTCACAGCGCCCGGGAGACGTGCTGGTTACAGCCCCAGCTTTGCTGCTGCCACTTCTCTTTGGCGCTGGAAGAATTATTTCAACCACTTTAGGGGAGACCACGTCTGTTCTCAGATTACCCTGGAGTTAGCATCCACGGAGAGGAAAGAAGCTGGTTTACCTTTCCCTTTGCGCGTGTAATGAGGAGGATAACAACAGAGGGACAATGCCAGGAGCAGCTAATGACCACCTGCCTCATGGAAGCCGAAAGCCTTGCACGACTGTTAAAACGTCACCATTGTTTTAGCTAAATTACAGAAAATTAATGGAACTCTCAAATTACCTTAATAATCTAAAGCACATGATCCATTTTCTCCCTTGAACAACGTTGCTGCGGCAAAAAGCTAAATTACTAAAATTATTACTTGTTTATATTTTTAAATGCTTATGTATAAACTCTAAAAGTTATCACACACCTGAGTATTGCACAATAAACAGTCTTGTGACCTTACCGCCTTTCCTCGCGAGAAGGTGAAGGTTAAATTTGCATTTCCCGAGCAGTACTTACCCTGAATATCATCATTGAATGTACAGTATCTGTTGCGGTATTTATTGAGGAGACGAAAAGCGTTAGCATTGGCGAAGTCTTCAAACTGGATCAGACAATTCATGCCGTACCTGCAAGTTAAAGGGTAATTAAAAATGGACACAAGTATTTCCACAACACAGGATGATAAATACATCTTTTAGCAGGACCATGCAGCTACAGTCTCTAGCACGGAGATAGAAGATGAGAGAAACGTGTCACAAGAACAGCCAACAGCATCACTCCCTTCCCAAGGTCCATATGCTCAGAAATGTGGAGTCTCTAAGAATAAATTGTATTAATCATCTGTCTGTTCAAGAGGCACAAGGGGCTTCTTAATATGCATACCTATATATCTATATCTATATCTACATCTACATCTACATCTACATCTACATCTACATCTCTGTCTATATCTATCTGCATCTTTGGATGGTTGGTTTGACACTTTTTCAGTGGTGTATTTACCAATGAGCTCCACGAAGTGAAGGAGATGCTCTTCTGCAATGGATATTGCAAGGGTCACGCTGCAATTCAGCCACTCTGACTGCAAAGGGAACGTCAGTGAAGGGGACACCTCCCAGTGCCCACTTCAACGGCAGGTGACCAAGAGCTGAGAAAAAAAACCTGCGTGTCGGGTCCCATGGACCCGAGCGCTTCACCGTGTGATTTCACAGCCACGTTTCCGTGCTTTGGAAACATTTCTCTCTCCACTGAGCTGCTCTGCAGGAAACCAGCACGCAACGACAGCAAGTGACCCAGAGAGTCAAAAGGCAGGAAACAATTGCAAACTTTCCATAATTATCCAGCAACATCAGGGCAAGTGCGCAATTTCTAAAAATTGGGTAACACTCGGACTCCGTATCTATACACTTTCAGCACTTTGTATGACTCCAGGCTGCATTAAAGCTTTGCTAATAAAATCTAAAAGGGCCACAAGTCTCTCACACAAATGTGACGGGGCGGTGGGAGAAGCTCAGGGAAGGAGTAACGCAGCTATTAGCAGCCTCTGGGCTGCAGGCAGGCGAGGGGGCTCTGAGCGGCTGCCCCGTGTTAGTCCTGAGCCCCTCTGGGACCCAAGGCAGGGCGGAGGCAGCATCGCCTTCCCCCCCCCGTTCAGGCTTTCCCCCTCTAAAGCAGGGACACCCCTGCTTTAAACTCGAAATCGATACTGGATAAAACATGCTGCACCTGAGAACTGTGGCTCTTGTCATGAAAAGCTCTTTTCACGGCACTCGCAGTGCTCTCCTGGGACGGCCTCGAACTTTTTATTGTTATTATTTTCCATTTCAGGTATGCCTGTCAGCAAGGAGACAATGACAAGCGCATGCATTGTGCTCCTTTATTTGTCCGTCATGAGAAACTCCAGCTTCACAAAACCCTCCGGTCTCAAAAAGGGAAAGGGTTTGGCTCTTACACTTGCTCCACATTCTCTGTGCTTGCTGTTAGAAAAGGACCACGATGATTTTAGAGCTGCGTGTGACTCTTTTGGATACAAAAAGCTCCGATTCAATTCAATGCCTCACTCCAGTTCAATCTCCCACCGTCCTACTAAGCTTAGTATTTGCAAAACAATATTAATATTTGCAAAAATTTCAACGAAAAGTTAGGTGCATGGACTCTTTGTTGAATCATGGACACAGAAGCTGTGGAAACTTTTCGATGGGTTCTGCAATGCGGTGTCATCCCCAGAGGGAAGGGTCACTGCTCCTGTCACCAAAGAACGGGGCACGTCCCTGTTGCAGAGCTGCGTGTGCAGGCGTCCCTGACCGCGTACGGCACAGCTCCGTGCCCGAACGTGGTGCTGCTTCCTTTCTCCTGGGCACCTTTCGGCTCTCTTCAGCTTCTCCTCTGGTGACGTTGGGAACGGATGTGGCACACCTGCAAGGGCGGACATGCCACGGTGGGTGGTTTTCTTCCTGGCTAATCACAGAATCACAGAATGGTTTGGGTTGGAAGGGACCTTAAAGCCCAGCCAGTGCCACCCCCTGCCCTGGGCAGGGACACCTCCCACCAGCCCAGGCTGCTCCCAGCCCCGTCCAGCCTGGCCTTGAACCCCTCCAGGGATGGGGCAGCCACAGCTTCTCCGGGCATCATCGATTTATCTTATTCCCAGTCCCCGCCGTATGTGTTCCCCATATCTCTCCTGAAAGAGAATACATCCCAGAGGGGTTAAAAACTGCTTTCAACATTAGTCTGTTTTTATTGTGTGCCACGTGACAGCTCCTACTTGATGAAGTACGCTTACTCCCCACTCGTCAATGTCCGAGCCCGGTGAGCCCTCCCTAGCTAGGCAGGTGCCACCATGGCTGCTCACACTGGCCACAAAGGCAGCAACTTCTTGTCTCGTTTACTGCGCCGAAAGGAGCAACAAAAGAGCCCTGTGCAGTATCCCGGCTGTTCTTGCACCACAACTCTCACCCTGGGTATGGAGACTTAGGCATGGATTTTCCAGGGGAGCAACAGGCTTTGAAATTCAGCAGGATCCAGATGCTCAGGTGGGGAAATTCCACCTTGCCACACTTCAGGGGGAAAAAAGCCCTAGAAGAGGGACTGCAAATCTGCTCCCATTGTGACTGCGAACAGGACAAATTCTTTCCCGTACCCTGTATGACAGGCCACGTTACATGGCTCAACAGCAACTGGAGTCTATGGAAATTTTCCATTTGTTTTTATAAGATCCTCTTAAATTGTCCCCAGTGTGCTGCTAACTACAAGTCACAGCAAGTGTCTGAGGGACAGACTGCTTCGGCGCTTTAAGCCTCCCCACTGCAGATTCTGGCCACTAGCAAGGAGACATCCAGTATCAAAATTTCCTCTGAAATGCTGAGCAACGCTCTGAAAAGCAGTAGATGAAGATTCCCAAGTCTCTTTCTCTCCGTAAAGTCTTGGAAGTCAAAATGAACGTTGTAGATATCCAAGGAATTTGTGCAAATAAACAACACAAAAACTGTGAAAATCAGTTTTCTGATGGACGATCCTCTTATCCATCGCTTGAATGTGTGAGGAAAATATGGCTAAGAGGGAGATGACACACCATGCAGAACATCTGCGAACATCTCACAGCAAAGAATTAGCAAATCTTTAAGCAACTCCAGTTGCTATAGAGACCATTTCTCTAACACCACTCTTATTATTTATTTGTATCACCGAGGAAGTTCCATTACCGACTTGCTTAATAAAACCAGTGATCTCAGCCAGCGTTAATGTGTGTGTGACCAGCTCTCCAAAGAGCATGAGGGTAGGTGGGGGGGTTTCTCTGGCTACAGACTCCAATTTGCAAAAGCATTAACCTGAACGTTTTTTTTTTCCTCTTTTGAGCCCAGAATTCTTTCCCCACTTCACATTCTGTGTCTGCAGCATAAGGCAGTGCACAATCACTTCTATTTTTGTCTTTGATCATTTTTTATTAAGCAGAGCACAAGGAAGGCGTGGTGGCCCATAAACGCTCCATTTCTCTTCCTGCCCCTCGGTACGACAGGACAGTGCTGGAATGCAAACTCTTTTCACCAAGCTATTTTTCTGAAGATTTGGTTTTTTCTCAGCAATATGCCCACTGAGCTTTCTCAAGCGTGAACCACATTTTTGAGCCTACGCGAGCCTTTGCAAAATGTGAGAACTAAAGTTTTCATTAATAAAGACCACAAATTGGTCATGGCAAGACCCTAAGACTGGATGCTTTAAATGGAAGAAGCAAGTATTTCAGACTCACAGTTAAAGAGGGGAGTCTCGGGATGATGATCCTAGTTCTCAAGGACTACACACCCTACTGGGGGTTTGAGAGCACTTTAAAGAACTTTTGCTGCTCAGAGTCACTGAAATGAAACACAAATGAGGCAGCTGACTTACTGAGCCATCTCAGGAATCCACCAGGTAATGCTCACTGCTCTTTCCTAATGCTACTTCGGTGGCTGTGTCCAACGCTCCATCTCAGGATGAGCTGAGCAGCCCAAGGATAACCTTGGCAAGGAAGAAGAGCAAAACAACTGCTGGGGCCATTTGCAGTAACGTCCTTGTGAGTATCAACATGATGAGTCAGTTCTGCTGTCCTTCCTCCACAGCCCAGTAACTTCAGCTTCGCGCAACCTGTTTCATCCCACAGGAATTCAGAGCGCTCTACAAAGTATTTGGGTAGCATCCAAAAGTAAAAGGCAGCCAACTTGGGACCGGCGCACAGCAAGCGCTTAAATACGCAACGATCCAGCTCAGGAGAGAAGGTGGAGAACACTTGTTACTGCAACGGGGAAGGGTGGTCGGAGAGCTGCTACTTGTACTGGATGGAATTCAGCCAACAAAACGCAACACAGAATGGGATTTTTCCACCACCTCCACGTATTAAAATTTGTCTGCGTAATGCCCAGCTAGACAACTCTGGCTGCCTTCTTAGACAAAAGAGAGACAGAGGCATATCCAATAGCAACTTCTTCGAACTAGTTTAAGTGGAAAATGGAAGTAGACGACATCTCTGGATACGCCTCTCCACAGTCTCTGGTGAAGACAGTATAAGACGACCAACTTAAATTTAGATGTCTAACTTTAGACACCTTTAGGAGAGATCATCTAATGCTATCTAATTATCACAGCTGGTTGGAAAGATCTTAAATATATGTCATGCACCCTCTGTCATTGACTCATCGCCCTTTTAACTGCGATGCTCTGCTGTCCTTCAAAGCCTGCAATTTCCTTGTTGATCTTCTCTACAGAAATTGCCCTGCTCCACCTCTTGTGTATGGTACCCAAGCGGTCCCCTATCAGGGTACGTGGAAATACTTCAGGATGGAATGAAATACACTGTCAGTCTCCCCCCATCATAACATTTTTAAAATGAAAACCGGATTTTGACAAAACTGATTTTGTACAATTATCGTGTTTTGGTGGAAACATTGCCATTTCCATTAAGAAACCAAAATTAAAGATTTCTTGTTGGAAGAATCATTTTTAGTGAGGTTATGCCCATGTTTAACCAGCTAAGAAATTTTGCTGTGTTTAACGTGTGAGATCTGATCTGAACGCAGTCCCAGTTAGCCCACACCGAAGCGCTTACCCCATGCTCGCTGCCTATAGGTGCAGGATGCCTCTTTTTAGAAAAAAAGTGATTGCAAAGTTAATATTTGAACAAGGACTTCTGAAGATCCCCTCTGCCACATTTAAATATTCTTAAATTTGCGTCTAGAATTGAGAGTGGCCCTGCAGGGAGATCTTGCAACCTGCTGTGGTAGGAAGAGGCTCCTGAGGTCAGTCTGCTTGTTTTTCACCTTCTTGGGTATGGGGCTATGGGGAACACATACGGCGGGGACTGGGAATGAGATACATCGATGATGCCCGGAGAAGCTGTGGCTGCCCCATCCCTGGAGGGGTTCAAGGCCAGGCTGGACGGGGCTGGGAGCAGCCTGGGCTGGTGGGAGGTGTCCCTGCCCAGGGCAGGGGGTGGCACTGGGTGGTCTTTAAGGTCCCTTCCAACCCGAACCGTTCTGTGATTCTGTGATTCTATAACTGCATTTTGACAAACGAGAGTGGAAGAACACTAGGCTGTTGTCCCATCTGATGCTAAGGTTGACTTGAGACACAGAACAAGATACTCTTTTATCTATATTAGAAATAGAGACAGAACCAGCAACCTTAAATACGCAAATGCTGGTACCAAGCTAAGAAGAGGCTTAGAGGGAAAAAGTACCTTTGCTCATCCCACATAAAAAGTGCGTGAGGCCCAGCTCATTCTTGTTACTGGGGTCCCAGTGCCTTCAACACCTCTGGGTGCGCTGACAGCCCCTTCGTGGCAGCTCCGGTGCGATGGTTGGGCTCTTTGCAATCGGCAGGTTACAGAAAAGCATAAGAACGTCCCAGAAGGCTAAGGCTTTTCTGCTGCCATTCACGTCTGGGAAAGCTCACGTCAGGATTGCACTGTTTGCATATTTACATGTGTTTCTGGCCAAGAAGAGGAACCCAGCTAGGTAAAAGACAGCTGCAAGATGGGTTTACTACTAAGAGCTCGCAACATTTCTTTGCTTACAGGCTGCAGACAGATGTTACACTTAACATCAGAAAAAGCCTTTAATTTTTAATACTTACACATAGCTAAGAGGAAGGCAAGTTTTCCCTTTAAAAACTGACAATGAAAAATAAAATTTTGGTAAATTAAAGTTTCAGAGCTTCCAGTTCTGAAACCACTGAAAAAGCCCTTCAAAGCCTCAGTACCGTGATGCGATTTAATAGCTCTTATGTCAATCATTAAATAGTTCTGCTAGTGTTAAAAGGAGAGATGAAGAGATTAAGTTAGAAAACACGATCACATCTGTTACTGTGTTTCGAAATGGAAATGCCATGGGTAAGGTTCATTGGCTGCCAGATAATCATAGCACAGTGAAAGCTGGACCCCAGGATCCGCAATAGAAGTCGTGACTGTTCCAGCAGATGCAGCAGTTATGATGGTCACCAGGAGTGAGACAAAAATGCAATTTTTGGTTTTGAGCCAACAGATGGGAGTTTTGCAAAAGCTTGTAGCCTTTTATATTGTAGACAATACAAATCTAGAGCTCTAGGTCCTGGGTTTAGAAATCCCATGCCAGGCAGCTGCACCATGGACCCAACAGGACCTGCTGCCTGCCTCACCATCTTCTCAGGCTGCAGACGATTTCGGACGTTGGGCAGGAGTCTCACTAGGGTTCTGCCAACACAAACACAAGCCACCACCCTCTGAGGCACAGAGCCTGCTGCGGATTCAGTGAGTGCTAAATGGAAGTGACCCTCCAAGCACAAAGATAGCAGGAAATCCCTGAATCTCGGGTTACTGGAGGCTGGGGGTATGCCAAGGATGGTTCGCTGCTTGTTCCTAGTCATATGCCAGGACATCTGCTGTGAGCTACTGTTAGAGACAGAACACAGGGCAAGACCAAGCTGAGATCTTGGGGAAAAAAATCTTGAAAAATCATAGTCAACCTTCATTATAGTCCATACAGCAACAGAACCGCCCTCTCGTGAAACAACCAACTCTTCTGAGCAGCACGTCTCACGACTTCCACGCACTGAGGCCAGCACTAATGGCTGCTATGGCCATTCCTGTGTTTTTATGCAAAAGGACATAATCCTCCTTGCGGGAGGTCTGAGGAACAACTGGAGCTGGAGGTACCAGACTTCTTGGGAGCAGGGCATAAGCAGGAGATGCAACCACGTTAGTGCTGACCCTCAGATGCAGCCTTGAGCTACCCTCCGACTGACAACACGGAATGGAGCCTCACCACCTGCCTTCCACCCAGACGGATCTTCTCCAGCTACATCTTTCTAAACCAGCTGTGGTAAATCTGGCTTAGGTGGAAAGCACAAACAGAAAGCCTAGGGCAGAGGGCTTTGCGCCATCTGTAAATGCGTTATCCCAAAGGAGTTGAAGGCAAGGTAATAAAAGTCCATTACCACAGAGATCCTGTAGCAGCACATCTGGAGCTCAGTCATTCCTCAGCAGCAGAAAATCAAGCTAATAAAACCTAAATATTGTTCTTTGACTTTAAATATTGTCCAGTGGCTAAAAGCGGACCATAGGAGCCGGCTGATGAGCTCATGCCACGTCAAGCCAAGATACTGGACAGTGGGGGTGGCTCTTACCATCACCACCACTTCTCCTTTCTGGACGGTGTCAGAGTCCCTCTGGGCAGGGTAACTGGGGCAGATGGGCAAGGAGAACACCCACCCTGTGCTCCCATGAGGGCTGGAGCCCGTCTACACCATTAGCCCTGCTAGAGCACTGGTGATGGTGTGCAGATCTCCTAGTGGACACACAGATGCTGAGGGACTCTAGGTGTTAACAGCATTACGCGAGGGCTTTGTGGAGACCAGTGGTGTCTAAAGACTTAAGTCTAGTCTTTCAGGATCAATTAGCCAAATTAACTAGAGCATCTCACTAAATAACTAGAGCACCTGCATAAATGCTCCAGAGAGCACCTGAATAAATAAAAGATGGGCACTGGTACTGGTGATTTTGTTTCTGAAAGGTGCTGCTGAGCTGGCGATCCACAGCCCTGGAGAACTGCTGAAACAGAGACGGCTTGTTGGGGAGCAGACTCTGCTTGTTGAGAGCACGTGGGACCTGACTTGGTACGTTTGTGGGTATAAGTACCGGGAAGGGATTAGGCAAAGAGAAGTCAGGTATAAAACAAGCACAATGAAAAACAAACTCAGCAGAGCTACTTTCCTCCTTCTCCCGTTTTGAGAAACTGAGTGCTTGATCTCCTGATGTCTTCTGTGCTCTACCGTGTGGCCCGGGCTGACAGAAGGCTTCTGTTTCCCTGGTCACCCTGTTAATGATCACTGATGGGAAAGGAAAGGGGACTCAAGTTACCACAGCTTAACGAGGCTTCTGCGACACGGTTTGCTGGCGTGTGGAGGTGCCTCTCGCAGGGGCTCAGGCCGCATGCTCGGCACCTGCCACGTTGGGAACGGAGACTGGGGCTCGGGGACAGGCCATCACCACCTCTGGCCACTTGGAGCCACCAAGCTGCACTGCTACCGCATGAGGAGACTACAGAAGGAATGAATGGAATTAGACAGAGGGTCTTATATCAGATAAAGAACGGATCTATACCAGCTTCTATACTAGTTTAGGAGAAAAAGGAGGAAAGAAATGTCCAGGGGCAGTTTGCTTTGAAAGAGAGCCTGACGATAAAAGAATATTGTTACTGCAGAGGCTGGGCTGAAGCCCTGCAGGGTTCAGGGAACATGCCCCAGCACAACTCATCTCCCATCGCGTTTTGATTTCAACCTTAATTTGCTCATATAGGCAAGCCCCAGGAATTCTGTGGGTTATTCTGATCCTTGGACACTTATAAGTATTTATTCCAGCCTACAGAAAGGTACAGTTCAAGAGGTTTTTAAGGCCAGGCTGGATGGGGCTGGGCTGGTGGGAGGTGTCCCTGCTCATGGCAGGGGGTGGAACTAGATGATCTTTAAGGTCCCTTCCAACCCGGACCATTCTGTGATTCTAAGAAGAAGACTGACCTTTGCCGTGGTAACTGAGGAGGGGGAAAACTGAAGCAGTGCATTTTCCCATACAAAGCATATTACTCATTGTGAGAAAACAGCAATTTGTCAGGCTGCTTCACTCAGTCATAGGCTGGGCTCAGCAGGCCAAATTTTGCAAGTAGTTGCCTCCCAAGAGGAGAAAAATGCATGGTTTGGAGCTCTTGTTAAAGAGCTCAGTCATTGCATGTGTTTTAGGTGAAAGAGTAATGAATGGACGTTTAGGCAGCAGGAAAGCGCAGACATTTATCCAGGTGTACCAGGAAGGGCTTTTCTTTCTAAAATTGCCCAGGAGTCACATTTTATTTCCAAATACTCCAAGTGCTAACTCCGAAGCCTCCGAAGCACTCCTCATTTCATTACGAGGTGGCTATTATGAGACCAGGAGCCCTTTCTGCCGACTGTAGGGGTCTCCAGCTGTAGAAATTTGACATCTGTTTGATATTATTATTCCATTAGAAAAGTCAATCTTCGCTCCCCTGGCTTTCTTGTGGGCTCTGACACATTCCACTTCAGTGACAGATGTCCCTTGAGCCAGCCGTGGTTTGCCGGGGTGGGAGGTACTCCTGCAGAGGAACTGACGAACAGTTTCCACGAGAAGCTGAAGTACCCTCAGGAAGCGGACAGAATTCCTGCACGAACATCAAGCTGAAAAGGAAACCCCCAAACTGCAAGAGATCTGTGGCAACCCAAAAGCTTCCTGCCCAAATGACTGAATTTGCACACGACGTTACAGACTTGCACAAGAAGCCCCAGCAGACCGAAGATCACAGCAGTTCATACTCACAGGTTTCCTCGCACGCGGAAGACGGCTACACTAAAGCAGCATGTTCTTGACCTTCTGAACAATTTCTGCTTCCTTTCGTAACACAAGCGAGAGCTCCTACTGGGTTGCATCCAGTCACTCCAGTGGAAATTTGAGACCGAATGAATCTGATTCATATAAGTTTGCCAAACCCAGGCTGATAGCAGGATTATTCACCAGCCCAGAGCTCACAGAGGATCACACTCCAACAGCGCTTTAAAGTACGCTGGTGGTCAGGATGATAATATCGGGTAATAGCTCCTTTCACTCAAGGATCTCCAAATACTTTACAGATGTGAATGGATACGTGTGAAGTGGAATTTCCCAGCTCCACTTTGCAGAGAACGTTTTGGGGGCTTACTGCATTCAAGCAATTCATCCTGGCTAAGAGAAATAGAAAAGCTGGGACAGGGGCCCCAGGAACTTGATTCCCAGTCCTTGGATGAAAGCGTTAGACATGACATCACCTCCTCACAAGATAAGAGTTCATTGTTTCACGGCTGAGTGTCTTCTCCCTTCAATGTGGAGATTAGCTCATGTAAACTAAACACAGGAAAATAACAGCCAACCCTTCCTCTCCAGCAGCAAGCGGAGAAAAGGCAAATTGTCTTTCTGGCCCTGTCACTGACATCGCAGGAGCAGTGGCTGCACCGAGCTTCGCATTTATCACCACAAGCATAAATCTCAGAGCCAAACTGGTGGTGGCCGAGGCCATCGTCTGGGTTCTCGTTCTATTGTTCCCATTCTATCATCGCCACCAACACTGCAATACCCCTGTGGTCTCCTGGCCAGAAGGAAGTGGGATAGTTTCCTTGAAGGATTAACTAGTGACTACAACCAAAACAAACAAAAAACCCCACAAATCAACCCTGACGGCTCTTAAATCTTTTCTACTTGTAAAGCCTCTTGTGATTTCCTAGTTGTGTTTTACCAGTTTTCCAGCCTCCAAGAATTTCTCCCCCCTAGATAACCCGCAAGTCTCCGACATAACACTACGCTGTAGTCAAGTGACATTTCAGCCAAGCTTTCTTATCAAATATAAAGAAGGGTAAAGCAGAGCACAAACACAAAGCTCACGCCTCTGCAGTCAGATATGTTTAAACCAACAGGCGGGGCGGCGTTACCGTGTTCGTACTCACAGACACAGGGGCTACAGCACTGGCTGACGGCAAGCACCTGTACGCAGTAAGTGGGCGACTGCAGCTGGGCGGGTTGAGGAACCGGCCGGCCATCACACAGGACACGTCTACACCATGCCGCCGAACGGCGACGGAGAGACTCCCGTCCTACCAGCAGCAGCTCACGCGCCCAGGGTGCAGCACAGCGCCGCACAGAGCCAACACTGCAACAGAGGCTGAAATGCTCCGTGACGCACCCATCCCTCTCAAAACTTGGTTCGTCAGCTGTGACCGAATGGTCCTCAGCATTTCAGCCCCTCTTTCCTACAGCCCCCCACCCGCAGCCAGCCGGGCAGTCACACCGTATGTGAAGATACGCTTCTCAGCGGGCGGGCAGGTGCTGTCATTAGACACTGGACATGATGCCTCCTACCTCGGAGACGGGATGAACGGAGAGCTGACGACACATCTCCCACCCCCTCCCTTCCGCTTGTGCAGGAACACCCGCACAGAGCTGGCTGGAGAGAGGGAAGATCACCCACAGCTCCTTCGGCTGTGAAGAGAAGACCCTACAACACCCAGAGGGGCAGCAGCCCATTAATCAGGCGCAGGCTGCAGCTCTCCGCCGCTCCTCATCAGTATCATCCGCTGCTTTAGGAACGGCAGAAAAGGTTGCTTAGGAGCTTGGGGCTTTCCAAATATTATTATTTCTTTTCCTTAGCAGTTGTTCTCTCTTTCCTTCTTATGGTGATGTCTCCACACACTCATGGAAATTTTAATCTATTTTCTTTTTACCAGGAAGAGGAACTCAGTGCAGCGCAAGAGGTGCACATACAGCGCTGAGGTTGTGGTTCTGCTCTTCCCATGACAAACTCCCTGGTACATCGGGGACCCTACAGCCCAGATCGTCACATGGAAATATGCACTCAGCCTGTCCCACCGTTAAAGGGACAATCCTGGCCTTCCTACTCCGCAGACATAACTGCCAGCGAAGTGACAGACAGGCAGTCTGCAGACCCACGCAGCCATCACCGTGGGGAGTAACACGCCATTTCCAGTTAGATGAGTTCCTCCACAACGCTGAACGCTAGCAACTTCCTTTACAAAATGTAAACAACCCAAAATTTAGCTTCTGCCTATGCTGAATGGGGCTCATAAATGCATGATGGAGAACAGATACAGCCCACAGGGCATACGTTTGACACCTATGGCCTGTGTGGAGAGGAAATGGTTATAAATAGTCAGGCCCGTTTCAATTCTCTGAAGACAAATATTTTTGACACAGAGTGCTCAAGCACAAAGAGTCATTTGTCGACCACCCAGGAGACTTGCATTTAAATGACCTTCCTTTGCTCGGATGATCGATTATACTAATGTTTATTTCACGAGTTGCAACATTTGTTCTTAAATGGAAGCAGCCCAGAGGAGCCATGTGTATAATCCCACTTACTTGTTGGTAACTGCCTGCATAAACTCATCAATCAGTTCGTCGTACTGTTTCCCACGAACCCGCTTGTGTTTCAGTCCAATATAGAGTGGGTCACTCAGCAGAGCCTAGGACACAAAGCAATTCTGTTGACATCTTCTCTTCCACGGATGGACGGAGATTTATGTCCCAGCCTACCCAAAAAGTTTGTCTGTTGCGGTGATATTAATTTTACTTACAATGCAGCGAAGGCCAGCTCACACAGCTCTTCCTGAGCAGAAAGTGTTCCCATAAGAAGCTACGGACTACATTTTTGCGTAAATAAAGCTGGAGGGATGTAATGCCTCTTGACTGCCATAGGAAAAACGGAGCTCTGCATCCCCACAACAGCTCTACCAAAGGCTCCCTGCCAAGGTGCCTCACTCTTCGTGGATAAAACCGACCTCGTGCGGGGCGTTTGCTGTGTGTGCAGTTCTTAATTTTGCACTGAGTCTACCAGGAAAGCTGCTGACGACAAACAGTGCTCTGGGCAATGAAGTTAGTCTGAAGTCACCTGAAATGACATGTATCCTATAGACCTTTAGGTGACAGCCCAGAGTCGACCAGAACCAGCGATCAGATGCCAAAATGCTCCCAAGCCCCGCAGCCACCTAGCACTCACCTCCACTCATCTGCGGGTGTCAAGGCAAGGTTTTTCATACAACAGATTAGTTTATTTTTTGACTCCTGTTGTGAACAAAAACCCAGGCCATTCCGCCAACCAATCCAGCAGACTGGTTAAGTCAGACCCTAAGCCACCTACAAAGGGCTGGGTCAGCATGGAAACAGCACATATTTTGGGGAAAATTACCGGACAAGCAGTGGCAGGAGACAGGTGGGCAAACACCTCCGTGAGTCACTGCAAAGCAACTCTGCTTCCCTTCCAGTTTCAGGAACTGAATCATGCTCATGAGAAGGGGACGAGCCATCTCAAACCTATGGTCCTGCAGCCATACGGGCCCTAAACATCGGCAGGTATGCTAAAATTAGATCTGTTAGTACAGCCACCGCTGGTTTCCCTTAGAAGGAAAGATGGAAGAGGCTTTCCTCTGAGTTTGATCCGTTAACTCTTCAGGGCCACGGAACAGAAAGCAGACCCACTCGCATCACTTCACCGATTGCCCCTTTAGTGCCCTGTGCTCTGGGGACGGTTCATGGAGTATAAAATTCTCCCACAGGCAAGCTGAGAAATGCCAAGCTCTGAAAAAAGACCAATTTGTTGAAAGATTATGCAAAGTATTACGGACTGTCAGAAAGACAATCTGGGAATTGATGCTAAAAAGACAATATGGCTGCTATATTTACTCCGCTCTACCTGGGATGCCTGTGTTAGCAACGCAGTCACCCTAGGCTCAACACATATTGTCAGGCAGAGATGAACGGGACGAATGCCTACAGGAGGTGTCTCATTTCTGCACTGATAAATGAGTTTACTTGTGGGGCAGGATGGTCCTAGGATGTGCTTAGGGTTCAGTTATACCTATGTAAGTTTATACACATGAGAAAGCCATTAAATAAATAAATTATTTATACTGTGAGGAAATCTATTGATATCGCTGGAAAACAGCAACTTCTATATCTTAATTCCAGATGTGGAAAACACCTCCATAGAGAAGTTCCCGGACACATATGTTACGCTTGATCTTGGGCAGAACAAAAGTGCCCAAGACACTGGGAGTCCCTTTCTCTGACACTATCTGACCCTTGGAGATGCCTAAAAATCATTGGTGCCACTTGGGATTTTAGTGTCCCCTCTGGATGCTGAGATAGAAACGGATGGTCCTGCATGGTCAGAGGGTTGGTGGGGAAGCACTTACACCCAGGTCCCTCTGGAGGGAAGCTCCAGCTGGGGGCCTCAGAGCATGCCAGCACTCGGTGGTGCACAGACCAGCATGGAGGAGAAGAGATGAAGGAGCCAAAGTCAAGTACAATGCTCTATTGACTGGAAACTCTACGCAGTGGAAGACTGAGACTTAATTCCTGCTTTAGCCTCAGAGGGTCCAAACTCAGAGTCCCCACATTTCAGGAAAGACCGTGGATGGGGCTGAGAGGAGCACACCCTATGTTCCACCAGCCCACGACAGGCTTCTGGGATAAAGGGATACAATAATCCTGGGACCAGAGACCAAAGAGTTAACTGGGAATCTCATCCCAGATGTCATCTATGGCCACTGATTTCACTTCCTTTCATTCTTTGCAAGTGTCCAGTGTGAGATACATGGGGCTGGAGTGAAAGAGCCGCAGAAAATCTAGCTTTCCCGTGAGCATAGGCATGTCTGGAAATGTCGGCACTCATCTGCCTTCATACACAAAATCAAAGCTCTTATACCTCGTGTTGTTTCTCTCAAGAAACATGTGTTTAGTTTACTTGGGGTCAAGTGAGGCACGAGTACATTTTACAAAAATGGCCAAACCCAGGCCATCACAGATAAGTATAGGATATTCATTTTAAAAAAGACATCCTCACAGATGTCCATTCTGGCATCGCTAAAATGTTGCACTTCGGCCTTTCTGAGCCAGACTCACGAGGCAAAAATCTGCAAACAGATGGAGTCCTCTTGTCTGGTTGTCACGTGCGGTAAAGTGTGCAATCTGACAAAACACTGACATTAATCATTCCCGACCCCCCCACCAGGGATTCTCCATTTTCTGGAATACAGTCGCCTCTACGCAGACACGAGTATCTGCCTCTTTTCTCACCATTACCGTAGGAAGAATAAACCTGGGACTCCCTGTACCGTATCTTTTGACTCACCGTGCCGTGCTGAAAGGTGAAGCTGACCCTTCAGCTCCAACTGGCAATGCTCCGAGTCTTCTCGCCAGGGGACCATGAGGCTGTTTAGTGTTTATTTCAGTTCCCCATAAGAGCAAAAGTTTCTTGGGCATCAAAGAGGAATGAAACCCGGCCACTTACCTGCAGTGCTGGTCTAGCCATTGTCTCATTTTGGATGCCTCTGGCTTTGCCTCCAATTTAGGGAACCGGCCTCAGTTAAGCATTAATCTCGATTCTTTCTCTCCCCTGTCAGAGTTATGAAAAACTGTCTTACCTCGTTGTCTGTGCCAACATCCAGCAGGACAGGGAGACACTGTTGCGGGTGAACTCCACCACAAGCTGTGTACAAAGCAAGCTTCCCCACTGGGATACCCATGCCGTAACTTCCTAGATCTCCTAAACCGAGAATCCTCTCTCCATCGGTCACCACGATAGCCTAGGAGGATCAAAAGAGACTGTTGCATGGTGCTGCCAAGGCTCTAGAAGCAAAACCAGCTCCACTGTCTTCACGCTGATGCCATTTTGCATTGTGCAATAGGTATCTGCTACGTGAGGCCACGTTAATGAGCTGTTAGTGGTAGAGGGCTGCTCATTTTCGGGGGGGAGATAATGTGACTGACGGGTAGCTGCTCGCGGTGTGGAGAGGAGCAGCTCTGCTTGCCAGCACTTCAATTCCCTCGTAGCAGAACCCAGCCGGCGTGGCTCTTTGTGCATCCTCAGCTCTATAACCACAAGCTGCACAAGAGAGATCTGGCCTTGATTTTTCCTCTCCTTTTCAGGAAGAAGAGCTCTGTACAAAAGTGCTTGTGCTTATCAACCGCATCTGTGGCAGCGCGGTTGGACTTGATGATCTTAAGGGTCTTTTCCAACCTCAATGATTCTATGGTTGCACGCAGTAACAAGCTCATGTCTTCACGCCGTTGTAGAGTGGCTGTGGAGTAGCCAACATCACATAATCAAAACAAAACGCACTGGCACAGGCAGCAGCGTGGACTGTGGAGGGGCTCTCGCCCTACGTATTTAATATTAGACCCTTTTTTCCCCCCAGGTTTGAGTTAAACAATTGCCAGTTAATTCTTTGTGCAACTGGCCTTTTGCATTCCATCAATACTGTAATGTGCTACCTCACCAAAACCTCTGACCCATAATTCTGTGTTTTTCTTGTTGTTATATCATTTCTTTGTGACAAGAAGGGAAATAAAAGCCTGCTTCATGTTGTCCAAATCAGAAGCCTAAAGTTTAGCTGTTCAAGCCCCCCTGTACATCAAGACGTTAGGAGGCAAACGACCGAGCAGATCTGACTAAGCCTCACAATTTTCGGGTTAACTATGCTATTTGTCGGGTTTGTCCCCAGGGTCAGGCCGTCTTTGGGGCAGTTCTTACATCCAGTAAGAACAGGAAGATACTGGAGCCCAGTCCCACCGCGGGAGAAAAGCTGTAAATACAATAATAAACTTCATCTTTCAGCACTGTCCCAGCACCTCAGAGAACAGAGCGCTCACGTCAAATGGCTTATCGACTGCGGGGGACGCAAGTGCACAGTCCAGCTTGGATTTCAAAGGAGAAGGCTGCAGAGAAGTTCTTTATTTGCTGATCTGCAACGTTAAGGCCCAACTTAGGACATAGGACATACACGTGCATGTGCTTTAGCAAGAAATAAGAGAATGGGGGATTAAAAGCCATCTCAACAGATGTACTTCCTTGGACGGGGGGAGAATACAGATGCATTGGTTTATTGCTGTGATGGAGAAGCATTTCGATGTTTAGGAATGGAATAAACCTCTTGCTGCACTTTCCTATTTCAGGAAGAATCGTACTCATCTGTTTCAGCGTCCTTTCTTATTCAGCATAAACTACATACACATCCCAAGGCTATTCTCTCTCTTAACCTAAACCACCATTTGTAACGGCAGAACAGAATTACATTATGTTACATCGTTCAGGAATAAGCCTAAGGAGAAACGGCAGATACAGAGGACACATGCATCTGTTCTGCCTTTTACATCTATTTTGCCCTCTAGCAAAAAAACCCCTCCAGTAGTTTCAGGCATGATACCTTTCAGGGTCGTGATGCACATAGTGCTAGGGACAAGCTATATGTAATAGAGGTTATCTTCAAATGGTGCCACTATACGCAGAGTATTTGTTTTTGTGCTGTTGACAGTTTCTTGTCACTAGGAGTTAGAATTCCTAAAAGTTTCATTTCCTTCAAGGAAAAACCTATTAAAACTCAAAGGACTACACACCTATCCTTAGGCTAGAGGCTGAAGAAGCCATGGGAAGTTCACAATCATGGCAGTGATGCACTTATTCACCTCCATTTTCGAGCATTTTCCTATTTGTTTTCCTTCCGAGATGACCTGTGGTGTTAGCGATAGGAAAGTCTCTTTTTGTGTGGGCTCCGCCTGTTTCTGGGTGTGCGCTCACTTCTTTACCGCACCCGGAGGATGCAATGGGGACTGGAAGGCAGTGATGGGAACGGGGAAAGCAGCAAGCACACGCACTGCTCCAGGTTTATCCTGAAACTGAGGCAAATTATATGAAAAGGAGTTAAAATCCTAACTACGCAGAGAGTTTTGGGATTTTTTCTGAATAAATTCTAATGAATCAAAATATTTCTTTGGAGCACAGATCCCCTTTCATCCAAACCAGTTGAGTGTTCTCAGGCAAGCCAAAAAACTTGATAGCACTTAGATATCCATCAGAGAGAGAAAAGTTCTTCAGCCTTAGATGTGCTGCACCCTATAGGTACCAAAACTCCTCAAGGTAACACTGAAAAATACAGGAGCCCAGAAAATACAGCACGGGAGACATTCATCGCTCTTGGTATCAGTGAGGGGAAAATGGATTCACATTTGTTTGTGGCTCTTCGGATTTGAAACACACCGGGGAAAAAAAAGAACATAGTTTCAGTGGGTACCTGATAGACAAGCACATTAAAGTAATGTTTTTAATCGCTCACGTTCACATGATCAGGACCCAACGAACAGGCCATTAATCTCTGGCTGAGCGGCACAGACCCTTCTAACTGAACCACTGGTTTAACAATGTTTTCAACCTGTTTTCTCCTTCCAGCTGTGCCACAAATTTTCTTGATGACTCTAGTCAAGTCTTCGGCTAAAAGTTAGGTGTGCGGTTTAAGCCAATCATCAAACTGGTTTCTAACCTTCTTTGATAGCTGATGGCGAGAGACAGAAACCTTCAGAGTGTGTCTCCTCCCTCCAGCAGCTGGATTGGGAAGGGACGAAAGGGGTATTTCTCTTTGAAGATGCTCATCTCCCTCTTCATTGACCACGCAGAAGTACTCACAAGCTGAGACTGGGCACCGAGTCTTTGGGCAGCTGACGTTAGCTGAGATGCCTCTGGACCATGGGCTGTATGTAGCTAGCCCAGTTTTCCAATGCCCAAGTAGGAGGCATCTGGATCTGGATCACCAGCGAAGTGACGCACAGCTCTGCGCTGACCTCCAAGCTTCTGAGGCAATGCAGAGAGGCAAGTGCCGCCGCTGGCATTCCCACTTCTCTCTATTGATTGCACAAGGTCAGCTTTTACAGGACGGACTGGTACTCTGCCTCCAGCGCACCATGCCTTCGAGCAGCCCTGTATGGGATCAAACCTGACAGGGACTCAAGATGCTGAGTGCACTTCCAGGGTGAGCATCCCATGGAAGGAGGGAGGGAAGGAAGGGAGGATGGCAGGCCAGTGCAGCAGCTAGCGTGGCAGCACACTCGTCTTGGAATAGGAGACAACGGTTTCTAGATGATCCTCACTCAGAGGCGGTTTGAACTCACAGCTGCCAGGATGACACCCGACCACAACGCTATTCTGTGTGATGCTCTGCATTCCCCCTGCTCTGGTCGGGCCACCATGCAGAGAAGAGTACAAGATTAAGGAACCAGAGAGAAGATTAGCAAGGGGAGGCACTGATGAGGGTTATCAGCATTTTATCCAATGTTTCTTCAGGGCAGGGTTCATTACCCGCCCTGGAAGAGACACAAAAATCCCACGCGCCCACGTAAGTGTGCTCAGCAACGGCTTCTTTCACTTGTTCTGTCCTGGCACTCTTCAGAGCAGCCCAGCTCCAGCAGGAGGGGTGGAGGTGGGGCACACGAGAGCTTGGCTGAGCCTTAGCTAAGCTAAGCAGAGCACCCTTCCAGCCCTTCCAGGCAGAGGATCCAGATTTCCCATTTCCACAGTAAAGGCTGTTGCCACGAACGAACCGCAGAGCAAAAGGTGGGGCAGCATCTCCAGGTATTTCTCCGCTGTCTTGCACGGGACTCGCTGGTGTTGGTGTTCAGCCTTCCTAAAACCCTGTGGCCCTGCGGGGACTTAGGCGCAGTCCAGGTGCCTCCCGAATTATCTCAAAATCTCAGGTGTTCCAGTGCCTACCAGTTCAGGCATGGAGAAGTCTGGGTACAAACACCCAGGGAAGCCTGCGGTCCCAAACAGCGATACTGATGAAATCAGCTGCCTTTGTAGTCTGGAAAACCTGGGAAGCAGATAGTCTGAATCTCTTCCATGGACCGCGGCCCTTCCTATGGTCTGTTTTGGGTGCCAGAGGGGGCTGTTTCAACAACAGCCTCTAATCGTTCTGTGCCAGTTTCCCCATCTGCAAAAACATATCTATTAGGCAGAACGAGTTCTGCTCATAGTCCTGACTCAGAAACAAATGGAAATACTGAGATCTTTGGACAGAGCAAGGACAAAATATCTAGTTTGCATCTGTTCTCCATGGTTCCAAAGACAAGGTTATAGGAATATAATTACTTTTTCTGGAAGCATGTTAAATTCCCCTTTTTTTTTTTTCCTCTTAGAAATGGAAAATGCTTGCAAGATTTTCTCAGCTGCCAAACCTTTGTTCCTAGAAGAAACAGCTGAGTGACCGGGGACCGAAGCTCTATCAATAGCCAGGGAAATTCCCAGGCACACGTACTTCCAGACTGATGGAAGCAAGGTGACTGGCAAGACCCGTCTTAAGTGTCGACTTTATTTCATGCCAGGGACTTGCCCGGCCCTGAGCTCTAGAGAGAAATACTTCACAAGATCACTTTTTGGGTGGGGTGTCAGTAATATTTTCAGCTGCTGGATATCAAACATTATTTGCAGAGTCGCCAGCGTTCTGGATGCTGCACGACTCACTGGATTTGGGAAGGAATCCTACAAGCCAGTCGGTTACAGATATCTTAGGGAGCTTTGGTACGTCTAACGAGTTGCAAGTTAGCCACAGAATCTTCAACACACGTATCTTACTTCTTTGCTAGGAACTCTATTCTGTACAGATTATTATCATGCACGCTCTTTTTATTGCCCAAGGTCCTGCTACCTTTGATAAGCAGGATCTCTGTGCTTGGCACTGGGGAGGCCCCACCTCAAACACTTGTTCAGTTTTGGGCCCCTCACTACAGGAGGGACACTGAGGAGCTGGAGCGTGTCCAGAGAAGGGCAACGGAGCTGGTGAGGGGTCTGGAGCACAAGTCTGGTGAGGAGCGGCTGAGGGAGCTGGGGGTGTTCAGCCTGGAGAAGAGGAGGCTGAGGGGAGACCTTCTCGCTCTCTGCAGCTCCCTGAAAGGAGGGGGGAGCCAGGGAGGGGTCAGGCTCTTCTCCAAAGGAACAGGCCATGGGACAAGAGGAAACAGCCTCAAGTTGTGCCAGGGGAGGTTTAGGATGGATATTAGGAAAAGTTTCTTCAGTGAAAGGGTTATCAAGTATTGGAACAGGCTGCCCAGGGCAGTGGTGGAGTCGCCATCCCTGGAGATATATAAAGAAGTGTAGGTGTGGTGCTGGGGGACATGGTTTAGAGGTGGACTTGTCAGTGTCAGGTTAATGGTTGGACTTGATGATCTTAAATGTCTCTTCCAACCAAAACGATTTTATGGTTCTATTCTATGATAAAGATGTTTTTGACCACAAACACGCATGACAGTCTCTGAAGTCCAACCACTATCCTGGAAACTCTCTAAGGAAGCGAACGTTTCTCAGCTTGTCCTTTTAAATAGGCAATTCCGTAAATAATGACAAGCAATTGCGTTCAATATCCCATTTTCCACCCAACTTCCTGTAATTTCCCGGTCCACAGAAGGCATGCACATACCTTAATATTGTCTTCAGGCCAAGAGTTTAGCATTGTTGCAATGTGGCCTTTGTCATGGATGGTGATAAACAACCCCCTAAGAAAGGAAAAAAAAAAAAGAAGAAAAAGAAGCCTTGTCATAAAATTAATAACTCCAAGATAAAATAAAACAAGTGAGACTTGAAAATGCAGGGAAATGAGCACAAAACCAGGCTGTTCACTGGCATGGAAATGAGACCTCGAGGGACTGCTAATGACAAGTTTAGTTCTCATTTCAAAACCCCAAGGCTTGAGATCTTTGATGGCAACTTCACTCAACGGCCTCTGGTGTTGCACATTTCACTCTTGTGAAACATCTTTGCTTCAGGGAGCAAACTCCACTTTAGTGCAGAAGAGCTTTCCAGTTAAAATATTTCTGACAAATGCAGGGGAAGCTGATGATTTTACCTTAAAACCTGTTACACGTTCTTTCCCCGGGAGCTTATTGCTGGCAGTTCAAACAGTGAAAGCATGATCCTTCTCTGCCAGCTACCAATGTCAATGATGTGGGTGGCTACTGCAGAGCTAGACATCTTGGGTACCCCCTCCAGTCAACAGAGCTCCGACTGGACCCGACTGGATCAATATCTGCCATGGCATTTGCTTTGACCAAGCTAAACTTGTCTTTGCAACACCATTTTTTTTCCCCTGAATATCTGACCCCAGTCTTTGACACTTGCATTCACCAAATGAAACCCACCAAAAATTATGAGAAGTGAAACAGAGAATTAAATGTTTGGATGAAACTTCAGTATGAAGTTTCAGGGCTACTGAGATGCTGAGGGGACTGGAACAGCTCTCTGATGAAGAAAGGCTGAGGGATTTGGGTCTCTTCAGTCTGGAAAAAAGACGGCTGAGGGGGGACCTTATCAACACTTATAAATACTGAAAGGGTGGGTGTCAGGAGGACGGGGCCAGGGTCTTTTCAGTGGTGCCCAGGGACAGGACAAGGGGTAACGGGCACAAACTGGACCATGGGAAGTTCCACCTCAACATGAGGAGGAACTTCTTTGCTGTGAGGGTGGCAGAGCCCTGGCACAGGCTGCCCAGAGAGGTGGGGGAGTCTCTGTCTCTGGAGACATTCCAAACCCACCTGGAGGCGTTCCTGTGCCACCTGCTGTGGGTGACCCTGCTCTGGCAGGGGGTGGGACTGGCTGATCTCCAGAGGGCCCTTCCAACCCCATGGGTCTATGATTCACACGGACAATAGCATACCCAGTTGCACTAAGAACAGCATACCTGATTGCACTAAGGCTAATGACTTCTCAACACAAAGGTCTTCATTGTTTAAACAAAAATGCCTTCTTTTTAATAAAATTAGGAACTGGAAGACAGCATTCTTTGAATATATTTTAGACTTGTGTCTTATTTTTTTTCCTCTTTGCTGTTATTACCAAAAATACTACCCTTAGCAGGAATTCTTCCAAAACCCAGGACAGTATTATTCATGTTGGCTGATCTCTGCTCAGACATTTTGGGATTTTCTGAACCTTCTCTTAGGCAGTGCTAACCCCAAAGCAGCAACCTCCTCCATACGTCCCTCTGGGGAAATTGCTCATGCTGCTCACAGCGCTCTCCAGTCAACACAAATCGAGGGCTCCGACTCAGTGACTGCTCTCGGCAGGAGGAGGCACCCGTCTCCCTTGCCTTGTCACCTGCTCACAAAAGCAGGAGTTGCACCAGGGATTTGTATCAGCTGGAACAACAGAGAAATGCACTTTGGCTGCTTACATCTCTCTACTATTGCTCAGCCCCGCTACGTTCAGATCCGGTCACGGTTTGGGGTTCTAATGTGGAATGTTAGCTAGAAAAAGTCTCATTTTTAGAGGAGGCTGAAAACAACTTCCATTGTAACTCCATAAGTGATGAATGATCAAACATAATCAGGCTACTCTCTACAGCAAGGGCTTCTCTCACAAGACTCTTCTAGGGGGGCAGATGTCTTCTGTGGGATATCTTCTGTTAACTGTGGGAATCCTAACGAAAAAGCCCTTTACTTTGAAAAGAAGAAAAATAACAGTGCTGACTTCTACACTGATCAAGATACAACCTCACATTCGGATCAGAAATGCAAAAAAAAAAAAAAAAGGAAAGTAGTGGATCATTTATTCAACATCATTCTTTAAAACCGTGCCCAGTAACCAATGAACTAATCACACACACACGGCCTATCTCAAAGGCAGCATTCACAGATGCTAATCTTCATAAAAAAGGGGTACTGCACTGCTGCCATCCACGTGTAGAGAAGACTTATTAACCAGGAATTAAAAGCACGAATTAGTAGCATCATTGCAGATACTTCAAGGTATGACATGCTTTAAAAAAGAGTGTTGTTTTAACGTAACATTTTCCATACATAATAAAGACACCTATTACTGCAGTGTCTGGCTGCGTGTCTCATACGTTGACATCTCTTCAGTGCCCAAGGGAGCCCACCAGCTATTTAAGCAAAGAAAGACAGACAGACAGACAGACAGACAGCCAGACCAGTGCTTGCAGGAGAAGCTGAAACCCAGCCGTCTGCCCCGCACCGGTCCTGCAGCTCGATGAGTTGCGAGTTGTTTCAGACGCGGGGCCCAGGGCAGATACCCAGGGCCTCTGAAGAACCCCTGACTCTGACCGTTGTCTCGGGAGGGCACTGGGCTGGTTTCCAGTCCCTGCTCCGGGTCTGGCAGTAGAGAGAGTTCGGCCTGGGTCTTCCAAAATCTGTTGACTGCTCTCACTACGCTCCTAGGGAGAAGGGCTCTCACCGCCATCGTCATGGTATGTTTTGCCTGAGGAAGGACTGGCTCGGCTTAGATGGCGGGGTCAGCGATTAAGAACCGAGCATGGAGAGGCACCCCTCTCAGAATTTGCATTCCTTCCCTTAATAGTATATTTATTTGATGTTGAACAGGCCCTCCCATGGAGTATGCTGGCTTCCGTGGATCCTTTTCTGAAAAAAAAAAAAAAAAGGCTACAAAACATATTCTTTCTGCCTTCAGGCCATGCCACTGACCAGATCCCTAGTCCTAGCTGGGACTCCGCTGTCCCAGGCATGGAGCGATTCAAGCGAAAAATTGCTCCTCACTTTACTCCAGGCAAAATCCGACGGTTTAATTTAGACTAACAATTAACACAGTGATGGCACTACCAGCTTTGGAAGGGAAACCTTCAGGAGCAGAAATGGTGATCCACCTGGGGAAAGTCACCTCTCCCGCTGACACAATGACACTGGGAAGCGGGCACGTATCTAAGCAAGCCTCATATTTCCCTAATGCTGAACCTGAGAGCCAAGAGCCCAGTTTCAGTAAAATACAAAAGTTTCCGATGCCTTCAGGCACCCAGCTGGAGCACGCTCCTGAACCTGGTCCAGGCACTGTGGACTCCATCAGGTGTTGACGCAATCGAAAGAGCAGGCAGTGGTGAGCTGGAAGTCCCTTTGCAGACCGAGTACGAAATGAGCAACTCCATCAGGTGTTGACGCAATCAAAAGAGCAGGCAGTGGAAGTCCCTTTGCAGAGTATGAAATGCCCAACTCTGGCAGGCAGTTCAGCGGATTCAGTGTTTTTAAGATGTGAAGGGAAACAAACACATGTCAGACTTTAGACTTGGGGGTCACAAGTAAGTCCTCATTTTGAATGGTCTCCGGGAGAGTTGTGCTCACTCCCCTGACAATAACGGTTACCCACAGAGAGGAGTTGGCCAACTTACCTGTTGAAATAAGATTCCTAAAATTGGCAGAGGGTTAATCTTTCCTAAAATCCCTTCCGCAAGGCAGGCAGAAGAAAGAGACGAGCTCCGCAAACTGAACTCAGCAAAAGGTTTGCTGGTGACTGAACAGGGCAAAGTAGGAGCCAGGTTTCTCTCAAGGGTACACAGCTTACAGGAGAGGTAACGGGAGCTTGTTTGTGCCTCTGAGGACAGCAAGGTAGAGCTCCGAATACTGGGAGTGACAGGATGGTCTATGTGGACCAGTGGTAAATAAGAAATGTCCAAGCTGCAATAAAAGCAATTAACTTGATTTTTCGGACGAAAAGACGCAGCCTAAGCATTCTGAAGAGGGAATTCAACAGATGCTGCCTTTATCATCATGCCTTCTCCACCCCTCTTGAGATTACATTTGATAAATTGCTTCAGAGAAACAAAAAGACAATGACTCCATTTAATCCCCTTGTGACTCAATAAAAATAATTCAATTAAAACAAGAAGCTAAAAAGATAAATCATTTTGATCAAGTCACATAACATGGGCACTGTGTGGGGGAAACACGCATCCTGGTTTTCCGGACCAGAAGACTCCCCTGTGCCCAGGATCCTGCCATTCTAGGTGGGCTCAGCCATTGTACGTCGTTATCCCCCCCGAGAAGCAGCTCTGCACGCAGTAGCTGGAAGCCAAACACACATGCACGGGGCTGAAAATACAAGAAACAGAGCTGAGTCAAAATTAATTGCCCCAGCAAGGTCAAGCCGGAACGTACACACCGTACCGCTACTTCTGGCTAAACAGTAACCTCCGAGAGCCTTTGTGGGTGTAACTCGGAGTGGGGAGTGCTCCGACCTGCATCCATTAGAGCTTCAGCGCTCCCGGCTCCTATTCAGCCCATTAACGCCACAGGTACCACTGCAGCTGCCTTTTGCTAAGGTGGAAGTCAGACTAGATATTTTTGTGCCACTGAGCACATCTGTAAGGTTCCAGAAAACTTCGGGGAAAGTTACAACTTCTGAATTTGTCACCGAGACAGTATTTCTACCTGGATTTCAGCAAGTCAAGTCAAGCTGCCCGAACTGGACTGCAGGGTCCAGCAGACTGCAGATCGTCACTGCAGGATCCGTCCAAGGGGCTGGGTATGTTCACCTACAACACACAAGATTTCTTCTCATCCCTAAGCCAGGAACATTTTCTTTTCCTTTCTGATTTTGTTCTGGCTGAGTTCACGGAAGTGCTCCAGGAATTATAAAGCTACACAGCTTCCCATGGGAGCCATGGGAAGGATCCTGCTGTGGTGCTCAGGTTAGACCTTGGCCATCTTGATGGCATTTTGAAAGACCCACGATGAAGATGATCCCAGAATTGCAGGCTCATTTTAGAATGAGTTCAGGGACAAGAGAGACAGGACACAGCTGATGCCCAGAGGAAGCCATACCAGACACTGGTGATGGCTTTTTAGAATAATATTCATTTCTTTTAGACATTTGGGAAGGAACAAATTTTAACATGTCTCAGGTATTACAAAATAAAAATATTCTTTAATGCTTTCACGCCATGAGCTGCTACTTCTTCAAAAAGGCCAAGTAGCGTTCCCCCTTCTGATCTTCATGGTTAGCAATGCTGCCTCGTGAGCCCTTTCTCCTTGGAAGAAACAACGTACGACGGAGCCCGGAGTGCTATCTCTGAAGCGCTATTGTTTGTTTACAGAGAATGTGCAAAGCTTCATCTCCCAAAACTCGGAGGGGAGTGAAAAAGATTATGCAACTCCTTTCCTCACAGCTCCAAATCTCTCCTCACTTCCCTTCTACCCAAAAGTCTCTCTTCCTAACAGCTTGTCCTCAGAAATTACCAGTGCTTCTGTGGAAGCGTTTGCAACCCTCCTGGTGGTGTCTCGCCCCACTTTTCTAGGCTTCTGCTGCCTCTGACATGCAGTCAAGCAGAAATCCCATGCGATCGATGCCTTTGCTTGAGCAGGCTCCCTGTGAAACCTCTTTGGCCGGTGCCGTGCTCCCCTTGCAGTCTTGTGCGGCGCCGTGGTTTGGGGTAGCGCTCCGACGGCTTCAGTTGCCTGTTTACATCTATATAATTGAAGGTCTCTTTACACTTATCATATATGAATACCAGGCAGCGATTATATCCATCAATTTTACCACCCTGGTCAAAGGCCACAGAAGAGCGGAACAGACGATGGCAATGGGTCACTGATTTGTATACCAACATGAAGCAAAAGGACCCTACTCTTTGCTTCACACGAATTTCCCTTACTGAGATAGAACCATATTTTTATGACATTTATGTCCTTGTGGAGGAAAAGAGATGTTGCTAGAAGGATCTCAAAAGCTCCTAAGTTGACAGGACTTAAAAAGCACACAAAAACCCCACTGAACCAATGCAGCTTCATCCTTCTTTTCCTCCCTCACTCCTCTAAAAGGACTATTCTCTGAAGAAAAACACACTTGCTCAGTAAGGGAGGAATGTATTTGAACAGCATTATCCAATATTTACAGGTACCGCAATGGCCAGGTCTGCTCAGGTGTGGGGGGCTGGCCCTGGCTGGACGCCAGGTTCACACCAAAGCTGCTCTGTCACTCCCCTCCTCAGCAGGATGGGGGAGAGAAAATAGAATTAAGTGCTCGCGGGTCGAGAGAAGGACGGGAAGATCACTCCCCAGCTACCGTCATGAGCAAAACTGACTTGACTTGAGGAAATTCATTTAATTTACCACTAATTAGTAAAAGAGTAGAATAATGAGAAATAAGAACAAATCTTAAAACACCTTCCCCCCACCCCTCCCTTCTTCCCGGGCTCAGTTTCACTCCCCATTTCTCCACCTCCTCCCCCCAGGTGGCGCAGGGAGACGGGGAATGGGGCCTCTGGTCAGTTCATCACACGCTGTCTCTGACGCTCCTTCCTCCTCAGGGGGAGGACTCCTCACACTCTGCCCCTGCTCCAGCCTGGGCTCCCTCCCACGGGAGACAGTTCTCGACGAACTTCTCCAACGTGGATCCTTCCCATGGGCTGCAGTTCTTCATGAACTTCTCCAACATGGATCCTTCCCATGGGCTGCAGTTCTTCATGAACTTCTCCAGCGTGGATCCTTCCCATGGGCTGCAGTTCTTCATAAACTGCTCCAGTGTGGGTCCCCTCCATGGGGTGCAGTCCTTCAGGAACATGGGGGAAGCTTCTAGCAACTTCTCACAGAGGCCATCTCTGTAGCACCCCGCTATCAAAACCTTACCACGCAAACCCAATACATCAGGGTTTGGTAAAAAGCATGATGAGCACCAAAAACTCAACTGCAAGTTCCACATGCTTTCGGCACGGCAATCACCTCATCAGTCTTGTTTACTGCATCTCAGAAAAGAAACATCAGAGATGGCTTCTTTAACGGGCTACCAGTCTTTGCCTTAAAGAATTACTTGTTCCTGAGAAGAGGGACTGATGAAGAGAAGCAGATTAAAAAGGTAGCTGAGGTCCTTCTTTCTCCAGATACTTACACAATGCTTGTCATTCAACACAAGAACGGGCGCTTGCAGGGAGTCTGCCTCCTCGTACGTGTGCGATGAATTACAAGACTAAACCACAAATACAGCAACAAAACTCAGGCTTTAGTTTCCTTTTCTTCCCACTTATTAACTTTGAGTCTGCGTGCTATGAGGAGAACTTGCTGCACAACTGAGGAGAGGACAAGGCCTCCCGGGTGGGTGAGCATTAAGAAAATGAATGCGTTCGCAATACTTGTACCAGACAGGCAGGCATCACGACTCACTGTTTTCACCAGGATAGGGAAGGCTGATTCGCAGAACAAAAACGCTCAGGACAAAGGTTAAGCATCTCCACTCACAACCTGAAGTGATGAAATCCTGCCCACATAAAAGTCTTTGAATGTTTTGACTTAGTAGGGCCTAAACTTCCCTCAGGAGTAGGAAGGCCACGGGAAGCCATTGCTTAAAAAAGCAACAAACAAAAGTGCTTAAAAAAGCAAAAAACAAAAGAGATGAGTCAGATTTTTGACACCATCAGAGCCTGCACGAAGCCGCTGTTGAACAATGATGAAGTTGTGAGAGAGTGGTCAGGAACCTACACTGAGATACGAGGTGGCACAGAAAAGGGTTCCGACAACCACCGCACCAGCTGACCTTCTGCAGCGATCCCAGCCATTGCCCTGCATAAAGGCAGGATGCTCCAGGGAAGCTTTGAGCAAGACATCATCATCCCTGGAGGTATTTTAAAAGACGGGCAGATGTAGTGCTTAGCGATACAGCCTTGGGGCAGAGTGGCTGGAGAGCTGCCTGGCAGAAAAGGACCTGGGGGTGTTGGTCGACAGCGGCTGAATATGAGCCAGCAGTGTGCCCAGGTGGCCAAGAGCCAAGAAGGCCAACAGCAGCCTGGCCTGTGTCAGCAACAGTGTGGTGAGTAGGACTAGGGACGTGATCACCCCCTGTACTCGGCACTGGTGAGGCCCCACCTCGAGGGCTGTGTCCAGTTTTGGGCCCCTCGCTACAGGAGGGACACTGAGGTGCTGGAGCGGGTCCAGAGAAGGGCACCGGAGCTGGTGAGGGGTCTGGAGCACGAGTCTGGTGAGGAGCGGCTGAGGGAGCTGGGGGTGTTCAGCCTGGAGAAGAGGAGGCTGAGGGGAGACCTTCTCGCTCTCTGCAGCTCCCTGAAAGGAGGGGGTAGCCAGGGGGGGTCGGGCTCTCCTCCCAGGGAACAGGCGATGGGACAAGAGGAAATGGCCTCAAGTTGCACCAGGGGAGGTTTAGGATGGATATTAGGAAAAGTTTCTTCAGTGAAAGGGTTGTCAAGCATTGGACCAGGCTGCCCAGGGAAGTGGTGGAGGCACCATCCCTGGAGGGATTTAAAAGATGGGTAGATGTGGTGCTTAGAGAGATAAGGTTTAGTGGCAGTTTTTGTCACTGTTAGGTTGATGGTTGGACTAGATGACCTGAAAGGTCCCTTCCAACCTAGGCAATTCTGTGATTCTGTGATATGGTTTAGTGATGGTTTTTGTCAGAGTTAGGCTGATGGTTGGATTCGATGACCTGAAAGGCCCCTTCCAACCTAGGCGATTCTGTGATTCTAAAACTATCTGAGAGTAACGTTGAGGTTCACCTGGCAAAATTATCTCCACGCTCAGGAAAGAAAAAGACAAGCTGGCTTGTCACTGTGGAAGGATGCTGACTGCTGCCGCATGCCGATGTGTGCTCTTTGGAGTTTGGTTGAGTTCTGCCCCAGTCCGGGTGACCGGGAGGTATTGTGGCTGCCCACGGGACCCCCCACGCGAGGGGATCAGCTGATGGCCTTCGCTTTCATGGCATGGTAACCACAGCAAACTGTCACCGCTGTGCCAGAACAGGCCGGAGGACCCGCTCTGGATTCAAAGCCAGTCTGTGCTAGAGATGCAGTAAAATGTGGTTACAGTAAAGCCCCACATTTGGTTTTATTTATTTATACTTTCAGGGCTCATATACAAAATTGACAGGTTGAGCAATATGAGCCTCGAGAGACATTTCCACCAGCTGCACCCCTATTGTTGATTTTTTGGTTCAGGTCTCTGCCAGAACAGGATAAGAGTCTTCAGAATAACAAAATAAACTTTGAAATTGCTTGGCTCTTTTAGGGAGCTTGAGATTAGAAATGCCTGGGGGCTACAGGCTTCGGAGAGAAAGTATGTGCCAGCATGCACTGATTTGTCTAAATACAGTACAATTAATCATCAAGTTGGACAAAATCTCTGTGGTGATCCATCAGCTATTTTCATGGATTTGTTTATAATAAAAGCCAAGAACTTTCTGTTGTTTTAGATCATTTTCTTTGTAAATTGTAGGATGCTGAAGAGTACCCTGAGGTACTGATGAAAAAATAATAGAAACCACGCACAATCAACCATTAATGAAATCTACGCAGAGATTTATACGGCAATATCCTATTATGTAAGTATGCCAGGAGATTTACTTTCAGGTAATCTGCAAGGTGAATGATTGCATTAGTGTTACAAACGTCCTAAAAGTCACTATATACTTTAGGCAGGAAAACCAAAATTCAGTGTGGGAGCCAGAAGATGCAGGCTCCAAGGTAGAATAATGAAGGATTCACTACCCACAGCAACCTCCCCGAACCCACGCAGGGAAACCTCGGTGATCCGAAGGGATGGGAGGCAGCTAAGCTGTAGGAAACTGCCAAAGATCAGGAACTGGGGGATTTCAACGAGGAGAACGCAGGAGTGAGTGCTCCTCAATGCAGGCGGCAACGCACGCAGGCTTCAGGGGAAGCTGCAGCCCTCCCAGCTCCTTGGCATAGTCCAAGTCCTGCCGCAGCAGGAAGGTTCAGATCAGAGCCCAAAGCAAAGCTTTCACATCCATCTCCTAGTCTGCCAAGTTATTAACACCCAGCACTATTTTTAGCAAGTTTTTTTTTTTTTTTTCCAGGAAAAGGGAGCTTATACAATCACTCTGTGGCCTCTCTTACCTCCTGGTTCATTTCAAGCAAATTCCTCAGAAAGGCAAAGGTCTCAAAGATGTTTGTTCCTACACCCTTTTATGGAAATCACTGTTGAGATACAGGGAAAAAATAATGGGGTTCGTGTCCCCACCGCTCTGGGGAGGGGAACGCAGACCTTCCTCCAAGGGTTATTCTGACAGCTCACAGCTAGGCACGCCACGAGCTGCTTCACACCTAGAGCCCGCTGAGGACAGGTAGGATCTAGCCCGGCCCTAGCAAAGCCTCGGAGCCTTCCCGCGCTGCAGGGCTAAGCAGAAGGCAGAGACAAACGCTGACTGTAGAGGAAACCAAATGAGAAAAAGAGGTTATGAGGCAGGATCCAAACCGCACAGGTAGGAAAGCAGAGGGGATGGGAAGCAGAGCACCCAAAGCTGTGCCCGCTGCTCCCTAAAGACGAGAAGAGGGAAGGGGAGAAGCACGAACTGGTGTGGGCGGCTGTGGTAGAGCAGAGTGGTAGAGTGGTCAGGCACTGGGACAGCCTGCCCAGGGAGGGGGTTGAGTCACCATCCCTAGAGGTGTTTAAGAAACGTCTAGATGTGGCACTTCAGGGCATGCTCTAGTGGCAGAGACTGTAGGTTGTTTGGTTGGAGTCGATGATCTCAAAGGTCCTTTCCAACCATGAAGATTCTGTGATTCTATGGTTCTATGGTGTGAGCACAGGTGGATATGGAGAAGGGATGAAAGGGATGTGGAAGGGAACAGAAGGTCTTGCAAAGGGGATGTGTTAGGGGGCAGTGGACAGAAATCAGGAGGAACCCTGGAATCATTGGTTCTGCTGGTCAGGAAACAGCCTAAAGAATAACTAACTCCCTCTTCCTCTCCAGAGAGGGTGGATGGAGACAGACCAGTGCAGAAACTGCTGACATTGGCCGTTATGCAGCAATGTGAAAATGCAAAGGGTTGGCATGAGGTGCCCAGTGAATCTCTGGCATCCCCAGTGAAGGACTGAGGGTGGCCAGCAGACCCACATCACTTTTGGCTGGTCATGAGCTACTTGTCCCTACTGGATTCTCAGGACAAAGGCGTTTGACCAGAGAATTGTCACGTCATAGCATAACTCACTGGTTAAACCCTGTGTGTATTTCAAAACTTCAGAAACTTTTTTTTTCCTGGTGTCCTTTTCAGTGGTGTTGTTTCAACAGTGGTGTTGAAGAAGAGCTCTGAGAAGACCCGCATAAGGATTGAGCCCCTGGAGCCACGACCTGGTGAAGAGCCGAGCAGGTCGGCAGCGTGGGACCCGACTCCTGCTTACCCTCACAGCCAGGGCGCCCTTCTTGCTGGTGTGCAGGAGAGGGAGAAACCAGGCTGTTCGTAGCTACTCTGCCACCCATGTGTAAATTTACGGATGCACATGGAGAAAGACCAGGCTTTGAGGTGAGATGTAAGATGCCACCAACCAGGGATCCCACCAACCAGCAAGTGGGGGCATTTCCCAAATTCAGGATCCTTTGCGGCATTCAAACTCACCACGCTCAAGGGGCTTCACGCCCTCTGTTCAAGAACAACTTTAAGCGTAGGAAAATCTGACCCAGCTCTGATTTTTCTCTGCCTTTTCGGAGGCTTATTCCTAAACCAGCCTGTGTGTTGGATCCCGGCAATATCCCAGTAACTGGAAGATTACAGGGTCGCAGAGAGAAACGTGCTGAGGTGGGCAATCAGTGCCTGTTGCTCGGTGATGTTGACCAAGGAGCTCTTATCTGTTTTCACTGCTAAGCACATAATCTATTCTGTTTTACTTGATAGTACAGAGGTTAAGGTGGGATCAAAAATCTCTGGGAAGTTAAATTAAGCCCTACCCTGATTATAGTTCCTTCCTGCGCTGTGCAAATTCTTCCAAGACCCACACCTTCACTTTTAGTGCACTGCAGGGAGCCCCAGGAATGAGCACAGAATTAGGACAAAGGAAAGAAATATTATTTTGACAATACCAGAGCCACCAGCTTTCAGATAAATTAAATCTAATCTCGCACAGTCTGTCTTAGTGAATCCACCTAAGAAAAAAATCTTAACTTTTGCTATAAATGGCGGCAAATACAGAAAATACCAGCAGCTTTTACAGCAGGTCTTCCACAATCATGCACTGAAGATGCGTGTGGTTTGCCTCATCAAAATATCTGAACGGTGTGTCTGCACACAGAGTTCTCCAGAAAAAAACCACCAAAACTCAGCAAAACCCAAGGAAGGTAAGAATTACAGTATCAGAGCACAGAAGCCCTCCTTTTGTGCAGACCTCTTGGGGAAGACTTTGGCAAATGCAAAGCAGCTCTTTATGCTGCCTGTTGATTCCTAGTCTCTTCTCTTTCAAAAAGGGATGCCCCTTTATTCGAGGATCAGAGCGCCAGCTCGCGAGCTCTGACCCAGCCGCTATACCACAACATGAGACCGCATCTCACAGCTACCCTGCAGTGGCATCTAAAAGTCAATGTAAATTATATAATAAAAATGTAGCATTTATGAATTATAAATAAATAAATATTCCACAAACTAAACAGTTAAAAAAGAGGACTCCTCATAAAAGATGTCCCCAAGTCATGACGCGTAGTCCATGGGAGGCTGCCCCACCGCCCAGCGGATATTGCTGTCCGAGGGTTTCTGACAGACAGCGTTATTTCCCCTCCCATTTACATCCTGGTACTCATTATTCTAAATAATTCTCCTCCCTCCTCCCTGGCTTTGGCATCTTTTGTTTAAGGTGGGGTTGCTCCTTGTGGCAGCAGCAGAGATTTATGCCAGATTAAATGCGAACACATCCTCTTGAATTTCCTTCACCAGGTCAACCTCTTTTCTTTTGGCCAACCCCACCTCTTCCTCTGAGCTTCTCCTGGTAAATCAGGGAATTTCAACAGACTTAAATCTCAGTCTCCTCTGACAGCAGGGGAAAGCCTGACCTTCATCGATTAATGCGAGACTTTGCTGTTAACCCCATCTTGAGAACCACTTAACTGAAGGGTGAAGGGAGAAGGGAGAAGGATGGAGGTACAGCACGCTGAAAAGACTTGTCTGGAAAAAGCGGAGTCAGCACGGAGTGAGCAGTGGGAACCCTTGAACCTCTCAGCAGAGGTTTCCAGACAGACTGAACCATTCTCAGAAGGCCTGGGCTCCCTCTGTGCTAACTGCTTCCTTCTCACCTACTCTAGCCACAGTCTTCTCCTCCTCATTCCATAACCCGACCCCATAACAGGACTAGATATAAGAAAGAAATTCATTACTCTGAGGGTGGTGAGACACTGGCCCAGGTTGCCCAGAGAGGTGGGAGATGCCCCATCCCTGCAAACATTCCAGGTTGGGTTGGACGGGGCTCTGAGCAACCTGATCTAGTTGAAGACGTCCCGGTCATTGCAGGGGTTTGGACTAGATGGCCTTTAAAGGTCCCTTCCCACCCAAACCAGTCTATGACTATCTCCCACCTATAACCTCTACCAGCGTCTTCAGGGCTTCCTGGCTACACGTTGTCCCCATGACACTTTCCACAGACCGCTCCCTTCAGTCTGCTGCAAGACCCGTCTGCTCATGGTGATGTTATCTAAATGCAGATCATGAAACACATTCATCTTCTCTTACACTGACTGCGGCTGCTTCTGGCAGAAGGATAAACCAGGCTGGTCACAACAGGAGAGGTTACGACAATCAGTGCTTTTGCGAAAATGCAGATTGCCTAAAGGGGTTTCAAAGTACAATTTTCAGGACAATAATCCAAAACCCAGTCTTCTCACTCACTTTTGGTCTCCACTGTTTTATAGAAGAGGGAGTGCAGGCAATTTGCGGTTAGGGAAAAGTCTATGGGATTCAGACCTTTGTTCTAATTTCCATTTGGTTTGGGTTCAAAGAGTCTAGAAACAGCAGGTAACCTTCTCTCTTGCTGCTCAGACTGTGCAACACCACTAAAATAAAAGCCTCAGCAGAGCCAGATCTGTTGACAAGACAATTCTGTAGATTGATGTTTCACTCGCTCATTTTTCGTCAGAGACACAGATCATTATTCTGTCAGCCTTGATTTTCGCACCACCTGCACCCTGTTAGCTGTCGTTCTCCAGGTTCGGCTTCATCCCAGCATGTTTCGCATTGTTCTGCCATCAGTCCTCAAGGGTATTTATGTCTCCAGAAGAGAAGAGTGAACTTTAAGCAAGTTTTTTCTGTCCCCATAGCTTTCCTCCGACGGTGACGCTCTGACCTGTTCCAGACCTGCTCTCAGGGGGTACCAAAAGCTTTTGCAGAGCAACTGACAACTTTATACTTTCAAACACCAGTATGCTGATGAATTACCCAGTGTCTCGCGAGACTGTGGTCATACGCCACTGTAATAAACTATTCCGCACTATCACAGAAGAAATACAGCTCTGATTCCATGCCCTGAGATAAGTTCCCTCTCTGCTTTGTCTTTGTGAAAAAGTATAAAGTCTCTTTCCAAAGTTACCATCACAATTAAAAAAGATCCTCCAGCTTAAAAAATACCTTTTAAATAGCATTGCACAGGTTCTGTCCTGTGCTGCGTAAGAACTCCCCTGATATTCATTAATAACATTTTACATTGAAAAAAAAAGAAAAGAAAAAGCAAAAAAGGAAAGAAGATCACAATACTACTACATACTTTTCTTTGTAGAGGACTTTGTATCTTCACTCTAGAGCAAAAAGGACTCTCAATCACAGTCTCAAAGCTTTCAGGGCTGATGAAAGCGTTTCCTAAGATAACAGTGACTCTTTCTACTAATGAGATGGAAGAATGAAAATTCCTCTTTCCCTCTTTCAGTGCCTCAGCAAGTTGCAAGCCCTGCTCTGCCACACTTCGTTCCTTCCCCCTACCAAACTCCCGATGAGGATGAAGGACCCCCAGGCTTTGAAAAGCAAACGCTGCCAAGGCCCGTGTTCCCTAGTACCCAGGGTACCCTGCCTTCTGCTTGAAGCCAAATTATATCCTCGCCGCTGGGGAACATAACCGCGCTGTCCTCCCCATGCCTTCCGCAGCTTGCTCCTGCTCCTGCACGACTCCTGCTGCAGCTGGCGGTGAACCGGCTATCCGCATGGCCGCTAGCCTGGCCCCCAAAAAAGACCTGGCTCTACCTACCTGTATTCCTGAACCAGATGACTGCACAGATGCATGGACATCTGTGCGGGATACAAGGGCGGTGGAAAGGAGGAGGGAATAACCAGGGAGGGATGGCAGGAGACAGACTGCAAAGCGGCGTATTTCAGCCATAGGATCTGACGCTGTGCAGCTCTGCAAGGAATCTCCCTCAAGTCTGGGCCACCCTCGAGCATCAGGAACCAAACGGAGACACGATCCACACCTTGTCACTGTGGGACACTGTGTCCAGCAATATACTTTGTCCTTGACAATGTGAATACGTCTGGGTCACAAGCACTGCAGAACACGTGAAGACAAACGTGGCGGCAGATTTTTTCTAACAAAACTACAACAAGACCCTGAGACACAAACTGTGGAGGAGCATAACCTGAGAAGCTCCCAACAAGTGAGAATATGTACCTCCCCCAGTCCTATTCTCCTCCTGAGGTACCTGCCACTGGCCACCGCTGCAGACAGGATCCATGGCTTGGAAGACTTTTCGTTGGACATAAGTGCTCTTCTCTCGCGCTTATTTAATGCGGTCTGATCACACAAGTGAGAAATTTTGACAGGGTCCTTATCACAAGTGTGATGGAGGTGAAATTTCTTGGTACTTCGACCTGCACTTACGGATTACACAATAATGTCTTTTTTTATTATTTTAAAAATACAAAATATAAAACGACACTGTACTTTGGCCTGAAGATTTTAATGCTTATTGCATGACTTCAAAAAACCAAATTTGGGTAACTCAGCAGGGAACTGTCTGGAAAACAAGATAGGAAAACTGTTATTCAACATAGACACCTTCCAGCAAAAACGTCAGGGCTCTTAGGGGGATGGTTCCAGAATGCCATTTTTAAAAATTTGACGGATTGACCTCCCTTCCAGCCGTTCTGAAAACCTGAGTTTTCAGCACATCGGAAAAAGTGTGAGACCAAGTAAAAAGAAAAGCCTGCTTGGAGAATTTCAAGCGACTCCTGAAGAGAGAGGCAGTAGGAGTTTGGGGAAGAGACGGGACCTGCTGGGGCACAGGAGCTCTGCCTGGCCCACCAGAGAAGGGGGGACACTACGGGCAGCATAGATGAGCGTGCCAAGAGTTCCATGTTTGCAAGCCTTTCTTCCCCACTCTCTTCTACTGGTAAACAGAGAAAACCTGTGTTTTAAGACTGCTGGCTGTGTAGCTTTTCGAAAGGAAAGAACGGCAGATGTCTGACCCCATTTGGAGCAGATCTGCTGGCAGAGGGGATGCTGGAGCCCTGACCCGGGAGGAGAACTCTGGAGCCCAGTCCCACGGGAGCGCAGGTGAAAGCTCTACCCTTAAGAATTTGTACACAGTGACCAGGAAGGGTAGAAGAGGCATTGAGCCCTGCAATTATGACAGCCCGTATCTGGCAAACAAAATCTGCAGCCATGCGAACACTGATAGATGCATCCTGATGAGAGAAGCCCCGCTGGATCTCATAGGACTATTTTCAGATGCTCTTGTACAAGAGTTGCTTTGTAAGCAAGTTACTCATGCTTTAATCTTTCCAGGCTCAACCTTCAAATATAAAGCCAAGCACTAATGGGGCTGAGAAAGATCTCAACAGAGGGAAGAAGTTTATTGTGTCCACAAGTCACTAATTGCTACTGCTGCGGCCACAGAAAGACTGCATAATACTCTGTGGACTTCCCTCCTCACCATAAGCTGTGCTATATGTGCGTGACCATCCCTGTTGGAGCACCACGAAGTATTTTAAAACCGAGACGTCTCATCTCCCTTGCCTGACCAATAGTATTAAATGCGGCAGTTTGGATGAAAAGGTAATTGCTGCAGCACACGTTCATCCAGCTCCTCGCTGCCCAAAGAGCTGGGCTGGGAGGCACGGCACGCCAGAGGACAGATTTAGAAAGACTTTGATTCATTGGAGAGATGAGCCCAAACCAACCGGACAGAGTTCACAGCAGGACATGTAGCGAGGAGAAATGCTAAGCACAATTACGGAGTGGCACATATCTGGTGGGGTAACGGTGTCAAAGAAAGGATTCACTGGGAGAAGATGACAAATTGCATCACAGTGACCAGGCCACTCCGACAATGCCAAAAAAGGCGAGGGCACGCTGGGACGTGTTAGCAAACGCCGACATGTAACTGCTCCAGCCTCCTCGGCACTGCCAGTCCTCCGCGGTGAAGCGGTGCTCACTCTTCTCTGGTGCACTTCAGAAGAAATGTAGCCAAACAGGGGACTCCAGAGTGGGATAACCCGGACCGAACAGCACGAACTACAGGCAAGAAAACCACCAGGCTGAACGTGAAAAGGCCACTGTAGAGAGGATGACATCGGCAAAGAACATGTCGGTTATACACTGGGGGAAAACCACTTTTTACTATATGAGAGTTAAGTACTGGAATGGGCTACGTAGGGCAGCTTTAGTGCAGATTTACAATAACACACAATCAGTTAACGAACAGGGTTATATGCTACGGCTGCCTGTGACAGCAGAGCAGAACTGAACGGCCTGGAGATCCTCTCCAGTTCTAGGTGCCGCGTTCTCCCCAAAACAACAGTGACATGCATTTACGTGGGTGTCTTTCTGTTTTAAAAACCTTCCAATACAAATACAATTAGAAGAATCAGTTTTTCAGACTTCCACGCAGCTTAGGATAATAAATATGGGAAGAGCCAGAAATTCAAACTTAGATCTTAATTCCTGAGCTCCCCAAATCTGCAGGTCCCAATGATCTCAGCAGAAAGCGTTGGTGCCCTACCCTGAACTAAGTGTCTTGCAGCCAGCTCCTGATGTACAAACGCGCTCCAGAAGAGAAAATATATGCTGCAAGACAAGGAGAGTCAGACTGACAAAAAAAGCACATATGAATGCTTCTCATTTTAATCTCATTACTTTACCTGATATAATAGCTCTTTTCTTTTTGCAACAAAAACACTCTTTTTGCTAAAAAAAATCTTGATTAAAACCAACTCTGAGGCCAGGCTGAAATTCACTCTACGTCTTCAGGGAAAGAAACTCCCCGCTATAGGAAAGTCAGTGTACTAAGGGCATGACAGTTTGCCCTTTCCCGCGGAAGCCACCGGCTGGAATCCAGAACAGCTGCAAACCCAAGTTCAGCAGCAAAACTGCCAGACCACGAGAACAGATGTTCTTACCGTATCAGTAAAATACTGTGGGTTTAAAACGTGAGAAAGAAGAGAGTTACGGGAAGGGGAATTCTCCAACACCAACTACTGCAGAAAGAGTCCCGTATGTGGCAAGAAATCCCTGCTTTCCTGAGGATAACATCAGGAATGGAAAAGGAAAGAAGCAAAACTCCCAAATACTGTCTTAACTTCTTGCAAGGTAAAGGCAGACTGAAGGCAGAGACACGGTGGCTGTACAGCAGGAATTGTGGCTGTGAATCCCGATTAGCTGAGAACCGGCAACATTCGCTCTTCCCGGCCTGACAGCGCTCCCAGCTCAACACCCGGAGACGGAGTCTGGGCTCTCTCATCTCTGATACCTCTCACGCCTGCCCAGAAGAAGTAGGCGTCCTCCCCCCGCCCAGAGGACAATTCCTCCTCTGGGTTCCTCATTCGCACTGAGGAGCAGGAGGGGATACGATCAAAGCCCGACCAGATGAATGATGTCACCACAGCCCAGCAGATCCAGCGGCTGGGTACCAGGGAACAGAACGCAGTTACCTGGGATCGGCACAAGCCAAAAAGCAGTCCTGAGGAGCCGCTCGTGTGAAGGAATCGGTGGCTTTACCAGAAATTTTGCCAGACAAACAGGATGCAAGCGTGTTTGCCGAGGTAATCTTAGCCATGATGTTATTCATCATCTGTCTACACAGCCCTTACGGCTTCGAGGTCTGCCTCAGGGTCCCCACTGTGGCCTTGAGTCACTTCGTAGAACTTGCCTCAGTTTCCCCATCTGTCATACTACTCTCAGCTGAAGCTGCAGTTATACCTCATGCTTGTGAAACGCTTTTAAACCAGTGTTATTCCATTCCTTTACTTCACATATTTTTATAGCAAAAGTGAAAGTTTTTATCTGCCTACTGGTACGTGTCAAGGACACAAAAAATAAAAAGCTTGCAAAGAAAACTGAACTTTACCACTGAACTTTCAGGCTAGGACTAAAATGTATTTCAGAATGCTAATGAGGGCTTTATCTAAACATTAACCATTAAAAAGAATTACGCAGAACGGGGCCTTCCAACACGGTACACAGTGTTTAATGTTGCATGAATGTGCACAGTAACTGCTCTGAGCAGCGAGGAAGGCACTGATGCAGGGCATCGCCTCCTGTGAAAAAGATTCGTGCAGGGCGGTTTGTGGAAGTGCATACAAAAGTTCAAAGTCAGCACAATGTATCCCAAATCCAGCAATTACTCCAACGCCAGCACTGCTGAAGGCACCCGGTGCTCCTGAGAGAGTGGACGGGGAGGGCGGCAGCCCGAGGTTCAGGGAGGCGTTTGGAGCGAAGTCGCACAGACTGTACTGCACTGTTAGAGAACAAAACCACTCTGTTCGCTGTTTATAGGAAGAAGGCAGCGCTATTCTCCACTCCCCAGCTCACCATCAAATGTACACACACGAAGCTGCTTGCTGGTCCATCTCTTGATGAGGGATTGGGTTTTAGGCGTTTTGGGCCACCCACAGAAAGATGGACTGTGGGGACAAAAGAAACATTCACACGGAATTACGAAAGGGGCAAGAGCAGTCTCTTCACTCACCGTGGTCTCCTGAAAGCCAAGCCGTACTGCTGGCAAGCCAGGCCAACTGTTGGGGTGTAGACGATGGGCATGAATCTCTCGATGTCGGAGGTCAGCACTCGATAAAAAAGCTTCTCATTCCTGTCTTGCAATGTCATAAGAACAATGTACCTTAGAAGTAAAATGGAATAGATATATATCAGTATTTATGGATGTTGGCAGACTCACAAAAAGCAGTAGCTGGCTCGCTCCGTTCTCCCAAGCTCCGACACTCCTCAGTTCTACACCGTGAGCAGATCCTCGGAGCAAAACTTCCCAGAGGACCTGACGGGCTCCACCGCCCTCACCGAGAGCTCCCAGAGACTCGGTAGAGCTGGAAGCCAGACCCACGCGTACCCTCAGGGCTTCACAAGCTGCATTGGAAACAACTGTAATGGAAAAGGTCAAAAGCAGGATTCGGGGCTACCTGGGACAGAGCGGGACATCGTCTTTACTATCAGAATTTATTACGCAATCTAGAAGATGAAATATGCATATATGCAAATGTTAATATGCACATTTCAAAGCACTGTCTTTCCTAAAATATTTCTACAAAACCTCTCTCTCCATTCTCCTGCATTCTCAAGTACTTGATCACTAAAACCTGAAGGACAGTTAAATTACATCTTTGAAAAAAAAAAAGACAAACGCATTAGTTCAGAAAATGGAAATGTTAAATCAACTTTGTATTATTAGTGTTGCCCAGACTTACACGTGCAGCACCAGGTCTATGTGAGCACTTAGTGACCTCGCATGTGTTACATTTCTCCAAAGATTTTTCTTTCTTGAAAACGCTTCATTGGCTAAGACTGAAGTTGTCAGCTTGAAGCCAGAAAAAGGAAAAGCTCAAAAAGCGAAGAGAGACTGCAAACGACGTTCTGTCTGAGAAACTTGTATGACCATAAGGACAGACTCCCTTCCGTGTTCAGCACCCAATCTCGCAGCGCGGCTTCAGAAAGGCATCACGCACCGCCAACAATACGTAATTTGCGAGATCAGCCCGGGCCTTTGTGACGGAGAAAAAACAATGCAATCTCTCCACAGGGGATGAGTCCTGCTGCCACAGCCCCCAGATCAACGGCAGCCGAGACAGATGGAGATGCAAACCCTACCACCCGACACATCGGGAGCCAAACACCACCTCGCATCAGTAACCCTGATGAACAATACTGGATGCAACGGAAGCTCAGGAGCAGAAAGATTAGTCAACACTCATCATCGCTTCTGGTATTTTTACTTTTTTCCTATTGGCAGGCGGGTTCTTCCTGTTCTTCCAGCCAGCACTTTAGAGAAGGTATTGCAGCGTACACAGACAGGCACGAGTAGTCCGTGTGCTCACCCCAGCGCTCTGCCCTTCCGTCTGCACTTGTGCCCAAAGTGCAGCGAATCGCCAGGCTCGTACCAGAGCTCTCCACAACGCCGTGGAGAAAGGGGCAGTACCGGCGCTGTCTTGGAACTGGGATGGCACGTAACTGAGGTGAAGGCAGACAGGCCAGAATAAACACTCCTGGTGCCGGAGAGAATGGACAGCTGGAAAAAGTGACTGAGGGAAACCTGTGTGCTTTGAAGCAGGATTCTCAAGTCTTTCTGGGGGCTTTAAAGAACTGAAAATTAAAGGGGGAGAGGGGAGGAAATAAGATGGTTTTGACATACTTGTCTAGATCGTTAGACTTGTTCTCGAAGTTTTTCATCACGCGGAGGACTTGAACATCTTGGCTCAAGAAGCAAGGAGGAAGGAGGCCATGAATTCCCAGCTGCAGCCTCTCTTCAAGCGTAAAAGCCATTCCCTGGGAAGAAAAGAGGAAGGCACGTTCAAACGGCAGGATAACCAGGAGGAAAGCAAGCAACAGCATGCGGCCCCCGAGGCCCTGGAGGCAGTCCTCCCCCGCGGGGACCGTGGGGCTCGGACCACCCAGACCCTGCAGCTTCTGCATTAGCAGTCCCAGCACCAGCAGGGCTTTGATGATTCACACCCTTTTGCCATTTGAATTTGGTTGGTGTCTAAAGTGTATACGACTTTATAGTGTACACATTCTTAGGGTTTCTTTCACTTCATGCTTTTCTTATATTACTGTGTTAGCTCACGCCTACGAGCTTCAATGGCCCTCCTGAAAGCCCAGCTCTCACAGTCCTTTACAAATCACATAACAGGTTTAGAATCATAAAATCATAGAATCATTTAGGACGGAAAAGACCTTTAAGATCATCAAGTCCAACCATCAACCTAACACTGCCAAGTTGCCACACCTCCAGGGATGGTGACTCCACCACTGCCCTGGGCAGCCTGGTCCAATGCTTGATAACCCCTTTCATGAAGAAATTTTTCCTAATATCCATCCTAAACCTCCCCTGGTGCAACTTGAGGCCGTTTCCTCTTGCCTTATTGCCTGTTCCTTGGGAGAAGAGACCGACCCCCCCTGGCTACCCCCTCCTTTCCGGGAGCTGCAGAGAGCGAGAAGGTCTCCCCTCAGCCTCCTCTTCTCCAGGCTGAACACCCCCAGCTCCCTCAGCCGCTCCTCACCAGACTTGTGCTCCGGACCCCTCACCAGCTCCGTTGCCATTCTCTGGACACGCTCCAGCTCCTCAATGTCTTTCTTGGTGTGAGGGGCCCAAACCTGGACACAGCCCTCGAGGTGGGGCCTCACCTGTGCCCAGGGCAGGGGGACGGTCACTGCCCCAGTCCTGCTGGCCACACTGTTGCTGACACAGGCCAGGCTGCTGTTGGCCTTCTTGGCTCTTGGCCACCTGGGCACACTGCTGGCTCATATTCAGCCGGCTGTTGACCAACACCCCCAGGTCCTTTTCCACCAGGCAGCTCTCCAGCCACTCTGCCCCAAGCCTGTAGTATCCATGGGGTTGGTGTGACCCAAGTGCAGGACCCGGCACTTGGCCTTATTAAACCTCACACAGTTGGCCTTGGCCCATTGATCCAGCCTGTCCAGATCCTTCTGCAAAGCCTTCCTACTCTCAAGCAGATCGACTCTCCTGTCCAACTTGCTGTCATCTGTGAATTTACTGAAGTACACTCCATCCCCTCATCCAGATCATTGATAAAGATATTAAACACAACTGGCCCCAGTACTGAGCCCTGGGGAACACCACTTGTGACCAGCCACCAACTGGATTTAACTCCATTCACCACCGCTCTGTGGGCCCAGCCTTCCAGCCGTTTTTTTACCCAGCGAAGAGTACGCCCATCCAAGCCATGAGTAGCCAGTTAGGCTTTACTCAAGTCTAGGTAGACAACACCCACAGCCTTCCCCTCATCCACTAAGTGGGTCACCTTGTCATAGAAGGAGATTGGGTTGGTCAAGCAGGACCTGCCTTTCATAAACCCATGTTGACTGGGCCTGATCTGCTGGTTGTCCTGGATGTGCCATGTGATGGCACTCAGGATGATCTGCTCCATAACCTTCCCTGGCACTGAGGTGAGACTGACAGGCCTGCAATCCCCAGATCGTCGTTATGGCCCTTCTTGTAGATGGACGTCACATTTGCTAACCTGCAGATAATTTAGATTCGGATACTGAATAGTAAACCCAACTCATCAACTTCAGTTACTTTCTAGTCTTCCACCAGACACGATGTGTATTAACGGCGTACCAGCAGCACAGAAGACAGACATGACATGTAGGATGCTTTCCCAGTGCTAAACCTTTTTTTTTTCATTCAAGGAGCACACAGAGTGCCATAGGTCTTATTAAGCAGTTGACACTCGCCCACGGCTGAAGCTCAATTACTAGATCGTATGGGATAACCCTGCTCTTAGGGGACAATTTCATCCTTCCTAGCAGAAGCCTGCGCGTGTCCTGCTCCCGTGCACGCAGGGGCTGATGCTCCAGGCGACCAGCAGCTCCCTGTGCTGGACTCAGCCCGGTGACCAGCAACGGTAAATGCATTCTGCAGTCTGGGAAGAAGATTATAAAAGGTCTTAGTCCTTAATTAATGGGATTTCTGCTATGCTGATAGCAGATTAGACAGCAGGATAGAGGGAAACATTTTCAGTAGCGTCTAAGGAGCTTAAATCCTAATGAAAACTTCACCCATAACTAACCAACTGATTCATATTTTGATGAACAGTTGGCAGTAAAATATTCAAAACTGGTAATTATTGGACTACACCTACTCAAGCACACAGACAAATGCTTGACAAAATCTTAATGAGCAGCTTTATGACTACATAGCTTTTAAACTGCTATTTTCTTCCATGGATTTAGTGTTTCTCCAAGACAAATAACTGTTATTAATGTTGCACAAGAAAAACCGAGGACACATCTCGATGAACTTGGTTTTGGCAGCTTTCCTTCACCTCCTGTTGCTTGTTCCTGTCCCTGTGCCATCCCAACGGCTGTGCCAGCACAAGCATGAGTGCAGTCACATGGTTAATGAGGGAGAGGAAGTACCCGGATTAAAAATAACCAGGTCATTTGAGCTGAGAGCAGCTCCCCTGGCTGGTGATACGCCATAGATGGCTCTGCAGACACTGGCAAACCTGGGCACAGCCGCTGGGGACATACGGCAGTGGGAACGGACCACTGGAAGAGCTGTAGAGTCGCGCGGATGGTGATGAAAATGTTTGTCAAACTTTCAGCAATGTCACGTAGCCTGTAAAAGGACAGAGGAAAGGACTGAAACCGCTTCTCCTGTTTGCCAGATCCATGCCTCGTACATAGCGCAACTCCTTTATTACTGAGTTGTGCACTACTGCCGATTAAAAAAAATAGTCTTTGTACATTTCAGAAAAGATATTCAGTCTCCGAGACGTCTGAGAAGAAAACAATCTTTATCCCACAAGCATTTTCGTATTTTTTTCTGCTCTGCATCAGGATAGAGCCAAGTATTTTCCAAATCTTTGACGCAAGAACATGGCAGAGAGAAGTCGCTCCCCTTCCAGGCAGCAGATGAGGAGTCAGCGTTGCCCAGGAGGCAAGAACGGGCTGTCAAACCCAGGAATGGCAACGAGGTCTCTGCGGTTGTTGATGGATGTTGTACCCGGGACGTGGCTGGTTCTGCTGAAGCGCCTGACATTTCTCACCCAAATTCCCCCCCCGGACCTGAGAAGCCTTCCCCTAAATGAGCATCATAGCAGAACTGGTACATTCCCACAAGATAAAGTTTGAGTTCCCGTGAGTCATCATTTTTTAATTTAAAAAACGCAACAAATCTACGTCAGAAAACTTGCAACCGTCTGTATTCTCCCGACTGGAGACTCCCGAAACACTAGACTGAGACCAACACTGGGATCAGCTCTGCGTCAGTATTTGGCTTTACACCGACAATATTGTATCATGGCAGGGAAAATACAGCTGCTGCGAATGTCAAAGTTTGTCTGCGATGTATGGCAAAAAAATAAAGCGCAACAATTTCAAAGCCTTTACTTCCTGCGACCTTTGAACACGGAGGACAGATAACGGGAGGCAGGAATATCTGGCAGTAAATACTCCCCTTTCTTGTCTAGAGTCACATCACAGGCTGGCCACAGACCTGACCCCGCTCATCCCCTGCAAGAGAAATAAAGCTCAGCAAAAAAAGTAAACCAGTTCCAGTTCCTCTTCTAAAAGAGATAGAAAAGGCCGAAATGCAGTATCCTAGGCACCGCCACCCCCAACCACTAAAAGTCTTCTTGCAGTATTTTTTCCATAGGAAAAAAAACCCTTTCAGTTATTTTCCACCCACTAAGATCAGGAAAAGCTTCAATATTTCATTAAATGATCACACACAAAATACAAGAAAAAATTCTATATTTCAGCTCATTTCTCTTCAAAATAACACCATGACACCTTACAGAAACAGCACTCTGCGCCCCCACTAGTATCCCCCTTTCTTTTCCCAGTGGGTTGGGCTCTACCCGGCTGCCATCTCCAACAGCCCCGCGCGGCCAGGAGCATCCAGCTTCCCTTCACCCAGGGGCGGCGTGAGAGCTCTGACGGGACCACAGCTGCCACCAAGGTGCAGCACTTGTATTCGGACACTGGCCCTTCAGATCTGCTGGGTCGTTTTTCCTTTCAGGAGGAACTCACCAGGCTGCAAAGCGTTCAGCAGTGCGCGGGGAAACCTCCTGAGGTGGTACCGGGAGTTAATGTAAGCATTAATAAGACTGAAGAGGGTCAAAAGGCAGCGTGGGGTTGTAGAGCGGTTTGTGCGTGTTAACTTGGGCTGGGAGGGACGTTCTTGCACACGATTCTGCTCGGCGCTTAATTTCTGGGTAGTTTTTAGGTCTGCTGAGCGCCAGGAGCCCAGCCCCCAGTGCCAACTCACCGTTTCAAGACACGGCAAATGCAAGATTCTGAACTTGAATTTTAAGCAATTTGGAGATCTGCGCGCATGAATGCATGTTTTTGGATTGCAAGAGCAGATTAAGCTGTTTAAACACAGCCAGAGCTGTGCTGTTACCAGTCCAAGGGAAGCATGGTCAGGCTGACATACAGCATCTCCAGCTCACTGCATGTACCGCACCTGAATGAGTTAAACCAGTCTAAGCATCTTCATACTGGAGCAATTGCGACCACGCGTGATGAAGAAGCCGCCGCCCTCACAACCAGTTAAATCTCCAAACCACTTTTAAGTACGGAGGTGGTCCATCAGCGAGCGGCTCTGCGGCAGGGTCGGGAGCGGAGCAGAAATTGCCTGCCCTAACTTTCTGCTTTCTGAAGTTTCTCGGAAGGTCTCGGAGTAGGACCCCTGGGTGAAGCGGTTACATTCACTGAAACAGCACAGCGTGAAATGAGTTTGGAAACACATTCTGCCCCAGATCAAAAGCTGGAATTCACTATGGTATTGCTATGTTTAAGATTAAAGCTTTTAGGGTCGGGGTTTTTTTTATTAAGGCTGCCTGAAAGCCATATTGTGCCACGCTTTTTCTGGTCGTGAAAGGTCTAATGATTAGACGGTGAGCCACAGCCCTGCAGGGCTGAAGCCAGGTGCTCCGATTCATTTCTAAATGTGTGGGAAATGAGCTGGCACGGAGAGGGCAGATGCTATGTCACCACCCAAAAACAAAGGCAAAAATATCAGCTGCCCACAAGGCTTCACGCTACGTCAGGGCTACGCGAGGGGGTTTTGTTCTGAAAAAGGCTTGCTGCAAAGAACCTCAAATGCTGCTGTTTTCTTATCGCTGACAGCACCAGGTCTGTTGTGTGGCAGCTCCCTCTTTGCAGCTCAAGCCCATAAAAGCACTTATTTCCGAAACTGAGGGGCGAAGCCAATTCACAGATAACGATTACTTTTAGCAGTGCGGTGAGAAGGGGGCGTTTCCCTCGGGGACAAATACAAGCAGGGGGGATGCCAGCATGGCTTACCCTTATAATGTACTTCTTACAGATCATACTTGCATAGGTGGGAACAAAGGCACAGAGCGGTAGTTCCCAGGGTACCAGGAAGCTGTTGTTAAGGCAATGGGGGCTTAATCCAGAGCTGGTTACCTAGTGCAGAACATGCAGAGTCCGCTGCGGCTCAGACCACCTCCAGATGCTCAGCATCTTTTTGGAGCAAAGTCTTGGCTTACTGCATTTTTCCGTATCCCTGCGCTCTAGAGTGCAATTAGTAGCCAGGGAGGGCTGTGGGGTGGCCCAGATGGCCACACCAAGGGCTTTATGCAGTTTGTAGAGTCCCAGGCCATTGCCCTCCGCGACGCCGGGACTCAAGCTGTGGGTCTCAGGCAGCCTCTGGGACCACAGTCCCCAACCCACGCAACTGCAAGCTGGCCTGGCAGTCCCCGAGCCGAGCAAACAAGGGTGAGTGAACATCTCCCAACCCTTCGGAAAGAGTCCTGGGAACAGGGAACTTCGCGGTCTGATAAGAGCAGAGAAGGGGGGAAATACAGACACGCAGGGACACCACTGCAGGCGGCAAGCGCAGGCACGGCTGATCCGCTTGGGAAGTCCTAATAGCCAGGCAAGTCCTAACAGTCTAGGGAAGTCCTAATAGTCAGGCAACTTCATAAGCTTATTCCATACAGATTTTTCCTGTAATGTGTTTTCCATAGATACTTGCACCTGTCCAGTTTTACAGCCAGGATGTACCTTGATTATCTGCAAGCCAAGTTCCTCCCATAAGAGGTCAGCACCAGAAGCTAAACTAATCCCCCCTGAGACGGCATGCAGGGGCTGGGGAGCAGAGAGCAATGGCAGAAAACATTAATTTTCTACACTGTGAACGATTTCTCTACAAAGGTCAGATCCTGCTGTGGCCTCCTCAGCTCCGTCTGACTTGACAACCCTCTTCAGCGCTCCTTCTCAGCTACTCAAGCTCCTCTTGCTGGCGGGGACGGACTGCCACGGAGCCTGTCCTGCACCACATCCCACCCTGGAAAAGCTGTATGGAAAATACTATTTGCATAAAAAGAGGGAAGAAGGCACATGGTAGGGGTAATCCTTTAATTTCTCATTTTAAATGTCTTGCAGCTTCTTCTTACCTTTAATTTGTATGTGTGTGTGCTTGGAAAAAACCAAAGCCATGACGCTGTGGGGCATGGGGAAGACACCGTTCAGCGCGTCTTCTCTGAAACCTGGAGAGAAGATCCCCCTCTGTGCTGTCTCGGCGGTTGTTACTGGGCAAACCTTGTGCTGACCATGATTTCCAAACTCTCCTCACAGTGTCCAGGTCTCTTTCTGTGTTCAAAGTCACCAGCTGAAAAAATCCCACACTCTTGGCCATCCCCTTTGTTACAAAGTGATATAATTGTGGATTTCTGCCCCTTTCATATCGTTGTTCCTTCCTCTCCCACAGAGCCTGGGAACGCTAAAAAAACCTCCAAGACAAAGATAATTAAGCAACTCAACTTCATGCTCGTTTCAGTTCCTGGGGAACCATCTTTAATGAGGTCCACTAATTCAATTACAACATAAGTTGTCCCTAGTACTAATGAGGCTCTACCAGTAACTGCTTTGCTTTGTGCAAGTAACTTCCTTTCACTGGATTAGAGGGACATATTTCCATTATTCTTCCCATTTCTACCTTGTCTCACAACAGCGACTTTTGATTCACACCAATGTACGAGTGAGCAGAACTGGAACACGACAAAGTCCCCGTGCCAGCACACCTCCCCATCAGGGACCTGATCCTGCACGGTTTATCTCACAGGAGTAAGTGCTCTCCTGACGAGGGCATCCCTGACGGGCACGGGACGGGCAACACGTGGCAGGGTCACGGGCAAGAAGAAGCAAAGCCATGCTGTTCCTACAGGTTACAGGAGGTTTACTTCAATAAACAAAACTCATGAGCCAAATCCCTTCAGGGTTCTCTTCATTAATCCACAGGAAGAGCTTCAGTGCAAATCTCAAGCCCCGCACTGTGATTTCAGGCTGCAGGGGTACAGCTCTATGCCGAATTTAGCAGGGAACTCGTCAGGATTTCCCACAGTTTGCCAGCCTCCAGGGCAGCAATCTCCCCTCCACAGAAAAATAATAATCCATATGCTAGAAATTATACGGGTTTTGTCTTCAAACAAGATGCCGGTGCGTTGAGAAAAACAGATTTTTAAAGCTGAGCGAGACAAACTTCCCCAAAGAACAGCTGGTTTGGCAGGCTGGCTTTGCGAAGGACCTGGGAACTTTGCAGATAGTTAAAAACAGCATAATTGTTCTGTTGATAGGAAAGGTGGAGATAGACAATTAATGCCAAGTAAGAGGTGATAACATACAGCTGTTTTTTTAAGAAACTCAAGTTTTGGGACAAATGCAATGCCTTGCTTCTTCCCACAAAAGCGATATTAAGATTCTTATGGAATTCTAGCCAAGTTAATGGGAATATTTCTTTGGCTTTGGTGAGAAATAGATCAGGCTGACATTTATCTTGATTTTGACTAGATTCACAAATGTCTTAACATGCGTGAAGCGTCTAAATACAAGCTTCAGTGTCTTTCAGTAAAGGAGAAGAGGAAGATCACTGCACGGAGAACAGGACTGCCATGCTACAGAAAAGCTTGGTGTCACGGGGAAAAAAACAGAGAAATCCTGAGAAGTTATTAGAATCAATAGAGCAGCACAGAGTCCTAAATGGGGTGGGACGCGTGGTGCATCCATACATGCAAGCAACAGAACGAAAGGCTGTTCATGCCCGGATGAGCCTGAAACAAGAAGTACTTGCTGGTTGCCTCTTCACGTATAAAAAAATACTCGGTAGAGAAGGGAGGTCGGATGGAGCAAGCAGCAATGAGGACATCGGGTCTTGTGCTACAGCCAAGCGCACGGGCAGATTCCTGAGTCAAACCCCAAATTCTCAGCCCCCTGTCAAAAATACCCCAAGGCCAGGCTGGACGGGGCTGGGAGCAGCCTGGGCTGGTGGGAGGTGTCCCTGCCCAGGGCAGGGGGTGGCACTAGATGGGCTTTAAGGTCCCTTCCAACCCAAACCGTTCTGTGATTCTATGATCTTGGCACGCAGATCCCAGGCCCTCCTGACTCCCAAGAAAATGAAGACACCCTGGTGTCTCCTCTACATGATTCCCAGGCTCCCTGTGTGATTCCACATCTGTTTCACACCTACCACTGGCACATCTTTTTATGCTAGCTAGAGAGTGAAATGAGCTAGTCCAGGGTAGAAACGAGAAGCTCGTAGCCCACGCGTGGGGGATGCTATTATTTCACCTCATGGGGAGAGGGAGCAGAGCAAAATTGGTTCCTGCGGGAGGCTTGCCAAGCAAAAAACACAGTATTTCTGTCAGATTACGGCAGTTTCCATGATGCTGCAGACATACATTTCTCCCAAATACGATGTTTTTCCTAGACAGGAAGAATTCAGCACAAATTACAACGCTTGCATTCCTAAGTCTATGAAAACCAGCCCTCATCCTCAATTTGAACAAGGAAGTATGTCTGAGAAGAAAGATCAAGGCAATTTTAAGGTTTAAATGTGATCCAAAACATTAAGAGAATACGGTTTTTAAAAGCCAGCTTTACAGCGTCTGGAAACCTCTCCCATTGTACAGGCAGCCGGTCATGTGAATTGTGGTTGCATATAATTTGGGTTCAGTGCTATAGAGAGCACTAATTTCCTTTTGAGGTTCCAGCAAATTACATAAAATGAGGCTTGTGCACTTACTGCTCGCACGCAAACTGCAGCACGCTGGGGGTTTGGAGGATGGGAGTCTCTCCGCAATTTGTATCTCATTTGCTATCGACACTCCAGCAAACGAGGTTGCCCCGAATGTAGGTTGGAGCTGGATTACACCCCACGGATGATTGCTGATGGGTGTATTTGGTTGACGACCACTGAAAAGCACTACCTAAGCCATAGAACTAGCTGTTTCACAAGACGATCACTTGGATGGAAGCTTAATCTCAATGAACCAAGACTAGATTTGCTACTGACTTTACCAGAGATGCTTTTTCCGCTGTGCCATTCGTACATCCTTGTATGCCTCTTCCATCAAAGCTCTGCAGAAAGGAACCATCAGCAGCAGTTTCTTGAGCAGCACCAGGTGCTCTCTGCCCATTCCCATCTAATCCGGGACAAGCAGGCTTGGCTTCTCAACCACAATTTTGATAGCTGTTTAATGAGATGTAGCATATGCTTCAGAGCACTACAGGCCATTTGAGATGCTTACAAAACACTCAGGTACCCCCTCAGATAAAAGATTCTACAGAAAGGCAATCTTTTCCTTTAAAAAGTAGAAATAGGAGAAATAAAGAAGGCTCTAAATAAGAAATCTGTCATCTCAGTAAAACAAATGCACTAGAAAAAACACCACTAAGCTCTCCTCCAATAGAACTACCACTTGAAGACAACTAAGCATGCAGGTGAACACAGAGCATCCCACAGGAATTCTGCGTGAGTCCCCATTTCCCGTTTGAGTAATTCGCACCGCTTCTGTTCTTCCCGCACTGCTTCTGCACGCCATCCACCCTGCGAGGTGGCTGATGGTCTTCACAGAACCATAGAACCATAGGGTTGGCAGGGCCCTCTAGAGATCACCCAGTCCCACCCCCTGCCAGAGCAGGGTCACCCACAGCAGGTGGCACAGGAACGCCTCCAGGCGGGGTTGGAATGTCTCCAGAGACGGAGACTCCACCACCTCTCTGGGCAGCCTGTGCCAGGGCTCTGCCACCCTCACAGCAAAGAAGTTCCTCCTCATGTTGAGATGGAACTTCCTATGCTCAAGTTTGTGCCCGTTACCTCTTGTCCTGTCCCCGGGCACCACTGAGAAGAACCTGGCCCCATCCTCCTGACACCCACCCTTTCAGTATTTATAAGCGTTGATAAGGTCCCCCCTCAGCCATCTTTTTTCCAGACTGAAGAGACCCAAATCCCTCAGCCTTTCTTCATGAGAGAGCTGTTCCAGTCCCCTCATCATCTTGGCAGCCCTTTGCTGTCCCCTCTCCAGCAGTTCCCTGTCCCTCTTGACCCGGGGAGCCCAGAACTGGACACAGCGCTCCAGGTGTGGCCTCCCCAGGGCAGAGCAGAGGGGGAGGATGACCTCCCTCCACCTCCTGGCCACACTCTTCTTGATGCACCCCAGGATGCCATTGGCCTTCTTGGCCACAAGGGCACATTGCTGGCTCATGGGCATCCTGTTGTCCCCCAGGACTCCCAGGTCTCTTTCCACAGAGCTGCTCTCCAGCAGGTCACCCCCAACCTGTCCTGGTGCGTGGGGTTATTCCTCCCCAGGTGCAGCACCCTACACTTGCCCTTGTTGAACTTCATAAGGTTTCTCTCTGCCCAGATCTCCAACCTGTCCAGATCTCTCTGTACGGTGGCACAGCCTTCCGATGTGTCAGCCACCCCCCCAGCTTTGTGTCATCGGCAAACTTGCTGAGGGTGCACTCTATCCCCTCATCCAGGTCATTGAGTTCAATGAACTTCAGCCCAGGCACAGAAACCGCAGCTATTGTGATGTTGTGGGGCCAAGGTGCAGTCACCCACTGCGGTGCCCATCGGCATTGCAACCCACCAGCTGAGAGATGTCCAGCACCTCTCGAGAGCATCCAGCTTCCCTTCGGAAGGCAAGAGGAGATCTTCGTGCCATCCTCATCTGGCAGCTTCACCTTAGAGTTTAGCTGTGCTTTGCACCATGATGATATTTTTCTTCCCACTTCTCAGCCCTCTGATGGTCTTTTATTTTGTCTCCCAAAGCATTAAGCATCTTTGCTTTCCTCTCTTTACTCCAGCACTCCTACAGCTGTATTTCACAAAACCCCTTTTTAGCACTGTCAGGCAGCTCAAGCCTATGTATGCACAAACATATATACATCTGTAGCACAAACGCATGTCCTTTTGCAACCCAGCCTCCAGCCAGCCCTACGACGATCTCCGTGCTGACCTCGGGGACTGTTGTTTCGCCAAACACATGTTTTGCTTAAATGCTGAGATCAGTCATCCAACTTTCCAAACTGCTTTTGGCATCACCGGGAGAGTAGCTGGCCTACCGTGACTACCCTCTGACCCGGTCCCTCGTCCTCCTCCTCGTCTGAATATTTGACTTCGAACTTTTTCTTCCTTTTTAGTGCAGAGGGGAAAAAGGAAGATGCATGAAGTGCTGGCCTACGTGCGACCTGACCTTTCGTGTCTAAAGCTCTCATCACCTTTGTGTGCACTCTCCCTGCTATCTCGGTCTATTGTCAACTTGATTTGAGCTGCCTCTAAATCATACGCAGTTGAACGCACAGCACTCGGCATGTTTGGCCCCAATGCCGGAGCATCTGGACTGTAATTTGTACAATAACACAAATACAAAATGATACATCCTTTCTATCAAACTTCCCCCCCAGGACCTCTAAATATTCTTCCAGTGATACAGCCCTTTATTTTCCACTTTCTTTGCTCCTCAGAATTTCAGCTCTCTTTTTTCCATATGGTGCAAGTAGAACTATGTCCAAATGTTCCAGGTGACAAAATACCACTAATTTCATACAAGTGCTTTAATTTTTATCACTTTCTCGAGATTGAGCTTAACCACTTCCAGTTACAAAAGCACCCGCCACACTAGAAAGATATTTACACTAGACTATAAATCAAATAACTAATAAAGTTCCTGAGATTGTTCCAAAAAAGTTCAAAAATGAAAACTCCCATCCTCCCCTTCCAACTGTTTTTAATCAAAGGCAGTATGAAACAAGTTATCCAAGTTCAGAATGGAAAAAAAAAAAAAAAGTACAATTACTCCGAGATGAAATGTAAAGATTAAAACCCTTTTGATTCCCTGAACTGTTTGACAAACATTTCTGTGGAACAGGAACTGCAGCAAGATGTTATAAAATCTTGATGTCAGTTTGCAACACGCGTGACCGCATGTTGGTCAAGACAAGCTGAACTGTTCATTAGTACGAGGAAGCTGTAAATCGCCCCTTTGGCAAACCTTCACATGAGTTCAGAAAAAACCACCTGGTTCTGTTCTTGATTCCATTAGATGCTATAACTTAACATGCCAACAATATTGTTCTTGGCTTGGCTGCTGCCTGTCCACCTCGGCACAACTACTCCAGCCTCTCCTAGCTTGGACAAATATCATCCGAGGCCAAGGCAGCAGCTTCCTTCCTCCAACAGAACATCTATTATTCTGTAACTGAAACAATTTGGCTAAGTGACGCTAAGGTGAAGCGTGACTGCAGTACGAATAACCAACACAGTCCAGATTCCTTGAATACACAAGTGTTATCCCAAAATAATTTGCTATATGGGTGATCAGGAGAAGGCAATGACTGAAGAATTGATTTCATTTATGACCGGCTGTGAAAGACCTGCATGCAGGACAACAGGATGGCCACTGATTTTCTTTTCTTCAAATCCAGCCGGCGACACTGGGCACATCTTTGGGAAAACACCCCTCAAACTCAGGTTTCAGTCCAGGGTTTTGAGTCTCCTCTGCCTGGCACCACAGTCATGCAGCACCACCAGAGTAAAGCAAACGTAAAATGATTTTGAACTTGCTCAGTGTTTGAAATAACTAAAGCCTTGGGTATTCGGAGCTGAAAAGCGAGATGGAGATCGTGTTGCAACTTTCAAAATATAAAGAAAGATGGGGACAGACTTTTTAGTGAGGTGTGTTGTGATAGGACAAGGGGGTAATGGCTTTAAATTGAAAAAGGGTTATGTTTAGATTGAACATAAGGAAGACATTTTTAAGATGAGGGTGGCGAGACACTGGAAGAGGTTGCCCAGAGAAGCTGTGGATGCCCCACCACCAGAAACATTCAAGGTCAGGTTGGACGGGGCTTTGAGTAACGTGGTCTAGTTGATGATGTCCCTGCCCCCATGGCCAGGGGGGTTCGGACTAGATGATCTTTAAAGGTCCCTTCTGACCCAAACCATTCCATGAGTCTGGGGAAAACAAGGCTACACTTTGGTGTCAGTACAATTTTGTCAGTTCTCAATGGCTATTTGATGTTTTAGGAGACACAATCGCCTTCCTCCTGGGGCTGAAACTCAGATATAAGAACTTATCACAACAGCCACAAAATCTGAGTGAGGAAGCACTCACTCCTGAAGCTGTTGGGTTACCCTTATGTTTGGTATTGAACAAACCTAAAAAGCCACACTCTTGCTTTATTATCGTTTACAATACAAGAAAGTGTTCATACGGCATGTCTTTTGTGTGTTTAAAAAAGAAGTGCTGACTTTGCCAGGTCAGTCGTTAACCAACATCGTTTACTTTCTGGCTGCGTCTCTGCCTCGCTGCCGTACGACAGCAGCCTCTCCCAGCCCAGGAGAAGAGGTCAGCAGTTTTGAGTGACTGGTCCGTTATTGCTGTTGGTGAACTAAAGGATGCTCTCAGAGGGAAGGCATGAAGCTGAACGGCACCCCAGGGAGTTCGTTAACAGTTATTTAAGGATGTGCATACAACTGCCTCAACGGCAATAAAACCCATGCTCCAGGCGAAGGTCTGGGATTGCCAGAGATGGGATCCCAGTCGTGCCACCTGTGTAAGCAACCTGACAGCCCTTTTTGTTGGTTGAAAGAACCCAACAGCAATTTAAGAACAGCAGCACAGCGTTCTGCTTGTGCCTTCCTAGCTCTGGAATGACTGCAGTAAGGTGTGCTCGATACTATATCCTTGTGTCTGAAAACTTGCCTGAGAGCAACAGAGTAGCTGGCAAAGCCCAAGGAGTCCCTTCCCGAGGAAGTGGCAATCTCTCCATGAGGGTGCTAGCCCAGTCTCCAGACCCAGAACCCAGTACAAGACGAAGGGTTGGTGAGAGGCTTTTCCTTCTCCGAGCTGCACAGATTAGTTTGCAAACTGATAACACCGGGGTCTGTTGGAGGGCAATGTTTTCTGCTGGGAAGCCCCAATCAAGGCAGCAAGAGGAGTACCTGAGCGTAAGGTCTCTTGCAGTTGTTAATGCCACCATGTCTTACACTCAATAATTCATGAGGATCACATCGTGCACCTCTGAAATGCTATACTGACATCAGAAACACCGTACTAACCGAGTGCCAAGTGGGTCCAGCCAGCTGGTTAAGAATCCAGCTTCACACACTTCCCAGATCTTTCTGTCAAAAAACAATGTGACCAAGAAAAGCAGAATGGGATGAGCAAGGGAAAAGTGAGCAGTTGATGGGTTACGAACTGTGCCGCTCTCTAAGACCACGCAGGGGTCAGGAGGAAGCCTGTGGGACACTTCAGCCCCCACAGCAGGGCCATGCACTGCCGCAAGAGCCAACTCCGTTCCTCTGGCACCCAAGGGGAGCTCCCAGGAAAAGTCCCTTGGGCATCAGCATCTCCAAGCTCAATTGTATTTTCATTCCTAATGGAATTTCTGCTGCTTTATTACAACGCAGATGTAGCTGGCTCACTCAGTCCCATATCTCTCTCCTGATTTTCTTTCATGGAAAACGCAAAAAGTGGCAGAGCTGATAATTAATGCCCGAGTATCTTGTGGAAGTTGCTATTTCCAGGATGTATCATTCCGAGTTTCCAAGAATGTCAGTGAACACGGTGTTTGGGCTGTAGCAGTCACACACTGTCATCGTATTTCCTCTGATGACTTCCTGAAGCAAGGTTTTTGTTTTTTCTAGCTGGTATTAGACGTTCGCGTGCCAGAAAATAAGGACAAAAAAACTTAGTGCCAAATCTGCAGGATGAACCTCACTGCTACATCATCACACAAGAGAAAACTTGCCACTAAAATTTGGTTATTTTCACTGTTATTAGTAACTCGGGTTACTTTCATGAAAATATTCTATGTTTGAATAATGTCAGCGATAAATACAGAGGATCCTTCAAACGTACCTACTGACAGTTCCCACGTGTTTGTTGCTCTGTTGTGAGTCCGCCAGCCTTATGGTTCAAGGGTATACACTGGTTTCTGGACAGCAATATTAAACCTTGGGTCTTGCTTTTTAAAAGAAATCAATGGACTCAGCCCTTGGTTACACAGATTGAATTCTGATATAGAGCTTGATCTCTGAACCATCGCAGAGTCTGGTCTCCTGAGACAGGGCAGATACCGTGTCCCAGGGCAAGTTGTGTGCAAGCTGCGTACACGCTGTAAAGGATAACGTAGAATCATGCCACAGAATCACAGAATGGTTAGAATTGGAAGGGAGCTTAAAGCTCATCTAGTTCCACCCCCTGCCCTGGGCAGGGACACCTCCCGCCAGACCAGGCTGCTCCAAGCCCCAGCTTTCAGACAAAGTCAAGTAGATCCAGGGTGTGACCTTCTGGAAACGACCAAAAGCCTTTCCCTTCAGCAACTATATCCCACAAGTCAAAACAACCTTTTATTCTTAAAGCTCTGTCAACTCAACCCTTCAAAAACACAAAGCACAACGACGGAGAGTCTAACCACAAACGGCGCCTGGACTCCCCCAAGGAACAAGGGCAGCGTCTCCGTGGCTGTGTCCCAGGACAACAGTTGGTGATACGAAGTCTAAAAATGAGCAACTAGGAGGATCTAAAGCCAAAAGCGCCGAGTTAATCCTTCTGCTAGAATAAATTTCAAACATGGAAACTTTAAAGACAACTGCAGAAGTTTGTCTGAAGCCACCTCTTCTGCCCAAGGCTTGCAGTTCAGCAGCAGCCCGGGGTGGCAATGAGGAAGCTGGCATTTAGGCCACACAAAACCGTACCCTGTCCCTACTGAAAGGGAAAGCAAAGCGGACTAAGCTCTCTTTGTTCCTTGGCCGGAGGCTTTGGCTTAGCGCTCAGCCGAGCCCTTCTTTCCAGCTTGAGACAAATCAGATTCCAGTGGTAAAACCCTGGCTCCAGGGAATTACGCAGCAAAACTCATGTTGATTCCAGAGCAGATCAGATATGAGAAGTCTTTGGGATTTGTTTGCTAGACAAAAAAATAAATGTAAATCATGCCAATTATTCCATTATTATTCAAAAATAAAACCTCCTTTAAGTGAAAGTTGAAGCAATGGCAAGACATACCCAGGTTTAATAATATCACATCTGTGAGGTCGTCAAGGAGCAGGGAGTTGGACTCAATGATCCTTATGGGTCCCTTCCAACTGGAGACAGGCTACGATTCTATGATATTATAGACTTAAGGGTTTTAAAATAAATATAACTTCTGTAACAACAGAAATGGTACACTATTAAGCTACATTTCTCGCAAGGAAAACGTACGCTTTTTAATTTACACAGGATGAACAGCGTCAAAGTGCAGTATCAGGTGCCGTATGTAAGAAATGCCAATGAGTTACACTCAAACGTAAATCCTTTCATTTCTGCTTCTCTGAAATGTCTTATCTCAACGCCTTTGGATCTGAGTTTAGCTAGCAAGCGCAGTATTTTTCCTCCATTTGGGCTAGCCACAAAGTTGGAAAGGCAACTCATATTCGATAAAGGAGAACTTGTTTTCCTTCTCCATTCTCTTACTGAGACGGAATCAAGAATCAAATCTCCTTAGACAATGCATTGTGTTCAGACACCAGAGATTTAACGTAACACTTCCTAAATAGCTCCACATCTCTGACTGGAAAGGTAACAAGAAACTACAGATTCTCTAGTGGCTGTTAGTATTTTATCTATTTTATACATTTGTTTTTCTCAGTAAAATAAAATTATCCTAAGAGGGTCCGGCTACACACAAAAAAAAACCCCATTAAAACTTGCTTTGAAAGGGAGCTCTAATTTTTAGCCAAATAGCCCTAATGTAAAATCAGAGTAGAAGCATCTGGAAAGGGAAAACAGAAGAACACAGACGAATGAGTGCAGAGAAGCTACCCAGCTCCTTAAGGAAAAACAAAGTTTTGAGGCTGCCTTCTGATAACACCAACTTGCTTACAGACAATGACATGCATAAGCAAGGAGAAAGAACACTTAGGAAAACACAGGAAAGATACAAATACAGGTTTCCTGCTTGTCATAGGTCAGCCCCTCTCACCTCAGTGCGCCAGCACTTCCCTCCAGAGCATTAATTTCCTCCAGCTGGACGCTGTTTCTGACCAACGCTCTTGCGACGGGTGCGCTGCGTCCACTGCAGGCTCCCACTTCATTCGGAGGGCTACGGGAGCTCTCCAGACGGACAGCTGGTTGCACAGCCACGTTCCTCACCGTTTAATTTTGAGACCTCTGCCATTTCCAAGGTTCAAAGCATCCCAGCATATTAAGAGGATGTGCACGTGCTTGGCATTTATTGCTTTGTTAAGGAGAGAGTCCAGAATCCCTAATTAGGAGGTTCGCGACCCTAGCAGAAGTGCTTCAGATAAAATGGCATTTCGGGAAAGCCTCTATCGGTTGATTTCTTCTATTTAACCATGAACAAATACAAAAAGAAAAAAAAGTAAATATGTAACACATTTTCACACAGAGTCATGTAAACGTATTTTGCTGTTGATTTTTTTTTTTTTTTTGGTTTAGAGAAAGAGTAAAGTTGCGCAGGTATTAAACTCTAATGCGGAGACAGACACATTGTGTGGTTTTGTCAGCAACCGTTCGATTACTTGGAGCTTTCGTCAGAGTCTGGAGCAGAGACAGGTGGTGCCTACTGATGTCAGCTGGGTTCACACGGCAAGGTTTTGGCAGCGCAGGGGCTGCAGGGTTGCTTCTGTGAGGAGATGCGAGAAGCTACCCCACGTCCAGCAAAGCCAGTGGCAGCCAGCTCCAAGGCAGACGTGAGCCCGTTAAGTGATGGTGGTAGAGCCTCTGGGATAACATAGGGAAGAAGGGGGAAAAAACCCTGCTGCGCAACAGCAGCCGGGAGAGGAGTGACAATATGTGAGAGCAACAGCCCTGCAGACCCCAAGGCCAGTGAAGAAGGAGGAGAGGAGGTGCTCCAGGCACCAGAGCAGAGATTCCCCTGCAGCCCATGATGAAGACCATGGTGAGGCAGGCTCATGGAGGTCCACGGTGGAGCAGAGATCCACCTGCAGCCCATGATGAAGACCACAGTGAGGCAGGCTCATGGAGGTCCACGGTGGAGAAGAGATCCATCTGCAGCCCATGATGAAGCCCATGGTGAGGCGGGCTGTCCCCCTGCAGCTCATGGAGGTCCACAGTGGAGCAGAGATCCACCTGCAGCCACTGGAGGACCCCACGCTGGAGCAGGTGGATGCCCGAAGGAGGCTGGGAACCCATGGAGAGCCCACGCTGGAGCAGGCTCCTGGCAGGACCTGTGGCCCCGTGGGGAGAGGAGCCCACACTGGAGCAGTCTGTTCCTGAAGGACTGCACCCCATGGAACGGACCCACGCTGGAGCAATCTGTTCCTGAAGGACTGCACCCCATGGGACGGACCCACGCTGGAGCAGTTTGTGAAGAACTGCAGCCTGTGGGAAGGATCCACGCTGGAGAAGTTCATGGAGAAGTGTCTCCCGTGGGAGGGAGCCCAGGCTGGAGCAGGGGCAGAGCGTGAGGAGTCCTCCCCCTGAGGAGGAAGGAGCAGCAGAGACAGCGTGTGATGAACTGACCACAGGCCCCATTCCCCGTCCCCCTGCGCCGCCGGGGGGAGGAGGTGGAGAAATGGGGAGTGAAGCCCAGGAAGAAGGGAGGGGTGGTGGTGGGGGGGTGTTTTAAGATTTGGTTTTATTTCTCACTACCCTACTCTGATTTGACTGGTAATATATTAAATGAATTTCCCTGATTCAAGTCTGTTTTGTCCACGACAGTAACTGCTGAGTGATCTCCCTGTCCTTATCTCAACCCACGAGCCTCTCCTTATATTTCCTCTCCCCCGTCCAGCTGAGGAGGGGAGTGACAGAGCAGCTTTGGTGTGGTGGGAACCTGGCATCCAGCCAGGGTCAGCCCACCAACGCTGAAAGAAGAGAAACGCCATGGAGGGCAGTCACCAGAAGAGACCTTTCTGCTTCCGCTTCACCAAGTTGCTCGACGAGGTGGCTGACGGAAAGAGCTCCTTTTCATCAGTTACAGCTCAACTCTTTCAGGCTCTTTCTCAGCTCAGCCTGATTGTCAGCACCGTGCACAGGCCACCGCTGAGGTCTGCAATGAAGTCACCACAGAAATGACACGGTGAGCATTTACTGACCTCCCAACTGCGCCTCCTTGTCCTGAAATAAATTTGAGCTCCGTTATTATGGTGCCTCTGATTTAGTAATTGGCTTTTGGGAGACACTCAAGTGCTTCAAATGGAATCTCGTCTTAGGGTCAAATCCTGTCCCTGCTGTAGCCTACGGGAATTTTGCCATCGGACTTTAATGAGACAACAATTTGGCCATTAATCCATGAAAATTTGCTACTGTAGTTCACATTGCACTCCCGTTTAGGACCCCGTTGTTCCGTTCGCTCTGAACCAGCTTGTTTTCACTTTCAAGAGAGCTGCACAGACCAGGGAGTAATTCACAGAACAAGTTCAGCGGTGGCAGGCATTAGCTGCATTAACTACATGACTGCTGGGTGGGCGCTGCCAAACCCAGCTGCAGAATCTTCCCCAACCTGCTAACAGTCACTGAGTCAATGAAAACACCAAAGAAGTGCCTCCCCCCTCATTTCAACACAAAGACAACACAAGCCCCATAAACAAGGAGTTTCCATGGAGCAAAGCCTGGGACGATTAATGCCTTTCGCTTCCAAGAGCAGGAGCCGATTCTTTAGGTCAAGGGAACATCAAGGATCAAATTCTGCACGAGATGTACGTCGGGGCTGACATTATTGGGAGCGTACCTTAGGGCAGGCCTTCCAAATTCCCAGTTCACATCCTGGCTGGCTTCTATAAGCTTCTGTTTATCACAATGTATTGCGTTTCTGTAGTCTGGTTTGATTTGTAGGTCACTGAAAATTTTCCAGCGAGATGCAAATGTTTTTTTAGAAATGTGGGTACGTCATTTAGCAGACGTGCACCTGTGTTCCCAACCGCCCTTCATCCACGCGCGTAGAAACAATTCACAGACTCGCGGGGTTCACAGGTTAAACACCAGTGGTATATATATATATATTATATATACAGCAGATTTTCAGATGTGACCAAGGTCAGAGTAACTGCCACTAATTTTAAGTCTCTTAGCTGACTTTTCCTACCCTGGCAATTGCTCATCGCTCTCATTCACAGCTAATTCTAAGTTACGCTCCTGCACTTCACACCTACTGCATTTTGCAGCACCTGCAGAAATACCTTTATAAATACAGTGGCAGATTTCTCTGTGTGGAAGGAGGTTAAATAAGATGATATGCAGGTTTCTGTGTCTCTGGTTAATAAAACATAAGGTTTCTCTCCTGTTGCCTTTCATCAACCCTGTTTTAAGTGATCTGGCACGCTCTGAAAATGCACAACAAGAGCTCTATTATGTACACGCACTAGGTGCAGCAGGTTTCACTGGACTGTAACTGATTTGTTTCAGATGAAGGGATGCTGTTAACCACCACTGTGAATATAATTGCTTAGTTGATTTCCACATTCTTGTCATTGTTGGCTTGGCTACTGCAAGAACAAGCTGGTGAGGAATTCCCTAACGCTGGTTAAAAAAAAAGAAAAAAGAAAAAAAAAAAGGAAAAAAAAAAAGGAAGTCTTCAAGTCAAACCACGTTCATCCTACATGCCCACGCCAGAGGCAATACGAATACCCCCTTTTCACCACTTCACTGCTTGTCCTTTGCCGCTTCTTCAGACCAGAACCAACTCCAGGAGGAGAAACCTTCCAGGTGAAGAGGGAAAGGGACCTTCACAGATCGTCAAAATCCCAAGATGCCACCTCCAAGCGAGCTCTGGGATGCACAATATCCAATTCCTTTTGTCACACGTGGCGGGGGGCTCAGAAAGCTTTACCAGACTTCCATTACAGGCTGTCGCTCGCAGCCCATCCTTGCACAAAGCGTGGCTCCGCTTCTGACACGTTGCCTCTGTAGCACATCTTCTGCTATTAAGTTTGCGGGAAAACCCCCGAATTCCAGCTGAGATCAGAGCTGTGTGCTCCCACCACAGCGGAAAGGAAAGCCACAGGTAATTCAGCCAGAATTCCCAGTTCTGGATTTGGTTCCCTCCCTCTCACGGGCTCAGAGCAGAGTGTTCCCACCTTGGAGTCTGGTGGCACCCTCTGACAAAGACTGATGCCAGATGCTGTATCTGCAGAGGTCCCTTCCAGCCCCCGCCACCCTGTGATTCTGCGGTAGATTCTGGTTTAAAGACTGTAGAGCAGCGCACTACTAAGAGTGGGAAGGTTTTTGCAAAGGTGTAACTGGAGAAGCCTGGTAGTCCTTAGGGACTTAGGGACCTGGTAGTCCCCAGGTAACCTTAATATCTCCCTACTGCCATCTCACACTACATTTCTTATCCAGTGTCCTGGTTTGAGGAGAAAGGGGTTTTTTTATTGTGTTCATCACTGAATGTTTGAATCTTCTCCTCACGGTCATTCTGCCTCCCTCATGGAAGGCTCCCCTGCACATCCTTCCTCCTCTGACTTCATTCTTTTCCAAACACCAGAAACGAAGGCCTCCCGGTTTTACAAAGGCTTTTGGACATGTTTTTTTACTGCATTTGACATGTAATGTCAAGTGCACACACAATTCTTTAGAGAACGGGAGTCCTAGGCTTTCTTTCTTACCTTTTAACTTAACCTCCTCTGTCATTACTATCTAAACCTAGAGTGTACTACGTTACTCATTTCTCAATAAAACTTCGAAAATAAGGAGGAAACACTATCATTTATAGCATTTTGAACATTTTACTTCCTTTAAGTAATTAATCAACATAAGTTGTCCTTATGAAAAAAAAACGGTGGTGAGACATAGCCCTTCATAGAAACATCCTGGTAGAATTTAGTATAGATGTATAATTTAGACGTATAGATGTAGAATTTAGTATAGATATGTAAGAGCATCGCTCAACAGCAGCACAGGCAAATAAGCTCAATGCACAGCAGGTACTAGGAGAGGACTGTGAGCTGCAGACAGACTGAAAGAATGGGAGCGTAGTTCTTCTCAATAAATGCTAAAGTTTTGTTCTGGACTATGAACAAACTCTCAAAAATATTCGTATTAGAATAGCTCTTGTCATGCATCACAGCCTTAGGGTCCAAAGCATACTGTAAAAAAGGAAAAAGGGGATCAAAACAGAGCAATGAAAAAAAGATAGGCTCTATGCCAAGGAGACAACCGGTAAGGAGAGGCAGGAGGCAACAGGGGAGCAATACTGATTGGCACGACGAGCTCCGTCCTCAGCACAAGTCTCACAGTAGTCTCAGCAGGCCCGCAGCCAAGTCGGTAAGTCAGCTCAAAAATATTTGTTATGTTAAAGTAATCCTTCTGTGCAAGTGGTTTTGCTCCAGGATGACATCCATCTCAGAGGTACGACACAGAGGATCTTTGGCTGAATTCTTATTGTGAGTGACACAGAGAAAAAACCCTCGCCGTGGGACACTGACGTATTGCCCATGCCTCCATTGAAATGTCTGCATAGAAAATCAGGCTGCTCCCAACGAGCTGCACGACACCCAGCTGAGCGCGCCGCGCAAACCAGGAGCTCCCAGAGTAACCGGGCCGGCCGGGGAAAGATGTGGCTAAGCAGGAAAATCACGCTACAGCATAACATGCAGCCACGGAACGCGTCCTCAGGGGGACTCTATTTATCTACTGAACGGACACTATGGATCTGTACGGCAGAGCGGAACAGAGAGCACGTTGTTCTTTGTAACACCAAGGAACACCGAGCAAGAGACGCTCCAAATATCTGCCTTGCTTCACATAATTGGGATGCATTATGAGCCACAGGAGGTATGTAATCAGCATAAATTACTTGATCATTAGCTACCTAATATGCAACAGTTGCCCTCTGAATTAATTGGGTGGGCCAGGAAGGGCAGAATAAAAGTAGACAATGACACTGTATGAGATTTTTCCTGCTAATGCCACTCAGCAGCAGCAGTAGGCCAGCCCTACGTGCTTCTCCCAAAATTTTAATCAAAATTTTCCTAGGAACTTTCAAAAGGAATAAGGCTAGGAAAGCACAATGGTGTGATACCCACAATGGTACGATGCCCATAACGATGCAATGCCCACAACGATGTGAGGCCAATGATTCTCCACACTAAGAAGCCCAAAAGTAGAATTACACAATTGGTGTAAACGGGGGAAGACCCTAAGGGGGAAGCTATGGGGCTAGAAACAGCGTGTTATTTGGTGGAGACGTGATCATGTGCCAAGAAGTCATTTCACGGCATTTACTTGGAACAGGCATGTTTCCACAGAACATTGCCATGTATGTTCTTGCTGACCAGACTTAACTAGTTATAGCACCACAGGTTATAGATCATCAATCTATTTATACTAGTGAAAAACAAAGCCAAAAACTAGAAACCAACAATCTAAACAAATGATAAAAAATAGTTACTGTTCCAAGTAGTTCCAATGATCTAGTGGGAGGTGTCCCTGCCCATAGCAAGGGGGTTGGAACTAGATGATCTTTAAGGTCCCTTCCAACCCTGACAATTCTATGATTCTATATTTGAATGCTCAGAAATCTGGTATTTGAGTCCCTAAGGACATTATTTTTATCATTCATTCATTTCTAAAGTAAAAAAGAAAATAATAAAAAAAATAATAACGTGGATTGTTATGTGGTGACTCTTCTCTAGGAGATCTCAAAGAAAGCCAAACTCTTCCTGTCCTGTATAATTTGGGTAAGGTTGTATATATGTATATAAAGACACTTTCCATAAAAGAGAGTCCCTCCCCGTGTTCTCTTGCCTGGTGGCTCGGGCTCAGCCTGGATTAATGCCACCTGCCCCTCACAGCAGGAATGCCCCATCTCTGTTAATGCTGGTGGTCTCCCGTCTCACCCGAGAGCTCCTCGCAGGACACGGGACAAAGCTGAGGTTTGGGTAAACCAACACCATTTCTCACAGCTGGAAAAAAAAGGCCTAACAGAGCTAATACTATGCCATCTTCAGGCAGATTCTCCGCTGGGGTGACAGTACCCTATAGGCACTTATTTCTTCCCACTGGTCACAGGGGAAGACCAGGGAATGACCTTTGGTGTAGATGTCTCCAGCTGCTGTGTGCCAAAGGCAGACCAAGGGGAATGTGGGTCAGGAGGCTGTCAGGAGACGCCTGGGGGTGGCACTACACCAAAGGGTATAGATGGCTCCTAGTCATATTCCTAGTAAATTTTGTCAATACATCATCGATTCTACGTGGTAAATAATAAATTCAATATGATCTCAATTCCCCCAATAGCTCGCTTCCCATATACTTTTTATTGCGAACACAAAGAGACTTCGGCTTTCCAACACCGCTGCCATGCAAAGTTCACAAGTTGAATTTCGTGGTCTGCGGCTGACGCGTGCAAAATGAGTTTTCAGTTTTACTGCACCAAAGGGAAGTTTTTTCCAGACAGCAGCAGAACTGCAGCCAAACATGGATGTTTAGCTTCAGCCTTGCAGGAAGGGCTGAGAAGCACACGCAAAGCACAATCCTGCCAGCACAGCTCTTCAGGGAGGTCACAGGTTAAAGGTTTACGGCACTTTCCCTAAAACGAGAAAGGTATTAATTCACTGTTTCCATACTGGGCAAAAGGTTGAAGAAAGACTCTCGAAGGCCAGGGCTCAGAGGTAAGCAGACGGAGCCCACCAAATATTCCGCACGCTTCCTTCTCTTCTTGAATTACCATGGCACCTTAGGGGGGTCCCAGCTCCTGAGACCCAGAGTGGGTGCCCTGGAGGTGGTACTAACAGAGCAAAAACCTGCCCCCAAAAGATTATAAAGCGTAAGAAGGTCCAGCTGGTACAGGCACGAATACGTACCTGCAAGATAAGCAACGATTTTGATATATCAGTAGGCTAATTCGGTGAGGTAGGTGTTTTTTGAAAAGTTGATAGCGTAGCAGCTGCGGTGGTACTCAGAGAAGTGCTTTCTACTGGGAGGGAATGAGAGAAAACAGAGAATATAACAAGGGAACGATGGAGGCTCATGTTGCAGGCTGCTCTGAATTGGGAGTCAACATCTTGACAATAAATAAAAGAAGCCATGCAACAAGAATCACCTGTGAACCACTCCTACCGCAAAGACCGGTTTGATTCAGCACGGAAAAGTGGAGAAAGAATAGCAGCACACAGAAAGGCTAGGAACAAAGCAAAAATACTTCAGGTTGATTCAGATACAGAATTCTAAAAGCCTGGATGAAATGATAGCTGTGTGACACTTCAGCAGAAGAAAGCCCATACGCTGGAGGTGTTAGGCAAAAGGCAACTGATAACATGCTGCCAGCCTGAGTACAACCTTTCGCGAGAGCCAGGGGATGGGGTAAGCATGAGGATGGAGGTTACTGCTGCTTACAGTGGTCCAAAAGAAAGTAGGGAATAAATACCAAGTTCCCTACCCTGGGCGCACAGAGGTGAGCTTACAGCTAGATCCCCCTTCGGAGAGGCCAGCTAAGACTGTATCTGAATTAGGCTAAGACTGTAGCTCAGAGAGAAAGGGCTGTAGTTTGGAAAGAGGTCTGCCTGTGGAGAATTACAGCCATGAGACAGACAATACACAGTGAGAGCAGCTGCATTGGCAGTTACGGTTAAGATCTCTTAAAGATCAAGGAAAGAGAAGGAGAAAGAAAAATGACAGATGACCCTCCACCAAGAAGTCCACCAGCGAAAAGGAAAGAAAAATGTGGTGAGAGAAGTATGAGTAGAGGCAAATAGCCACAGACGGCCAAGGGTGTCAGGACTTCATGAAGAGAGATGTCATGGACCTCGCTGAAGGCGGCTGTCAGTAGGACAGAAGGAAGGGTATAAATTAGTAACTTTGAGCTTTTCCTAGGATGAGGTCACTAGAAACACTGCTCCCAGCAGGATTATGCAGTGTATAGCACACAATTATTTAGAGCACAGAGAAATGCTGCATTTGAACTTTTATTAAAAGAGAAACCCCCACATCATCAGGATCTGGTCCACTAACTTCCAATTTCTGGTGTCACAGCTGTTCCCCCTCCAAAAAATAAATTGTGATGCAAAGGATCCATGACTTTCTTAAGGCAGTGGTCAGCTGCAAGTAGGAGAAAGGGAGAAGCACATGAATGAAACACACAGCAAAACCTCAGAAAGGGTGAAGTAGAGCCAATGGAACGACAAAAGCCTGGGAATGCACAACGCCTGTCCCATGGAAACAGGCTGAACATTTTGATGTGAAAAGCTTGTATCGGCCTCAAAACAGCCATGAGGCATGAAGTCTTGCACTCCTCAAAAAGAAACTCCTAGCCTTCAAAAACATGGCTGAGGAATCTGCCCGGACCGAAAGCTCCAGGTCTCTGCATCAACCTCGACATGGAGCCTCCAAAGGAGACAACCCCACTCCCAGCAGCAGTACTGGGCTGCCCCTCCAGGATCTGGAGCAAGGTCACACGCTGAGCCAGCAGCCTGCAGCAGCTAACGTCATGGCAGAAGGCAGCCGTCAAGAGAGGAATTCCCTGCAGTTCAGGGCCCCTCTCTTTTCCTCTCTTTTGCTTCCTTCTGGATCCTGAACAGCTCATCAGTGTGAGTCTTAGATCCAGGGCCAAACCAATCTGAAAGCTCATAACGTGCAAGTTATTGAACCCTTCTCCCAATAGCACGCATCTTTGTTCATAGGCCCCTCGACTTACACAGGCCCTTCCCAATTCAGAACCTACAGGACCCCATGTTTTAACAGGGTATTCGTCCCGTATTAAAAAAAGCATGCCTTAACTGTAGCCAGATGTCCACCGAACTCTGCAAAAAAGCTTCTTCTACCGGTGCCACTTGGTTTACTCTTACATCTGTTGCGTAGCTCAGGAATTAGTAGAATGTAAAACGTTTTATGAATTCCCTCCGCTCTCATTCATTGTTAATACATTCAACATGTTTTTCTAGAACCATGTGCAGGCACACACATGCACTCTTTTTGCCATTTCTTTTCATTTATTTGCATAACTTAACTCCCAAAGCTAACCTGGAAAATTCACAGAAATTGGAGACAAACCCCGTCCCACCTATAGAAAAGCTCAGCCTGTTTCTATTCTGGGGAGGATCAATGCCAAAGGGTGAAATCTAACCTAACGAAGCTAGTGGCAAAACTTCGAGGGGCTTCCAATAAAAGCAAGTTTGGCCCCAAACTACCCCCAGGACTCTCCCTTCATCCCTTTTATTTATGGTTAAGGCCCACTATCCACTTTATACGAACATGGTTGTATTAGTATTCAGGAGTTTAAAGCTCCTTGGACTGTGTTTAAGCCTATATGCACCATAACGGCATCACGTTGGAATTATTAGCATTGTGGTTGTTTTTTTGCCTAGACGTTTCTTTTTGGTCTGAGACTGAACTTTCCAACTTGCTTTCTCCCCTTCAATCCCAGGAAGTCAGCGCAGGTGTCAAATCTGCCAAATAAATCCCAAAGCACCTCGGTCTTTTATTTTTTTGGAAATGAGCGAGGGAAAAATGACAAACTGCAATTACTATCTTATTCAGAGCCCACATTGCTTCATATTCTGCATAAACAGTAATTTTGTTCGCTAAAGTAAACTCTGACCTGATTCCAGTTTTCTCCTTGGCTTTTTGTAGCACGGAAGGAGAAAGAACGCAGGTGCTCTGAGCTGCTTATGTGGTTGGTACAGACTTAACAAGAAGGGTTATGAAAATCAGTGCCGAGGAATTTGCTGTTCTGGATGCTGCGCTCCCATCATTCCGATCTCAGGCTGTGCTCGCAGCGCCAACAGAAACCCACAGATAGCAGCAGCCTCCGCAAACCTCGCGCTCCCAACTGAGCTTGCGACTCTAATGACAGTGAATTCCCTTTGCACGCTGCTGCCCAAGGGGAAAGGTCCAGGGGGCAAACCCAGCTCCTCCCTCCTTGCCGGTGCCCTGCTGGCATAGCCACATAATGTCACCGCACGTTGGCCCAGGGTAGGAAACACATCTGGAGGCAGATCTAGGCACAATTTTGCAGCCATGAGCCGATTTTTTTTGCCTAATGCTGCTTGTCCCTGTTAGTTCTCCTGGGGTGGTGAGAGAGAAACACATGATTACTGATCTATCTGAAGAGCCTCCACTCCCCAACAAGCAGCCCTGGGAGAGGATTCATTTTCTTCCCATTCAGTCAAGCCTCCATGGAAATATCCCACAGCCAATGTACCCTTGGGGTCTAAGGTCGACTCAGCTGCAAAGTTACTGTCCTTTGGTCCCAGAAGCAGAGAAAAAAAGAGGTTTGGAAGGGGCATAAAAGGGTCACCTACTTCATTCTTCCACCGTAAGGCAAGATGAGCTACACCTACGCCTCTCTAAACAGACCACTGCTTTAATGTCTCGTAATGTCTCCCACATTACAAGTTCCACATTGCCCATTCATTTCACTCCAGAAAGACCTTCTTGCTGTCCAGCCCTCACTGCAGTGAAGCTCACTACTTCCCATCCCATGGGAAGACTTCATCAGGGCCCCAACTTAAATGCCTCTATGCAAACGCATGTAGCATGGGGAATAAACAAGAGGAGGCAGAGATGTGCGCACGCCTGCAGGGCTACGATCTTATTGGCATCGTGGAGACGTGGTGGGATGGCTCCTGTGCCTGGAGTGTTGGAATGGAAGGATACAGGCTCTTCACGAAGGACAGGCAGCGGAGACGAGGAGGGGGTCTTGCCTTCTATGTCAAGGACCAGCTGGAGTGCATGGAGCTCTGCCTGGAGATGGATGAGAAGCTGACCGAGAGCTTATGCGTCAGGATTAAAGGGAGGGCAGGGACAGGTGATGTTACAGTGGGGGTCTGCTACAGGCCACCCGACCAGGAAGACTGAGTGGTTGAGGCACTCTATAGACAGATAGGAGCAGCCTCATGCTCACAAGCCCTGGTCCTCATGGGGGACTTCAACAACCCTGATATCTGTGCGAAGGACAACACCACAGTGCATAAGCAATCCAGGAGGTTCCTGGAATGCATGGATCATAACTTCCTTCTCCAAGTGACAGAGAAGCCAATGAGGAGAGGTGCCACGCTGGATCTTGTTCTCACTAACAAGGAGGCACTGGTGGGGAATATGAAGCTCAAGGGCAGCCTTGGCTTCAGTGACCATGAGATGGTCGAGTTCAAGATCCTTAGGGCAGTGAGGAGGATGCACAGTAAGCTCGCTACCCTGGACTTCAGGAGAACAGACTTAGGCCTCTTGAGGGATCTGCTTCTTAGAGTACTGTGGGAGAAAGCCCTGGAGAGAAGAGGGGCCCAAGGGAACTGGTTAATATTCAAGGACCATCTCCTCCAAGCTCAGAAGTGATGCATCCCAACAAAGAAGAAGATGAGCAAAAACACCAGGAGGCCTGCATGGATGAACAAGGAGCTCCTGGACAAACTCAAACTCAAAAAGAAAGCCTACAGAGGGTGGAAATGAGGACAGGTAGCCTGGAATACAGAGAAATTATCCGAGCAGCCATGGATCTGGTTAGCCAAGCTAAAGCCCTGATAGAATTAAATCTGGCCAGGGATGTCAAAGGCAACAGGAAAAGCTTCTATAGGTATGTCAATGATAAAAGGAAGACTAGGGAAAATGTGGGCCCTCTCTGGAAGGGAACAGGAGACCTGGTCACCCAGGATATGGAGAAGGCTGAGGTACTCAAAGACTTTTTTTGCCTTGGTCTTCACCAGCAAGTGCTCTAACCATACTGCCCAAGTCACAGAAGGCAAAGGCAGGTACTGGGAGAATGAGGAACTGCCCACTGTAGAAGACTAGGTTCGAGACCAGCTGAGGAACCTGAATGTGCACAAGTCCACAGGACCTGATGAGAGACATCCACAGGTCCTGAGGGAACTAGCGGATGAAGTTGCTAAGCCACTATCCATCATATTTGAGAAGGTATGGCAGTCTGGTGAAGTTCCCACTGATGGGAACTTAAAAAGGGAAAAAAGGAAGACTGAGGAACTACAGGCCGATCAGTCTCACCTCTGTGCCCAGCAAGATCATGGAGCAGATCCTGCTGGAAACCACGCTAAGGCACTTGAAAAATAAGGAGTCGATTGGTGACGGCCAACATGGCTGTCTAAGGGCAAATCATGCCTGAAAAATTTGGTGGCCTTCTACGATGGTGTTACAGCATTGGTGGATACGAGAAGAGCAACTGACATCATCTACCTGGACTTGTGCAAAGCATTTGACACCGTCCCACACAACATCCTTGTCTCTAAACTGGAGAGACATGGATTTGACTGATGGACCACTTGGCGGATAAGGAATCGGATGGATGGCTGCACTCCAAGAGTTGAGGACAACGGCTCGATGTCCAAGTGGCCCATTTCCACCTCTCCCACTATCTCAGGGCTGCTACTGCTGCCTCTTCAGCATCTGGCTTGAACACAGCACAGACCCATCGGTGCTGGTCTCACTCCCCCAGCTCCGTCCCTCCAACACGCGAGCAAAGCTCTGCACTGGGCTATGACTCAAGCAGAGTATTGTACTTCTTCCTGGAGTCCAGGTTTGCAACCCAGGACCTTTACAATCTCATCTCAGGTAAGTGTAAATGCTGGTTTTAATCCCTGCATTAAATGTTAGCTTCAACAATGTCCAGAGTTACATGGGTTTTACAAGCAATTTTTTTGTTGTTGTTGTCGTAGCTACACTACTGAAACTGTGGCAAGCTGGAAAAAAAATAGAGAGTGCAGAAACAAAAATGTTTAGAAATCTCATATTATGATGAAGCACAAAAATATTTTTATTTCACCAAAGCAAGAGATATGGGCTAAAACATTTGAATAGTTCATATTTCTATGCACGGTAGAGCGGGAAGAAATTAGCAAACAACTCAGGTACCTTACGAAACAAAGGACAGGAGTAGGTCAGGGCAGGTCAAATAGCTAAACCCAGCTTTTCAGGCCAAACTGATCTGAATTCAAAGCAACGATGTCCAATTCTGTAATTTACAGCTTAGTAGCATCTCCCTCTGGAATGTCAAAATAGCAACTCAATGCATAGTCCAGTGCTTTCACATTTCCCTAATGGAGCTATTCACATGCCGAACAAAGCCTGAAAGGAGCCAGGCTAGGGGGAAAAAAAGTATGAATCTCACAAAATATTCAGTATTTAAAATGCAGGTCAGAGAACACAAGTGAGTTTAATTAGAAAAGTAAAATGGGATCCTGCATGTTAATGCACTTGTTCACTGCTTGGGTTCATTTCCAAGTGTTCCCATTTGATTGTCCTTGGAGACACTTGTGTTTGTATCTAACAAAGGAGATAAAAAATGACAGGAAATGTTTGTTCTGGGTGTATCTGTGTAAATCTGCTTGCAGCAAAGATGTTATTGCAGCCCTGCACTACAGCACTGAGTTCATGGGACAGGAATGGCTGGACACTTAGTGCCGTGCGAGCCCTCTTCCCTGGAAAAGCCCTTACAAACCTGCATCCGTCGCAAAATGTAGTTTCCAGTGCACTGGCATTTGACGTTCACAACTTTGGAAAATTGTGGCGAGAATCAGAGCAGTGACACAGCCGTGTGTCACAACCTGCCTGGAAACGGTGGGGTGTTCGGTGCCTGGGGGCCAGCTCCCAGCTGCAGTGCAGAGGGACGCTGCTGAAATGCACAGACGCAGTGATGGTGGATTTTGAAAGTAAAACCTTACACGCTTTTTTTTTTTATGGTTATTATTAATATTGCTTCTTGAAATCACTCGGTGTAATGCTGAAGGTAGGAAGCGCCACGTGTGTGAAGCACAGTCCCCACTGAAGCTCATCAGCTACTCCTGTTGATGCTACTCGAATATGATTACAGTGAAACAGGTTGGATGGCATTCTCATAAATAATTTTTTCAAAGAACTCTCTAGAGATCTTCGCTATCTGTTTTTCAAAAGCTATCATATAATATAAACCAGAAATCTTTATAGCCGGGTTTAATAAATTGTATACAGTCAAAACTAAGGTCGTGTTGTGCTTACACTTCCTTCAATTTACAGCTTCTGTGGAAAAAACCATGGGGCAGAAATCACAGCTGAATTAAACACTACAAAATGTATTCAAGAAACAATTTAGGCTATTTCTGGTCAGGACTGACCCGAAGGGAAAATACTAGGGGGTTATTCACAGTATCCCTATCATACGAAGCATATGTAGGGGTACAAGGGGGAAAAAATGAAATACTGACTGGAGGCACACTATATCTGTCTGTGTTTGCAACTGACCTGAAAAAAGAGCCCAACAGGAATGGTCTGAAAGGCGTTTTCAGACTCCTCCTATCTTCCTGTTGCACGTGCAGTTCAAAAGCTTCACAGAATCACAGGATGGCAGGGGTTGGAAGGGACCTCTGGAGATCACCCAGTCCGACCCCTGCCAGAGCAGGGTCACCCGGAGCAGGTGGCACAGGAACACTAACCAGCCCACTGGTTCTCAAATTTTCCACACAGAGATGTCCTTTCCTTCATGAAGAGCTCTCCTGGCTAGAAGACACAGAATCACGGAATTTTTCAGAGTTGGAAGGGAGCTCTAGAGATCATCCAGTCCAACTCCCCTGCTAGAGCAGGATTGCCTAGAGCATGTCACTCAGGACTGCATCCAGGCGGGTCTTGAAAATCTCCAGAGAAGGGGACTCCACACCCTCCCTGGACACCTCTTCCATTTGCACGGCGCAGGAAGGGATGGAGGGCAGGAGTCCCAGTGCTGAGACACACAAGGAACTGAACTGGAATCAAAACAGAAGATTGATCCGTGTAGACGCTTGCTATTTCAGCTGGGTGAAATGCAACTATAGCAAGTAGCAGCAAACACACACACACAAGAACTAAGCTCGTTGGCACCAAATGTAAGATGTAAATCATACTTCTAAAGAAACATTCAAACCTCTTTTAAAGCATTATCCACAGATACAGACATAAAAAATTAAACAGACAAATCACAGTAACATCATGTGGTAAAGATCAGGAGGAAGATCCTCTGCTGTTCATCGTGACTACCTCAGCCTCAAGAGCAAAGGCAAGACCGGGACACGGACGTAGGATTGTCCTGTTCTGGGTAACAGCCGCTTGTACCGTGGCCAGTGCCTGGCCTGTCAAAGTCTTATTTTGTGTTAATTCAGCCTGGAAAATGCTAGATTTAAGTGCTTGCTGATTGAAATAACTGAATCTTCAGTTCAATGCAGATGGTCAACAGAGGTGGGTGGCCCATTCTCCTCAGCGTGACCCAGATCCACGAGACAGTCCCAAGGAGTCCATTGCTCACTGGTGTCCTTCCCATGACTGGTACATTGTGGAACCAGCCACAGGGACCTTTCTGAGTTTTAATCTCAGAGGACAATTTGTCCTAGACAGAATCTGCTGCAGCTAAAGGCTTTCCCATGAGGGACATTCCCTCCCCACACAGATTGAGCGCGCTCAAGACCAGGCTCAATGTAAGACCCACCTCCAGCAGCTGGAGGTTGCACTTGATGAAGGCACAACTCTCCTTCCCATCTTCTTCTCCTCATTCCCTCTTGCAGTTATCAACAAATCCCACGCCAATTTGAGGAGCCAGCTGGGACACTACGAGGGAAATCCCAAGCACATCGGCCTAGCTTCTTCCTAGGGGCGACCAGCAGAGCTGGGGCATCTCTCCAGGCGCCCTCATCTGAAGAGCAGTGTCTGCTCTTCAGAGAAGCAGACCAAAACCTGGGAGGAATGTTAACCACCTCATTTGAGTCAAACCTTACACAAAGGCACTGCCCCAACTGAAACCAGAATCTGCTTTTAAACCCCTCGCCTCCTCATTTATGACTGAGGACGTTCTTTGGTTTGCAGATGTCTGCGTGCTTGTATTCTGCCTAGATGAGAGCCGTTCCCCTGCCCGCCCTTAGCGATGTACGGCTGCAGTTCAGGACCGATTTCACTCACCAGCAGCACAGCAGGAATTTGAGGCCTGCATTTTTCTTTCCCAAAGGGGAGACAAAAGCTACCAAGCATTTCTGCTCCTTTGAACCTTGCAGACAAACTGACAAAAAAAATCTCATTACTTGGGACATATTTTACCTCCTGCAAAGGGTGAAGCAGGCCAAATGCAGAGATAGTTAAAAATACCCCAAACCCAGCCACCACCCCCCCACCCCTGCAAACTCACTCAAGCCTAAAGCATTACCGGAGATCTCCCACTGTGGGGAGCTACAGACCACAGTGCCCTCGGCTCACTCAGAGAAATAAAACTAAGGGGTTTTAATGCAGCAGGTAGGAACTGGATGTCAGGGTTTCCTCCCGGAGACTGTGCAACAAACGCTGCGGTGAACAGAGAGTCAGAGATGGGTACTCACACGCCACAACCAAGCCCGTCTCATGAGCAAAGGGAGGTCCACTGTTGCATGTGCCCCTCAAAGCCACAGGTAGCTGATGCCCTGGAGGAATGTGAGCTTTTCCCTTCTTCAGAAATGCTCCTGGCTCTTTGTGTGCAGCTCCTGATAGAGGAATTCCCCTCCCGACCCCCAGCAGGAGATCGGTTTAGGCATGTGCACAGACGGACAGCCTGCTATGCCAGCCAAAACAGGCTTTCTTAAATGAAGTGAGGCACAAGGATTTCAACATGAGCTGAACGCAGAACCGAGAGCTGAAACCAGACACGAGCTCTTGGGTCCCAACAAAAAGCCTTCAGAGAAACGAGTGAGAGTGCAATGCAGAAAGCCACGGAGATGGCAGCACGTCAGCCATAAGCAGAGGAGAAGATGTTGCTCCTTAAGATAGCTCCAGGGCTGACTTGTATTTGAAGATTTATCTTGAATACCCACTCACCTACAAGACTCTAGGGTGCACCAAGACACTGACCTCTCAAAAGGTCAAATTCTTAATAAGCAGCAGAGTGAAGAAAGCACAAGAAACAGCCTGTTTCCCAAATTCCAGGCAGGCCAAATCCACCCCATCAGCAGTGGAGCAGTGTCCGATGGTGCCAAATTCAGCCCTGCCTGGGGCTGGACTTCTGCTACTGGCCTGAATCAGACCCAAGCAGTTCAAATGTGGTTGTTTTGGTTCTTCACCCGCTACACTGCTGCTATTTTTCCACCTTTTAGTCTATTAATAAAAAAAAAAATGAAGACCTGGTACAAGAACATAGTCCAGACAAACAAGAGTTGCTCCATCTGAAATTGTCAGTGAGAGGGGCCCCCCTCTCTGGCGGGGAGGCTGAATCGAGTTCACTCACAGGGCTGTTTAAGTTGGTTTGTTTAGATTCAGAGTAGAGGCCACGAAGTATACAAAAAGCATTCGCAGATGCAGCAGGGAAGGCGCTATGATCCCCATAGCTTACCAGGTTGAATGAGAAAGTACTTTTCTGCAGCAGGTTATATAAGCATAAAGTCCTTTTTTCCTATATTTTCACACACATAACCAATGGGTAATTTGTTAAAAAGCAAAAGCATTGGTGATATATGTCACAGAAAATGAGGAGAAATTTTTATCAGTTCCTCCCTTCCATCTGCCCTACGGCTTGTGTCTCTCGCCTACTCCCTCTGATCCAAACCCTCTCCTCTCCCTCTCTCTCCGCATCTGATTTTGGCAGATGTAGGTAGGAATGCATTAACTGTGAAGCTCTTTTAAGAGTTAGAAAAAATGGTTGGCTAATAGTCATTTTTCCCCCAATGGCAATAGACATTTTAGCAAAACACCCACCTAGGCTTTAAATGAAAAACAGAACTAGAAGACAGTAGAGATACACCACCTTTAGATCTTTTGTTGTTAAAGGAGTTAAACTTTGTGTGTCCTATACATTAGAAACCCCCCATATCAAATGCACATGGCCAGAGTGGACGCAAAGTGACAACACATCACAGGCGAGACCCAGTGCAGGCAACAGAACGACACCGTGAATTTTCTAGATTTTAGGGTCCCCGGAGGAACTGCTTTTCTGGAGATTTCGAATGCAACTCTAACATAAATGTAACATTTGCAGTGCGTGTTGAGCCTCTGTATTTTCATCTTCAAAAGGAAACAAACTGTGGACCTGGCAGAACATAATCTCCTTATGCCTTAAGGAGAGCGCACTCGGATGCAACAAAGCAATCCACGGATGCTGTAATAGCAAAATCCGCCAACTAACACAAAGGGAGGGTGGGTGGGGGGGCGGGGGGAGCACTTTAGGACAGGACTCAGTGCTGAATCTGGCATATACGTTACTGTGCTGTGTGTCAAGTACGAAATGCTTGCAGCGAGCTCCATGTGGCAAATCCAGTGAGATGTGTGTGCACTTAAACACCCTGGGTTTTCTGAAGGCCATAAATGGGATAAATCAGCTTAAAGCCAGAAAAGGTATGGTGACTGAGGAGCACAGGGCAGCGACACCAGGTCAGGAAAGCAGACAGAAGACCAGTCTAGAAGCAGCACGGAGGAATGATGTCCTTCCAGAGCCCAGATGCAAAGGGAGAAAAAGATAGTCTCAACATGTATTTAATGCAAGCCTTAAGGCAGTGCTCCTATTGAAAAGCCTGGAACAAGAAGCCTAGAAGGACAGAAACGTCATCCCATCCACAGAAGGCCAAGTCTCAGGCTGAGTGACCCAAGGACGCCACAGAGAAGGGAGTCAGCTCCCCGGCCCACCAGCCTGGGTGGCTGGAAGAGAAGTCAGCTGCAGTCAGCCGAGACACTGCCACTGAAAAGGAAGGGTATTGGCCTAATACTCTCCAGAAATACATTTTCTTATGATTTTCTTTTGTAGATGTTCAAAGTAGTACAATCGTAACGTATCATCATCTTCATTCTATAAAAATAATGGCCAAACCTAACTCTTAACCTTTATCTGCCAATAAAAGAGTTTCCTTGTGACCTGACAGCGGCGGGGAACCTTTGGGAGTAGCACTTCACGAAACAGAATGAAGTGAAGTGACAAAAACTCTCAGATACAAGCGAGTTCTCTAAAGCTGGAGATGCGCTTTACGCTCTCCTGAAAGCAGCTGATTTAGGGACTGGTGGGACAACAAACTTCTTCAGGTCTCTTTAGTGGGTGAGAAACCACTGCCTGAAGGCAAAGAGCAGGAGGGTGAAATCAGCTGCTGACCCTGAAAACACTGTCTCATTCCATCATTCCAAAATGAATATGGTTAAACTAAATGTCCCGGGAAGAAATAAGTCATTTGAAGGACCCAGCATCAAAAGGACAGTTTGAGCATTCAGGACTTTGGGTTGGTTTATGAAATTACTTGCTGGGCATCTGTCAAAAATACCCATTTCTGTGACTGCACGTGCAACAGAGGTAGTGCATTATCGAGTCTAAAAGTTGGTACGTGCCTCAGAGACCTAAGTCTACACAAGAGTCTTTACTTGCATCTTAATTACTAACGCATTGCCCTGGGACAAGACAAACATTTCTTTGCCAAATGTGACCAACCTTCACATTCTGATGATTGCAAAATTTCAATTTTTAGCAATTTTCACGGTCTTCAAACACAAGCATTTGTAATTATTGCATTATCTAGATCAACACTTTAATACATAAATTAAAATTAATTAGTTAAGCTCAGGATCTTGCCTAGCAGCATTTCCTGTTCAGTGATTTGGATCAGCGTGGGCTGATCCTTATTGGAATGCCTGAAACCTTTAATTGTATTGCACGTGAACACAACAGGATTTTATGTCCATGGCAGTGATTTAATGTCCACTCCCCTTTAATGAAGTAAGTCTTTTAAACGATCCACAGAGAAAAAGTTAACAGCTTTAATACTCTGGCCTATATGGCTTATGGGAGTCCCTTTATTGATAAGCATAAACCCCAATACTTCTGCAACAACTCTTAGAGCAAATAAATGTCAGCACCAGTTGGGCTGGTTTGGAAATGAGCACTGCTCTCCTGGCAACAGCTGAGGGACCGTTTTCCCTTGAAACAGTGAGCCTAGTTCTCATTAACAAACTCCAGTTTTGATATCACTTATCAGCATACCTGGAGCAACTCCACTGATGTTAATAACATAACAACAGGGTAAAACCAGGCTAAGCGAAAATAAGGACTCGGTATCACAGGCAATAAAAGTTTTGTGTCTATTTATATCAGATCCAAGCTTGGCCGGGCTGATCTAACCCTCGTGTGTATTCATGAAAAACAAGTAGGCCCAATGCAGGAGGGGTACCAAAGTAAACCTGAAAGAGCGCGCACTGAAATATTTTTGGCTGCTTCTAATCTTGTCATCCTTTCTTTACCCAGTGAATGCAAATTGTCTTACATAGTATATTTCCCCCCAATACAGGTAAACTTGAAAATTGCCTTTCCTCACCTTCCTTCTATCCTGGCAGGTCCATAACGTCCTTTAGAGGACTACGAACGATCCGGGGCCTCTGCTGTACACATACACAAACGAGCACCAAGTTACTGCTCTCGGGAGCGTAACGATAGGACGCGGGGTAATGGTTTCGAACTGAAGGAGGGGAGATTTAGATTGGAGATCGGGAAGAAATTCTTTGCTGTGAGGGGGGTGAGCCCCTGGCCCAGGCTGCCCAGAGAAGCTGTGGCTGCCCCATCCCTGGAGGGGTTCAAGGCCAGGCTGGACGGGGCTTGGAGCAGCCTGGGCTGGTGGGAGGTGTCCCTGCCCAGGGCAGGGGGTGGAACTAGATGATCTTTAAGGTCCCTTCCAACCCAAACCATTCTGTGATTCTACGATCCTACGTGCCAGTCTAAATGAACCCAAAGCTGCTCCACTCTGGAAACTGCGCAGCAGACGCTTCATCCGTGACTAATGTAGCCACAGGCTTCTGAAGTGGGGCTACATTATTTCTGGACAGTTTCCTAGCAGACGCAAGTAAACTCAAGTCTCTGTAGACCCATTCGCTTAGATACAATGTGTGTCTTACCAAAAAAACCCAAACAATACTTATGAATTTGAAAATTCTCACTAATTTTGAGTTCCTGTGTTGAAGCGCTTGGTGTCTGACTTTTGGATACCAGAAGACATGACTTCATCAAGCTCTGGAGATGGCCAGGACTTCAGAAACAGGAAGACAGAAACCAATCAAAATAAACTCACATCTCAATTTAGGGTCTGAAAAGTTAAGGAAAGTAGGAAGTGACATTCTCATCTCCCCGTTTTAATTCCTGAGGATTTTCTTCCCAGAGATAACTCATGAAAATGGTATTCTACATTCCATACATGCTGGGAAAACAAAAGTTGTCTTTGTCTATCCTTTCTGTGCCACTCACGATTTTGGAAACCAAAGAGACCCAATCTGGTCAACTGTTCCTTACACGGAAGCCTTTCTACATCTCTGACCAACCCTGCTGCCCTTATGTGGACCTTTGCCAGGACATCCCTTTTTGCACGGCATTTACGAATAAGCCGAGCAGGACAGATCTCAGCACAGATTCCTCCAGGACTTCACTGGTAACTTCCCTCCACCCCAAGCCTTTGTTTCTTATCTTTTAATTACTGATACAACCATGCCAGGATCTTCCCTCCTGTATCACAATTGCTTTGCCTCCTAAAAAGCCTTTGGCAAGGGCTGCATCAAAAACGTATCAAAATATATAGAGAGAATATCAACCAAACCATGTTACCTGCATATTTGTTGATTGCATTGGAGATTTACAAACCAAGATGTTTACAGAAGCCTTTAAAGAAGCCATATGGATTCTTCCTCAGCAGATTTTATTTGTCCAAGCATCTACTCATTCTATCCTTTATTAGAGTCTCTGCTAATTTGCTGACGTTGCAGGCCTGCAGCTCCCCACATTCCCTTAGAATCTTAAATGGACATCCATCGTCCACCTTGTATTCTTCAGATACTGAGAAAGTTTTAAGTGATGATACATTTCACTGTAAGCAACACCGCTTCTTAATGTCTGAGCTCCCCTGGAGCTCCTGGGTGAACACCATCATGTCTGTAGTATCTACTGGGTCATAACTTTTTCCACAGTAACTTCAGTATTGGACTTACTCTCTCCTGAGTTTACCCCAAAATGCTTTATGGCTGTCTCACCATTCCATAGTGAGTAACAACACAAGTAATTAATTTGGCTTCTCTGCAATGTGGTGTCCATCATCTCTAGCTGCTCCTTTTTAAACTGTGATCATAAAGCGACCCTACAGACTCCCCCATCAGCTTTTTGCTCTTGATATGTTTGAACAATTTAGTACTAGTTTGAGTCCATTAGCTAGCTGTTCCTCCCTTTTGCTTTGTATTTTTAGATCTCCTCTGCCAGAGACCAGGCAGATTGCCTTCCCATCATTTCATAACCTAATTTACTTTGCTGTTTAGCCCGTACTTGCTCCCTTTGACTGTTTTCTAAGCCCTTGTTAAAAGGTGATACATAGCAGTGATTCTGGCATGGTATTGTTCAGCATTTCCATACCTCCTGGAAGTGTTTCATTCTCTTAAAAGGCCTTTTTAGCATCCTTTTATCGATCGTCATCATACACACATACTTCATCTTACTGAAGGTGCACACAACTGTGGTGGATGTTTGGCCTTTTTATCTCTGTAGGGACACTGAACACACCGCATCTAAAATACCTTGTAGTTGCTGGTATGAGCGGCACTTAAAACTGCAAAATTTTCAGCCAGGTCTGGCACCTTACTTAATGCCAAGTCAAGGGTTGCATTTTCTTTTGTGGCGCACCTTGATCAGCTTCTGCAGGACACTCACTGCCGGTGTCTCCCCATTTTGCCTCTGGGCAAATATTAGACAAGATGTGAAGCATCAAACATGGTGGAAACCAGATTTTGCACATACAAGAGTATCTTCTGCCCCGGTGACCTCCGTATATGCAGCCAGAGTCACTGTCCTGGTAGAATACATAATTAGTAAGGATCCAATGTTACATTCTTCCTGTTTAGACATGAAATTTCAGTCCAGGTTGCACAGAATCCCTGACAACTCCCGCTACCTAACCTGACCTTTAAACTCTCATATGGGTTTTTTAAGTGAGCACAATCACTACAAATTCACGTCCAGACTTGTACCTTACTGTGAATGAAGCCTTTCTAGATGGCAGGTGATATCTAAACGATGGAAGCGAAGTTGTTGTGCTCTCTCTTATCTCTAAAATAAGCCACTGACAGTCTGAAAAAAGTCTGAAAAGTTGTTGCAAAATAGGGATTCATTTTTGTGTGGAACTGCTATTTGTAAGGATCTTAACTCAGTGGCTGCGAGAGATGAGATGGCAGCAGCTATCTGTCTGCCCGGCTTTCACACAAACAAAGCACCCTCAGGAGACGCTATTCTCAGAATTAATTTTGCACATCCCTATAGTGCTACATTGAGCACACGGACTCTCATCCTGAGCGACGGCCCAAATATTTCTAGTGGAAAACAGGTCAAGCCCTGGCTTCAAGTTTTAAATGACCCAGAGACTTTTGTTCATGAAAGCAGGTTGTCAAAGTACTTCTTGCTGTCCAAGAGCGGATTAAGTTAGCTGTGAAGATCTAGCCAGCAAGAGCGATGTCCTTGCTCCTCACTGCTTCAGAGATGCTGGATGGATGTGCAGGTTTTTTTATATTTGAGAGCTCTGTGCTTGGAAGTAGGGAAGGAGAAATGAAACAACAGTTCTTCTTGGCACAGATTAAAAAAAAAATACACTTTCTGCCAGAAGTTGTAGTTTAATTTTGGTCTCGCTTGAAAAATAAACATTACAGAACATTAAAATCCTATATTTTATATCCTTTAAGCATCAAAAAAGTAACAATTAATGTCAAGCTAAATAAAAAGAAACAAACCGATTTTTTTTTTTTTAATAGCTAGAAATGAGAGTCTTCAACCCCTCAAGCTCCAGCCTTCAACCACAAAGCTAAAGCCACTCTTCCAGCTGTCCAGGGCAGCAGTGGAGGTAAATCCCCAATATTGTAATACGATTCACTGATGCAGTATCTCCCTCAGTTACCTGAGTACGTCACACGGTCACACATGAATTTAGGTAGAAAGGGACCTCCAGAGGCCATCTAGTCCTACCCCTGCTCAGAGCAGGGCAGCTTGCTCAGGATCACGCCGCCTTAGTAGCTTGCAAAAACCAGGTGGATTTGGCAGAACAAAGACAACAATGTGGCTGGAGCATGACACTGATCTCATCATTTAGACCCACTTTTCAGAATAAAAGGGACGAAAGCAGCAGAAAAATGAACGTTTTTGGATATCCGTAGCAAACCAAGTTTTGTTGTGTTTTTGATAGCAAAATGACCAGGAACAGAGACAAGCAAAATATTTCTTGTTGCCGAGACCTGGTGTGCTGTGCGAGGTGACCTAAACCAGGCACGTCGGCTGAAGTTCTGCACCGCCACTCTCTGACCGAGGGTCTGCACCTTTGTCCATCTGCCTGAAGGATCCAAAGCCAAGCGCATCTCGATCTTTAATCGCTCCCTCTCCCATTCCCTGCTTCTCTCGTAAGGCAAAGGACAACAGAACAGTGTCTCTCTCTATTTAAATTAACCATAATCAGCACAATGAGGCCCCAGGGCACATATACTATACTGCTCTACACACTATAATTACAGGAATACATTTATTTTAAGAATATTCCTGTTTGCATATTCCCTTTTTACGTCATTTTTCCTCAGACGGATTACTAAAAACCTCATCTGGTTATGTTCAGTGAGTGTATCTCTGCCTGTAGGACCCTTGGAGGAGGCAGGATTTTGTTATTTAAACCTTACTTCCTCCTCTCCTGTCCTTCTAAAAGAACATATTTGTGTGTATATATATATATATAAAAATATATATCGATATAAGTTCCCTCCTCCTTCCACATTTTAAAATCCCCTTTCATTACTCTATCTTCCTAAGTTTGAGCTATTAAAATAAAAAAACCTGCAATGTGGTAACATGAAGAAGAGCAAAAAACAGCAGGTAGCCTTTTATTGTATTTAGTGACAAAAAGTAAAACTTAAGAGTAAATGAAAAAAACAGAGAGGTTTAATATTTCCTTTTAATCACAAGCTGGAAAACTCTGAACAAAAGTTTTCCACTGAAAAAATATTTAAAGACACTTTTGTAAAGGAAAAAGTCTTAAACAACAAATAAATGAAACCCCGAAGTAAGTTCTCACACTAGAACCTTGGGGACAGACTTTTTAGCAGGGCCTGTTGCAACAGGACAGGGAGTAATGGTTTTAAACTAAAAGAGGGGAGATTTAGACTAGACAGAAGGAAGAAATTGTTTACACTGAGGGTGGTGAAACACTGGTTACAGGTTGCCCAGAGAGGTGGGAGATGCCCCATCGCTGGAACTGTTCAAGGTCAGGTTGGACGGGGCTCTGAGCAACCTGATCTCGTTGAAGATGTCCCTGCTTGTTGCAGGGGGGTTGGAACTAGATGACCTCTAAAGGTCTCTTCCAAACTATTCTATGATTCTATGATCCGAAGGGCTGTTCCAAGCTGTTCCTGTTAACAAAGACTTTGGGTTGACCACTTGTCCAGCACTACCAGCCCTACTGGAAAAGTTGACTAATAATTTTCAGCTGATTCCTAACTTCTATGTAGGCTTCAAGAAAAAACAGCTCACTTCCTTGCATTCTACCACAAACCAACAGAGACCCGCAAAAAGAATTCCAGGTCAAATTCCCGGGATGCAAGTGAGGTGAATTATGACAACCATAACACAGGCCCCAGCTACAGTCTGAAAGAAAAAACAAAACAAACCACCCAAAACAGAAACCCCAACCACGGTGACAACAAACAGCCAAGACAGATGAAACTGCACAGACCCGCAGGGCTTCCTGCGGAAGAAGCTTGGAAGCATGTCCCAGGAGGGCTGCCCAGGCACCTGGGGTGCAAAAGTTGACAGATTAAAGTTACACATGATGCAGTCAGGAAAGAAATATATTTTAAAGCCAAAGCTGAAGAACGCCTTACCAGAGCTGCACCTCTCCAGAGAGCAGGTGAGCACTACTGGTCATACTGGTTGTCACAGGTGTCTTTATGGGCATGCTGTCACTCTGAGACAATATTGAAGGCTAAGTCCAAGTTGCCCTGACTCCCCTCCTGCCCTCAGGTCATCCTCATGTGTCATCTCCAGCATTGTAGCGGCAGAAACCTCCCCACAATTCTGAATGAAGGGACAGGGCTTTCCATCTCCATATTTCCCCAAACAGCATTTCCCCCCCCTTGATTCTTGGTTTCTGTTTTATTTTTCACATTCTCTGCAGAACCAAAGCCCAGTGCGAGATACTCAGCTCAGCTCACAGATACTCCCCAGTGGAGCAGATGACTGCCCAGTAAGATAAAGTAGATGGACTGGAGGCAAAAACGAGCTTTAGGGTCTGCTCCTGCAGCTCCACAGGACACCCTAGGGAGTTTCTGCTGAGGCTGCGAGGATGAACCTGCTGGTTTTGCATTCATTCCCTTACCAGCTAATAACGAATCCTCAGAGCCCGCTGTGCAGCAGATGACTTCAAAATACGTGGAAACGTCAAGCCCAGCCTGTAGCATCACAGCTATTTATTTATTTTAAATTAAAGCCAGGCTCCGAGTAGATTATTACATAAAATAGACAAGGACTGTCTCCTTAAGAAAAAAATGTATTTTACAGTTTTGTGTTTTTTTTTTTTAAATCCAACATATAAAAACTGCTGTAAAGATCCTTAAGGCTTATCTCTACAGCTTTATCACCACGGTGGTGTTTACTCTTTCACAGAGCTATTTGTATTGAAATTCTATCATATCAATTTATTAAACATATTTTGAGGCTGTGGAATACGTGCTTATGTGACGCGCTTGAAGGCACAGCTTTGGTTTATGGAAGTAATTTCCATTGCAGAGCTGTATTTGAGACGTTGCTTTAGAATTCTTATTTTCTTATGAAATGAGAAAATTGACTTCATATAACTGCACATTTCAAATTAATTTTGTAGCTCTATTCCATCACACTGGGGCTTTTCATTATCAAGTCTTCACTCTATTTTCAAATTTTCCACTCATTTCCCATGAGAATTTAAGCAACTGGCTGAGAACCAATTACTTTTAAAAAAAACTCGGGGATTTTAGATGTGCTAATTTTTGGTGATCATCTTTGTAGGGTTGGGGGGGGTATTTTTTAACCTTGGTGTGACTCAAAACTAATCTGCCTCAAAGGGAATACACATTTCCTGACTCTTCGTGTTATTCTGTTCCCCACACACACTGGAAAAAATGGTGTCGAGATTCAGGAGGTCCTGACCATCTGAGAATTAAAGCAGAAACCTTGATAACAAAGAAGAGATATCCACCCTATCTAGTTAAGCCTAGTAATTGGTCCCTAAATCTAAGAAATTGAGTTAGGCTAGCACATGTTGTCCTGCTGCAGAGCCTGCATCCCACCACCACAAGGCCTTCATCAATAACACCTCCATCCCATCACCACCTCAGGCGCTGAGATTCTCTTTTAAGAAATTGCTGGAAATCATATTTCTTCTGGAGGGACAAAGAAACCTGTAGTTATTCACAGTCTCTTCTAATAGAAGAACAAGGAAGCATCAAAAATATCACCAAACTGCAGGTTCAAAATAAAAGGAGATATTTCTTTATACAATACTCAGCCATCTTAAAGAACGTCTTGCCTTGTATGCTACTTCTTTGAATATGGAGTTTAAAAGCATTTAGTAAACAAGGGGGGGGGAATAGTTCAAAAGCTATTAAATGCGATGATTTACACTAGTAGGTCCCTGAGCCGCAAAGTGCTGGCAGCAGGAGGCACTGTCGCTGCTTGCTTGCCTGTCCCCGTTTTCCCTAACCGTCTGCTGTTAGATACTGCGAGGATACGAGGATAAATGGTCTGGTCAAATCAAAGCCTCATAGACATATCCAAGCAGTAAAATTACCAAGGTACCTGAGATACAAGAGAAGGTAGGATACGAAGAGCCATTTGGTTGGCAGAATACAAAGAAACCCCAAATCAGTTCAAGTGTCTCATGTTTTTTCATACTGTTTCTTGCTGTGGGGTTCTCTGCAGGCATCTTTAGCATCGGTGCTCCAAGGCCCACTCATCGCAGAGCCGAGGCGCGTGCCAGGGGATCTTACCACACAGATTGTGCAGAAACCAAAATTCTGCAACTACCAAGTAGTGGCTTGTAACAAGATCCCCTACAAAGGCAAAAGTATGTTCTAATAGTTTATAAAGCACTGAAAGAGCACCAGGAACCACTCCAGTAGCTACACATCATGGAATTGATTCTAAACACCAACACAGATTGCACTTTCTCTACAGTAAGCTTCGCACTGAGGTGGTTATTATTCACAGAGGAACTGGATTTCCTAACAGCAGAGGACTAGGAATGAAGTAGTGGAATCTCTGAGATTTCTTCACTTTGAGATTTTTCGTTTCCAAGCTGTGGACAGGGGAAATCAGAAGGTGGGTGGAGGGAGGACAGAACAGAGTCAGCTTGACCAGCCAAACCCTGCTGACAGAGCCAACTATCATCTCGCATCAGTTATTGGCTAAAAAGCCCTAAGCAGACTCCAGTGTATTCATTCTGTAATTGAGATACATGCAGTTCCAGCCACAGCAGCTAGGCAAAACTGCTGAAAAAAGCTCAAACATGGTAGCCGTACAGAAATAGTGCCCCTGAGACAATGAAACATGTATGAATGGCTTTAGATGAACAGGCTGTAAACTAAGAGATGAAAGAGTGGTTTTGCAATGTGAAACTCTTTGGATGTAATACCTCTGTTAAGGCAAGGCTATCCAGAAGGAAATTCTACTCTATAGAAAGCAAGATTTAAGAGCAGCTACATCTTCCACAGTTTGTTTTTTTTCTCCCTATATGTTCACACGCAGAGAACTCCTAAATATACCAGGATGTCTCTCAAACTTCTGCTAGAGGGGGAACGCTCTGGCCATGAAAGGTCTTTACAGAGAAGAGGCCGACTATGTGAACCACCACCGAAAAGACTAGCACGGCACAAACATCCTTTGAACAACCACATAAACCCATCACACGCTCTCTACTGCTAATGTGTTTACACACGGCCAGCTAACGGCACTTACGGGATTTACCTCTGTTTCCCTCAGATAAACAGTCAAGGCAAAGCCGATGTCTCTCAGGCTTGTGAAGCTAGAAACTAAACTGCAGTGCGTCTTGAGAGATGCTTAACGCATCTAAGAGCTGGATGCCTTTCTGAAGCGCTGAAGCATAGCACAGAAAAAGCGTGTGTCATTCCGTTAGATCCCCATCCCCGTGCCGGATCCATCTGAAACCCTACGCTAATACCTGACAACACTTCTGAACTGAGTCTTGCTGAACATAAAGCCAGCAGGCTTTTCTTGGTGTTTAATCAACGTGAGATCTGCCTGTAAAAAATAAAACATCTTTCCCCTTTCTATACAGAAACACACCCTTTATTTGTAGAAAGGAGACTTGAAAACACTCTGCAAATGAGTGGAGCCCCTTCAGGGCTCACAGATGCAGCAAATACTTTCAAAATCCAAACACTCACACAGAAGGGGTTGGACCACAACACAGGCGAGGGTTATTGGAGGGTCTGTGAACCACCATGGAGGTACGGCTCTACGTTCAAGCATGAACATTTCCTTTAGGATGTGTGTCGCAAGGCCCCGAAGGTAACTGCTGCAGCAGTTTAAGATTTTACAGTCTCTGACGGTCCAATGTGATTGTCCAGCCTTGCTGAAGTTGCTTCTGTACTAAGATGGGCAAGAGTCTAGCACGTCCACAGACCATGAATCAACGAACTTAAACCACTGAAGGGTCAATTGTGAAGCAAGACAGACCTAGCTTTCCAAACTCCCTCTGAACTTGACTCTTTAACTCCAGAATGCCGATTACCTGATTACTAAACCTCACTCAAGATTACTAAACCTTGACAAGTATCTTCTTTGGAAAGAAGATAAACTACCATTTGAAACAGAGGACATCACTTGCTCTGGGGTTGATGGAGTACTACTTTTTGGAGGTCCCCCAGACTACTTGCAGCGTACGTGGGACCTGTTCCACCCAGATATCTCTATGGAAACCTTTTGCAGGTACCTTTAAATCACAAACCTTACAGGTGTTGTAGGTAGGAGGGCATTTCCATCCGCAGCTGGTTAGTGCAAACCAATTAAGAACCCAAGATTTAAAAAACATTATTACAGAATGAAATATTTTAAATAACAAAGTTTGAAACCTAAAAAGGTCAGTATAACTGTATAAAGTTATCTGCAATTACTTTCTCAGCTTTCATGCTAGTAACCATTGTGAAAGACTAATCCACAGGAAGAGTACCATCCCGGGGCAAAGGACAACCTTCCACTTGGAAATTCTCAGCAAATACATTAACCTTTTCTGGATTAACTGTATGTGCTGTCATTCTCAGCATCAAACTTATGAGCTCCTGGCACATGTCAGTCATTCCCCGTGAGCTTGGCTATGCCAATCAACGTAGTCAGAAAAAGAAAAAAAATGGACAAGCTTTCAGGGTCACAAATTCTTCTTCAAATACTGGAAATTGTTGTTTACTCTAGACCACTTAACCAAGCTATAATTTGTGGGTTTAGTCCTGCATGATTCACCAACGTTGAGGTAGCCCACAAGAAATATAATTTTTAAAGAATTCCTGAAAAATGTGTGGGTGGGAAATCCCTGTTTGTTGCACAAGGGCCCCAACTCTTTGACTCTGCTGTGGACTGGTGTAAAAATCAGCAAGCAGCTGTCATACAGACCACACCGGATCTACACTGAAGAGGTGCAGGCGCAGAGGCCTCGGGAAACAGAGTTGTACTGCCGCTCAGAGGGGTCGGCATATTTTACCATATTCTACGCTTTCAGCCATCACTTCGTAAGTCTTACTAAAGCAAGACACTGTCACATAAAAAAAGAATAAAGGAAAAAAGTCATTCTAAATTTAATTTGTACATCCTGTTCCAAAGCAACAGAAACAGACATAACAGCACAACCAAGGTACATCAAGGACAGTAAGGCCGTGTGAAGCGCATTTGCATGTTTTTTATTTCAAGAATATAACTATATATAGGTTCTGCTCCACTAAGAAATCCTGCTTCTATCCAGAAGTGGCTGGTATAGGGATTCATACACCAGTCCCTAAGCAGAAAGTACCTAACAAAAGAAAGGAGACCCTGGGGTCATCACCAATGAAAGAAAACACACAAAACACCACAAACAAACAAACCAACCAACTTCCACACACCCCCCCAAAAAAACCCCCACACCCCAACAGTATGAATGAAAAGTTTCCCTAGCTGAAAAAATGGAAACAGTAAGGTGAAATGAAAGACTACAGGCAAGGTGTAAACCAGTTGCAGAACTTAAGGCCTAGTCTGTATTTTGAGATTTAATGAAAACTTTGCTAACAAAAACTAAAGTATACTTTTGTTAATATCAAAAGTAGAATTGCAGTTTCATAACAAGTTATATTAAAAACAAGTGTAGGGGCATAATTACATAAATACGTAACAGCTGCTGATCATCAAAAGCTGTAATTTGCAATACCGGATTTTAACAGAAAACCCCTGTCGTCTCCCAATAACAGTTAGACTCAGAACTGCTGCAGACTATAGGATGTATAGGATTGGTGATTCCTGGATTGGCCATTGGGAGTTTCGACGGGTCACAGACCACACCCAGTAACAGACCCCCTGTTTTGAAGGGTAAGAGTTTAGCAGCGCGCAGGCAGACCTTGCGGCTGGCCTCAGTGGCAGAGAATGGTCTTGGGTATGTTCAGTTTGTTAGTACAGACACTGCCTGTCGGATGTGTGTCCTTCGGGGTTTCTTGAGTTCTTACATCGGCAGGAATCCAGTACAACACAACGTTCAAAGCAGCCCCAGTCACAGAGTGTGTCAGCTACAGTGTTCCCATGAGACAGGGATGAGCTCAGGCTATAAAGCCTGTCTTAAGAGACTGTAACCAGATTACGAATGCAGACATTTAATTATGTTGTTGAGACCAGGTCACATGGGAAAGCAGCTCATCAGCCGTGGTTCTGAATGAGCATCAGGATGTACTTGGCAATTAATAATCCAAGGAAGGCTGCTAGCGATCACAAAGCAGTTGAGATCTGGCAGATCACCTGGACGTTGAGATGGGTAATATATTTGATTTTGATTGTAGAGGTCAAGCTACAGCTTTCCTGGATATCTCACACACAGAAACCTCTAACCACTTCTAACAAGCTTATGGCCACTATTTCCCCAAAAGCTTATGTATTATTATCTATAATATCTACACTTGAAAATTGTTAAAAGGTTACAAACACCTCTTAACACCATCATACCTCCAAAACCTGACATCTGATGAAGCACAGTGAAGATAAACAAGTATTTTTAATGGGAAATCCTCAATTCAAATTCAAAAGTCAGGCATTTTCATCAAGTCTTTCTAGATGCATCAGGAAGTTCAGTAAGCCACGGGCAATTACAGTAGGTTTACGCTCACATCCAATGAATGAATTTATTTGTGGCAAAAAACACCTGGCTTAAAAAAGGGTTTCTCTCTTCTTCCCCTGGTAGCAAAGAAGTTGCTAGATTAATAGAAAAAACATTCAAAAAAAAAATCTTAAACTTCACTGCAAATTCTCATCACTTTTTAAGTCCTCTAAGAGCAAGAGCATGGCACATGTATTCCTTCTACCTTTGATCTCCTGAGATACATCAGTAAAGCTTAAAAGCAGGATCCTCTCCTTGACTTCAGGATGGCACAAGACACCAGCACCTGCACTAATTTGCCACAAACTCGAAGAGCTGCTGACAGAGAATGGAGAGGCCAAGTGCACCGTGCTGCAGCTGTAGGGTATTTTATACCTGTAAACTGCATTATGCAGACTTCACTCCTTTCCCCACTGTACAGGATCAGTTTTTCTTTTACTCATTTTGAGAGGTTTATTTTTGCTGAAAGATGTAGAACAGTGAACTCACTGGAAACAAAAATATTTTATACAAGATTTCAGAGACAGAAATACCACCTACTTCTACAATGCCAGGTCGTATAATTCTATAAAGCCAGGTTCGAGGGCTGTTTCACCACTTGCCCATCCTGTTTACCCTCAGAAGCCCTCTAAGGAGCATTTCCAGGGTGATTAGGCAGCTATGAGTAGGGAAAGGTCCAAAGTACAGTCTGCGCTTTACAGTACACTCAAGCACATGTCCACCTGCTGTGGGGCAGCAGATCACTGGGAGGTTCAGATGCCTCTCTCTCTCATCCTTTTGTCCAGAGACCTGACGCCAACAGGGAAGACCACACACGTTTCTTCCCGAAAGGGTCTGCATAAAAGTCTTTGAACACGACAAACAAGCCGAAGCTGGGCTGTTTAGCAGGAAAAATGGGCAGACAGAACCAGGACCTGGGTTTCTCCAAGCCAGCCCAAGTACAGTACAGATACAGGCACTATACCAAATTGCTTTCGCTATCACTCTTCAATTTCTTACAGGACAGAGATTTTGCTTCTCGTTTCCTTACCCTGCACTCCTGATGGTAAAAAACCCCTCCCACTGTTCAATTAAAAATCACTTTTTGATGTGTATGTCATATTCAAAATAAGGTTGTATTAATAGCGTAAATCGTTTCATACTTTTCTCAAAAGCATTGCAGATTATCCACAGAAAGCAGCTTCAGGCTTGAAGCTACGAATGCGTTTCCCAAGCATTTCCATTCACGATCTACATCCAATATTCATAAAAGGAGAGCTCTAAAAAAGATGGCTTGTGCAAATACATCCAGAATGTACCGTTCAAAACTCAGCACCTGAAAGCTGTTAGTGCTTCACAGAAATGTTTTTAATTGTGAAATACAGAAGTGCACAAAATAACGGGTTAGTACAAAGTAGATAAACACATCATTTGTCCACCACCAGAATACATGAACTGAAGGATGAATTAGTGGCTGCTAAGAAGCACCGTAAATTAACTGATGCCAACCTAACAAACTGGCTACATGACAAGACATACTCAGTCTCTGAACTTCAGTGTTTAACATAAGATAAGGATATGCCTTTGAACATTCTTTAAAAGCCATCATATGCTGAGAGGTCAGAGTGATTTTAGCATGATGTAGAAGATGCTGATGCTTTGCAGATGGCAGTAGCAATGCCTCTTCCCGCAGGAGAATCAGAAGGTTTTCATTTCAGAGAACAGCCGGGGTGAATTAGAACACAGAATAAAAGAGGCCAGATTCTGCCAAAAATCATGGTCTAGGCAAATGCATGTGCTTTCTTATATGGGAGGAAAAAAAAAGAGCACGGTTTCAGACAAATGTCATGTAAAGTTCTACTTTGATGAGTATCCAAATTATACTAAAGTTGCTCAACTCCTATACGTTGGGGATGTATATTTTGTACCTATCAAAATCTTACTTCAGACTAAAATGCTGTGATAAGTGCAGAGTGGTGCCCCTGCGGCTGCACATTTTAAATTAGCTATTACATGCAAGTTTATAGAATCAGGTACCTCCCTACACCATGATGCTGGCCTCAGTCAAAATTTCTGCATAAAAGTTGCCCTGATATTTCTCCAAGTCTCTTTCCCCCCAAACAAAAGGAAGCAGTTCTACAAAGCTTGAGGTTATCTGAATAACTTAAAAAAAAAAATTAGTTTTTCTTCCCAAAGCCACCAACTTCTAAACTACGTTTATCTTGGAACAGCGTCGCTAAGACTCAGCATGAAGCAAACATTCTAGATTTGTTTTTGTCCTCACTGAAAATCCATGCCTTGGAGTATATATGTGGTGGGTTTTTTTGTTTGTTTGTTTTTTTAAACACACGGATCATCCACATTCATATTACTCACAAATCTTTCTACCGCTGGATTTTCACACCAGATCTCAGAACTTGTGCATCATCCTGAACCTGTTACCAGGTATAAGTCTATCTGTAGGGATCAAGGAGACAGGATTCCACTTCCTGACTGTAAGCACTGCATCTAAGGATCTGTAGGATCAAAACCCAAACATTTACACAGTTCTCCCTAACTTCCCAAACCCAGGACTTCGAACAAGGGAACCATGACCCAGAATAGCAAATGTATCCGAGTACTTACTTTTGCACCAAGAGAAGGTAAGCCGAACTTTAACAGCTATTTGTGGGTTATCGCGCTCCTATAGGAAGAGAAAAGGCTTGTGGGCAGACCTTGGCTCCAAACACCCTAAATCTGTCAATTTAATCAACTATACTTCAATTAAACTGCTCAGTCACTGCATAGTAAATGGGCAGGACATGTTAAAATCCTCACTATCAATAAAGAACGCAGGATCTGAGACCACTAGTAATACGAGGGTCTGTCATACTGCTTCAGGACTTTCTTCTTTCCTTTCATCCACTACTCTTCTGCTCCTCCTTTCTTAAATTAAAAGAAGAAAGTGAAACAGTGAAAAAATTTCATGTCATCTCAGCAGTGTGAAGCTGAGGACAAATCTATAGCTTTAATAGCTGAAGTAACTGTGTCACTTTTTAGGGTATTTATTACCTGGTTTTCTTCTTATTTATTTAATAAAACAAATATCAATGAGAGACATTATAAGCTGTTTGAACCTCGTTCTGCAAGTTCATTTTCTTCTGTCTGGTACTCAATAATGCAGATATATTATTGGTCTTTATTTTTACTTCTCTTCCCTGTGAGTGCAGAGCAGAAGTGCATCACCATTTGTTTACAACCCAGCTGCGCTCCCACAGAGCCAGTCCTCAGACAGCCTTTGGCCAGAAGACACTCACAGTCCTGCAGCAGTGGGACGCTAAATCGAAAACCTATGCCCCAGTTCAGCAAAGAACTTTCTTAAACAATACGAAGCCAATAAGGCTATAGCTCTGAATACTTTACGGCAAAGAGCTGTAATTACTCATTTGGTTCCCATCAAATTCAGTCTCCTTTGGATCTAGTCCTAGCCATTTGCTGGAAGGTGTCATTAAGTAAAATGAGAGGAGAGTCAGGCCAATAATCTCCCAGTTTCTAAGAAATCACTGGTTGCAGCACCTATCTAAGCAGGTGCTTTAGCAGCAGCCACAGAGGGACCACACAGCACACCCAGATCTCTGGCCCACTAGCTTTAAGCATAAATATTTACCCTACTTTGCTTCTCTCTTTGGATTATTACTTTAATAATACGACAAGGTAATTGCCTCAAGTTTACAGGTGTTGGCACCTGTAACTTCGACACAGTGCGACTGGAAGTTTTGAACTGTTACATAATAAAGACAGAAATTTTAAGTGATTAACTAAGCATATTAGTGTAATAAAATGAAGCAAGGTCTGGTAAACAGAATTTTACAAAGTCTTCCCAGAACAGCTGCTTATTAGCGCTTGCTTCCTTCGCACACAGCTTTTGGGAAATATTTCACAAAGTGCTGTTCATTTTATAAACCAATGCGTATTTGATGGTGCGTATGGGATACAGCAGTTGATATACCACGTGTGTTTCTAATAGGCTGTGGCTGAGATCATTGCTGGTAGAGATAAAAGACACTATATGACAACTGAGCAAACAGGTTTGCTGGCTGAACAGTTAAGCTATTTTGGAGAGACTCATGTTCACTCACTTGGTCTGCCATGAGTGTCCCATATTATTACCTTGGGCAAGCTAAAATCAGTTCCCCACTGAAGCGAGAATAACTCCATTTCCCTGTCTCAGAAGAGTGCTCCAAAACCAAGTGTGAAATATACTACACCACTACAGTGCCCATGATCCTTACTCAAACACCTCTCGGTGATTCATAAACTGCCCTCCATAACTATTTGATAAGAAACTCAAGGGAGCTCAAAAGTGCTAGGTGTAATGCAGTGAGTGCTCTAGGACTCCAGTAGCTTGAACTTCAATGCCTGAGTGAATGTCATTAAGGAAAAGCAGAAGCTGAACGATACATGCCTTGAAAATCATGTTACGCTGAATGCCTCCAAGAATGAGCAATAAGAAGGAATAAACCACAAGTATTTCTCCCATTCATGTTGCTTTCATGTTTTTTACACGTCTCTATGTTCAAACTCACTAGTTCCTATATTTTGCCACAATCTGTCAACCACAGCCAAGGATGATGTGTCTAACCACAGTCTCACTGGCGTGAAAAAGCATTCTGCCTCTCCACTTCAGACTCAAGTTGTGAACAATTCTAAACATAACTGGTGCATTCTAGATAATGAAGTTTCTTAATTTGTGGAACAATAAATAAGTACCTTTACAACTTCTAGTATCTTTTTTTCTTCACCTCATATTGGTTAGGGGAATTACCAAACACATATATAGATCGTCTCTCTAAAGAAGGAGCTTTGAGATCTACTCTCTCACGTACCGGTATCTCAAGGCATGCCCTCTGTCTCCAGCTAGATCTTTTTTGGAGGGGAAAAGCATAAGGACTTTGGCCATCGCCCTGGGATTTCTGAAAGTCCAGAAGTCGGCTCAGAGCTACAGTCTTACCTGCAGAGTTAATCTGCAAGTTCACATTAAATCCAATGCAGGCAAAAGACGAGCAGCCTCTGCGTATGTACAGACTACATGCAAAACCGATGCTGGATGCCCAGAAGTCCCAGATATATGGCCCATCTAATCCAGAACGGAGATGAGGAATATCTGGAACACACAAAGTAATTGTGTGTTCAGACGGTCCCACCACCACGCACACCGCAGGCTGGAAACTCTCACATACTAGAGGCTCCTCAGCCCAAGTGCCTCACCTCTCCCAGCAGCATCCTTCTGCCTGGACTGGAAAAAGCAATGCTGCCTCAACTTCCCATAGTATGAAATTACTGCTAACCTGAAAGGGAAAAGGCTTACAGGACTTCAGGCAAATTTGGGTTGGGCCCCAAATCAGGGTTCATTGCAACCAGCTGAGAGTTTGAGAAAAATTTTGCAACACTAGGAAAATTAAAATCAGCAGTGAACTGACCCAAGTGACTGTTTTATCAACAAGACTGAAATTTATGCCTTCTACAAGCACACTTGATACAGTACTACAGTTCAGAGATTACCTTTTGATGACGCCAAGCAAAGACATCGAGAAAGACCTAAGAACGGTTTCAGCAGTTCATTGCTTCCTAGTAGATCTGTAACCACTTTCACTGCTCTTCTTCCCTACTCCAACACCATGGAACATTTCAGGTCCTGGGAGCTGTTTTATTTATTCACTGACAAAAAGTAAAAAATTAAAAGCATCCACTTTACTGAATTTGCTGTTCCTCAGGAAATACTAATTGAAAACTTCTTGCTCTGTGTTACAAATCGCAGTGCAAATATTATGATTCTGTAAGACAAACAAGATTAATATCCCTCTTTCCCTGCAGGAAATCCTAATAAATGCTACAAGGGTTTCCAGCTTTGCAGGAAGTGAAACTGCTGCACCCTCGTACACTTTTATATTTGGCTTCAGTGGAAAACTCATTTTGCAGCTCCACCAAATACCAGTTACATTCCTACAGGCAAAGCGGGTCCAGCTGCCAGTCAATAGGCCATTTGACCTTGCAGAGAAACCCGAAAGGCACTCGTACAAAACAACAAGATCCAGTTACAGGTGCACTCTCACTGCCAAATCCATTAAAGCTTATCTTTAAAATGCAATTAACTTTTAAAAAGTGGCCCACATCAAACCTATTTTCCAGCAGCAGCCAGAGTCTTGCTGCTGCTTTCCAGCACCTTTGCATCGCTTCTTTCCTATTTATATGCGAAATGACTTTGCCATCTTATACCTTCAAATACAATTAACATATTAAATCCAAAACACACACTTGTCCTTAGGGAGAACGGCCCAGTTTCAGCAAGCATCAGTCATGCATTCATTCTGGTTTCATAATCCCAGTTACCCTTGACCAGTGGACATTTGGAAGGTCACAATTCAAAGGCACTTTTGTAAATTCTATTAAGCTACAACAGGAACTCTCCAGGGCAGCTTCAAGCTCTCCAAGGTATCTTGCTTAGTGTCCTCGTTTTTCCTGCAGCAGCTCTTGTGAAGATGTCCAGCTCTCCTTGCCTGCATGCCAGAGGACAGCTCTGGGCATTGGAAAGGCATCACTGAGCTGGTTGCTCCAAAGATTATAAGGAAGATGAAAGAGCTTGGACAGATGACACTAAAATAAAGAGTACTAAAGAGCACTTTTGATTTTTAGGATACACAACTATGGAAGCAGCTGGAGCCTTCATGTGATTCTCTATGAGTAGAAACTGACGATATTGGCAAATGCCATTTTTGCTTTGAGATTTTTGCTGAAATAATTAGTGAGCACAGTTTTTCACATGTGTTTGCATTTTAATTACTATCTAAGAGCAAGATGGTGAAATTTCACACTATGCTACCTTTAATCTTATCCTTTTGCGATCAAATAATCTCACAGCTTGAACAGTGCAGTTGCTTATTCCTAAATTCAAAAAAAAAAGGCTCAATGCAAAGTTGAAATCAGCCTCCCGATGGCTTAAGCCTATGCTGCCTCTTAGGAACCAAAGAGCAACGCTCAGGGAGACCTCTGTGCTGTCGCAAGCATTTCCCCCCTGCTCCCCCCAGCCATAAGGCAGTAAAGGCTGCTGGCATCAGCACATGGAGTGAAAGGCATGTCACACACGTCTCCTTCTAATAAATACTGCTGTACATCACAACCCGGGCAATTTACCAAACCTAAGAGGAATCTCTTGCATGTGTGCAATGAGAAACAAGTCCCAGTAGTACGTGCACTGAAAATCCTCCAAACCCGAGAGGGGAAAAAAATTCTTTCATTACCTTTGAGCAACTGAGTTTGTGTTTGAATGTGATTTACTTGACAAGCTTCTAAGACACCAATGTAAGCGAATTCACCAGTGAGTATAAAGTAGCAGACACCGCAGAACGCAAGCCATTCCACATTACCATCAGTGTGAACTTATGCTTGGAAAGTTTTCTTTCCCCTACCTGGAGCACATGGTCACATTTACCATTGCCTTCCATCACTGTCACTCATCAAGCCAAGCCATCTGCTAGGCACCGGGGGGAGAAGTTTCCAATTCTTCTTCCCAAGATCCTCATCCCTTCAAATAATTTGAAATTCTCTTGTCCAAACTGCATCTCTCACTCAGAAACCAACTGAGCTGCTAAACTATTCTCGTACAAGTGTCTTTCATGCTCCTGCAACTGCTGCACAACTCTTCCCTCCAAGAATGTCTGCTGGAACTCAGACTTGGTGCACATCACACCAGCACCAATGGTTTGCTCTCCCAGAGGTTTTTTGCACTTAAAGAGGGTCTGTTAAAAAAAAAAATAATATCCAAATCAGCGGGGGATGAAGTACATTTTTAGATTATATTTAGGTTTTTTTCCACAGTATTCACACTTAGCGCTTCAGCAAGTAATTTTTATTTGGCTCATTTTACGGCTAGATTTAGAAGCTGTTGTACAGTATTAGGGGAGAGAAGGGCCTTGTCCCTCCAATAGTTGTGATCAAGGGATCCGATTTACAGATGCAGTTGTTTTATCCCAGCAATTAGCTACAGGCACAAATAGCAACATGAAGACTTCTAATTCCCTGTGAGGTAGGAAATGGGTAACAGGGATAGCTTTGGGGTTTGGGTGGGATTTTTGTTGTTTTTTTTTTGTTTATTGGACCCACTGATCTAGTTGTGGATAAAAAAAATAAATACTGAGTTGCTAGAAGAAGGGCTATGAACATGAAAATCCCCAGTTGGCCTAACAAAAGACATCCTCTCTCCCGCCAGCCCCTGCCCTGCCTACATGCTTAGACCATCCTGACAACAGAAACTCTTAAGAATCTGGACGCTTCCAAAAAATGACAGGATTTGGCACATATAATCCATTCTCTCATTTGCAAATAATCACAGCTAAAATTACCTGCCGGTTTAACATCAAACCCTTCAAATGAAGATTAAACAGAGTTTAATGGTTTCCATAATGAATTTAACCACTAGACAAAGTGACAAATCCATCAGCCAAGCCAAAGAGTCAAAGTTCAAGATGTCTTGTCCAGAACACAGCACTGCTGTACTTGAAATAACTAATTCCTTCCTATGTTGAGAAACACAGTAAAGCCTTAACTACATGTTTTATGAGGCTGAGCAGAGCTAATCCATACGGACATACTACAAAACAGACATCACTTTACAAGCTAGACACACAGAAAAAAAATTGCTCTGAGATATGGAGCTAGTCTTTTTTATATATACAATACAGAAATGTACTGAAAATCTGTTCTAGTTCCATAGTTCCACGTGTTGAAAAAAGATAAATATGCAACAGAGAGCTGCAAAGTGAAGAGAAGCAGAAAACTTTTGTGTTGGCGTTACTTTCTTTGTCAGAACCATAGTCTGCTTGGTTTATGTCCGAGTTTTGTGTTTGCCAGCTGCAGAACTATAAAAAGCTTTGCATTTTAAAGCATTTTTAAAAGAAAGATATTGTATTAGACTGACAATACATAAGTCATTTGTCAAAATGTCATGTTGTTTGGGGAGATGGATAGCAAGTGTCACCCCTGGGCCTCAAAGAGAGGTTAAAAATTAAAAACATACTCATCATCTCTACTAGAGCATATTACAAGCTGAAAGTAGTCAAGTTTGCTGTTGTGCTAAGCCTTCTATTGAAAGAAAGGGAATTAAAGCGCAGCGTTTATTCTCCCCCAAGTATCAAGGCCTGTCTGACCTGCTCATAACAGCTCTAAAGCTAAGTCTGTCCCAAAAAGAATTTATTTGAGTGAAAGCTACAATAAGCTGTTCAAGGTTTGGCAGCAGGTCTGATAAGTCAGTGAGAAAAAGAAGAATAGGTAACAGAAAAAAAGCAAAAGACAAAGCAAAAACTTTGTTTTTTCAGACTGACTTCTCTCCTAGGTTTTGACAGTGTAAGAATATTTCTGGATCCAGAACCCCAAGGATAATTAAAATAATCATTTTCCTTTTAGCTCCCTGCTCCCTTGGTTAAAAAAAAAAAACAAAACAAAACAACAAAACCAAACAACACACAAACCACCAAAAAAAACCAAACCACCACCCCAACAACAGCAAAGCAGGACAATCTGTACTCCTGCATGGCATTGAATCAGAGACAGGTACAGGCAAGGTTTCCCCCATGCAGGGCAGCATCCAGCTTTCAGCTACCGCAGGCACATGCACTGGCAGCCCAGGCCCTGACCCCACAAGGGACTCGGTGCTGGAAATGCCTGGGTGCTGTCTGCACGGGGGCACGTGCTGGCAGTGGCACTCTTTGAAGCGAAGAATGAGTAAAATGCTGAAACCACAGCAGAGCTGCCAAAAGCAGATGTTTGCCCGGTACCTTCCATCAGCCAGGTAAGTTGTGGGGGGGCAGGAAGATAAATCAGCATCACTTACAGCAAGTCAGAGAAAGAAAACTATCCCAAAGCCCTGGAGGAGCCTAAACATTATGAACAACCATAACTTTCCTGTTCAGCAAGAGGTATCGATAGTGTGCAGTTATTCATTAAACACCCACCTTTCCTTTCTCACCTCTACATGAACGCCATAACAGCAGCTGCAGCGTTCTTCTGGAGGTGACTGCTAACGGAAGCTAAAGAGGAATTCAATTTACATTCTCTTCATCCAAAATCAAGTCAAACGGAATTTGTTCAGTTTTGTTCAGCGAGTGCCAGATCTATGACACACCAAAACCAAAGATTCAGGGGTCAAGCTGCCACACAGCCCTGCAAAGCTGCCAGATGCATCTCTAGTAGGTACCTTACTGTATGGCAAATCCACCTGAAATCAAAACCAAGCCACAAACTATTGCTCTTCACTTCTTGAGTTAGCACTGTCCTCCAGCAGCTTGAGTTAAATCATCACTAATTCTGACGAGCACCAGTGACTCAACATACAGCAGCACACAGTTTCTAACATCAGTAACATTTATGTCACACTACTTAACGTGGGGCAAGGCTTGAAGCCTGCTGAGGTCAGTGGAGTGGGGGCTGTTTACAGGACCAGCCCCACATATAATGTGCTCAGTCTTCCCGCCAACATCCACAGTGCTTCCAAAGTCATCAACTGGTTGGTTGCCACACATTTCACTAGACGCAATGAACAGAACGCTGAACAAGCTGTAACATTCAGCCCTGGATGCATTCTAACTGCGACGATATCAATTTTCATACTACTTATCAAACAGTTTCTGTTACTTAAGTGCAATTCTTTTTCAAGTGCCAAAAACTTAGTCCATCCTGTGGAAGAACAGCTACATTCTCCACCCTACCAAAACATGCCTGCTGTAAGGATTAAGGCTTCTCTAAAAGAAAGGGCATGATAAAAAGAAAGCAACATAAGTATCTGCCAATCTGATTAATTTCCACAATTTAAAGGCAATTTTAAAGGTATTTTTAGAACATAAACTGCTCAGAAATCAGAAGTAAGCATTTTGGACCAAACGCAATTTATTTTTATTAAAATCTTACAGTGACTGCAAGCATAAACTCAGCACTTATAAAAGCTGCCCAACCAATACTTCCAAGACCTCTCAATGAAGTTACAAGGGCTGAAGGCAATCAAGAACCAACCTGGGTCTGCACCAGCATCCCTCTCACCTTGGCAGCAACAGGCTTCCTCCACTCTCCCAAGCTTTTCCACAAGAGCTCTATTCCAAAGCGTTAGTGGCATCCCGAAGGGGACAGAGAAGGCGTTGGCAAGAGATTATGCAGAGAGACAGGAAGGCAGATGGCCTCCTGGTTTGGCATGATAAGGAAGAGGGACTGGAATCCAAGCTGAGGAAGCAAAGGGGCTTTTTCAAGCTGCTGCCAAGACCAGAAGCACCAACAGATTTAGCTTGGGCTTAGTTTGCTGACCATGCTGTAATGACAAGTTCTTCGGTACTAAAACGGTAGAAAATGCCATTGCCAAAAGATACTTTGGACTCAAAAAAAATATGTTTGACATTATCACCAAACAAACAAAAATGAAACTCCACACACCAGGATGAAGGCCAAAACAAAGCTGACTGAGCAATCATATTTCCAGACCACCACCACATTTGCCAAAATACCGGGCCAAAGCTCATGTCCTTGGAGTTTGCTTCCACTGAAGTCACTGGCGATACACCTGGGCTTGACTGATGAAATAAAGAACAGGGAAAACCATGAAAACAGCCTCTCTGCTCTGGACACCATCGAAGGCTCATCACTCTGCACAGTGCTCCAGCTCACTCACGTTTCAACTCTAGAAGAGTTAGAGCATGATTTGATGAAGAGCTGTCTCTCAGCTGTGGTTTGGCTTGGGTCTGAAGAGGCCCACGCGCTTCAGGGTTTGCCCATGGAAGTGTCTTGTTTGATATCCCTAGAAACTCTTACGGTCTTATCAGGTCAATTCAACTGGAGACTCCAACTGTAAGAATAAAACCTTGTGGATTTAGAGAGATTTACTAATTTGAAAACAGAATCCTGCCTCAGTTTGATCTTGCCAACTGCCATTTCAGACACAGTTCCTGTGCTCATTACTAATTTTGTTTAAATGCAATCATTTTACAAATCCAGCTAATTTTAGGCCTGTTTCACCACAGTTGCCAAGTACAGCCACGTGCAAGACTGGATCAGTTTTTCCTCAGCTGCAGTGGCAAATTACTGACACCATGTTCAAAGAACCCTCAGTTAGCTCAATTCTGATCACCACAAAGCTGAAAGACAAACAACCTTTCTGCATTTTAATGATGTGTGCAGCAGTACGTTCCAAAAACACTGCAGAAACCTACAGTGATTCTTTAAAGTTTCACTTCACTCTTAGAGATCCAGGCTGGTAATTTTGTTTGTTTGTTTTTTTTGTAATTCGTTATGACACATTCCATGAAAAGCAACAGAGAGCGTGCATGCACATCAAAAAAGCACAGGGTATTATCCAGAAGACCCCAAATTCTGATCCCTGCACTGCACTTCGTAGAAAAGTTTTGTGTATTATCTCAACCCTTCAAATATGACAGTATCCTGCCACTCTGGAGACAGACTGTGACTTCCACTTCTGCACCTGTTTGTGATGGCAGATCTCCAAGGAGGCCATGATTTATCTCAAAATTAGGACTTCCAGAAAAATGCGTGAGTGAAGTGTCGCCAACCTTCCGATTGAGCAGTGCGGTCAGATGTCACCAAAGTTACAGCTGATTTTGAACAAGACAAGATTTTTCAGAGAATCATAGAATTGTCTAGGTTGGAAGGGACCTTTCAGATCATCTAGTCCAACCATCAACCTAACTCTTGGAACCTAACTGTTAAAATTTTTAGGTTTTCCAATTTTGCAGCGTTCAAAGGCAGGAAAAGAACTGCTTCATGAGGCACTTCTGACAAAAACCATCACTAAAACATATCACTAATCACTATGTCTGCCCATCTTTTAAATACCTGCAAGGATGCTGCCTCAACCACTTCCCTGGGCAGCCTGTTCCAATGATTAATAACCCTTTCAGTGTAAAAAGTTTTCCTGATATCCAATCTAAACCTCCCCTGGTGCAACTTGAGGCTGCTTCCTCTTGTCCTACTGCCTGTTACCTGGGAGAAGAGACTGACCCCCTCCTTGCAGGTAGTTGTGGAGAGCAATAAGGTCTCCCCTCAGCCTTGGGTCCCTTTTGGGTCCCTACAGGTATGTGGTCAAATTGGGAATTGTCCATCTCAGTCTGTGTTTGTTAAAACACAGAGAGGGCACACGAATTTGACAGAGTCCCTGGAAGAAGCGGGGAATCATGAACAGCACATCTGAGATGAGCAGAACTGTACAAATCTTCAGAACTGAGAGCAGTGACAGAGAAAGGACACAACACAGCCTTGACCACACCAAACAGAAGGCAACTCTGATAAATAAGGTAGTGGGTAAGAGGTGCCTCATCTTTCCTCCCAGCGTCCGAGTGCTGAATTAGCTTTTCACAAGGCTGAGGCCCCACAGTAGAAGACTTGTCTCTCAGCAAGTCCAGCATTGCTGCTGCCATGTCAGCAAGTCACTCACTCACACGTGGCCAAAGCTTCTAACAAAGCCTCCTGGAATCCACCTTGTACTTGGATCGTCACAGAACGATCTCACAGGTTCTCTGTGGTTATCTGACATAGTTAAAATGGTTAGATTTTACAATTTTGCAGCACTCAAAGGCAGGCAAAGAACTGCTTCATGAGGCACTTCATGAAAATATGCAACAAGCTCTTCTTTATCCTCCTATTATTTCCGAGACTGTTCTGTCAACTGAGAACAACTGCTGTCGCCTTTTAAGACTGCAAGTACCCCTCAGAAAAATGCTGACGTTTCCTGAGTCTTGCCCTTGGATCAATCATGGGCTGGAATACTTTGCAACAGAAGGAAAACAGTATTTGAGTAGTACAGAAACATGCAGTGCGCTTAAAGTCTCATGAGCGCAGATGAAGCATAACCGGTTCTGTCTTTAAAGTTCCTCCCACTGTCTGAGGATTTAAGCTACAAGATTTCCTTGCGTGTGACTTCCCCAATGTCACACAGAAAGCCTGAGACATAATCAAAGCCAGTCTCAGAGATGGAACGCAGTCTTGCCTTAACTGCAAGACAGCTTTTCCCCTCTAAATTTTCCCCAAAATGCCTACTCAAGCAAGCTCTTAAACGCAATGCACAGATTGGCCAAATAATTTAAGGATTGAGATAACTCACTTACAGCCCATGCTTCATCCAGTGTTGGAACCCTTGATGAATACTTAGGAGTTCAGTTTCTTTACATCAGAAAAACCAGCCAACTTCACGTAGTAAACAATGACCAAAGGAAAGAAACAGCAGCAAATTTCTTACATCAGTCACCAGTTTTTCTATTTATTTTTTTCTTCTCAGGCAGATTTGGAAAATCGAGGAGCTTCTCAGAGGACAGCCTACTTTTACTGATATTAAGGGTATTACAGAGGACCTGGCAGCAGCGACTTCCAAGTCTGCTTCTTCTTCAAAGCACTTTCACCTTAGTAAGGAAGCAACGACTTGGATCAATGACCTCAGACCGTAAATCTGTCCGTGATGCTGCTGGAGGGATATAGTCTTCTTCATTGAATAAATACCACACACTTCATAGCTTTAGATTAACACTTTAAACTTCACCCAAAAGCTATAAAACAGACAGGGCATTGAATAAAGCAGCAAAACACTTGCTGACCAAACCCTGGCTTTAAAAGACTTTTTCAAAGGTTCCTGGAGAGATGTAAGGACTATCAGACCAGAGCAGCCTTCGATCAGATGAAAGCTTAGATTAAAGCAAGATCCACTGCAGAAAACGGGCAATGACCCCATGCCCGTATTTAGCCACAGAAGAGGTGAACAGTAATTACTCTGTAACGAGAGTACAACAGCTGAAAAACTATTGAGATCCCTAATTCTGACCTACACCACTGCAGCACGGCAGACCAAAGGGCCGCCAGTCATACCTTCACCACATACGAACCAACTGAATTCTCTCATTTCATTTGAACACAGTTAATTCCTTAAATAATCAACAAACTGTTAAGAACGGCAGAGAAATAGAAGCCTGTTTAAGAAAGTTTAGGGAGAGGGCCCGAGTGCTTACTAATGACTAGTTACTAGTTAGCTAGGTGCATAAACAGGCAGGCCGTATCTCTTACCACAGATGTCAGTCATTTCTGTCCTCACTTGGATATTCTGTAGATGACTATATCAATGCTCGTAAGGTCTGTACTGACAGAGGAACATAACAACATAAACAGCAAACATCCAGGCTGGAGAACCAGCCAGGAGATTTCTCACAGTCAATTAAACGTATTTATAGAAGTACATTTTACCTCCAACCAAAGCAGTTTTCTTCCCTTGTCTCCACATGAACCAAAATTTCATTTAGATTTAATGAAAAATACTTGATTTCACTGGAAGGGGGAAAAACACTTTAGAAAAGCCTCAGTTCTGAAAATTATCAAATGGGACGTTCAAAGTCTACTTCTGCGGTAGCCAGATCAATTTAAAACATGATACATTCAACTGTTTGTGTTTTATTATTGCATTACACTGAGCAAAGATAAAAATATTAATTTTTTGGTTTGAACTGATATATCCAAGACTACTAGAAACATTAGCTATGTTACTCATTATAACTGTCACTGAACACCAAAGAGAGCAAGCCAGATGTTGAAGAAAAACCCATCAAAACCTCTTAATGCTGATGAATTACTGTTGCTTATGAGACAGTTGGCAATTCCTCTTCTCTTCAGTCTTAGGGACATGCACTGTATAATATTTCAAACCAGACTGCCTACAAAGTTGTTGCGAATTCAGTCTCATCCTGTGCCATTGTGTGCCTTGGTCCTTCAGAGTGCACCTCTATGGATGCTGAAACGGTACCAGGAGACACAGCCCAGTGTACAGTGTAAATTAAAATTGTCTTTACTTTACTACAAAAAGTAGAAGTTGTCATCCACAGAGTCTCCAGTCCAGAAGAAGACACAGGAGGGTCATATACCAGATAACTACACACCAAGCAGATGGCAAACAGTCATGGTCCCATCAACTATCAATACCATGTTTAATATCTGCTTATTTTTAAGGTAATTAATGTATTCAAAATTATTTCTAGCAATATTAACACAAGAAACTGCAACCCAACATTCCTGAATCTAACATATTTGATCCCAAAAATCTGCATCCAGATTTTTTTTTTCCCCCCATTCAAATTATGGAAAGGTATGGAAAAGTAGTGGGGGGCTAAATTACAGGGCTTCTCATTTTGCACACCTTGCAGACTTTGTTGAAAAACCTTCTCCTAAAGCTTTTGGGGATTTTTTTTTCCCCTTTTTAAAAAAAAAAAAAAAAAAAAGTGTTGAGGTTTCCTCGGTTTTGATCATGAATACATCTTCATCCCAGCAAAATATACTGCTTCAGTAGCAGAAAATGCATTGCTATGGATATGCCACGGAAGGAAGATTTACAAGAAGAACCACACATGCTTGTTTTGACATGAAGGTGTTAAGTGACCGGTTCCACTGCCACACACGTAATACAACGTCTATCAAAATACCCCAGGTTTTGGTATTGGATTTTTAAGGACAGGCCATGCTTTCTCCTTCCCAGTTTTTTGTGATTTCAGGTGAATGGCTTCGGGTCCCCGCCAAAGGCACTTCTGCCCGACAGAAGCTCCTCCAGTGCCACTACCGCCAGGGTGGAGGCCGGGAAGGCAGGTGACCGGCTCCCAAGGAAGCCACCTATAAAACTCCCCCCACGCTCTGTCCAGATCGATCCACGACTGCTCCCCCCATATTTCACCCCCTTTTTGGCATGGGGCTGAACCCTGGGCATGGTCACGGACAACGCTGCAGGGACACCCACCCACCAACGGGGACACCTGCGATGCCCTACCTCCCCCCCACCCCGCCGGGCCCCTCTCCTCTCCCTGGAAGACGAGCCCCCGGCGGCACCCACCTTGTTGAGGTGGGGGTTCCTGGTGATGTCGTAGCCCCGCTTCTTGAGGGCCAGGGCCCTGCCGGGGGCGGCCAAGCTCCCCCCCGCCGAGCAGCTGCGGCCCCGGCTGAGGCTGAGGAGATGCGGCCTCCAGCCGGCCCCGGCCATCCGTAGCAGGCGGCCGCCCGCCCCGCCGCACACTGGCACCATCGCCCCGGCCGCGGCTCCTGCGGGCGGAGACGACGTTAACGGGAGACGGGGACCCGGCGGGGCGGGAAGGGCGCGGCGAGAGGGCGGGCCCGGCCCAGGTGCGCCCGGCCCGGCCCCTCACGGTCCCCGCCGAAGCGAAAGGAAACCCGGGAAGCAGATCCCGACCCCACAACGGTCGCGCCTCCTCCGCTACCTGTTAAGGCTCAGCCGGCGGCTGAGGGGTGGGGGTGCCCGCCGGGGCCCCGCCTCCGCCGGGGACAGCCGGCGCCGCCGCCGCCCGGGGCGGGGGGACAGAGCGGCGGCACCTCCGGCCGGAGGGGAGCGGGGCTTCGCCTTCCCGCCATGGCGGCGCCTGAGGGAGCCCCTCGCCCCGCCGCCGCGGTGCGGGGTCCTCTCTCCTGGAGGATCTGCGTTTTCTCCGTTAACCTTAAGGAAGGGCACCGTGAGGGGAGGGCCTGGGCTCCGCGCTGCGGGGAGCCCCGATCCCGGCCCCAGGGTAGGGGCGGCAGTGCCCGGGGTTGGGGCCTGTGCAAAGAGCGGGATCCCCAGCAGGACGGGGACAGGGAGAGGGACAGGCTGAAGAAGGTGCTCGGAGGAGCTGCTGGTCGTCAGGAAGCACTTTGGAAGGACCTGTCAGACATCCCTCCTTCTGGAGGGCGAGCGTCGGTGGGTACTTCGGCATTTCAGTATACTTGTAGTCTATATATTCTGTATATAAAATCTATATACACACTGAACTGTATATAGAATCATAGAATTGTCTAGGTTGGAAAGAACCTTTAAGAACATCGAGTCCAACCATCAACCTAACTCTGACAAACCCACCACTAAACCATGTCCCCCAGCACCACATCTACCTGTCTTTTAAATACCTCCAGGGATGGCGACTCCACCACTGCCCTGGGCAGCCTGGTCCAATGCTTGATGACCCTTGCAGTGAAGAAACTTTTCCTAATATCCATCCTAAACCTCCCCTGGTGCAACTTGAGGCCATTTCCTCTTGTCCCATCACCTGTTACCTGGGAGAAGAGACCAGTTCCCACCTCGCTACACCCTCCTTTCAGGTAGTTGTGGAGAGCGATAAGGTCTCCCCTCAGCCTCCTTTTATATACATACTTAACGTATATACTATATACTACATATGTGGTATATATTATGTATATTACATATACATACCTGGAAAGTGTTCAAGGCCAAGTTGGCCTTGAACCTGGCCTTGAACACTTCCAGGGATGGGGCATCCACAGCTTCTCTGGGCAACCTGTTCCAGTGTCGCACCACCCTCTGAGTAAGGAATTTCTTCCCAATATCTACTCAAAATCTACCCTCTCCCAGTTTGAAGCCATTACCCCTCATCCTATCACTACACTTCCTGATCACGAGTCCCTCCCCATCTTTCCTGTTCCAACTTTGCCTGTTTTGTAAAGTACTGCATGCCTCTTGGAAAAAGCAGCTGCCATTTCATGTTGAAAATGCTGTAAGAGAAGTACAGAACTCAACTTCAGTATAATTTGACTGTGTGCGCCTAAGAGTTAACTGAAACTATTTTAGACTACATGCAGAATGTCTGTTTGGGGTCCATGTCCTTGTCATCTCTGCTGTGAGCAGCAGAAAGAGTGCCAGTTAGTTTTGTTTGAGCTGGTTCACTAACAAGTAGCTTTGGCACCTTGAATTGCCAGAATTCAAACCCATCGTGTATTAATGGCGTTATGAAAACACCTGGGAGGTGATGCATGGGTTTCATCACGGCCTCTTCCATAAAGGAAAAACTCCATTCCAAATGGTACAGAGACAGTCTTTCCAAAAAATGTACACTATAACCTGGAACGTATTCAATGGAAATTTTTCACAAGCTATGTTGGTGTTTTTAACCCAGTATCTGCAGACAGAAAAGGTTTCCTTGTATGTTGAATGTTGTATCGTCTATGCCTCGTGACAGCTGGACACATACACGAGCCCCGCGAGAGAGGGAAAGAGAATTTCAGGGCTGGAAAAAATCCCTCGTTTTGTCACTGTAAGTAGGTGGAACAAATAATGTGGGAGGATTTCAGACCTGCAATGGACTAAATTTACAACTTTTTGGAAATACATAAAGGCCTATCAAAATGTAAACTATTAATATGAATACAATCTTTTTTTTAGAGTAATGACATTTTACTGATGAGAATGGGTGTTATCACAGAATATTTTAATTTCTACAGAAATGTTGCAGTTTTTCAGTGAAGTTGAAACACTAACTTGTCCCAATTTTGTATTTAAAAATCAATTATAAGAAAATAATTTACTGAGAACAGATTTTCCTAGATTTTTCACTGTGTGAATTTACTTTTGAGTTTCATTTACTAAATGTAATGCATTTAACAACAAAAGTTCCAAAATTTTAACTGAAAAAGATTTGAACCTTTAGATCAACCCAGGCAAGAATAACTTTTATTTGGTCTTTTGCAGAACTGATCACTTAAATTTACTCATCTGTCCGTGTCATGGGGAGAGAAAACTCATGGGTTGAGATAAAGACAGTTTAATAAATAAAGCAAAAGCTGCGCACACAAGCAAAGCAAAACAAGGAATTCATTCACCGCTTCCCATCGGCAGGCGGGTGTTCAGCCATCTCCAGGAAAGCAGGGCTCCATCACACGTAATGGTTACTTGGGAAGACAAAATGCCATAGCTACGAACATCTTCCCGTTCCTTCTCCCAGCTTTATATACTGAGCATGGCATCCTGTGGTATGGAATATTCCTTTGGTCAGTTGGGGTCAGCTGTCCCGGCTGTGTCTCCTCCCAACTCCTCGTGCACCCCCAGCCTACTCGCTCTCAGGGTGGGGTGAGGAGCAGAAAAGGGCTTGAGTGCTTGGCAACACCCAAAACCACCGGTGTGCTATCAACACCATTCCCATCCCAGCCCCAAACAGCACTACACCAGCTGCTAGCAAGAAAGTCAACTCCATCGCAGCCGAAACCACGACAGCAGCAAACTCTGAAGATATAATACTTCCCTGTCTGAGAAAAGGGCAGGACAATGCTGGCTTCTGTAGCTACCAACCGTGTAGCTTGCAGCCTCCTAACCCTCTAAACCTTCTGGTAGACTTTACTTAATTTTGCATCAGAGGAGAAGTAGGTGATTAAGGACTATTAAAGACAAGATGCAAAAGAGCAGACATCAGCACAGCTACCATAGAAGGCAGACACTAATAATGAAAAACAAATTTATGGTCCGCGCTTGCTTGATAAAAGGCAGAGAAGCTGTAGGAGGAGGAAATAAGACATTAAAAGGCCTTTCCCACGCCACGGGACTGCTGGCCAGGCTGACAGCTTTGGTCTGTTCCTGAATGATGTGGGGAATTGTTATTTCCCGACATTGGACCTGAGTGGGTGAAGGTAAATGTGGCACTTCTTTGGGCTGGGCTCCGATTTTCTAGACACTAAGGGAATTTTATTCTGCTTCTTAATGTTTTTCAAGGCACCTTCTCAGAACTCGCAAACCACAGCCTCTTTTTGTACAGACATGAGCAGAACACCTTTTTTTTTTTTTAACTAGTGCCCCTGAGTAGCTCACAGTGAGCTAACTGAATTAACTCATTATCATTGAAAGGATTTCACACAGTTTTCTCAAAAGTAAATCAGCTTCTCCTGCCTGACACTGTTCCAAAGCACAACAAAACAAAGGGGCTTCATAGCTTGCTTTGGGACTTGTCAGACACTGTTCTCCCAAAACAGCAGTCTGAAATCCAGAAAGCTCCCCAGGTTGTTAGCTCAGCCTCTGGCTGGGGGCCCAACGTCCACAATATCCCTGGGAGAGAGTTGCCATATAAAGCTCGACTTTGTACATCTGTCTTCTACCCATCAGTGCTGGATCGAGGGTCAAGACAAAACCATAAATCTGTGTGTGAACTGTCAGAAGAGAGCTCTGTTTTCTTTTCCTCACCCTGAATTAATATAATTATTATCTCAATTTCAAGAATACCTGGAAATATGGTCGGGGCCTTGCACGGTAACCCCTCGGTAGAAGTTTACGGTCTGTATATGCAAGAGGAACAGACGTAGGCAGGGAAACGGAGACATCGCTCGCCTGGGGCTGCGCAACAGGTCAAGTGGCAAAGGTGGGAACTCCTGCAGACCTCTTCTGCGATGGGCTGGTAAGAAGCACGAGACGGGGAGTGAGGGAAGCGCTGCGTCTCCAGTAGCTCATTTCTAAATGGGCTGCAGAAATGGCTGCAGATAGGATCTCCCACTATTGGCCGCTGAGGATATAGGACAAGGTTTTGAGAAGGGTTATTTTTAACGAGCTCACAGCATTTTCAGCATTTTTAGCTCATGCACGCACTGTCACAGGAAGGTGTATATATACACACACACACATATATATGGGCTTGACTTCATTATTACTGCGTTGACTCTTTCACATACTTTATTTCCTTCATTTTAAAATTCTAGCTTATATGCTTCTCGGAGCAGGCATGTGTTGTATATTTATAAAAGTAAAAATAAGGTTTTCTCTGCACCATGAATTGTCTCCCTGCTGTTGTGCAGACACTGAATAGTGCCTTGCCAGGGGACTTCTCATCTGTTACCTCCTACTGGCTGACAATAGCCATCAAACTTATTTTGTGCAACTTGGTGAGAGACAAATTACAAGTGTGGGGTTTCTAAAATTTACCTGGCGCTGCAAGAATAAAGCTTGAATCTGATTTAGATTCGTTATGTCCAAGATGCAGAGCGCTTGCTGTCAGATGCACATGAATGCACTTTGTCTAACATGCAAGCCTCTCTTGAATGCAAATTTGATAGAAGCAATGGTTAAATTCTTGATTAAAAAACTAGAAAGAGTGTTACAAAGAAGCTATAAAAGCAATGAAATGCACACTTATATTCAGCATTGAACTCAGAGGATTTTATTTAAGCTGTTTTTCAGCAGCAGGAAGGAAACAATGGTTTGTGGAGTGGGATTCTATATACACATGGGGATTTGCGGGTTGCTACAGAATGCAATTGAAGTTTCAAAGCGTGTTATAAGAGCTAATTTATTCCTCCAGTAATTTAAGTAACTTCTTTGTGCCGTGGCATTGCATTTAACAGTTTGGCATCTAAGAGAATGCCAATGAAATACTCTTTAAACTTACCAGAGAATGAATCTCTGACATACAAAGAGGGACCTTATATTGTCTATTCTTTTATGGCATTATCTTTCCTCTCAGGAAATGAATTGAGCTGCAGTTACAAACTTACACTGTAGCGGTTTTCAAACCACATACCTTGAGAATCCTTGGCATTGTCCAGCCGTGTGTCTCCTGGTTTATTAGATTTTGCAGATACTATATCCCATCCTTTGATGCAGGCTGTTAATTTAAGTTCGTCACGACACAAGAAGCCTAACACAACAGGGGCCGTAAGTTTTGATATGGATGTACAGAAAAACTGCAAGTGCTATAGAAGAGTCTGGGCCAACTGGATCAGAGAGAGCTGTGGTGAGCTCCCCGTCTAGAAGGGGATAGAACGTTTTCATCTGCTGTAGATTTGGACTGCTCTTCTTGGTATTATTGCTCTATGGAAAGTGTATATGTGCATACATATATGGAGTGATACTGTCTCTAGAGTAATACAGTAAAATATATACATTATAAAGGTATGCTTTAGCTCGGTCAGAAGTTATGGGCTCAATTTATATGGCGTTATACAGGATATCAAACTGGGTCCGACCATGGGATTTGAAGGCACCACAGGGATCATCGTGCCAGCCTTTCACAACTGCAAGCAATTATATGCTTGGTGTTTAATCCACAAGGATTCACAAAAGTCTGCTCCAGATGCAGCAGCCCCAGCATTCTTCTATTCACCGCTAACAAATACAAGACCTAAGGTTACAGACAAAACACCACAGATGATCGCATGCCACCACAAAACAGCAGATTCCTGCAGTGGGATCCTCTCTGGTCTTAAAAATCTTTAATACTGCAGCCTGCCCCACGCAGAAAAGTTCAAAGAATTTTTTAAATTTTTTGGTTTTTTTATATAAACGTGGTTACTGCCACTGTGCTAACTCCATATTTTCTCAGGCACGTTACAGATGGAGGGACATGCAGAGGGTTCTTGTTCATGGTCACATACTCCGACAGCGATGGAGCTGGGAACGGGATCCATACGTCCTGGCTGTCAGTCCCTTGCTTACTTTGTCATCTGTCACTAGGTTCCTTTTGTCACAGTTTACTTCCTTGACATATGCTCTCACAATGTTATTCTTCAGCAGCGAGAGACTTCACTGTCGTCCGGACAAAAACCATCTGCAGTTGTGCAATTAAGACCTTAATCGGACCTTTGGACCTTTTTCCTGGCTTTGGCTAGTTTTAAGTGATAATGATGATGGTTTATGCTTACACCTCTTAAAATGAAAAATGAGCATGGAGATAAACACACTTCAGTCGATAAATTCTCCTGTCCTCTCTAATATAAATCTTGGCTTTTTTTTCTTGTTTTCCTTCCATCTTACTACAGATGTCCTAAGCAGTACATTAACCCTGTAGTGCACGTATGCGATCCTCAGCGTCCAAATGGGCAGAAATGGGCAGAACTGCGAAGACAATGCACTACTTAACATCTTAATTTCTCTTAAAGAGAAACAATTTATAGTGATACACAAGCATATAATGTTGATTTATTTTAAACTGATTTTTTTCATAGGCATTGACCTTCCTCCCGTAGAAGGTGGCATAGGTTTTGCAGTTGCCTTCAACAGAACTTGAATACTGCTGTAGTCCAGCTACAAATTTTAGTCATATTTTAAATTCAAAAATAGTTCTCTGCACAGTGCTAGAGTACATTTTTACATCTAGCACAATGATACTATTTTTGAGTAACATCATACATGTCGCAGCAGAAGGTTTTGAAGGCAAAAAGGAGGTGTGTAATCTTTTTCCTTAGAAGTCAGTTTGTTATTTAAAGGAGCACGACCGACCTTCCAACTAGTAATGTGCCACACGCCTGACCCGGACCGTTGTTTCTACTAGAAACCTTATGAAGAACGACTGAGGGAGCTGGGGTTGTTTAGCCTGGAGAAGAGGAGGCTGAGGGGAGACCTCATCACCCTCTACAACTCCCTGAAAGGAGGTTGTAGAGAGATGGGGGCTGACCTCTTCTCCCTGGTGACAAGTGATAGGGCGAGAGGGAACGGGTTCAAGTTACGTCAGGGGAGGTTTAGATTAGATATTAGGAGACATTTTTTCACTGAAAGGGTTATTAAACATTGGAATAGGCTGCCCAGGGAGGTGGTGGATTCCCCATCCCTGGAGGTGTTTAAAAAAAGGGTAGATGGGGCACTTAGGGACATGGTTTAGAAGTGGCTTTTGTCAGGGTAGGTTAAAGGTTGGACTTGATGATCTTAAAGGTCCCTTCCAACCTCAGCAATTCTGTGATTCTATGATTCTAGAAAACTTCATGCAATTGAAAGATGGTGTTAACAGTATGGATTCATTAAAATGATGCTGAGTGAGACTTCGCAGCTCACAAAAAAAAGAAAAAAAAAGATATCCTAATAAAGCCTTGTGATATAAAAGGAGTCGAGGAGGCGATCAAAGACTCAGACACATGAACAAGAGCTGAGAGCTGTTATACAAGTTACTGAGGGGTAAAATTACTGTGTCAGCTGCTCCATCCATGCGCATCCTCACTCACTGCTGCTGCGGAGGCAGTCTGAGTACCTGAGTTACAAGTGAAAGTACACCAGGGCGATGCGTGTTGCCTCCAGCCTGGCTGGGGTACGCACACAGACGGTTGGGTTAACCTGCTCACCTGTGTCACGGCATGGGAACATGTACGAGTACAGCTGATATGCAGCAAGTTTAACAAATCACGGAATCCAAATTTTTTACAGACCCCTCTGGCTTTAAAGCAATAAAATATTTATTATCATGCCAGTATGTGCAGAAGAGCTTGGCCAAAGGAGGTTTTAATAATGACTTGCTGCCACAAAAGTAAGCATAACACGTTTCTGAATGATCTTTTTCGATTGCGGAAAACTGCAATTAGCACTTGACTTTATCAGTTCAATTATTTTAAGACATGTTCTGAGATTGAGGAGCAATGGAAGGAGCTGGGACTGTTTAGTTTGAGGAAGAGGAGGCTGAGGGGAGACCTCATCACTCTCTACAACTACTTGAAAGGCCACTGTAGAGAGGTTGGTGCTGGTCTATTCTCACAGGTAATTAGTGATAGGACAAGAGGGAATGGGTTCAAGCTGCAACAGGGGAGGTTTAGGCTGGGCATGAGGAAAAAATTCTTCCCAGAAAGAGTGGTCAGACACTGGAACAGGCTGCCCAGGGAGGTGGTGGAGTCACCATCCCTGGATGTGTTTAAGACTCGTTTAGATGTGGGGTTGGGGGACACAGTGTAGGGGAGAACTTTGTAGAGCGGAGTTGATGGTTGGACTCGATGATCCCAAGGATCTTTTCCAACCTAAATGATTCCATGAGTCTATGATTCTATGATTCGTGAGCCTTCTAGGGCAGTACAAGTCTATATGATGAAAGGACAAAACAGTGTGAGAAGCTTCTGATGAGAGATGGTAATTTGTACTTCATGAATGTTGTGCTCATTGGCTTTGCCAATGTGATTTTTAAATTATTTCTTTATGTGTGTGAAAAGGTGAGTTTTGAAAACAGCTGTTTTTGAATACTGCAAAATGAGCCCATCATACCAGGTTGCACACAGGTGAACATTTTGAAAATACCTTTCAAATATTTCAATATTTCAATATTTCTTCACCCTTCTCTCTATCACCAGGCAGTTGCCATCCCTTCATTTTTGGAACCGTGTACCTAGATGACAAGCCTTTTTAATGTTAGGTGGAATGTTTTCCAAGTGCTATATTTTTGTATTACTTTTTATACTCACCCCTATCCCAGAGGACGTCCTCCTCAGCCGGCGAGCCTGCAGTATGAACTGTGCTAGGAGTAAGGACTGGAAGAATTCATCCGTTGAAGATTTCTCAGGCTCTTCGAGAAACCGGTGCCAGTATGGTACAAGGCCCTTTTAGAAATCCGCTTTAACTCAACTGGCCTCTGTATAATTATATTAGCTCTGCAATTAATGATCAGTAGCTATCAAGTGAAATTGCGCCCATGGCCTCCCAGTAAAATCACCTCGTTAGTGCTGCATCCGAAAGCGTGCTTTCGTTAAACGCTTTGGCAAGGGGAAAATGAAATTTCCGAGCGATAACCGGTTCACAGAGGGCAGCAGCCTCCTGCTGAACTTTGCTGTGGATCCAGTTCGGCAGGACAGAGCTCTTCGGAGGGGTATTGGTGAGATACAGGACTGATAAGGAAAGTAAACAGCTGAAAGTGAGAAGCAGCTGGAAAGGTCAGCCGGGCTGCAGAGTAGGGGCGGATGGCCTCGGCCGCTGGCACGCTCTCCCACCTGGAGCCCAGCTCTCAGTCTCACTGCCAATTACTAAAAACCACTGTGTGTAACATCAGCATAAATGTTTTACAGTGTCCTATGCAATGATTAAAACAAAAAAAAAGTGACTAGCTTCTTAAATCATATCACGCAAAAGCATGCTGTTTGCATAAGTAAAGCAGAAGGGCTTGCTGGGTTTCTCATTAAACAGTCTTTTTTGGATTTGCAAAAATTTTATCTGTTCATCAAGTCTTCAATCAATTCTATAACCTCCAAGATAATCTCCCCAAAAGCTTTTGGGTCTGATTTTAGGAGACTTGGAGTCTCTTACGCCTCTTAAAATAAATCAGGACAAACATTTTTAAGTCAATGGGCCTGTGTTTTTGACTGATATAAATCATTGTAGCTTTTTTTGACATCAGTATTCCTCTTATTTACACAAGCAGAAGTTTGTTTTAACAGACTTTTATCACTTCATTCCAAATGCAGCATTTTTCCTGAGTTCTTGTAGTTATAAGTACATGTTTGTTACAGAGACAAGACAACCAGAAAACAGGAAATTGAAAGGCCGTTTAATAGAGGTGGAGGAAAGCCTCCACTGCTAAGAGTCTATTAATCTGGGTAGTTTGCTAAGAAATCTCTCTCAGATATTCTGCCGAGAAGATATAACACAGTTTAGGTAATATACTTTATGTCACGGGGGTTGCATGCATGATCCAACTGTGGGAATTAACTTTAATCCACGTGCTCATTTCCCAATCAGAACTGCGGCCCCATCGTTAAAAATCGTGGCCTGCCGAGCTCCGGCTGAAGCCGGACTTTGCGCTGAAGCTGCCGGGGACGGGGCAGATCTTCGCTTCTGCTGACTCTGCCCTGAGAAATGAACTTCTGGCAGAGGGGGCGGACAGCTGGCTCTGCCAGGCTTGCACACTTCGGCAGCAGCGGTTGCCAGACCTCGTGTGTCAGACAGGGAGCTTTTTTTAAAGGCGGGAGAGAAAACAGCAATCATGACACCGTACCAGGCAGAAATGCATTTGGGTTTTGTTGTTGGGGTTTTTTTTTTATTATTTGCAAATAGACATTCTTTAGGTCACAGCGGGGAATTTTGACATTGCAAATGAATTAGTAAGCGAAATAAGAACAGCCTCTACTTGTAACTGTAACGTGCAGCGGCTGCCAGCGCATCCCTACGGGCTGTTGGGTCCCTGCAGAAGCCTAGGAGGCTTCCAAAAGCATTTTCAATGCATGGAAGATGCCACAGGTGAAAGTTAGTGCTTTATGAATTGCCGTCTAGTGCTTGGGGAAAACATAGATCATTGTAATGGTGAACCGTGCAAAATGGTTAATTTATGCCATAATGAATCTTAAACGATGAACTAATTTGTGTTACTTCTAGAATAGGGGGGAAGGATACAGCAAGCCGAAGGTCCATCCCCAGGGAGCTCGGACTAACTCCATTAACACCTATTGGCATGTGCAACGATGATGAATAAACTCATTCTCTAGGGCTGACTGGAGGCAATTCATCACCGATACGAGAAATCTGCAATCAGCAAAGGCTGCAGTGAGCCGTTCTTAAATGAGGAGACACTCCTGTAGAATCTTAAAAAGCAATTTGATATCAAAATATCTTCAAGTCCAAAACTCCCATCGAAATCGCTGTAAAATGGCATGTCTGTATCCCAACATCACTGCAGCCAGCGATGGAAGGCATCGCAGAGGAGAAAGGTAGAGACACGCACCAAGTTCAAAGCACACGTACAAATTATAGATCATCTCTAAAATGTGAAGACCTGCTAAAATCGAAACATTTCCACGGGATAAATCATTCATCAAGCAGCGGTATGTGGGGGGAGTACTTGTTCGTACTATGCAGTAGTGGATATTTCACTGAAAGGGAACTGTGAGTGTCAGCATGGCCGTGGGCGACTCTTCAGTACCCTCCTCTCCTCTGATAGCAGAACGTGTACGGGTTCAGAGCAGTGAACTACTGAGCATTATTGGAACAGATTTTCAAAACCAGACCGCCAGGACAAAAAAGAGGAGAGTGATACCGTCTCTTTATCCCGAGACAAACTCTCACCTGCTCAAGTGTCAAATCGCCAGTGTGGTGTAATAAAACTTTGTGTAACAGAAGAAATTGAATGAAGGAGCTTTTGAAGCCCAAAACCATATAAAACGCTCCTAAAACATTAGATATTGCTAAACCACTGGAAACAGGCTGGCTAGTCTACGCTTGGCGAACAGAGTCTAATCTTGAGCGAGGGCACCTTCTCCCACCCTAAACTATGAGTTTAAGGGGTGGTGAATCGCCAGCTGGGAAGTGCCTGACTCCTCGCATCCCAGAACATGGAGGTGTAGCTTTGATGGGACAAGGGGTAACAGTTCTAAACTGAAAGAGCAGAGATTTAGACTAGATATTAGGAAGAAATTCTTTACTGTGAGGGTGGTGAGGCGCTGGAACAGGTTGCCCAGAGAAGCTGTGTGGCGGTGTGCTCTCCCCTTTTCCCCCCCCGGCTCCTGCTCAAACCATGGCCATCAGCGGGAGTTGTGATGAGTCGCACTTGAACTGTGGGAGATGGCTGGCAACATAACCAAAACCCTGTCTGGAGTGGGAACCTGGGTATCTTGTTCCCCTGCGAATATGACTGTAGGTCAATTCTCTTACTCCATAAACAGTGGACAGCCCAAGAGCCCTTTGAGCTCTCCTGCACGGCAGCGGCTGCACGACAGGATCTCCCCTTGAGTGGGGATGCTCACTTAAGGTTCTGCTCCTCAAGGCTGAGAGATTCCTTGCCGCAACAGATTCTCGGTAAGTGACTAACAGCATGCTAAACTTTGAAATCTTAGCTAAGGGATCTAAGGATTGATTGCGCATATAGAATCCTTTAGACATAAACCGGTGACCAAGTCTGGGACTAGGATTGGATCCAGCCGCAGCCAGACTCCTCTCTGAGAAGGAGTTTAGAAAGCCAGGGGGTCCTTTCTGAACCTCGGGACTCAACGGGAGGGTCTCCCTGAGAGCTTGTCTGACCCCGGCCTCTATGCAGTAAATAATCAAGTGTACCCTGGCATCGAATCTCATAAAACACTGTCGCATTCACTACTAACTTTGTTAAATCACTGTTTTATGTTAATAAACATTTCACTACTCTCTTACAAGTGAAGTTATTCACTCCGCCCGCTACAAGCTGTGGCTGCCCCATCCCTGGAGGGGTTCAAGGCCAGGCTGGACGGGGCTGGGAGCAGCCTGGGCTGGTGGGAGGTGTCCCTGCCCAGGGCAGGGGGTGGAACCATTCTATGATTCTATGATCTTCGAGCTGCTGTCTAATACTTAAACAGGCAAAACTGATTATGATGAATCCTTAGAAACCCCTTCTGACAAGCCTGGTTTGCATGCCTTGTTCACTATTGTTTAGAAACTGAGTTTTTCCATTTTTCTAATCTTTTTTTCAAAGACGAGTCTCCTCTTGCTCAAGCCGGCTGCCTCCTGCACTGCAATGAATACATCAGTGTTCATTGGGAAAAGCTCAGCTTTTCCCGCAGCCAGAGAAGGGTTTCAGCTGACAGCTGACTCCTGCTTAGGTGTTGCATCTCCAGAAGTGAAATCTTGGTAACTGAAGGATTAAATCTGAAAAAGAGGGAGGTCTACGCGCGTGTTGGACGGAGGATGGAAGAGGAGTCAAAATACAGAAGCAAAATTCCTCTGGAGTACGGGATGTGCGGGGAAGCTGTGGTACGACAGGCTGCATACCAGCAGCTGTAACCAAAGCGCACAAGGGCCCCCCCCAGCCCACCAGGCTTCGCCCCCGTTCCGATACAGGCAGATAGAGGAGAGCTCCCCCTTCCCGATCACATTTTCTGAAACCTGGATGTTTCCTGACACACGCTCAGCTGCATTTCGGAGCCGGTGTGAGTCACTGCGCTGGCGTTTATTACTCACTGCTGAGCAATAGCTATGGAATTAGGAGCTCTGGGGCTCGTGTGTCGGTGGTCACTCTATACACGATGTTAAATATGGCAGGTTTGCCTGGGAACCCTCCGAGTCATCCCTCTTTTCCCTTTATTTATTTATTTGGCTTTCAGCAGGGTTCAGGGACAGGGTGTTCCTGCTTCCTGGGTTATTTTGTTACCGCTGGGTGAGCAAGCAGACAAACTTGTGCAAGAAAATGGGTTTTATTCATTGTGGGAAAGCGAGCGTATACGGGGGGAAAAAATGTGTTCCACATTCTCTCCACATGATGAATTTAAGATTCATGTGGAGATAAACCAAAAATACCCATGAAAGGGCTTTGGTTTTTGCATTTCATTTCCACAGGAGATTCCCAGAGTTGTTTGTTTGAAATAAACAACATAAAAGGAGACCCTCTGCCCACTCTCTGATGTGAAGTAATTAATGGCTGGAGCAGCATTTCCACTCTTAATTCTGCTTTTCATATGGTTTGTTTTAAAAATTTGCTCCAGACATGAACCTAACATGCAATAATACTTTGCATTTAGGAAAGCCTTTCATCTGAGCAGCACAAAGTGCTTTGAAAATATTAGTCAATGAAGATTCACAACATCATGAGAGACACGGGCTTTTTTTCCAAAGAGAAACCGAGGCGTTCAGGGTCAAACACCCCGGTGACGTTTTGCCCAGTGATACGACAGAGTGTCAGAAACCCAGATTTCTGTTTGTTAGTTCTGATAATCATTTGAACCCATCACTGTTTCCAGGTCCTACTTAAAGACGGCTTTTTTATTTTTCATACTGTGAGGGAATTTGAAACCATTATTTAACTACAAATTTTCTATGTAGCTAGATGCAGCCTTATGATATAAGATAGTAAAAAATAATAGATAATAATAAAAATCTCGTGGTGTGTATAATCATCCTGAATGATTGCAACAGACCTCATTAACGAAACGGTGGGAGTCACCCACTGCTGATCTGCAGCCATCGTACGGGTGTCGAGCATCAAATATTAACAGCTCGCTACATCCGCACTGCAGCAGGGTTTAAAAAGGAGAACGCAGATGGGAAGAGGAACTGTAAATTGTCCTGAACCTGGGGCAGAATTGGCCCTCGGTCTCATGATTATTGAGAGTCTGGATGGGGTTTAGTCTGGGCAATTCAGGCAACTAACTTACACCCCAAACTTCCCAAACCTACCACAACGATTCTTGTCCGTTATAGGCTGGGTTTCCTGTAGAGTCACTGGAGCAGCTGGGTGCTGTTGAAGGCCTCCAGCGGGAAATCCTAAGTTTAGATACCCAATTTAGGTGCCTCTGGAGGTTCCCAAAGGCACTTACCTCTTTCCATTGACCTTGCAGACCATGTGGGTTCTCACTTTTTAAAAGATTGCTTCTTAGATGGGTACAAGTCAGGGTTCAGCTTAGGTGCTTCCATTAGACGGATGGGATGCACGTCTCCTTCTGATGTTCTGCAAAAATTGCAGTGGAGTCTACAAGGTCCAAACGTCCCCTCCAACCCCCAGCACCATTTCAGCACTTGCAGCAGCATTTAGGGCTTGCTCAAGGACCTCTCAGCCTCCTCCATGAGAACATGTAAGCTCACAACACAACACAGCCAAACCACAGGTGAAAATCTTGTTTTTAAGGGACAAAGAGTGTAAAGGTCTCAATACTTTTTGTTCTTGCCCATTCTGCTCGGGTAGGACGGCTGCTAAGATTTTTTGCACTGTGGCAAGGAAGGTTGTTCTGTGTGGTGGGACATTTGGCCAAAGCCTCTGGGTTCTCTGTGTGTTACGGGAATTGCCTAGAAAGGATTAAGTCAGAAATGATCCCTGTCCCCTTCTGACCTTGCCACCTGATTTATGGAAGGTTGCAGAAGGTGGTTGTAACAAACGATCAGCAGGAACTGAGGGAGGAAAAGAGATTTTACAGGAAACCACGGGATCACGTAGCTCTAATGAATGCACAGTCAAGCGGTTTCAAGTCAAGTAATTACAAAAGAGTAAAATACATGAAGCAGGCACAAAATCAATGAAAGCGAGATGAGATGCCGCTCCTGACCATCTGCCCAGCTGGAAGCAGTTGGCATTTCCCTGTAAGCCTCACGGAACAGCATGGCACAGAACATAGTGGCAGGTGTGGGACCAGCTAATGGACACAAGGGCTGAAGCTGGGCTATTAAGGTCCTAATCACCTCCTGAGTCACAGAATTCACAAAATGAAGCCAGCGTGGACAGCAGTGCTCTGAGATCCTACTCGATTTGTGACATTGTTTGCCACTGACATCCCATTTTGGAGCAAGACAATCCAACACCTTAGTTGAGAAATGGGAGCCCTGGAAAGAAGGCCACGGTTGGCTCCGTTTGTGGTACTGCGGAGAGAAGCATGGATGGAGGAGGTAAGTCCTCATTAGTCCTGTTCATCTCCGTTTCTCTTTCTGCACATATTTTTTTCCAGCCATTACAACGATCGATCAAATTTCAGTAGTCAAGGTCCACTATATCTGCCCCTCTCATGGTCTGATCTCCAATGCAGAGATTAATTACCAGTGTTTTGCACTTAATGACATAACTAAGACCAAAGAGTATTAATATTTCAGCCAGTTCGCATCCAAACAAATAAATTTAAACTTCGTATTACATGCTGTTCAAATCCCCCAAAGACCACAACATCAACATTTGCATATAAGCTCGTTCCTTGACCTTTATCAGAAGAAAATGCATTTCAGCTTTAACTCTGGAGAGCCAAGAGTGAGGAATATACGTGATTGCTGTGAGGCTCTGGAAAGACTGCAGAGTCATGCATTACTCTAATGGCTTTGAGGGGGAGTGACGGTCCTGCTCTACAGTGTATTGATCACCAAAGCAGCTGCCAAAAAATCATGGCCGTGAAATATTAAGTATACGTGGAACTTGGCTCTTTTTCACACTCTCTCTTTCCAGGATTTGTAGCTGAACACCTTGGGGCATGAAATGGTCCTGTGCGTGTCCGCTCTGTGTTCCTTCCGAGGAGCCCGCTGTTACTACGGTGTCAAAACACTTCCCATCCTCAGCCTGGTAATTCCTGCTCCAGCCTCCTGTGATTCCCATTTTTCGGTAGGGGATCTGCACCATAACTAAAGAGTGACCTTTTTAGCGTTACATGGGATCCTTTGACACGTGTGTCAAAACAGGTGAGTTCCACCTGTCCAGCCTAGTGCCCTAAACCCAGGGCCACCTTTCCCGTTCAGGTTTGCGACGGCTCAGTGTGTGTGATCATCTTTTTTGTTGCACGGACACAATGCTGAGTGCCACAGGGCTTCTGGCTGCAAGTGCAGTAGATGCGAATAGCAGCAGTCCTCGTGGCACTGTCCCCGAAGCTGGGGAAGCTGCGCACCGCGGCAGGAGGTGACTCTGAACTGATGCATAGCGCAGAAAGCGACAGCAGCAAAGGGGCTGACGTAGGGATTGCAGCAAGAAGGCGCGTCCCCGCTGCGTGCAGACTTTAGACTTTGGTTTGTGCGGAAGCTGGTGATGTTGCATCTTCTTTTTTTTTTTGTGTGTGGATTAATTAGGGCCATTGTTGGTAGTACAAAATCCATTTAACAGATCGCTTCGGGCATGGCCCGCTGTGATCAAGGGCAGCACGTTCAGTCCCTGTCATTAAATAGCGCTGCCTTTAATCCCCGGAGGTGAATGACGTTCTGTGTTTTACAATGTGGCAAACGCATCTGGCGATGTTCAAACATGGCTTATGAGAAAGCGTTTTTTACAGGCACCCATGCAAGCGTATAAAGCTGTTCTGAGCAAGGTCAGAATAATTCACAATACATATTTGGCTCAGCTTGAAGATCATCTGCAAAACCTACATACAGAAAATTGCAGGCAAGACTAATAAAAAATTTAATGAGCCTCAACCAGCAGGAATAGTTTATTATGATTTGGTTTAATAGTCCTTCCAGCTACTCTTTCCTCATGCCTATAAATATCGGCCATTACCTGGCCATGAACCTTTTTTTAGCTCTCCATGAATCACAGCTGTGAAAAGACGCTGTATGGGAAGTGTGTTTGTGTAGACGCTCCGGGCGTCAGAAGGACCAAAGGCAGATCTGGTATTTTACCTCCGCACGCAGAACAATTACACCGGAGTCACTTCTCTGTGTCAAAAGTTAGTTTCAAAGTACAGTCTTGTTTACAATGAACTCTTCCTTTCTAAGGCTAATGCCAGATTAGACGCCGTTGGATTGCTTTACCTATTATTCGAGGTCGTTTTGTTTGTCTGATAAAAGTCCTACTTGAATATTTGAGATTTGTGCTGGGGAGCACAATAACAGGATACGGTCACGCCAACAGCCGGCTGGGAGGTTCGCTGCCGGGGAACTTCTAACACTTCAGCTATTTCGTGGTGCCAGCCCTTTGCCGGGGAGCGAGCCCCCTGCAATCCGGCCACGTGTCCCACGGAGCAGGCGGGCTCCAGGATGTGACCGGCGCTCTGGGAACCCACCTCCCGGCTGACCCCTCAACAACTTGTTCGTGGGCCTAAGCCCAAGACGTTTCCAGCTGCGACACACAATAACAGGGACCCTTTAGCATCAGAGAGAGGATGCTTTTGTCATGAGAAAGAGTTTGGGTGTTAACGAGGGTGGGAGCAACAGCTTTGCCAGCGAGTGGGCTTTGAGACGAGCTTTGAAGGGAGAGAAGGGAGGATTCTTGGAGTGCGGAAAACCAGAAGCGCTGGATTTTTTTCCCCCCTCTAAATAACAAGCAAAGCTGTGACCACAGGCTCTGCCCATCCTGAGTCCCTGGGATGCTGGAGGCAGATGATGAGTGATTAGAAACAGCTGAAGTATCGCTTTAAATATCCATTAATTAATCCTGTAGCAATTCCACTGTCTTCATAACTTCCTTTAACAGGAAGTTTTCCTTCTGCTCTCTGAAGGCTGAAGACAAATTTTTTTTCTTATTATTGTATGTCAAAAACGTGTTTTGAAATGAGCCTGTCAGATCGCCCCGAGTGATGCTGCACCTACCCAATTAACCTGCAGATGTGAAGAGCCACCACAAAGCGTTAAACAAATGACTCCACCTGTGGGGAACAGTTTGTAGTGCAAACGCATCCCCCTGGGCGGGATCACAGCGGCGTTCCCACTGCCAGGGATCCAGCTTGGCACGACACCACCATTCAGCTCCTGAAAACAAACCTGCGACCGCAAACCTGCCACCAGCTGTAGCAGTCTTCCAAAGCTGGAGCTGGGAAGCAGCCTTCGAAGAGGTGCCAACAAGGAGAATTGTCCTAACCATCCGAAAGGGCGAGTCTGCACCTCCGAGTGTATGTGTATGGATCCTATCGGTACTAACGCGCAGGTAAGACGCGGTGTAGGACACTTGGGAATCTGTGCGCTGAAAATCCCAACAACTCAAAGCCCTCGTCTGCAAGATAAGGAGGCAGGAACACACATGAAATAGGTGTTAATGGTGTTGTTCTTGCTCTGCACAACGCTGACTCATTCCTTCCATTTTGACAGGCTATATCCGGAAAAAGCAACGCTGGATGGTGGCTGTATGTTGCCTACAATCCTGGCAGAGATACAGCAGGATAGATCACACCTCTTTTTATAGATGTAAAAAGGCCAACGGTGAGAAACAATCGAGATGGAAGAAGGCATTTTTGTTTACTCCACAAAGCTGTTTTAGCAGTAGGCACGTACTGTCCTGTCCTCTCCTCTCTGCTCTTTTGTCTGGGTTGCTTCGTCTCTGGGACAGGTTCTCCCCTCGCCTCCCTGGAAATAAAAACGAGGGGTCGGTGTAGCTAAGCTGGCCTTGCATCCCTGAGCTCAGATTGCACTGAGCTCGCTTTGCTCCCGAGTGTCTTAGACGAGTCATCTGAGGGAACCAGAGGATTTCTTTGAGACTCTGACACAAAATTCACATGGGAATAATTCCTTAAAGCAGAGACACATCCTCTTAATGGAGCTCTACGCAGAGCGGGAAGTGCTGGGAAGGCTGTGGATCAGGAGCAGTAGCTGGAGGACGCGGCTGCTGACGGAAGGGAGGAAGGTCCCAAGTAGCTTGAAAGAGTAAATCTCAGCTACCAAGAGGTCTTAGAATCATAGAATTGTTAAGGTTGGAAGGGACCTTTAAGATCACTGAATCCAACCATTAACCTAACACTGCCAAGTTACCACTAAACCATGTCCCTCAGCATCATGTCTACACATCTTTTAGATCCCTCCAGGGATGGCGACTCCACCACTGCGCTGGGCAGCCTGCTCCAATGCTTGGCAACCCTTTCAGTGAAGATTTTTTTTCCTAATATCCATCCTAAACCTCCCCTGGTGCAACTTAAGGCCGTTTCCTCTCATCCTAACACTTGCTACTTGAGAGAAGAGCCCGACCCCCCCGGCTACCCCCTCCTTTCAGGGAGCTGCAGAGAGTGAGAAGGTCTCCCCTCAGCCTCCTCTTCTCCAGGCTGAACACCCCCAGCTCCCTCAGCCGCTCCTCACCAGACTTGTGCTCCAGACCCCTCACCAGCTCCGTTGCCCTTCTCTGGACACGTTCCAGCTCCTCAATGTCCTTCTTGGCGTGAGGGGCCCAAAACTGGACACAGCCCTTGAGGTGGGGCCTCGCCAGTGCCCAGTGCAGGAGGACGGTCACTGCCCCAGTCCTGCTGCTGTCCTGTTTTGGGGATAACTTAGCTCAAATGCCTGAGATAAGACTATCACTGAAGCTTGGTGCTGTAAAAATGTGCTGCAGGGTCCTCTGAAAGCTTTTGGGGTATAGAGTGGGAGGCAGCGTGAGGGAGAAGGATGCTGCTCCTTCCCTTTACACAGTGGTTTGCCCATGACCACGCAGGAAGCTGTGGCAGAGCTGGACTTTGCACATGGGAGCCCCAACACCTCTCTAACCCCCAGCCAACCTCGTCTGCTGACTGCAGATGATACGCTTTTCTCATTGACTGGACAAAGCCTGAACGCCACAAACACCTGAACGGCAGGTACACTAAACTGGTATTGCAGAATCACAGGATGGTTCAGGTTGGAAGGGACCTTAAAAATCATAGAATCGTAGAATCTTCATGGTTGGAAAGGACCTTTGAGATCATCGAGTCCAACCATACACACACACAAAAAAACCCAAATAAACAAACAAACAAACACAAACCCCCCAACAATCTACAATCTCTGCCACTAGAGCATGCCCTGAAGTGCCACATCCAGACGTTTCTTAAACACCTCTAGGGATGGTGACTCAACCCCCTCCCTGCGCAGGCTGTCCCAGTGCCTGACCACTCTTGCAGTAAAGTAATTCTTCCGAATATCTAACCTAAACCTCCCCTGCCGCAACTTCAGACCATTTCCTCTGGTCCTGTCATTATTCACCTGGGAGAAGAGGCCAACCCCCACCTCTCTGCACCCTCCTTTCAGGGAGTTGTAGAGGGCAATGAGGTCTCCCCTCAGCCTCCTCTTCTCCAAGCTAAACATGCCCAGCTCCCTCAGCCTCTCCTCAGATGACCTAGTTCCAACCCCCTGCCCTGGGCAGGGACACCTCCCACCAGCCCAGGCTGCTCCCAGCCCCGTCCAGCCTGGCCTTGAACCCCTCCAGGGATGGGGCAGCCACAGCTTCTCTGGGCAGCCTGGGCCAGGGGCTCACCCCCCTCACAGCAAAGAATTTCTTCCTAATATCCAATCTAAATCTACCCTCTTTCAGTTTGAAACTGTTACCCCGCGTCCTGTCATTACACTCCCTGCTCCAGAGTCCCTCCCCATCCTTCCTCTAGGCCCCCTTCAGGGACTGGAAGGGGCTCTAAGGTCTCCCCGGAGCCTTCTCTTCTCCAGGCTGAACCCCCCCAGCTCTCTCAGCCTGTCCCCACAGCAGAGGGGCTCCAGCCCTCCCAGCATCTTCGTGGCCTCCTCTGGACCCGCTCCAACAGGTCCACGTCCTTCTTGTGCTGAGGGCTCCAGAGCTGGACGCAGGACTCCAGGTGGGGTCTCACCAGAGCAGAGCAGAGGGGCAGAATCCCCTCCCTCACCCTGCTGGCCACGCTGCTTTTGATGCAGCCCAGGATGTGTTGGCTTTCTGGGCTGTGAGCGCACATTGCTGGCTCATGTTGAGCTTCTCATCCACCAGCACCCCCAGGTCCTTCTCCTCAGGGCTGCTCTCAAGCCATTCTCCGCCCAACCTGTATTTGTGCCTGGGGTTGCCATGACCCAGGTGCAGGACCTTGAACTTGGCCTGGTATTATCTCACATAAGAAGCACAAACGTCTCTCATACAAATCCACAGGACTATGAACGTTTGTAAGAAAATAAAACTAACGCAAAAACCTGAAGACACTCAGTCCCAGCTCCCTCTGGAGTGTGCCGCAGCGTGTTCGCTTTTACCTGCAGGGAAGGGATGGGACAACAAATATCCAATGCCAGATGTTGAATGCATTGCATAACGTATTACTGGGAAATAGTATAGAATGAACAGATTAATGGTGACTAATACAAAATAAATAAAATGCAGAAGTACAAAACAGAACAAACAACTCTCACTCAAGAAGCACTACGAGGATGAGAAACCATTACCTATGGGAACGCCATTCCTTGTCGGAGTTTCAGCTGGACTGGAGAGAGCACTAACATACACCCGTCAGGAATACTCCGAGGAGACTAATGGATCCTATTATCTAGATCCCTTTCCCATCTCTAGACAAACATCAGAGTACATGGACGAGTCTGTTATAATGCATTCGATTCACATACAGGTGCTCTGGGTTTTGCCTCGGTGAGATAACTTGTCAGAAGCAGACTTCCTTATTTATTCCCCTGAAGATTTTCCTAATGTTAGGTAAGAATTAAGGACAGATCTTTTTTATCCCACTGAAGAAAACAAATCTTTAACAGTGATTGTGCCACTGCTTCCAAACACTGGAACTCATTGTAAATTAGGCCTAGGATTAATCTCTCGGTCTGTATCTACACGCATTTGCTTGGGCCACCGACTCCTACCAGGTGGAACCTGAATTCTGAGTCACGCAGTCCCATGACACCAACAGCTACCAGCGATTCTCCTTTAGTTCAGTGTCTGCTTTCTCTGAGGGAGAGCTGAGACACGTGTTCGTTCATGCAGTAAAATTTTAAGTACCTGTAGCTTGAAGGCACCGTCTGTTCTAAGAAGTGAGCTCCTAAGAGACTTGAGGATGAAGGAAGCAGCAGATACTGAGACTGCAGTTTACCAGCCTGTTTCCTGGGGCAGCCACTGATAAGGAGCAAGGTCCTTGCATGGTTTAAACCCCAAGATGTGATTTCCACAGAGGCAAACAGCTTTGGCAGAACCATCGAAAATCACAGAATCACAGAATGGCAGGGGTTGGAAGGGCCCTCTGGAGAGAATCACCCAGATGGTCTGGAGCAGGGTCACCCAGAGCAGGTGGCACAGGAACGCCTCCAGGTGGGTTTGGAATGTCTCCAGAGACGGAGACTCCACCACCTCTCTGGGCAGCCTGTGCCAGGGCTCTGCCACCCTCACAGCAAAGAAGTTCCTCCTCATGTTGAGGTGGAACTTCCTATGCTCAAGTTTGTGCCCGTTACCTCTTGTCCTGTCCCTGGGCACCAATGAGATGATCCAGGCCCCATCCTCCTGACACCCACCCTTGAAGTATTTATAAGTGTTGATAAGGTCCCCCCTCAGTCTTCTTTTTTCCAGACTGAAGAGACCCAAATCCCTCAGCCTTTCTTCATCAGAGAGCTGTTCCAGTCCCCTCAGCATCTTGGTAGCCCTTTGCTGTCCCCTCCCCAGCAGTTCCCTGCCCTTCTTGAACTGGGGAGCCCAGAACTCAAGCCCGATCATCGATTGTTTTCCTTGCCTCTACTTTTCTCCACACCTTGCTCCTTCCCACTGTTTCCTACTACTCCAACGTGAGTATCTGAATACACCACGGACCAACAAACACACTGAGTCTGAGCCTATTTCCTCGAGAAATGCAGGTGATACCTATTGAGAAAGGGCACAGCAACAGGAGCGCGGTGACAGATGGCAGGACGAAGGCATGGAGAGGGAAAAGAAAAAGGTACACGGAGTAGTTTCTGTGCATTGCCCTGATGGATCCAATAGAAACACCTAAAAGGAGTAGGGTATGGAAAGTGCTGAGATAAAGAACCAGCGTGAGCGAGTGCACAAAGAGCAATTAATTGAGATTTATCAAGTAGCTTCATCCTAGTGCCAGGGGAAGGGCAGGGGAAGGGAACGATAGATGAAGATAATGGGTTTGGTACGGGCTCTGTCACATCGGCATCCTTGTGCAGAGGGCAAAGTAGGTGGTTTCATGCTGTGGGACAGAACCGTGGCTTTGAGCTTTGGGGGTCGGGGGGAACTCGGGGGCTGCCCCTTCAGGCAGCCGACTGACAGCTCAGGAGGGCAACGAACGGGCTGCCTTACTGCAGCTCAATGAAACGCAGCCGAGCTGCTGCACGTGCCAGCATATGACAACTTCACCTGTCACATCCGCAAGGCAAAATGTGTTCACTGACCCTAACGTGAGGGCGGACCCTTTCCAAGGCACTACGAGGGGAGTTTCAGCAAACGCACGTTGATCAGCTATTCAGACAGCCGTGAAACAAGGCTGAGCTGCATCTTACCTGGGAGATGGCAAAGTCGCAGTGACCGTGTTGCTTCTATTCACATAATCATATAAACCACCACGGTTTTGGTTTTGACACTGATAATCTACAGTCAGTGATTTCCCCATGTATTCCATGGGCTTTCCTTGTAACACACACTGAGTAACTTCCCAAAATAATTTTTCCTTCCTTCTTTGGACCCTATATTAATAAAAAATATGAATATTATAAAAATGCCATGGGAACAAGGGAGAGAGACTGTGTTTCATACCTACAGCTACGCTTTTTGTGTTTACTGCGAGCCCAGATCACAACGTATCCCTCGGGTATTATAAAACTTGTCGTGTAGATAAATCATAACCCCCTTAGGTGGAGGAGGAGTTAGGGACTGTAAACCTTTCCCTTTATGGCCTGTGCTCTGAGTAGTTTAGAAACCTCCCCTATTTTTGTGCTCCAGGCAGATATTTGAGTTCAACCGAGCCGTTCCAGCAGAGGTTTCCTGGCGTTCGTGTCCCCTGTGCAATCCTAATCCACCTCAACACGAGGAGGAACTTCTTTGCTGTGAGGGTGGCAGAGCCCTGGCACAGGCTGCCCAGAGAGGTGGGGGAGTCTCCGTCTCTGGAGACATCCCAACCCCGCCTGGAGGCGTTCCTGTGCCACCTGCTGTGGGTGACCCTGCTCTGGCAGGGGGTGGGACTGGGTGATCTCCAGAGGGCCCTTCCCACCCTATGGTTCTATGATCCCCTCCGTTCCGGTGTCACCACGCAAGCAGGCGTTGGCGTTGCTGGTCTGCTGCAGCACCACTCACCCGCTCTGTTAGGCAGGGACTAGTGAAAGTGTGTGGGACCCCACTGAGCTGCGAAAGTCCTCTGCGAGATTATCTTTATATTACCCGTGTCCCGGTGAGGCTGTCCAAAGCGCGCCCCTTGGCCTGTTAGTGAGGGAGATGTTGACCATCAGCACAGAAGGTTTCAAGCCTGTGCAACACCTTGGAAAAGCTGTTAGACTCAGAGCCCCGCCCTGGTTTAAGCAAACCACCTTCTGCTCCCCGTGATAATTGTCTAATTTCTCCCCCATTGTTCTAGCATTAGAGAACCACGGAGCCTGCTTTCGACACCAGCTGAAATTGTCCAGAGCTCACACATTTTTTATAAAACCGTTTTCAACAACAAGTCTCTTCCCATAAAAAGCAGTTAAGCGTCACTCGTCCTTCTTTACTACATTCGTTCAGATTACGATGCAGAAGTAATTTTAAAAATGGCTATTGCTTTGTCCCTGAATTTAGGGAAGCACCAAAGGGGCAGGAGACCCAGTGGCCCCCTACGCATCCTTCTCACGGCCGAGTCAAGCCTTCTGTTTACACAGCATCGTCTGGTGTCAAAAAAAGGCTCTAGCATTCTGTCTTCTGTTTTTAAGATCCTCATTTACTCAAAAACCAGTGGGTCTCAGTTCAAACTGGGCTGTTGGATACAAAAGTAATCGTGGCCAAATGCAATAGAAGACGTGTAAACTTCACACACACAGGGATGTTTGGCCTATGTACGTGTAAATAGTGCGTCTGAGGCATATGTGTGCTTAAATAGTGGGTTTGTGTGCCCTGAATCCTGTGCCCTTGAATGAACTTTCCCTCGGAGCAAAAGTGTAGGGTTTTTTATTTGTACTCATAATTTTTTTTTTCCCATAAAAATATTTTAATGATTTAAGTCCCATAAGCCCAAAAGCTCCAGATGCATATTTTAGTTGTTTGTCATAAGAACTATCCAACATAAAAAATGACCATCCTTTGAGCCAGAATGAGTTTGCACAATGCTTAATGTTCAAGTGAAGCAGAAGAGGTTTTCATTATAGTGAAATAAGTCCTTATAAAAGTGTCATTTGTGAAGCTCTAAAACCAGCAGTGGTAAATTAAGATTTTTTTGCCATCTGAAATGCTTTAAAAGGAGCTAGGTCTGTAGAAGGTGAACTCCAGTTCCCACCAAAGGCAGCAATAACCTTCCAATTGATCTCAGTGGTGCTTAGATTTTACACAGAGATACAGCTTTTAGCTTTTTCACCTTTTGACTTTCTGCAGTCTTGAATTATCACCGTCTTGTCGGTGACTCTTTTGGGAAGAACTATGGACCTACCATACATTGACCAAACTCTCCTGCAGGGGTAAGTCAATAAAAGAGTCAGACACGTCTTTCCTAATTAATCCTAAGAGAGCAGTGAAACTGAGCACTGATTTTCCTAATTAATCCCAAGAGAGCAGTGAAACTGAGCACTGATTTTCCCAGAGGGCCACACAAGACATTGCTCGCTTGCCTGTGACTGTTGCTAGATCAAGGCAAGACATGGATCTACCTGTCTGGCCTCGTATTTCTTCTACTGGGAGCATCCAGGTACTTTGTCAGGGCCTGGATGTGGGTGCAACGGAGGAACACAACGGAATTGCATGTATATATGGAAATTTATGTGTGTACTTCAGAACAAACTGGAATTGTACTGATTTCAGGAGGCAAAATTCACTGTAATCTCCCTAGGAATAGGATTCGGATGCATCTCTTACCGCCCTTTCTCCCAAACGTACCTATCTCTACGTGTTTGTGGACAGTACTTGCAGAAGGACCTTCCAGAGGGAGCAGACAGTTTGAGGTCAGAACATCCTCTTCTCATCTATATATAAGACAGTGTCATCAGTTACCCAGTTCTTTTTCAAACTGCTTGTCTTTCACTCTTTGTTAATGATTTTCCCATAAGAAACACTGTTTGCTTCTGGAATTACTTGGATGATGCCCACTTAATTGCCTTTTGTCCTTTTCACCTTGGGATGAACTCAGATATGAAGAGTGTTTTACCTAAAAGTGAGAGTTCTTGCAGTCTTCAGTTAAATATTTACTTATGCCGTTTTTGGTTTGCCTTGTCCTTGGTATTCCCATGTCCTTTGAGACATCAATAGCAATTCCCACTGACTCTATAGGCACTTCGCTCCTCAAGCAGAGTTACTCAATACTGTTTTGGACACGTTTTCTGCTCCCTGACTGCAAATATTTTCATATTTGTGTTACAAAGGCCAACAGAGACCTCGTGGACAATTTCTTCCTGTTCTTAGAAAAGTACATTGGGTCCAGACTGGACTGCAGGAGCAGGCTGGGAGTATTAAGCTATATAACTCAGAGTGATTAAGAACTGACTGAACGAAGGACCGAGGTCAGCCTTCCCTCATCAAAGCACATTTGCTGAATGTCAGAAAAATGAAGAGCAGCGCTGAGCTACTTTGATACCTCTCGGATTTTCATAAGAGGAAGCAACGGAGAAGGAAGGGAAACCAGGGGAACACCACGGACCTGAAATACAAGAGACGTGAGATCAGACTCGAGATGACGTGTGGATGTGGCTCGGCACTGAAGACGCTGCCCCTCGTACTCTCCGTAGCAGCACGTTAGTTACTTAGACTGCCCGTTTTCTGAGCAGGGAGCGTTTTGAGGCTGTGGAAAGGAAGAAGGCAGTATGCTGAATGGGGAATTTCCCCAGCCTTGTGGTTAGGGGACGCCCTCGACACCCACGATGTCTCTGCTGAAAGGCCTTCTCACAGCAGGGACTCGCTCTCCAGCTGCTGTTACCTTTGGTGACTGCTCCAAGTACCATCTTGTTCGTTTTTATGAAACTGTTCTTTCTTCAGCTCTTTTACTTCCCACATTATATTAAATAAAGAAATTGTTTAAGGCTCAGACAGAATTGTTTGAGCCAGCTTGGAGTATAATAGGTTGTACAAAGTGGGAGTAGTTACAAAAGGCTGGAGTGACTAAGGCAGCCCCTGGTGAGGACACCACTCACCTGGAATGTGGGTGAATTCAGGCAGAGAAGGAGTTTCAACGGGAGCTTCTCTCCTGCCCCAGCTGAGTGATGCTAAGGGATTACACGCACAGCAGGTGAAACACAGGCACTTCCCAGATGTCCTGTCCTGGCTGGATTGTGCACCAGACCAAGCAGGTAGATACGCTCTGAGCCCTGGGCAGAAGAGAGGAACGCCCATCCTGAGGGTCCCCTCAGAACCTCGTCTTTACTAAAGACCCCTAGTGATGCGGTGGTGGCAGGCTGTAGGAGCCTTTATTCGTACATCAAAATATTTCTTCTTAAGCATTAATGAGGACTTTTCCTTTGTTCTTAGGCAGTGGCTCACATGGCTCCGAGGCTGCCAGTGGCTCTCCAGTATTGGACTTCTGTACCTAAATAAGAATTTTGGTGCTTGAAGTCCATTACAAACCTAAATTTTAATGTCTGCAGTCCAGAAAGCCATTTCTGTGTGCTCCTAGCTTGTACGTGTAGCTGAACAGAGAAGCTTTTCCGTGTTTCCCTCCCTTTCCCAACGAGGATCCCTCCCTCTCCATGTGGTTGTAGCTGGACGCTCGGGATCTCCGCATGGGCTGGAATTCAGTAGGAACTGCTGGCTCAGGCAGCTTTCTGCCAGAGTCTTCACCTCCCCAAATGATTTAGCATTACCAGAATTGCTCGTGGCGAAAGGTAACGCCCATGCTTTCCGGAGTGCAATGTGTATCCTTTCTGCTTGTCCCTTGTCTAGCACTGACGTTTGTGTGGCACGCATACAACTCTGAAACAAAACAGAAATATGACAGAATTGTCTGGAAGATGTTTATGAATTTCCTCCTGTGCATTAAGTACAACATTTCTACCAAACTCAGCCGTGCATGTTTTTATCTCAATATTCGATCTTGCAGACCGCAGTGATGCTGATTTGCCTTTTTGCCTTTTACGGACTGACCAATCAGTCCACTGACCCCTAGGTATCCTTCTGCCCAGCCCGTGCCCACCGATTTCGGGGTTCAGTGGCCTTCGACAGCTGAAACAAGAGAGAATAAAGAATGCTGGCAAGAAGAAGAGTCCTCAAGTCAATCCTTTCCAGCATCCAAACTCTTTACACAAGTGGCACGCAGGAGCGAAGAGGTGTTCTTTGCCTCTCTGAAAATATCTGTGTCAATCTGAAGACGTGCGTAGGGTGGTGGCTGGCCTGGGCAATCCAAACCCTCCCATTTGGTTACTCATGTAAAAGCACCTCAGGTTAGAAGTTATTTGTGTTTACCTTGAAGATAACTGATCAGATTGAAGCCAAGCTGTCTTGAACAAGCCTTGAACATGCCCACGGGCAGGGAAAGGTATTTGGGAGGGACAGTGCTAAGCCTTCTTCACACGCATTTAATCTTAGGTGGCTGATAAAGTTTGGAAGTGTGGTGAAAACCTCTGGACACAGTCTGTGCTTCGACACAGCACCAAGCCCTTTGTGGAAATGTTGTGCTCTTCCCCTGAGGGGGATCAGGCTACTGTCTACATACTTTGGGCTTGCTTCAAAAGGTACCCAGCGATGCTTTTCACCGTTTGCTCAACTGGTCCACGGAGCTTGTTATTGAAAGGTTCCGCTGGCTACACCTGTACTACTGCATGCAACAGACCCATGGCTGTTGCCTGGCGTGAAGCCAAAGGGCACGTTATGATTCATATCCACATGACTAAACTCTTTTCCCCCTAAAAACAGGGTGGCCACACCCAGCCTGCCTGTTGGGAATGGTCCCAAGAATGGGCTGTTCTCTACACCGCGCTCAGGTGTTGTCTGCTAGCCGACGCTAATCCACGTCGAGGGACCATGAAACGATATAGACAAGCGTGCGCCAGTGTTAGAGCCGGTGTCATGGCCCTGTTTAATTTACTAGTCTAGACATAGCCATTCACATCAAGAGTCTAGCAGGGTCCTTGAAAGGGCCATTGCATTTATATGGCTAATAAGAATATCCAGAGGAACAGGAAAAATTATTTTGAAAGCAAACCCCAAAGCCAGATCTGCTGTTTTGGCAGTGATAAAGTACTAAGTTCCTCTGGGAACAGAATACGCAGAACTTCTTCTTAAGGGGTTTCTGGTATCCTCCCCAGCCACATCTGGTGCTGCGGGTTCTTGGGAAGAGGATGCTGGACACGATGGCCCTCTGCCCACGCCGCTGTGGCAGTCCTGGTGCTAACTGCCATGCGGTGTTACACTTTGGTAAGAGGTATGGAAAGACTGTGGAAATACCTCTCAGGACCTCCGATTTCCTTGACTTGGTCCCTGATCTGAGCAGGGCAACGCTCGGGGCTGGAAGCTGACGGCTGGCTTTTGCCCGGTGCTGCATCCGGATGCGCGGGTCTGCGCGCTGAACAAAGCTGTGCTGCTGCACACCCGGGCTGGGACAGTGACACAACCCGGGGTTTGGTTCGTGAGGCAGTTTTACTGCCTGGAATCTCTATACTCGTGGGAAGTATACTGCTAAGTTGTGGCTAAGTTGTGTCATGATTTTTGAACTGAATTCTTCAGCTGATCTCCAGCTTAAGCTTTTTCTTATGTTTTCTTATTTAAATCTAAATAAACCAAGATATTTAGTCACTCCCATGCACACATACCATGGCTTGCCTCCTGGGTCCCCTCTCTTACCTTCGGGATGCAACTCAGGGTCTTGTTCCAAACATGGCTGTGGTGTGATGAGTTGGAGAGTTTTAACGACTTCCACTTGAGGTTCCTTTTGTGAAAGTCCATGAGAAGCAGCGGCTGAAGAAGAAAAGGCCGAAGCAGCTGTGTGGGAATAGCACCCCGGGCAGACCCAGCCAGCAGAGACACTTCCTAGCAGCCACCCCACGCGATTGCCCTGGCTGGAAATACCCACAGATTATGGGAAGTTCAGAGTAGCTGCGAACAACATCTGCACCGTCTTTCCTGAAGGCAGAATCTGGGGCACAGACATAGCCGTTATATGAAAAAATAGTGAAGCCTGAGCGAAGAACCGGGCTTAGCGACCCCCCCGGAGTCCCAGTGGTGCCTGGAGCAGGACCCCAGGGATTCGCATGCCTGGTTAGGCCCCCAGCTCGCGCCATGGTACGGGCACAACGTCTCTCAGTGTGGGAATAACATGGATTGCCTAATCCCAATGGGAGACAGGGATTAGGGACAAAATGACTCAGACAAATGACTGCAGATATTTTATGTGCAGTCTCCGTTCGCATCAAAGATACAAAGATATCCTGGATAATACATCCCTATGCCCCCTTCGTTATAAAGGCAGGTTTCATGTATGAAGTGAAATGCGAAGCCACAGCCTGTATCTCAGCCCGACTGCAAATTCCCACCAGAAAAAGGGCTGTGGAAATGCAGAATCAGACCCAGGCAAAATCTTAAAGCAGTTTCTCGCTGTTCTTTCTTGTGGGTGACGCTCGATGCGTTACTGAGGCTTAGCACAAAGCCTGGCCAGCACTTAAGCCCCTCAGCAGGATGCTTAAGTGGCGTCTGGGCTTTGTGCTGGGTCCCTGCACTAGTGGGAATTTTTACCAGTGGGGAGAAGGGTTGCTTTGTCCATATTGAAAAGTCCACAGCCAGCCTTCTCTGTAGTATGTCTCTTAATTTAGTTCTGATTTAATCCTTTGCATTGAGGGGATGCTGGTTGCCCTAAAGGAATAAAAGCTGCCATCCTGAGGCATGTGCCTTTTACTATCCGTGCAGTCCAAATAGTTACATTCAAATCAAACCAAAGCACTTCAAGAGCCAAGTCTAGAGCCGTTTTTCTTAACCGGCATGTAAAGTTTTAGCTCCTTTTGTTAATATTTTAAGGCAAGTTAAAAGCAGTATTTTAAACGCCGCGGATTAAGCACAGTAGCCTCAGACGCGTGAATACTCTCACACCTCTTACTTCGTATGATCTGCCTGAGCTCTAAGTGTAACCGCAAGCCTTTGAAGGTGGCACCAAATCCTTATAAGCTGCAATAGCTGTATTAGGTATGGTTCATCATGGAAATATTAAGGTATTTAAATAGGTGGCCACTTACGATGCTAAGTGTACCTTCACTGTGGACTGTATACACAGGTTTCCCTTCATTTCTATTCTGCAGCCACTAGCAGCTGCTTTTTGGATGCTAGGACATGAGATGCTGGCCACGTTGCCTTTGCATAGTGGGTTTCTAGTGAAAGACTCAAGGATTTGGGTGTACAATAGCTGACAAGTAAAAAGAGGAGCTGAAAAGCTCTGAAAAACTGTCCGCTGGAATATAAAACCAAAGTTTTGGTTTGGTGGCTTGGTAAATATTCCAGGAACTACCCTTCCCTCTATGGCATTAGGGAAGCAATCCTCCCTCGTTTTCCCCGTCTCCTTGCGGAGGCGGATGTATCTGGGACTCATTAGGGGGTGGTTACAGCAGTGGGAACAGAAGAGCTCAGATTCTAGTCGGGAGGCACTGTGGTCTCCTGGGTCAGGCAGGGGGCTGCGGCCCAGACATCCTGACCTGCATTCCCGGCTTTGTCACGCTGGCTCACGGACAGGCTAAGGACAAGTCCCGGTACCCAGATATACCTCGTATGTTCGGTCTCCATAGTGCTCTCCAGCTGTGTGCAGAGGCTGGGAGATGCTTCGGTGAGAAGCACTATAAATGCAAAGATGCTGGCGTACGGGCGATGAGGGAGAGGCATTTTACTGAGCAGACCTACAGATATCATGATTGGGAAGAGAAAGGTGGAAACACCAGTCAGTAACTAGTCAAGGCAACACCCCTCAGAAGAGCACAATGTGGAGCCCTGACCCAGGTGACCAGCAACAGCTGAGAACATGAGCAAGCCAGCCTTGGAAGGTCCCAAGTCCAGGGCCGCGAGCAAGGGATTAATCACTGAGCATAAATCCATAAATAAACAGCTGCTTTCCGAGAGTGTTGAGCACCAAAAGGAGGTTCTCTTGAGTTCCTTTGAAGTATTTAGCTTATATAGACTTACCTGCTCAACGTAGATGTTGGGCCATCCCTCCTTTCCAATGAGCAGGATACTCACATGGCTACAGGATGGAAAAAGTTCATAGAATCATTTAGGTTGGAAAAGACCCTTGGGATCATCGAGTCCAACCATCAACCCCACTCTACAAAGTTCTCCCTTACACCATATCCCCCAACACCACAAATAAACGAGTCTTAAACACATTCAGGGATGGTGACTCCACCACCTCCCTGGGCAGCCTGTTCCAGTGTCTGACCACTCTTTCTGGGAAGAATTTTTTCCTAATGTCCAGCCTAACGACAGAGTTAACGCTGTCCCTCACATAGCCGTGTTGTCCCACCACATCTCAGCTAACTTCAGACAGTTATCTCATACATCTAAGGCTACGCCTCCACTAATAAATTAAACAGGCCAAGGAGTGTTATGGGGCACAGGGACTCGAACTGCTGCTGCACCATCAGAAGGGCCCCTGCCGTCGGTGTGGGGGAGGGTACTAGCCTTGTCCCAACAGTCTCTGGTCGTGACCTGGGAGCCCACCAGGCTAGGACCGCTCCCAGTCGGTGGTCCCTGCAGAGACACCTTGATTAGGAGAGCAGGCAAGTTTACTCGTCTGGATGGCGGCTTCATGGTGCCAACCAGCCTTGGGGCCAGAGCTTGGACGCGTTTAACTTACTAATGCAGACCAAGTCTAAGATCTGGAAAGATAAAGACACTTGCAGAGTCTGAGTCAGCCCACCCAGGATCTGAATTACTCCTGGAGGTGTCTGTCTGTCTCTCTGCACCGGACACTTAGGTGTTAGCTCCCTCGGCAGCTGCCTCGGCGTACAGCCAGGGCAGGGGAATCTGGGCACAGGAGGGTAGCCAAGGTGTATGGGATTAGACCGGAGGAACGTGTTTTCCCTTGTACTTTGCTGGATGATAAATTAATTAAATGATTGGTATTGTTTTTAACACTCCTATCCTAGTTCTCCCATCACTGTAACAATAGTATTTAGTGCTTTGACAGCTAATCTGGGTGTTTTGGAATAAGAATTTAATACTTTGCATCCACCCAGAGTCACAGAATGCTTTATAAATTGCAATTAATTGCTATAATTTTCTCAAGAGAACTCTGAGCAGTAGCATCCCTGTTTGATGAATGTGTAAACTGAGGTACGGAGAGCCGAAAGGACTTTTTGTCCTTTTTTTCCCCCATATAGCTAGTGAGAGATGAAGATGGAAGCGCAGCCCCTGGGCTCGGTTCTGACTCTTCCAAACCTGCCAGCCGAGAAAGTGTCTCCCTTTGTTGTAGTGAAGTTCTGCGCGCCGTTTCATTTTACAGGCTGTTAGCCCAGAATAATGGGAAGCGGGTACCCTGATGGATGGCAGGAAGCCTTTCTAATTTGTCAAAGTACAATTAATAGCTGGCTAGCTCAAGCCCAGCTCTCTGTCAGTAAATACGGTTTGGGCCAGAGTCACTTAAAGGTTCCTGTCCTTGTGTCTCCAGCTGGCAGGGCCACCTGCAGCTCAGTCTGGAAGCTGAATCCCCAAGCGCAGAAGCGATCCTGGTCCTGCAGAGCCTTCTTAGAAAAGATATCCCAGGCCTCCAAGCCCACGAGCCTTTTACATCTGGTCAGAATAAAGGCAGAGAGACAGTCAGCAAAGGGCGAGGCCTGATTTGTGTTTTTTAATGGACTTTTGTTGTCCTCAAGCTCTTCTCTGAGGTGAATGTTCTTGCCAGACATTATCAGCTTCAGTGGTTTGGCTGGGATTTTTGCTCCAGATTCTTTTGTCCTGTTGACTTTTGGATCAACTCTGCACTGGCTCTGTTTTGAAAGTTGCTTTACCCATATTAATGTTTAACTTAAACAAGTATTAAATTATAAGTCTAACATGGAAATGTTTTAGTCTCTGGACAGTTCCTTCCCTTGCTGCTTTCGAGCTGTGCATGAGTACAGCTTCACTTGGCAGGGTTTCTTCTCTTTGGTGCTGGTCTCATGACACTGTTATTACTGCTGCTTTAACGCAGTGGAAAACAAACAAACCCCCCCCCACTATGGTATTGTAGGCGATACTGTGGGCTCCTGTGAGTCAGAGCAGCCCAAGGTGGGGGGACAGAAGCCTGAAACTCATTTATTTCACACCATATTCATCCGATCTGCACGGAGGGTGTTTTGCGGCGGGGGACTTGATAGTAGATCTGGAGGCCAGGAAGGATCTAGATCTATGAGGAAGGAAAATGTCCCTTACTGTTGTCACATACCCCTTTGCAAGTCATCAGCCATTGTCTGGGCGTCAGATGCCAATTATAATAGGAATGGGAGAGACAAACAGATGTTAGGTGTGTCAGGACAGTTATCCCCATGAAGAGTAACTTAACTCCCCATGTTGGTATCTACTTTGTGGAGAGTTTCCGGGGAAACCACGGACAGGCTTGCTGCTGTTTCCACTGCCCTGAGTTGCCCTCAAGATCTCATAGAGGGGCTTCTAAAGGCTCAACGCCCTGAAGAGCACGAGTCTACCACTTTCCTTTTCTGATGCTACTTTGTCCCATATCCTCCCTTTGTCTGTACCATCCTCTGCAGAAGACTGATATATAGTGGAGTTAAAAGCCACCTTGTCAAGGTCCTTGGTGGCTCCCCCTAATTATAGAATCATAGAATATCTCAAGTCGGAAGGGACCCATAATCAGTGAGAACAGAAACAGTTACAGTTATCAGACAACAGACTTTGGTTAAAAATTCTGCCAGCCTTGATGGCAGCAGAGGTTGGACCCACACCGGGCTGTGACCGTCCCCTCCTTACCTCTGAGAGATTCAGACTGCTGTGTTTCCACGTAGTGCAACCTCTGCATGGTCTCTCCGGTCCCAGTTTGTAGAGGATGTCTGTGAGCACCTTACGGACCGTGCTCGCTCTATTTGAACTCGCACTCTCCACCATGCACCTTTAGTAGCCCAACTGCATGGACTTTGGTCTTCTCCTCGTCTCCTGCTCCTTAGGCAGTTCTGGACCCATCACAGAACAGTGGAAATAGGAGCTAAGGCCTTTCCAAGTGGCTACAATCCTCATTCCATCCATATTTTTCCTGTGGAAAAGGCTTTTAGAGAAAGAATGACTAATTTAATCTTTATTTCCGGCACACCCACCAACAAACAACACTTTATTTGGGGCAAATAACATCTAATAATAATGGTTGTCTTCTGTCTGGTAGTTTTAGGTCCCCTGCCTTTGCTCCTGCAGGTGAGGGTGCCATCGACTCGTGTTGCTTCAACTCACTCCCCTGCTGTGTCTCCACTGGGACACATTTTGAAGGAAATGCCGTTGTGCTCAGCGAGGGAAAGGCAAAGCAGCCTGGGAGCGAGGAGAGGAGCTCCACACGTTAATCTCAGGATATTGTCTTGCTTTTCTAACTCCCTGTACAGCCCCAGCAGAAAGCTCTGCCTTTGTAGAAAGCCATCCTTCCTAGCGCCTGAGTGAGCTCTCTAGACCTTCCTACTCGGTCCTGTACAGCATGACCTACCTGCCCATCCACGTTCATGGCAGAGTCTTCTTAGATAACGCACCTAAAGCACATCAAGCCCATTGAGCCATAGGTAATCGAGGCTGCTGACCACCTTGCGGGGCAGAAACGCAGTGCAGGTGCCTAATGTCTACCTTGACACGGACCTGGGGGACAATCGAAGGTCCCGGAGCTGTGCTTCCCCTCTTAGCCCTCTCCGGAGCAGTGAGCGTGCTGCTCGTGGCCTGATGATGCTGAGGCTCTCTGGGTTCTCCCAGCCCTCTTCCATCCAGGGTCTGGGTGGACATGCTCATGGTTTTCAACAAGCTTGCAATTTATAGTGTGACATTCTCGAGGCATTTAATAAAACTAATACTTCAAGCACGCTCTGCTTAGTGCTGAACGACTGTCAGCCAGGTTTGTGCTCAGCAGAGCAACTACTCAAAGAGCACTGGTAGAGCTGTTAAGGTCGGGGAGTGACGGGTAAGTATCCAACTGCTACTGTCAAAGCAGGGCAGATAAGTACATTGCACTTAGATGGGAATTTGTCTGAGGTTCATAACTGAACAGCTTTGTCCTACAAAAGGATTTCAGGGTCTTCAGGGAGCATGGGCGGTTTGGTCTTCAGATTTGTATCCCCCACTCTTCTGGCAGTACACGTGCCATAATACACAACGGGACGTTTGCCTGCTGTTTAGTCAAATAAAAGTCACTTTCTTTGATGACTGAGAGGGTCTCTTGGAGCCTGTCTGCTCCCTCCTGACTTCTGCTGCCGCTGCTTACGGGAGAGATCTCAGCCCGAGGGTAACTCTGGCATCTCTGCCCGGTTTCATAAAGCGGAGCCAGAAGCCAGCGGTATGAGTAAGGCAGGATCCCGTGTGACTGTGTAACCACTGCTTTCCATGGGAAGATATTTCTCACATTAGAAAGTCCAGCGAGTGGGTGGGGGGAAATCTATAGCAGTGATTTGGCTTGGGACTGTGGAAAAGATATGTGATGCGAGCTAAACTGCTGGCCTCTCTCACCTTTACTTGGCGTGGAAAAACTGTCGCCTCTTTCCAGCTCACAACTGGCAAGGGCTGCACCTACTAAAAGGTGCTGTAGTCCTGGGTTCCTCGTTGTGATTTGTATTTTAATACATGTAAAAGCTCAGAAACTCTGGCTTTTTCCTGCCTCTAAATAGAGAGACTGGGCAGAATCATTCCTCCAACAGAGTCGCCTGGAAAATGAGGAGGAAGTTCACTCGGCGAAGCGGAGGGGTGGTAAGTGGAACTGTGCACATGGCTCCCGGCTCCGTCCCGCTTGCTGAGATAACTTGCCAGCCTCCCTCCTCAATGACAATGTATTCCATTTCCCTCCCCACGACATGTGAAGTTTAAATTAATCAGAGCAGCAAACAGAGACAGAATCGCTATTGACTGATTTTGGCTGGAAGTACATTTTCTGATTTCCAACCAAATTTTTCATGGAGGTTAAGACCGTTTTATGACACAACCGTGTCTCCCTGCTTTTATGAGAGTACAGCTGGATTCTACAAAACGGGTGTGAGTCCATGCTCCTAAAGTTTTCGTCTATATTAAAATAATAAAGGGAGTAGATATAAGGGCAATTTTTCTCCCTTTCTGTGAAACAGATGCTATTAGATCTAGCTGAAACCTCAAGTTTCCATTCCACAAGAAGTGCCAACATTTTAATACCAGTTCTATTATGTTAAGAGCAAAGAATGCAACTCTGACTTTAGCTTTTCGGAGTATTAGTATAACGTAACATAGAACAAAATATGCTTGGAGACAAGAAGTTGTTGTCAAATGAAAAATTAGTCAAAGGAGTCAAGACCAAAATATCACCAAAGTCAGCACTGTTACAGAGGAAGCTTTCTATGTAGATGGAACAGGAAAAATATGCTGTTAGAATATTTTCAGGCAGTCATAGATGCTTTAACTATAGTTGCATTATGATACAGGTATATCATAATCTAATCTCTTTTTCTGGTGAAATCCAGAGAGTAAGTCAAAATCATAGACTCATAGAATCATTTAGGTTGGAAAAGACCCTTGGGATCATCGAGTCCAACCATCAACCCCACTCTACAAAGTTCTCCCCTACACCACATCCCCCAACCCCACATCTAAACGACTCTTAAACACATCCAGGGATGGTGACTCCAGCACCTCCCTGGGCAGCCTGTTCCAGTGTCTGACCACTCTTTCTGGGAAGAATTTTTTCCTCATGTCCAGCCTAAACCTCCCCTGCTGCAGCTTGAACCCATTCCCTCTTGTTCTATCACTAATGACCTGTGAGAAGAGACCAGCACCAACCTCTCTACAATGGCCTTTGGTTTGCTCTTATACAGTGTCAACACAGTTTAGTGAGAGCTGCAGCTAATTTATATGTATATATGTGTGTGCTTGGTACAATCCATCAAATACGTGGATAAAAGCTTTCCACAGTGATACGTTTCCAGGAACAGTGTGAGAAGACTTCCAGAAAGAAAGTCTCCAGCTTTGAGGAGAAGACGATGGAGGAATAAGCTGTCTTTTGGCAATGAGGATTTACCTAGGGGTGAGTGTGGAGGCAGCTGCTCTCCTCATTGGCACTGCCACAGCTCCTCCTCATCTCTGGATGAGACAAGCTGTCCCTCTGCTTCCCCGCTGGCTATTAGTCCCGCGGATGCCTCCACCCTTGCCTTGTGTTGTAGTGGGTTCGCAGGGATCTCTACACAGGGCACGGAACCAGCTGAGCTGCCAGGTTTTGAATCACCTGTTTTCACCAGAGGGATATTTTCAGGCCGCCTGGCCCAGAGTAGAGAATGTATTCCCGGAGCAAGAGAAATGCTGACATTTTAGACTGGTTGGCACGAGCCCCTGCCTGGCCACCGGCTCCTTGTCCTTCAGACATTCAAGCTCACCTGTGATTTGGATTTGATTGCTGTATCCCAGTAACTCCTTTTTGCCTGCCTGAGTGCCAGCTGCTCCCTGCACTGCACTGCACCCCGAGGGACTCGGTCAAATTGCATCAATCACCTGCAGGTAACTTGGTCCTAATTCCCTTCTGGCACTGTTGTGCATCCTGCCTAGTTTGCGTGGCCTCTTTTCTCCATGCAAAAGTCTGTACCTGTTGTGGGAAGCCCAGAGATGGCAAAAATAAGGGATCAGCAGTTACCTACACAAATCTCATTCCATCATTTGCTTATTGCCATTCCCTTTCTTCTGCTGGAGACAGAAGCAGTGCCTGATTCCACTGAGGGTCTGAAATTCGCTGCATTCAGCTTTTTTGAAAAAATCTCTTTTTTTTTTTTTTTTTTGGACAAAACTACTATCCCCTTGGCCACCAAGGGACCTCTAAGTGAAAAACACTTTGCCAATCTGCAGTCATTCCCAGTTAAGCGCCAAAGGACCTCTTCCTTGGAAATCATTGGAAAACTGCAGAATTAAGGTGGCATCTCAGTCATCTGCTTCAAACTCCAGAAGGCTCTTTCTGACGGCGTCTAGCAGGACTGGCATCCAAATAATGAGGAGGTTGCAAGAACCACCCAAAGCAATAAGCATGGTACTACATACTTCCTATCCATTGCATTTGAACCAAAGCAATTAGCTGCTTCTGTCACTGGAAATTAGTTTTCACCTGTTTTAAATGAATATCATTGAATAGGCAAAGAGATTGGTCAGAATCACTTCTGACACATTTTAAGAAAAAACTTAAATGTAAGCTTTCAAAATTTCACTTGGCATTTTGTTATGTTACGGCTTTGATAGCAGTATCTCTTCAAATAACGCTTTGCAAAGCAGCTTTCAAAGTGAATTTCTACTCCGGGTTACTCTTTGCTGTAACAATGGAGAATGATACTGCCCGCAGCTGGGCACGGAAATGATCACGGGCTTCTGGGCAGCACAGGGAAACGTCCCCTCTTCTGATGGCTCCAGGGGGAAAAGCCAGAGGGAGACACAGAGGGCTGGAGAAGACAAAATGTCATACCTGAAATGAAGTTGTAGCGAGGTGGGGATCGGTCTCTTCTCTCAAGGAACAGGCAATAGGACAAGAGGAAATGGCCACAAGTTGCACCAGGGGAGGTTTAGGATGGATATTAGGAAAAATTTCTTCACAGAAGGGGTTATCAAACATTGGAACAGGCTGCCCAGGGAAGTGGTGGAATCACCATCCCTGGAGGTATGTAAAAGCCGGGCAGACGTGGTGCTGGGGGACATGGTTTAGTGGTGGTTTTTGTCAGTTAGGTTGATGGTTGGACTCGATGATCCGAAAGGTCCCTTCCAACTTAGGCAATTCTATGATTCCATGATTTCAGGGAAAGTCCAGTTAAGGTTGAAGTGACTTAGGGACATCAGTGCAGGTGACTTGGAGGTGTCAGTGCAGGTTTAACTCCCTCTGCTTAGCCCACTCCTGTGCCTCAGGATCCTCTATCCCAGACCATCCCTTTATGAGACTCGCAGCTTTAATTTTTTGCTGTGGCTGCTCCTTAACAGGCTTTTAGGCTTCTAATACTTCACAGTAGTAAAACTCCTACTTCTAGTGCAGAAAACCCGCCCTGCTTCCACTCTTATCATTTAACCAATGGCAGTTTCTTAGGTTGCCCTGTTTTCCTCTATAAATGCAATGCTTGCAAGAAGCAACTGAATGTGAGTCTACCAAAATAAATATTGGCATTCCCAGGCACAAGTGATTTTTCAGCAGAGGATGTCAGGAACTTGTCTTCTTGGCAGTGTCTTTGTAATTCCAGTTTTATCACTAATTTCGGCAAATGACCAGGAGGGGAAAAAAAAAGAGTTATCTAGGAGAATGCAGAGGGAATAAACTGTGAAAAGGGAAAACGGACAAGTAAGGCTGGCCTCTTGACGAGAGATCTGTGAAGCTGAAGAATAATCCTCCATGGCAAATGTCTCATGGAGAATTGGAGAGAAATTTAGTTTGCAAGAGACCTCTGGAGATATCTAGACATCCTGCACGCTGGAGCTCTCCTCGGCACTGAGAATTCTTGCCTTCTTCTCTATACATCCTAAAAAGTGCATACGCATGTATTGCAGCTCCATCGGAGCGCACCTATGCCCTCCAGCCAGGCAACCATCCCCCACACCTCTGTAACTGCACTGACGGTGTCGCTCCGCAGCTGCACAGGCCTCACGTTCCTCCTGTTTGTTTCCCAGACGGCATGTTAGTGTGCAGGAGTTCCCCAGGACGTCCTCTGCCTCCAGGGAGCGTGAGGGCCTCCCTCAGTGCCCTGTCTCCTTTGTGATTCCATCTCCATCCACAGAAGAACGTACTTCAAAGCCTTCCTCAGTGGGTTAGAAAAGACGGCCAGAGGAGCATTTTTCCAGGGCCAGACAGTGACACATGGAGCTTCTCCCTTTTGTTCAAATCAAGTCCAAGGCAGCAGCGACCAGAGTTACTGACAAATAACTGTTACTTACAACTGTAATCTAAATCCAGTCTTCCAACAGCACCACTTTTTGTCATGCTTATCAGCTGTCTCAGCAGAAGACAAGGCCAAGGGAGTGAGGAAGACCAGAGGGTGCCCTCACTGCAGCACGGAGAATGGCGCCACATGCTACGGGCGCCGGTTGCTGGTGCCCCAGAGGTCCTTCTGATGCTCCATCACACCACCGATGCCAGAGGGAAATCACAGAGTTTGTCACCTAAACTGAGAGTCTCTTTTTAATTCCCACACTGGATGATCTCAGTCAAACCATGAAATTAATTAACCACCTGGAGAAAACAAACAGCTCCTCAGATAACTTTTGAAAAGAGAATTGGTTTAACCTCAGAAGCTGATGTTTTCTAGCTCTGTATTTCTTTTGCTTTCTGTCCCTCAAACATTTCCCAGAAGAAATAAAATCAGCTTCACAAATATATTTCTGTCTCCTCAAGCGCATTGGAGACAAATTAAAAGTTATGTCCTTCACCAAATGTCACATGGGATCTCTGTCAGTCTCCTGAAACTCCTGTTAGGAATATGGAATATGAAAGAATATGAAATTCAAAGGTGAATAAGTACTAAGGTTAGGGATGTCGCTGAGAAACCTGATTAAATTAGAGTAATAGTGCCTACTGGATAGCAGTGTTCAGGCGATGTTGGCTTTATTCCAGGTTGTGCCACTAACAGGGTGTGCAAACATAGGCATAGACTGTTTTTCTCTATTTTGATTGCAAAACAAGGCGAGAAAGTATATTTTATTTTTCTTTTTTATAAGGCATAGCACAGCACAGTTACAAACTGAGTTAGGACATGTGGGTTCTGGAGAAACACAAATAATATATCTAGCAATATAATACAACACTATTCTTAATCAGACAGAGCTCCCATTTACTTCAACGAGAATATTGCCTGCAGGATCGGGTCGTCAGGTCCTAATTAAGGCTCAGTCAGCTGTCAGCTCTCCCTGTCGAGTTCAGTACGGGGGACGCAACTTCATTGCACCCTCCTTCTGCCACTCGCCTACCCTCACAACACAACCTCCGTATTCACATTCAGAACAAGAGCGTTCGCGATGCACTGATTTAATTCTGACCAGGCCTGGCATTCCCCTGGCTTTGTTAACGTCTGCGCTCGCTTCGGTGCCGTCCTTTATTGTAAGCCTAATAAGTACATAAAGGCTGAGGAATGGGGATCCGGGCAGACTCACAGCAATGAGCTTCGAGGAGCTTGTTTGCCCGGGCAGACAGACTGGGTAAACAATTAGCTCCAGCTCAAATGCTCAGGTCCCATAGAAGAACTGGATGCTTGGCACTGGCCACTCTCCATGGCATTCAAAATTTGGCTTTTCTCCAATCAAATATTTAAACATTTGTGATCGTTTGTCCAGCCCCACAGGCTCAGTTAGGAATTTCTGCTGCATTCTGGTTTTGTAAATGGAGATACAGTGATTATTTACCAAGAACTTAGAAAAGAAATGTGCTTAGCTTTACAGCAAGGGTAAAAGAGAGTTTGTTTGAAAGTCACATAATGGAACAGGCCAGCAGCATAATGCTATAAGCAATGTACGCTTAGACAAAGTATGACTTGGAGCGTTGCTGTCACAGACCCTTCTGTGTTCATTGCTGGTAGCAAACAGCTGGCTTTTAATGAAACATAATAGAGAATTTGTTATTTTAAAACTGCTTTTCCACGTATAGCCATGCCTGTCGCAGTACAATGGAGAATTGTATCCTTATTCCTTCATGCTGGCAATGCAGGAAATATTTAAGAAGTGCTTGTTAAGTATTTATTTTAAAATATGTTCATGGTATGTGTCCAAATCAGTAAAGTTAGTATACTCGGAGTCATGCACATGTGTGGTACCTTTTGTATCAGGACATCATGTTTGTTATAATCCTTGCCTTCCATAGTTTCAGATTGCTACAGTAAAAGATGCATAGTGTTATCTAAGTCGATCTCCTGTATATCACAAACTCCTTCGTTTCATCCTATTTCACTTTATCCAACCCATCTCTTCAGTTAGAGAAGGAACTTACTCAAGTTCTCAGGAAGTTAACCTGCTGTATGCCGCAGGTCTGACAACCCAGCTTCAACATGGTAAATAAATAAATAAATAGAATCTGGTAAACAATGGATGAAAAATTCCAGGGAAATTTTTTTTTTGTAGGACACTTGAAGAAAATGGGGAAAAAAGGTTGCTTGTTTTCATTGTTTTTCACATGTCTGGGAATAGAATCAAGCCATTCTTGTACAAAACCACTAAACTTGCTCTTACTTGTTTTCATCAGCCATATATGCACAAGAAGTTTAGAACGGAATGGAGGGTATGGGGTGGATCGCTGTGGTTGGCTCAACCTGTGAGGCTGTACATGGTCCCATGAAGAACTCACAGTCTGTTCAAAGGCAGCGGATGGTCCTTGATGGATATTCTGCAGGAGAGAGGCTTTACTGGACTTAAGAGGTGAATCTAAGGCTCAGCTTTGGATTTGGTCCTTCTTCGAGCAGGAGGTTGGACTGGAAGGCCACCAGAGGCAACCTAAATTATTCTATGGTTCTCTAAATAGATTTAGTGACTGCTGATGGTCTAAATGAATCCTAATGACAGGTCATCTCATGTACTACTGAGAGCAGAGACCTCAGCAGGGAGATGCTTAGAAGAATGTTCAGGGGATCTGGAAGAACTGGTAAATGCTAGGCAGAAGCTAGGTAAGTGCAAGGTAAATAGTTCAAGTTAAAGCTTTGAGAAATGTTGGCCTGCTTTTCCTCGGGAAATGGGACAGTTTAGGTGGCCTCCAAATCAAGAGAAAGGCATATAGACTTCTCTGGGATCAGGCTGGGGCATTAAGCCGATAGAAAAAGAGCAGAGTGAAAAGGCAGAAAAAAAGCACGCACATTAGCACAAATTTAAAACATCATGAAAGAAATCAGTAAAGCAACCAAGAGACTTGCAAAGAAGAAAATAACTAATTTTCCTTAAGCTAATACTCAGTCTGGAAAATAAGCAAGAGGAATCTGCCTGCTCATTAATAAACATCAATTCGACCTAACTGATAACTACTGAATTTAGTGGTAGGATTTCTGTGATCAAACAGTTTAAATCACTTGTTATAACTAAGCCAGCAAGCAGTTATCTCAAACTAGCAGAAATTATATGTCAAAAATGGCATCACCTCTTTCTGTCACTGATAAGGGAAACCATTGATCTCAAGCGTTTTTGAACCACAGGATAAATACCTACTTAAAACATCTCTCTGCAATGTATAGAGAAAGTGACCTAGTCTGAATGATGTATCCTGGATTTCCCACAGTGACAGTGGGACTTTCTGAAAATGACATACAACAGTTTCCTAGACCAAAAATCGACATGGAGAATATATATTAGCCTTGCCAGCTAACAGAGGTATCATTGCAGGAGTTAAATATTATTGCTTACAGCTGTTACTAAAATTAGACATTTTAAAATCAGTTTTCAAAAACTTGTCAGGAAGGTCTCTTGTCCATTACCGTCAATTTTGAATTAGTCCTAAAGCAGAAGGGGAACTGTTAAGGTCTGCAAGAAAGTGGAGGTGACACGAGCATTTGAATAGGATATATGGAATTACCCGGATAACTGTGAGCTTTTCTATTTGATTCCAATCTCAGATCACATAATCAGCCTGATGATATATTTCACAAAGGATTAAAGTAATATAATTAAGATTTATGGAAGCAGATTTTCTCAAAGAATAATACTGCTCTTGATGAAATTATAAGTTTTAGAATAAGAGCAATTGTACTGATACAGTATACTTAGACTTCTAAGGCCTTTGACCATAACGCATCTCGATAAATAGCTGAAGTATGAATAGAAATAACTAGCCAATGATGAACTAAAGGCCGTAATGCATGCCTCCACTGTGATGAATTTTAGCTCAAGACTGACTGTTCTTTCAAATGTCTTTCTGGCTCAAACGAGATCGGCGCAGGGGCCGAGCGCAGTGCTGAGAGGGGCTCAGTGCAGATGCACTGATCAGGGGCAGAGAAGTCCGGCGGGCAGTGCAGGTTGTTAGGCCAGGTCGCAGTGCTTCCTTCTGGCTATAAAACCCTCTTCATGTGGGTAACTTGCCCATCAAGTGAAGACAGACCAAGCGTGTCGCAGCACCTAAGGTACAGCAAAAGCTGGTACTTCTGCCTGGGGTCTTTCCTCATGGCCCAGGTCCACTACTCCAAACAATAGTTATGTGGGATCCTCCTACTAATACCCGAGGATGAGGGCAGTGTCAGGACCTTTACTTCTCCCGAGACTGGCTGAACTACCGTTGGAGAAGCACCTGTGTAGATTTCTAGGTCAAGTGCACTGCTCACTCCTCCCTCCTGTCCCAGGAAATATTCTGCTAAGGTGGCCGTGGAAGGATGACATGGAGTTATATGGGATGCATCTCAGACATGCTGTCTTCGGCTGTTGCCAAATGTAGGCTAAATCATAGAATCATAGAATCATAGAATCATAGAATTGTTGAGGTTGGAAGGGACCTTTAAGATCATCAAGTCCAACCTTTAGCCTACCCTGACAAGAGCCACTTCTAAACCATGTCCCTAAGTGCCCCATCTACCCTTTTTTTAAACACCTCCAGGGATGGTGAATCCACCACCTCCCTGGGCAGCCTATTCCAATGTTTAATAACCCTTTCAGTGAAAAAATGTTTCCTAATATCCAATCTAAACCTCCCCTGACGTAACTTGAACCCGTTCCCTCTCGTCCTATCACTTGTCACCAGGGAGAAGAGGTCAGCCCCCATCTCTCTACAGCCTCCTTTCAGGTAGTTGTAGAGGGTGATAAGGTCTCCCCTCAGCCTCCTCTTCTCCAGGCTAAACAACCCCAGCTCCCTCAGTCGTTCCTCATAAGGTTTGTCCTCCAGACCCCTCACCAGCTTTGTCGCCCTTCTCTGGACACGCTCCAACACCTCAATGTCCCTCTTGTAGCGAGGGGCCCAAAACTGAACGCAGTACTCAAGGTGGGGCCTCACCAGGGCCGAGTACAGGGGGATGATCACTTCCCTAGTCCGGCTCACCACACTATTCCTGATACAGGCTAGGATGCTGTTGGCCTTCTTGGCCACCTGGGCACACTGCTGGCTCATATTCAGCCGGCTATCAACCAACACTCCCAAGTCCTTTTCTGTCGGGCTGCTTTCGAGCCTCTCTGCCCCAATCCTGTAGCGCTGCATGGGGTTGTTGTGACCCAAGTGCAGGACACGGCATTTGGCCTTGTTGAACCTCATACCATTGGTCTCAGCCCATTGGTCCAGCCTGTCTGCTGGACAAGCTTGTCTTGGACAAGCCTGCTTGTCTTAGTGCATATTTTCAATGAGGATGAGAAAGTTCTGTTAAATTCTAAATTTTATTTACAGGTCTGATGCATCGCTCAGCTTCTGGTGCGGTGTTGAGGTCCTAGACTCAGGTCCATAGTCACTATATCTTTATCTGATTCAGCTTGTGCAAGGCTGTATACATGTCATTAAAAATCAAATTTTTCCACTTAAGTCTCTCTCCTTGGTACAGAAGGGATCCCAACTTAGCTGAAAGAGGGCAGATTGAGTGCGTAGCTTTGACACTTCAGAAACAGGCTTTTTCACTCAGTACGTTTAAGAAAGGAAATATTTACAGACCACCAGTAAGTATGTGGTATGTAGTATGGAGCAGCACGGGGCTATTTTTAGACATTCATCCTTGAGTTTTGAACAGCACTTAAAGGCACACTGTGTCAGAAATAAGTTATAAGAAATCCGGACTTGCTATAAATATTCCTTATGGGACGTGTCTCTGCAAGACACATCATCAAATGTTTTTTGTTATCTTCTAGGCTTTGAACTGTAGATGGTAGTAATTAGTGCCAGGAAAGACCTATTAGATTACCTAAACTGCTACATGGTATTCGGGATTGTTCCCTTTCCTAATGTTTTGCCTCACACAGTTTATATATCCTTAAGGAGGGGGAAAATCCCCTGGGATACTATTTCACAGCCAGTTCACACAGTCAGAAATTTTTCTGGTGACATTTAGCCCAAATATATCTTCTCTTATCTCATCGCATTATACTCTTGTCATTATACTCTTTAGTGCCATGTGAAATAATTCCTCCTTAGGGTCCTATATACTCTACACTGCAAACGTAGACTGTTAGATTCATCATATGATAAACTATACAAGTTTTCTTTATTTACCTTTAATCATTTTGGTTGGTTTTTTTTTCTTTTCTTAATGACCTCCAATTTGTCTACGTTTCACATGGAGCTAGGCAGCCATAACTAAATACAGTCACAGCTGAGAAGCATAAAATCGCTATTATTACCTTGCAAATGAAAGATGTCATCTGCCACAAGAGAAGGAAAAGGATCATAGGTTAGTGAAACAGGTTGCCGATTTGGGACAAAAATCATCGCTGTTTTCATAGCTGGATAGACTAGATCTGAAAAACAAGCCAAGCTCTTGACAAGATGTGAACAAGAGCTGCTGAAGAGCAACTCTCTGATGAGGAGCACTTAACTCTGAATGGTGTGTTTCCATCTAACTTTAAAAGCCAAATGTCCTCTCCACATGAGCTGTCTAGGCTGCCTCTATTGACGCCCAAGAGAAAACAATTCCAGACTGCAGTTCATTCCATAATAAATGCAGCACCTAACATGGGTGGGATGGATTGCCCTCTGGAGACACCTCCTCTCCTCTGACTTAAAGATGGCCTTCCTTAGGCTGCTGGCTTAATTTTGATGTGGCTAAAATTAGCTGCGGTTAATCTTGTTTACTTGTTTCCAAGCTAATCATAACTGACCTCTCCTGGTTCTAATATGACTCTTCTTCGCGTTTCAGACCAGAGGCCCCTATCAGAGAGTCCCATGTGCTGGCTGTGATGGCTAAAGAGCCCTCCCGTATGCCCTTGACCTCTAGGTTCATTCCCCTGAGGAGCACTGATTCACATGTGGACTCACAGAAATTCTACCAGCAAAGGTTCATTTGACTGAGAAATGAAGGCAGAACCGCTTATTAAAATAGTCCCAATCCCTGCCTCATTTTCCTTTTTCTTTGTCTCAATAAGCTGGGGAGATACACCTGCTTTAGGTGTCCCCATAGGCCCTACATCCATTGCAGGATGGTCTTGCCAAGAACACCACCTTCAACCCTTCCTCTCCCTGAGGGAAGTTTTACCTGCATAGGCTCTGCCTGTGCTGCCAGATGGAGCGTGGCTAGAACATAGTCTGAAATATGATGTGGTCCCTCATTTTTGAGTCACACCGCTAACTTCAGGGTGCCTTCATGCTGGGTGCAACATGACCAGGCATCAAACTAAGTCTGACATCAAACTCAAGCATCTTTTTGGAAATCCTGCCAACTCTTGCTGTACAAGAGGACTAAGAAAGGCCCTTCCCAGCACCAGCCACGCAGCATCATTGCAAAGGCTGATGGGAAGGTGGTAAAGGTTGGAGCTCACCTGCTCTGCAGGCATGGGCTGACATAACCTTCTCCTCCCTGAGACAACCGCAGGGAGAACCTTCTCCTTTGCCGTGTGCATTGAACACAGGCTTCTCTTTAAACAAGCTGGGCACGAGGTGAGGATGATCTCCAACAGGAGCAGTCTATTCATACCCTCAACGATCTTCTCACTATACAGTAGCTTCATGGGCACATACGGCACTGATAAAGTGTTATAGCTCACCATTCTTAGATGAGTACATGGCGGATTCAAAACCGCCAGACGGAGCAGTGAAACCGACAGCAGAATCTAAACCCAGCAGAGTGAAAACAAAAATGGTAGTGATGAATGTCATCCAGTTTTGCATAACACTGAAGATTCCCATTTTCAGGAAATCCCTGAAGTTCTCAGGGAGTACAGTTGCAGTGGATGTTTTATTTTTCAGGTGCTATTTTGAGATTACTTCACTGTATTGATATGCTGTTTACCCAAATGGTGAAGATGCAGTGTCTTACAAGAATCTCAGTCTCGTTGGAGCAAATCCAGATGCCTGTTTTATTTCAACAAGTTTTCACTATCATGAAATTAAAGGGCCACTGTTAGTTTAAATATCCCTGTCAGAAAAGTTTTCAGTAATATGAATAGCAGTAATTCCCGAGATCTCTATGGCTAAGAGCATATATAGTAAATATGTAGCTGTGAATTTTGAATCAAGCTGAATTCAAAATGTTTTTCCTTATTTTCTTCTTTCTATGCATCTCATAGTTTGATCAAAACTTTCTACATAATATACTCTATTTCAAGCAGGTATTTAGAGAATCCCATGCCCTGTCTGACAGACACAGATAATCCCAATAAGCCTTTCAATTGAGAATTCTAGGGGAAAAAACCAATTTAGTCCAATCTTTCCTCTTGTGTTTCCCATATAGTAGTAGATTACTATTTCAATAATTTCAGAAACTTTCTGTACAGCTTGGGTTGTCTCAGGCAAAGCTCTTTAGTTGCACAGTTATGTCTGCAGGTGGGACTGTGCAGTAGAAACCTTTCCTTGTTAGGATGAATTGCAACTATGTGCTCAAACACCCCTGTTCACCCAGGAAGAAGATGGACAGGCTGAATGGGATTCACTTCACGTAACTGTAGGCATCAAAAAGTTAGATTTAACCTCTCCTAACAGACGATGGAAGGAAATGAGTGCTTTTAAGGAATGATTGCCTGGCCTATCTCATATCCTGTTTTGGGATGTAATAAATCTCCTCCTGAGGTATCCCCTAAACGCCTGCAAAAGGAACCTAGAGTGGTCATACTTAGCTTTTAGTTGTCTTTATTTGGGCAGAGGAATCCTCTCAAAGGCTAAAGCCCTCCACCCTGCTCCACTGCGTCACACTTGCTGATGACAAGATTTTTGCCGACAGCAGAAGGACATTGTATACATCCAGCTGTAAGTTTTCCCACTTGGCAATCTTTCCATAAACCAAACAACTCAGATTCCCAGTCCTCGCATGCTTCCTTTAGGAGCTGACAGCAAAAGCATCTTGCTTCTGCAAACTAGGAATAAGTGCCTCCCCCCCGGCCTTGCATCCACAGTCTTGGAAAACCTGAGAAAAAGAGTTCATTCTCTCTGAGTAGTGTCATCTTGTGGTGCAACCTATCTGAGGCAAACGTCTGGCCATCCCCTCCCCGTCATCACAGCACCCAGTCATGGCACAGTCACCACTCTATTTATCATTGGGACACTGCACTGAGATAGAACGTGCTCTCACGCTCATTGCGCAGACCGGGAACCGAGGCAGCAGAGCCTTCCTGAAGTCCTGCTATGAAGTAGCGGCAGAGATGAGGATAGGACTTGCTTCTCCAAAGCCCCAGTCTGCATCATCCTTGCCTTCAAAACAGACTGTTTTCAAAGGGATAGAGAGTGCTTTCACCTTCAACTTCTTCCTCCCGCAGTTAGAAAGAGGTTTGGGAAACAGGGCACTTGTGAGCAGGGGTCTCTGTCCCAGGGAAGGGGGAAGGAGCCTGCGGAGTAGCTGCCATTCCAGTGGGGAACTCCAAGGCTTTTCTGCTGCATTACATCAGCAGCGAGCAATGGGAGGACTCATTTGAGCCAACTGTGGGTTGTCATTCCTCCTTCCAGACTCAGTGGCCTCTGAAATCACTCCATTGTCTGCGGCAGAATCTGGCGCAGGCCCATAATGCCAGGTTACTTCACTTCCCTGCAGAATAAAAGATTTCTTCAACCATGAGAAATTATCTCCTGACAGTGCCATTCATTAGGGCTCCCACCTGTAGACTGTTTCATTTTCAGCTTACTCGCAAGGTGCTGAAAAGTCAGCCTGTGTGTTATCACTTGACAATATAGTACAGCTAATACCTGTTCACCCTTACGTATGTTGTCACTTGCTGCTCTTTGCCTCAACAATGGCTCACAGTAACACTCCAATCTTGGGCTTCACTCGCTTTTTAAAAAACCTAATGCAGCCCGAGTTCACCAGAGCTCTTGTTTCTTAAGAATTATACACATAGGGAAAAAAAATACATCTGTAATTGCTATCTTTGTCCTCTTTTGAATTAGAAAGTTAAACCATTAGATTTTTTCTATAGGTGCTGGGGAGAACTGGACAGTGATTCATTTTTTCTGCAGGCAGGCATTAAGACAGGCCAGGAGAACTGCCTTTTCTGAGCTTTGGGTTCAATGTATGCCCTAAAAATAATAAAAATCTAGAAGTTTTTTTGGCAACCAAATGCCTTGTAGCTAAATTTCAAACTAAACATTCTTCTCCACTCCTTTTGGCATGAAAGAAGTTTTGCCCGACACTTTCTTTAAGGTTCCATTCTCAGGAGGGGTCCTGCAGACACCAAGCCTTGTGGCTCCTATTCATCTCTCTGTGTTGTACGGAGAGGCACGTAATGTCTTATGATCTGTGTAACTGAAATACCGTGGAGTGGTAGCTGTAGACCAGCTCCCCGGGGTGGCAGGTGCTGTACAAACGTAACACAAAAAGAATATGATCCTTTTCCCGAATCCAAAGCAGAGAGACAGCAGTTAGTCACGGGAAGACAGAGTCACAGCAAGAAACCATCGGAAGTGTGGTGGGATGTCTCTATCTATGGACACTTTTTTTGGATGGGGTGCCTTCGTCTTTTCTAGCACTGACTTCCAGCTGCTGCTCCAGATGAGGAAGGTCTGTGGTCCTGTATTGTACCATGGATAGCCCAGGGTAGCTCAGACCCCTGCAGTTAAGTGAGATAAATCCCGCCATGTGTATCTCTGCTCCCCTATCTGCTGTAAACATTTCTATCAGTGGCGTATCTTCAACGATTGTGTCTATTTGAATTTGTGTCTGGAGATCAAACAGTCCCCCTTCAGTCAGTCAGAATTTATGCACAGTCACTGTAAATAAAAAATTGGGGAAAACATACAAAGAAGGAAACAATTATGCCAATATTTATTCCTTCTTCCCACTGAGACTCTTGAAAACAGCTGTGTGATACTGGAAGGCTGATACATCTGAGATAAAGCTGGAAAACGACATATAGAGACCTGTTCAGTGGAGGGTTTGCAGTCATCTAGAAGCGACTGCAGGGCAATCTGTACTTTGTCAGGAGAGTAAAAGAGATCAAGAGGCCTCGTTTGGTGTGGTGACCTACAACAGTCAGGAAGGCCTGTGCGAGGAAAGCTGGGAAGGCCCTGGAGCACACATGGCAGTTGTGACCGAAGAGGCTGTATGCCCATGGAAAGCAAGAGCCCACCTGGACCACTGCTGCAGCCCTGACTCCCTCCCACTACGTAAGCAAACATCACAATGCTTTCACCTCCTATAAGACATGGCCCACCTCCTCCATCCATGCAAAACAACAGAGGTGGCAGGGCAAAGCTTCCTGAGCAGTGGGACTGCGTATACAATCAGGAGGCAAGTTCAGATAAGAAAGGGATCTGTGATTAGTACACTATTGTTAATGGAGTCTTACTTGTTAGCTGCCTACTGATACTCCAGGTGTCTTCTTCACTGTTGCATGATCATTTCCTGGTGGCCCAAGAACTGATGTCACCAGCCCTTGCTTCCCCCTGACAGCAGCTGTATTCCCTAGCTGTGTTTCTGTTGGAGATCATCGAATCATAGAATAGTTAGAGTCAGAAGGAACCTTGAAGACGATCTACTTCCAACCCCCCTGCCCTGGGCAGGGACACCTCCCACCAGCCCAGGCTGCTCCCAGCCCCGTCCAGCCTGGCCTTGAACCCCTCCAGGGATGGGGCAGCCACAGCTTCTCTGGGCAACCTGGGCCAGGGGCTCACTGCCTCAAATAAACCCAAAAGCTGTGTAAACCCTGGGTATGGAGACAAAAACCTGCCATATCCTTCTGGAGAACCATTGCAGATATAGGTAGTTGTAGGAATTTCACGCCTGGTCCTTCATCCCTTTCCTTGAATTCATCAGCTTCAGAGCTCCCCTTGGTCTCTCCTGCTTCCTGCCTGTGGCTTCTGGTGGGATCCTGCATCTCTCATAGTTGAGAAAGACTTGTCTGAGTAGTTATAATTTTTGTAGCACTTGCTTTTTCCAAGCATCTGTTAAAACCTTTCCACAGACCCAAATGGGGTCGGTGCTAGGCCCAAGTAGACACAAATTAGAAAAATCACATCTAAGAATGTAAGATCCTGTGACATCTCAGCTCCTTGTAGGGTCCTTGTGTGGGGCAGAGCTTTCGCCATGCTTCAAGCTTTCTTAGTCCTTTGTAAGGGTAACAGCAGGGTGAAGAGGTCAGCAGAAGGCAGCAAATAAATCGATTCCTGTGAAATTTATATTTCCGTTCTGGGGTAATGGTGATCAGCTGGGAATTTTTGGCAAAACCTTTTGTGGATTTTTCTTGCGGAGTTAAAACACATTGCAGGGTTTTTGCCTTCTTGGCTCTGTTTTCCTCTTTTCTTGCCAGATATCATTATAAGGATTCAAGAAGGATGAGTAATTAAAACCCATGCAAAGAATGTGTCTGACAATTAAATCCAAAATATCTGCCAGATGAGGCAACATCGGGGACAGACCGCAGAGCTCCTGGAGCGTGTGCCCTGTGATGGCAGGAGGGACCCCGGGGGTTCACCCCACGCCTGGGGACCCTCCGAGAGGGGACCTGCCACACCGGGGACGCAGGAGCTTATGCCCTGTGATGGCAGGAGGGACCCCGGGGGTTCACCCCATGCCTGGGGACCCTCCGAGAGGGGACCTGCCACGCTGGGGACCCAGATGTTGGGGACAAAGAGCCTGCGGAGGTGCCACCACTGCACCCCTCACCTCCCGCCCAGCCCTGAGGTGAGGGGTTGGTGTCCCCTGAGCTGCCCTCCGTGCCGGGACACCACGAATAACAACAAGGATGAGGAAACAAACATAGGGTTTCCCTCAGGAAATAAACGAAAACAGCCGTATAAGAGGGAAAAAATGGGGTGACGCCCCGCAGGGTGCGCTAGGGCGGCGGCGGGTCCGGGGAGGCCTGCGCGGAGGGACGCCCTGCCCCCGGCCTCGCCCGGCGCGGCCCCCCGCAGCGGTGGGACGGGCAGAGGGGGCCGGCGCCGCCGGCAGCGCTGCGGGGCGGAACGGGGCCGGGCGGCCCCGGCGGCGGAGCCACCTGCGGGAGGCGCCGCTCCGCCCCGCTCCGCTCCGCCCCGCTCGGAGCGCGCCTCTGAGGGAAGGCGGCCGGCGGGAGGCAGGAAAGGAGGGAGGGATGGGACCGGTCCCGCCACCTGCCTGACGGCTCCCGGAGACGCCGCCACCGCGGGGAGCTGGTACGTGCCGGGAGGGTGCCGCGGGGTGCGGGTCACCCCCCCGGGGGGACAAAGGGGCGGCGGGGAGGGTAGCGAGGGTCGTTCTCGCCCCTCGGTGCCCCGGGGCCAGCGCTTCGCCTGCCGGCGGGCGCGGAGCCGGGGGGAGCCCCGGCGGTGCGGGGGCAGCGGGCGGCGGGAGCCGCTGTCCCGGCTCGGGGCCGAGCCCTCCTCGCAGAGCTTAATTTTTAACCCGGCTGGCATCAACGGGAGCGCACCCGGCGCCGCCGCTCCGGCGGCCGGCGAACAAAAGGGATAAGGCGGCTTCTCCCCGCCGGCCGGGGCGGCCAGCACCGCCGCTGGCTGGGGTCGGTGGCTAACTTGGAAAGGGTGAGGAAACAGCTGATTAAAAAAAAAAAAAAAATTCGTCTTTGCTGCGACTTGGGAGTCGTTCGGAAGTAGGTCTCCGGTTGAGCCGCTGCGGTGCTATGCTTTGGTTCATCACCGTGACTAAGAGCATCGGTATTTTGGGGGTTTTCTTTAAGAAATCCATCACCCGGTCTCCTCCGGGAGGCGGTTGCCGGAGGCTGCGGCGGCTGTTCGCCTCCTGCCCCCCGCGGCGCCGGGTGAGGTCCCGCCGCGGCCCCGGCTCTCGGGGCGGCCCCGGGGCTGAGCATCCCCCGGCGCTGCGGTGGCCCTGAGGATGCAGCTCCTGGCTTGCAGCTTCTCCTCGCTTGCAGGTTGCCCGCTTCTCTTCAAGTTGGCCATCGCTGTCGGTCTGTTAGTTTGCTCTTCAGTGGAACCGAAGCCTCTTTGCATCCAGGGAGAGAGAAAGAGGGAAGAGGGCAAAAGGAGGCAGTAAAATTATTCTGTAGGAATTGGACTAAGTGGTAAACACATAATGTGATCCCTTTCCTCTCCGTGTGTCACTGACACATGTGTCAAAATATGCGCTGTGCCCGTTGTATATGTTAACGGTCGCCCTTGGCCTGTCGGTATCAAAGTTCGCTTCAGGTTTTCTGAGACATCTCCTCTTACAGCGCTCAGCCCAGCGGGTACGGCAGTGTGACCCCCGCAGCACCCTCAGCATCGCGGGCAGGCTAATAGAGATGTCAGATTTCAGTGGCAGTGAGGCTTCTGTAATTCTTAAAGCGCGACTCAATTATTTTTGCTGTGTTTTAACAAGTTCTGTGACTAAGGAAAGCAGCTGAGGTATTTTGGCACGGCAGTGATTTAGTTCACCTTTATAATTTGGGTTGAGGCAGGTTTTTCGCTCTTACTCTCTTGGTTCAATTTCTTTTTTTTTTTTTTTCCGTGTTTTTTTTCTGGTTTCCAGCACTGTGGAAAAACTTTCTTCATTTCAAAATGTAATGGAGACGGTGCGCTTCACGGGCTTTCATACTGCATGTTCCAAGATTTATTGTTATTTAACCGTCTATTACAAGAACCGCCCCAGAAGTAGTGAACTCCTCCAGAAAAATTACTTGCTTATTAGAAAATGATTCATGTCCGTCCTGAACAAGGCAGTTCTCTTTCACCAACTTGTATCCCAAGGCGTGAATGCCCAGAGCAGGCAGGGAAATGTGTCTGTAAAGTGTTTTAGCGGCGTGGGGAGCCCCGGGGTAGCTGTCACTGTTTCCATTCTCTAAACAATTTTAATGCCATTAGCAAGTGTGATTATGTACAAACCGCTTTCTAGGGGGTTCCTAGGCTGGATATCAGAGCCGGGCTTTGTACTGAGTCGAAGGGTGGATTGAGTTTATGACACAGTTTAAATAGAAACAGAAGAGCAGTACTACAGTAGAGCAGCACGTCGTAATTCATTCACTATCGGTTTGGGATAGCCGTTCAGGGAAGCACTTGCTTCTTACCAGTTTGTTCAATTTGAGAACATCTTGCAGGGTCACCCAGGAATAAATAGCTGAACATAGAGAGTGGTAACCCTGGGGTTTTTTGCAGCTTTTTGGTTTGGTTTTAAACAAAAAGGAAAAGAGAAAGGAAAAGGAAAGAAGAGGCAAACCGGTAGGTCTCTCTTTAAATTTAGATTACTTTTTAAATTCCGTAATTTTTTTGCTTAACCATTTTATTTTTTGAAGAGGAAGGTTCTACACCTTCCTCTACATTTGGTGCAAAGAGGTACTACGTCCTAATTTGGCATCTGGTTAATAAGATGTACTAATTCTATTTATTGCAACCCAGAACTGATTTAGTACCAGTTGTGTCTCCAGATAAGACAAAATTACAAAGACGTCAATAAATGCCTTGGTTTGTGAGGAGCACTGTTTAGCTTCTGTGATCAGGTGTAAACTCACAACTGTATTTCATTGTTAGGTTTTAATAACATTTTAAATAGAAAAGTTTGGTAACTGATGAAAAGGCTTTTTTATCCCATATATCTGCAATGTGATCACAGCACAGAGGCAGCAGGGGAGGGGTGTGGGAAAGCTCGCGCAGAGGCGTGGAGTAAGTCCTGCTTTGCTGTACTAGAGCACAGCGCAGACACAGATAACCATCTTCTGGAGCCTTTTTTGGGGGCCAGCTCGACTCCCAGCTCCTGTCTTGTTCTCGTCATCGGGCGGCTGCCCTCTGCTGTCTGAAACTGCCTTGGGAAGCGTTGGCGTTGCTGCAGTGGTGACGGCAGGGAGATGAAGGAGGGAAGGTTGGAGGGAGAGGTAATTTCCCTTCTCAGCCCCGGTGATGCTCTCGAAGGAAGCGGGGAAGCTGTTGGGCACGGAGTCCCTTCATCAGGTCGCAGCGCTGACAGGCAGGAGGCAATCTTGCAGCTTGTGCAAGTAACTACTAACAAGACGCTTCTAATTTTCCCCTGCCAGAGAAATAAACCAGCCAAAGGCCAGCACTGGGTCTGTTCGCATGAATGATTTTTGGATCCAAGAAGTGGCATAAGTGGTGCAATTTAGGCAGAGATTCCATCAACCAGGAAAGCTTCAAATGTAATTTGTGGGAATAACGTTGGTGTGAAGCAGATGAGAGCAGACTGCTCATAAATACGTGCTCTTAATGACGGGATCTGCTCTCTGATGCACAGCATAACTGTAATTCAGTCTGTTCTCAGCTTCTAACTGGGAGACCAGTAAACATTTCTGCGTACAGTCCTCACTGTCACGAGTAGGGCAGTTAAGAGCTATATTATATATATATATGTATAAAAGTTATGCTAGTGTATATTGTCTTTGTGGGGTTGGAGTGATAACATTTGTCCATTTTACTTTCTTTTTCTGTGTTTTCCTAATCACTGTTATACAAGGAGTATATTTGATATACAGCAAGTGATGCCTGATAGCTTGCAAAGCCTAGCCACATCAAATATTAATCTCTGCCGTGGCAGGAGCCAGAGGAGCCGGTGGTTTTCCTTGAATACATAAGCAGGTCTTTTCCAATTTTGGGACATGCAAAATTACGCAATTCTGATTCGTGTTTAAAATGGCCTGTATTTTCCAGCATGACTTGCCCGTTAGGTATAAAGCAATACATTCTACAGAGCTTAAGCCTGCTAGGAGTAATACGTCCCTTTAAAGATGTGCTGTTTGTTAATGAAAAAATTACCAGCAGAATGGTCACTTCTGGAAGAGTCAATACCTTTCTCTGTGGGCATCAGCAACATCAGCTCTGTTCATCTGTGTCTGTTTTTTGGAATGGAAATGTTTTGATATCCTGCATGAGTCAATTGATATTTTGAACATTGTGTGCTTTAATTATAGCCTTTGTTCCCAAAGAGGATGCTACCAACAATGGAAGAACCCAGGCCCAATATTTGAGTTGGACACCTTTGGACTTTAGCAGTCTGTAGCTTCCGAGGTCTTTTTCAGTGCAGCTTAGGGATGGAGTATTCCTACAAAAAGCATTAGAGAGAAGGATTTTTCTTTTTTATTCTTAGGTAGCTGTGGTCATCTCCTGCGTGATTTGCTTTGATTTACTCATTTGAGGTATTTCAGGAATGATCCTGCCGTTGTGATCAGTTTAACCTCAGCAGGGATTTAAATATGTGTAAGCTCAACATAATTGTGAAGTTTTGTTTGAATAATCTTTGTGTGAGGGAGATCCTGCCTGCCTTCTTGCCCAGGGCGCAATGCCTCCTGCAGTGATTCAGCTGTATGGCTAATTTTCAAATAAACTGAAGTTACACGTTTTCTTGACACAGCACTAGTGCATGCTGTTCTCTGCAGTCTGAGACACTCTGCCTGTGGTTCATAAACACATTTACAGTCCCATTTGCCTCCCTGTGCTCAGAGGAGGTTGGTTTGCATTTCTAATTATTCGAGTTTATAAAGGAGTAAGCCAGTATGTTAACTGAAAATTCCCTCAAGAATTGTAAACTTACTTCATTAGCTGTGTTCATTGTGTAATCATGTCACCCTTTCTCATGTAAGCTTAGGGGAGAGCGAATGCTACGTGGAGCAGAGACCCTCCTCTGGTAGAACTCATGCCAAGGGAAGCAAGTCTCCCGTGCAGTCACGTTCAGCAACCCAGCTCCTGTTCAGGTTACCTTCTTTGTCCACCCGCCTGTTCCTACCATCCACTTGATGTCTCTGGCAAAAACAGCAAATGGTGTGAGGTCATTTAAGGACCTCCCTCAGTGGAGTAAGAGAGTAGATGGGAGCTTTCAGAGAATGCTGTAATCCAGATAAAGACAGACCCATTTACTCATTGCAGGAGCTATGGTTTATGAAGTGTGGCTGCCCCATCCCTGGAGGGGTTCAAGACCAGGCTGGATGGGGCTTTGAGCAACCTGGTCTAGTGGGAGGTGTCCCTGCCCAGGGCAGGGGGTTGGAACTAGATGGTTTTTAAGGTCCCTTCTAACCGGAACCATTCTGTGATTCTACGAATGCAGGAATTTACGATGACTCGGAATTTTCTTTACACCGTGGGAAGGCAAATACCATAACTTTCCACCAATGTCAGCTGGGAGTTGGTTGCTCAGCACACCTAAGGGTTAAATGCTCTGTGTTTCAGCGTTAACCTGGGACTACTTGTTTCAAGGTACAGGTTAAGGCATTAGTTTAACATTGAGAAACTGAAGTACTTAATGATAGTTGACTCCATTCAAATCGCTTGACCCTTATTATATATACTTGGTTAGTATTTATCTACCTTAGCAAGGCAGATTAACGTTGCAAGATGTTTGGGTGAGTAACTGGACTTCTTTTGCTTTCCACAGACCGGCATTCAGAATGGCAGGCTTGTCCACTTTAATCCTCCTTTTGTGTGCTGCTAAAGATGTGATGCCCTCCAGTTCTCACTGGAAGCCAACATGGCCATCGTACAGAGTTCCAGTTATCCTGCCACGGTCTACCCTTAACTTGGATAAACCGCAGTTTGATGCTGAAGCCAGACTGGAAGTGGTATCTCCCTGTGGCCCAGAGTGCCACAAAAGTTCTCCGCTGCCAACTTACGAAGAAGTGAAGAACTACCTGTCCTATGAAACCTTGTACGCTAATGGTAGCCTCACTGAAACTGAAGTGGGCATATATATTCTGAGCAACAGTGGTGATGGGTCTCAAGGCAAATCTCGAACTAAGAGGCAGATCTATGGCTATGACAGCAGGTTTAGCATTTTTGGGAAAGACTTCTTATTGAATTACCCGTTCTCCACGTCCGTGAAGCTATCTACAGGTTGCACGGGGACACTAGTGGCTGAAAAGCATGTTCTTACTGCTGCTCATTGTATCCATGATGGCAAGAGTTACGTCAAAGGAGCTCAGAAACTGCGGGTGGGGTTCCTAAAGCCCAAACTGAAAGATGGCAGCAAAGGGGCCAATATCACCAACTCAGCAATGCCTGAGAAAATGAAATTCCAGTGGATCCGAGTGAAACGGACACACGTCCCCAAAGGATGGATCAAAGGCAATGCCAATGACATTGGCATGGATTATGACTATGCCCTGCTGGAGCTCAAGAAGCCTCATAAAAGAAAGTTTATGAAGATAGGTGTGAGCCCACCAGCACGACACTTGCCTGGAGGGAGGATTCACTTCTCTGGTTACGACAATGATCGTCCGGGAAACCTGGTTTACCGTTTCTGTGATGTCAAAGATGAAACGTATGACCTGTTGTACCAGCAGTGTGATGCCCAGCCAGGTGCGAGTGGATCTGGCGTGTACGTGAGGATGTGGAAGAGGCAGAATCACAAATGGGAGCGTAAAATTATCGGAATATTTTCAGGCCATCAGTGGGTGGACATGAATGGCACCCCACAGGATTTCAATGTAGCTGTTCGTATCACACCCCTCAAATACGCACAGATCTGTTATTGGATCAAAGGCAACTACCTTGACTGCAGGGAAGGATAAAGACAATGAAACTCCTAGAAAGCACTTATGACTGGTTTTAATTACTCATCTGAGGAAAGGCTAGACTTCTGCTGCAAATAGATGCGATCTTGTAACACCGGGATGTAATACATAGCGTTTCAAGCAAGCCACTTTGTTCTCAGGACAGGGGCTGTGTGCTGCTGTCATTACAGCTTGAAACTGGGGAGAAAGGAACGTCTGCAGGGTGGGGAAGGAGCAGGTGGACTTGCTGAATTTGCAGCTGAGCAACTGAAGATTAATTAGGGGCGGATCAGTAAACAGTACGAAATCAGAACCGTCTCCAAAGAATCTTATAAAAGGGACGCTGTTGACTATCTCATGCCTACAATGTTTGTTTTAATAAATCCTAGGATTAGTAGAAATGCTTTGATGTGAACTTTTAAAAGAAAATATTTCTATGCTGTTGGGGGCTGAAGAGGGGCATTTAATGGTGTTTGCAACCCAAACATTACAGCTTTGTGTTCCTGCATGAAAAAGGGAGTGTGAAAAGGGCAAGGCATGCTCTGTGGGAGATGAATGCCACACAAATAGCGTGAAGGGTAAATAACTGCATAACACTTCTAACCTTCTTTCGGTCTGAGCGATTTGAGACTTTACTAGTAACATAGTTAAGAAAAATGCTTTTTGAGCAAACAGGCCTTGATGTTGCAAGGACTTGACTGTGAAGATGATGCTGGTCGTATGAGCAGTGCCATTGCATCCTGCTTTGGGAAACAATTGGGCTTAAATCTTTATAGCATCTGGGGCATAGTCTTACACCTAGCAGGATCCCTGTGGATATACTCTTGTAGAAAATGTATGGGGACAGAGGCTTGTTTTCTGTTATGACCTACTTAGATCTTTTAAGAAAAATCTCATGTCAGCAACTCAGATTTTCAGAGGGGAAGCCTGTCTTGGGTTCTTGCTGGCCATCTGAATTGCTGCCTGCAAAGCAGGTAAAGGGGAGAGCAGGACAAGGAGTCAACTGAGTTTCCTCCCTTTTTGTTGAAGATCCACGCTGTTCTACCTAAAAATGCACCAGGTAGAGGGACCCTAGATTTTTAAGTGTCTCTCTGTCGTATCCCTTTGACAGTGTAATTTGTATGGCATCTTGACTTCAGTTTCTTGTGTTGTTTGGGGTAGGAATCCTCCCCCCCATCAAATTGTTGAGTTACAAATAATTCGTGGCAAATGCAGAGTTCAGTAATTCTGCAGCTGTAATAGAGCCACATTGTAGGGTGCAGTCTGAGTTTGCTCTGAAGTGATGCTCTGCTGTCTCTTACAGATAAGTGACTTACATTTTTAGTGTAGCAGGACTGTAGTTTGAAACAAGAACTGTCTTTTATAGGTAAAATAAGTCCAGCCAAATACTTGTAGCTCAGCAAGCAGCATCAGGAAGTCAGTGTGGTCTGTACAAACAGGGTTTCTCAGGTGGATTGTGCCACTCTCTTGCAGCAACATGGTTAAGTACATGCTGCCATGCCAATATTATTTTCTTAAGTGGGAGGATAGACACTGGTTTCAGTTCCAGTTTCTCTTCCATCCATCTCGCTGTCTCCTGAAGCTTACCGAGTTGCCCATGGCTCTTGGTGTTGTGGGGCAAATGCAAGTCCCTGGTGTGAAGTGGCAGAGCTGGGAAGGAATGAATCCAAGCAGAGGTTCCCTGTGCTATACAAGGAAAATGTTAATTCAGCTAAGCCTTTTTTACACTCTACTAATTACTATGGCATTTGTAAACATATGCCTGATGGTGCTTTATCTTTGTGATGGCTTTGGCTCTAGTTCTGAAAAACATTTTTTGCTAGAGCTGCCTATGATTATTATTTTTATAGGTGCAGCGTACAAAAACATGGACCCTCTTGTGGGCTTTTGGTGCACTCAGATACAAGCAGTTACTAATGCTTTGAAATATGAATAATCAAAATATGTATCTGATGGTCTTTTTCTGCCTTTTATTTTAATTTTCTTTACTTTATGGCTGTTATCTGGAGCACTTTTGTTTGAATGTATCACAGTGAATAAAGAAAAGTTATGGAATTTCAATGCAGACATTCTTGTATTTTTACTGTGCTTGGGTTGCACTTTCAATCTCGTTTCAGTTACTTATTTGGAAGGACGTTCAGATACAGAACAGATGCATTGATATCCTCAATGCTCTTTATTCTCCTTCAGTTTTCTTTTGTCCCCATGTGTTATAGAAGTTGGTGTGTCTTTTTCAGTAGGCTTAATTACTCAGTGTCTTTGGACAGTAATAATCAATCTTAGCTTTCATGTAATTGTTGCCGTTCCAGAGCCAGTCATGAGCCCAGATTAGTTAAAACTGAAAATAACCTATTAGACTAAAGAGTCACATTTTTTTATTAACTTTAGGGTCAATGACCTATGGAGGAATTTGAACCAGTCAGTATAACATCATAAATCAGGTCCATCTTCTTTTTATTTTAGTTGAAGCAGTCAGAAAAAAGTTCCTCTGAAGCCAACAGTGAGACCTATGTTTTTTTGAGGAGCACTGGAGTGCAGAAATGTTCTGCGTTTTGATTTGGGAATTGCTGTCCATATACCCTTCCTGGTTTATGGATGTGCACGCTACGTCACGTGGGCTTGAGAACATCAGTCCTGGCTTGCGGGCCATATTTCCCATCCACTGGTCCTATGTTCTCGACTGCTTTGTTGGACTGTAGACTGAGATCTTTTATTCTCTCAAGGTGACTGGCAGAGTGGAGTCGTGTAGAGGGCAAACGAGTTAGAGTAATTTGAGCAAGTTGTTTTTTTTTTTTTTTTTTTAAAAATATGTATGCAGCAAGTTTAATGTAATCAGTGGTGGGAGAGTCTCTTTTTACTGTACACCCTATGCAAACAGTCCAGATTGCTTTTGGAAAGAAAAGCAAATCTCAGATAACGTGGGCAGAATTGTTGTGCTAAAGCTCAGCATTGTTTCGCCTGCACCCACCTGAGTTGGTGGTAATTTTGCCGACGTATTCATTCAGAGCGGGGCTGGGCCATTGCTGGGCGGGTTTGGAAACTGCATTTGGAGTCTATGTATGTGCTTTGGTGCTGCAAAGAGGGCTTTTTAAACCAGACCTTTAAACCATGAGAAAGACGGCCATGCAGCCAACATAGTTCATCAAGGAGACACGAGTAACTAAACTATATACAGGCACAACACTAGAAATTTCATTGTCCGGCTGATCATGAATGCTGAGAGTCTGCAGAGCTGAATTGAGTCCCTCATTATTCTCCTGTCTTAAGGCAGAACAGCAGATGGGTACAGAGGGGCTGTTTCAGTTGTGAATGGAAAGGATTACAGTCTTCTACTCCTGCATCTTTAAGAGGTTGACGTAAGAAAAATTCTAGTTAATATGATATGACTCCCTCGGAGAATAGTGCTGGAGAGGGAAACGGAGGTCTCGAGAAAGCACAGACCATGCCGGGCTCCTCCAGAGCACACAGTGAATTTAGCCTGCTGAAGACTGCGGAGTATCATCAAGTTTCGTTCTCAGAGGAAAGGTATTTTCCTTGCATCTGTAATTGTTTTGCAGCTGAATTCCCAGGCCTGCCTGTTTAGAGGGCAGCCCTCGTCTTAAAACGTTGCGCGCTGAACTCCGAGCAAGTATAATACATGCTTGAAATTCTTTTCCGTGTTTCCACTTAATCTGCCATTTGTTAGCGCGTTTTGGTAGCGTGCCAACGCAATATGCACAGGCCTGGAGACAAGAAGTTTTCAAAGAGTGGATCAAGTATGATGGGTGGGCAAAAAGCTTCTTTGGTTCCCTGGAGCAAAAAGGAAGCGCGGACAGAGAAGAGCAGCGAAGAGTGAAAGGGCAAGACGAGTTGTATCACAGGAGAGCAAGAGTCCTAGGGAATGGGCTGCTGCGTATATACGCGCATGGATGGATGTGCATGTCCATAGGGTTTTTGTGAATAGTACTGTTAATTTCCATTCCCTGTTCTACTAGGGACAGAAGAAAAACTTATGAGATGAAGTAAATTAAGCCTCTTAAAATGAGCACATAAAACCAAATCTGAAGCCAGTGTGCAGCACGCATGAGAAGTTTAGGCTGTGAGTTATCTATAGGTACACAGGAAAAGCATAAATCGGTGACATTAGAATTAGGAACCTGATCTTTTCCACCCAGAAGATGTTTTTTCCTGTCTCACATACTGACTATTAGGTTGCGTGTGCATCGTGCCTGCTGTTAAAGGTAGTGTGGGCTTTTATAGGTAAATGATTAAACAAGAGAAGAGAAAAGAAACATCTTAGCATGCCCCAAACGCTATTAGCAACACTGATTATTCCCAGGATAAAATTATCGGTGGTGCTTTGGGTGTGAATTGATTTTGAACTAAATGAGAATAGGCTGAGTCATGAAGCAGGCTCATACTGCTTTTTTATCTAAAGATCTCGAACAGTAATTAAGTGATTGTGGCTCAAGGGGAGACAATGAACGTTCATCTGCAAACTTTTTATGGACAATGTTTATTTTTCTTACAATAAATTCCATTTGAAAGATAAGTATGCATCAGCAGAGATCTACAAGAAGTTAAAAACTTCTATTGCTTCACGAAGCAAATGATCATGATATAAAGTACTCCGTTTACATAGCACGTATAATGGAAGTATCTGATACACGTCAACTGACATTTGCTCATTTGCACTCGTTTCAGTTTTGGAAATCACTGTTCATGCCAATTCGGTGAGTAGAGAGTATTTTTCTGGCAAGCCTGGCCAACTCCAATACAAAGAGCGTGTTCATGGAATATTGACGTGCGATGGGAGTATGAACGTTGTTAGCTCTTATTGGAGTGACAGCAGTAATAAGGTATAATAAATTTTTCCATCTTATCCTAAAAAATGACCTATAACTATTTTAAGCCACATAATAATGATTTGGTGATTTGTCACAGGTTACATACATGAAGATTTATTTTTTTTATTATTATTTTTTGCATCTCCTTACCAGTGAAGCCAGATGTATTTACTGCTATGGGCAGGGCAGAAGAGGACAAAAACGTTCACATTTGCAAAAGTTCATTAAAGGCTTCTCTAACATAAAGTCCCACTTCTGAGCTGAAGTTGAACTGTATTTGCCATCATACAGAAAGGGGTAGGTTTAAATGGGGTAGTTTAGATGAGTTTAAGCCTGAGCTAGCTAGAAAACAATTCCTTTTTTGGTATTTTCCCACCATCTGCATCCTTCTTTTTCTGTTCCTGGCCATCCTTGGAAAAGAAAACTTCCCATGATGAAAAAGAGTGGACATCCTTAAAAATAAGGAGATAAGGTGCACTTTGGAAAACCTCTTCAACTGGTATTTTTGTGCTTTGCTGCTGCAAAGAGGGTGCCTACCCAATGGCTTGGCTGGTCTCGGCGTTCTGGGACAGGCAGACGGCACCTGCTCTGGTTTTGACTGAAAATTTCCATCTGGGTCAAAGAAACTTTTCTGATAAAAACTTTTTTGAAATCAGGATGTTTCAACAAAGTTTCGGTTTCTGTCAATTACTATACAAGGTTATTTTTCTAATGAGTTCCCAATCAGACCCTGGTTCAGAGAACTTGTCCTGTGGTGGTGTTCTGGTCCCCATGGGAAGGATGCTTCGAAGATGATATTATGGCTTATAGAATCATAGACTCATCTAGGTTGGAAGGGATCTTTAAGGTCATCGAGCCCAACCATTAACCTAACACTGACAAAACCCACCACTAAACCATGTCCCCCAGCACCACATCTACACGTCTTTTAAATACCACCAGGGATGGTGATTCCACCACTGCCCTGGGCAGCCCGTTCCAATGTTTGATAATCCTTTCAGTGAAGAAATTTTTCCTAATATCCATCCTAAACCTCCCCTGGCACAACTTGAGGCCATTTCCTCTCATCCTGTCACTTGTTACCTGGGAGAAGAGGCCAACCCCCCCTTGCTACAACCTCCTTTCAGGTAGTTGTAGAGAGCGAGAAGGTCTCAACAGCATTCACCAAACTCTCTTGTCCAAAAGTCATGTTTTACCTGAATTTATTGCAGTTTGGTTCATTCTGAATGGAGCACAGAGGGGCTAGTTTCGTTGTTGGTAGGGAAAGGAGCATGTGAGAGGTAAGCACCACTGCAGAGTAGGGTCAACCGGCCGTGGGACCAGAGGCTACAGAAACAGGTGGAACAACAGGGGTTTTCTATCCTCTGGATCTCACAAAAGCTTCACTCAGCGAAGAAGCGTGGGGTGGAAGAAAATGTCACACTGGGCTTCATCCCGCACCCACCAAAGTTTGCTATTGTCTTGGGTGGGAGCAGGATCCGTGCGCAAAGGGATCTGCCACATGGCTTAAATGTCATCAGGCGTGTGGGAGCACTTCTCTTCAGCCAGCCCTTCTGAGCGACCATTGTGGCAATGAAAGGGCAGGAAAAGTTTTCCCAGAGCGTGTGGGTGGGGGAAAGGCAACCCTTCATGCTGGGAAGGCACCAGATGTGCGGGTAACTGAAACCTCTTTTCTCTGAAATAAAGGCTTGGGCCGAGTGAGCTCCGCAGGTGGAAGGAGAGCAGCTTTGCTCAGCAGGACTCCTCCCCGTGCCCAGAGATGTCTCTGGCCGCAGCCGAGCGGGAGGGGGATTGCCACACTCTCACCTTTATGGATGAACCACTCAATACCTGCCTCCTGCCTCCTGTGGGGATTAATTATTTAACAGGAAGAAGAATAAAAAATAAGACAATAATCTGAAAGAAGCTGTGAGATGCGTTCGATTCATCGTACCAATGAAGTAACTGTTTACAAATGGGTACCCAGAAATACTCATATTTTTTCTAAGTACCGGTGGCCACTGCTGTTGTTGCCAGTGATAAAAAGATTAACTGGACCCGAGCTTGTAGGTACTGTGGAGACATCCGCATTAGAAACTCACATTTCCCAGGCTTCACTGTAAAAACAGACTTTCTGTCTCCTTGTTTCCACCAGACCTCATTCAGGAAACACAATCCCCTTTTAAGTGCATGATCTTAAGCTTTGTATAATGAAATATCTTTAGGGTATTTCTCAGTAATCGGCTCCCTGAGTTCTTCCTGTGAGATATTCTGCCGCTCTTCCCAGCTTTGTGTCATCCGTGAATTTCATTAATGTGATCCTCCTTCTTGTGCAAATGTTGCTGGGGAATATATTTAGTTAAGACTGGCTAAGAGTGATGCTTGAGAAGCTGTGCTCGTAACCTCCCTCTACCCTCATGGTTCCCCTTTCAGCACCTTTTGTCTCTGCTTCAGCCAGACCCTTGGGCTAATAATTCCCTACATGGCTCCGTTTCAATTGCTTTGCTGAAATCCAGTTAGAGGAGGTCCACCAAAACCAATTATTATAAATTAAACCGTTGCTTGAGCAATACTAAGAATCTGCAATAAGTTATGTGCAAAATAGATGGCCTATTTCATCGCGCTCGCTTTAATCTTTATTTTAATGTTCACCAGAAATAAAAACTTCAATTAAGGTTACAGTTTTGGGGTATGGCTTTTTGTGTAATATTATCAAAATAATTGGGGGTCTTATGGGACAAAATCTCAAAGTTGTCTTGGGTTCAAGCTTGTGAAAAAGTTGTGTACATTCATTTGTATTAAGCACTAATCCGGAACATAAACTCTGTCTTGGTTCTCTTTCTTCATATAGCTGATTGTTTAGAAGCTGATAAACCACAGATAAAGCCTAAGGACAGAAGTGTGGTTTTTTAGTTCTCTATAGCTGCCTTATTTGCATTGATACTAATCCGAGAAGTCGCAAGATCTTCATCATCATCATGACGATAAAACAGCTCATTCTTTTGATGTCAGATAAAACACTATTTTGATGTGATTCTGAAGCCAAGAATCATAACATCTGCTGTCATAATATCTCCCTCTACACTTGAAAGGGCTGTGAGACATCTGGAAATAGAAGAATCTTTTCTTTTGACCCATAAAAAAATAGCGTCGCCCTCTTTTTCCTCCCCATTTTGACTCTTGCAATCTGGAAAGATTACAAAAACAGTCTGTGAAGTCAGTTTATGGAAGGCTTTATTAGAAATCCTCTGTTTGAGGTATGAAATATTTTGCATATTTGAATGAAAGAGTTAAATCCGGAAACAAAGTTAGGAATATTGTCAGCACTAGGTCATGCAATCCCCCACTACTTCGGAGCCGCCACTGGTGAGAGGGGCACGGTTCCCTGCATCACCACCTTGCCTCTGACACGGCCTCGGAGGGGTCTCCAGCACCAGGGGTGACCTGGCGTGGGCTGGGGGCTGCCAGGACACTGATTTCCCCCACCACAGGGCAGCAGGGAGAAGTCCTGGGTAGCCCTGGCTGTTTGGCACCCAGCTGGGATTTGTGGTTTCCGGAACCATCATGGTGTAACTGCTAAGGTCATGTACCCATCTGACCTGAGAAAATCCTGTTTGGTCGCTCTTAGGTTCGACTAAGGTACTTCCATATCTCCTTCTTGGGTTATTGCGGTTTGGGTTTTGGCTTTGATTTGCTCATCTCTGTTGTTAGCTGTTCCCAAATTGCCGTAATTATGTCTTCCCTTGTGATACAGGGAGAATTGCAGCCTCTGGACTGATGTGCAGGGAGACTTCTGGCTACGTCTGTACCAAGCACTGGCCCCTTCACTCTAGTTGCTTGCTTTCAAGTGCCTTATTTTTCCAGAGATCCTGTTGCTGAAGGGACAAGCCGTAGGAAGCCACATGCCCAGCAACCCGCTCTTGCTTTTGTGAAAGACCTGTAGGTTGAAGGTGAATTGGGAACAGGCTGCAGGATTTAATGAACTATTTCACATGATCCCTCTGAATGTAATACATATGGCGGCTTCAGGTCTCGCAACACTTCACAGGAGACCAAGTACCACTCTTTAATGAACACGGAAATCAAAGTCTGCAACTTCTGAGTTCTTCGTGTATTTTTGCTGCTTAGAGCATGGTATGTGCCTGCGAAATGTTCTTACCAAGGCAGAATATAGTAAAAGAGAAAGCATGGCTTGCTTTGATCTTGGGGGTTCTTGCACTACTTGCCACTGAAGGTTTACATTTGTTCTTCATGCACTGTATGCAATTTGTTTGGCTTTCAATAAAAATGACAGACAGAATTAATAACAGCCCTGATATCTCATCAGGAGATGCATTCCAAAAATATCTGTCTATCTACGCAGCGAGTGTATGAAAGCCTATATAGGATCCTTGTCAATAAAATTCTTCTGCTTCAGGCAGAGAGACTTTTCATTAGTTTGGGAAAATACTTTCCTCATTACGACGCCTTACTTTCATGCATCCAGAGAGATATTGAAGGTAACTGATTATTTCTAAAGAATAAACCTTTTACACTACTACTGCCTAAGTTTGCCTTTTGTTTATTAAAAAAAAACATTAAAAGAATGTTCTTTGTGGCACAGGATGAGAATATGTTGTAAAGCTCTGGGACACCCTGGAGAAAGCACGTGGTGGTGTTTAATTAGGAAGTTTTATCAATGTACATCAACCTCGAATTAAAGCCACGTGGGCCAAGAGGATGCTCACATTTCTGAACTTTGGAACAGTTGGGAGATTGCAAACTTAAACTGTTCTGCAGGGATCCATCTGGTACCCACACTGGCCAGCAGCACACGGGGACCGTGGTCTTACAGCACAGACACTCCACCATTTGAGCTAAATCAGAAACTGCATCACTAGGTGGTTGGGTTTTTGCGGGTGGGCCAGCTGTGTATCCAGGGATGGGAGTTGTCTTTGTCCTTATACTTCTCAGACACTTCCTGCCAACGTAGGAATGGTTAAACTTAGGACTCGCAGATTCCAATCTCTGCCCTAACGAACAGAAATTCCTGCGTATATTTTCCTGCCAAGTTTTATCTTGTATGCTGCGCTCCTCTTTCTTCCTCATCACTACCATCTGGTGCTGGAGACATTCCACTTTGCGTTGTCTAAACTGGTTATCAGAGAGTTAATGAGTACCTGGGTAATACGGGAGGGAGACGTGCTCCATCCTTCCCGCACGTCCTGTTTAGTCAGTGGGATTTCCCCCTCTCCTCAGCTTTATTTGTGATGCAGTAAAAATAGATCAGCAGAGTTCTGTGCAGTATTGCAAGCTGAGTTTACCTTTAATCAAACTATGTGGTCTTTTTACAAAATCAGTGACAAAGCTGCTATTAAATACCTTTGAAGTTCTTCATAGCCTCCAACCTCAAATGCTCTAGCAAAACAGATCCATTAAAGCTTTTAGCTAAGAGATAAAGAAGGTGAGTAATAGGAGCTTGGAAACAAAGCTGGCTCCGTTTCTTTTGGAGTGTTGAACAACTCTTCAAATACCAATGGGCATGAGCAAGCCCAGCCTAGGAAGGGAAGGAAGATAAGAACATGTTTGGATGCAATCCATTCTCAAGAAGACGCAAATGATGAGGGAGGAAGCAACCTCCTCACAAACAAAATCATAGTTTTGTGTCATCCACCAGCTGTGTGTGGGCTGGGTACCAGCAAGTTGAAAACAAGACCCCAGTCTCTTAAACTGCATGGGATTCATGTCTTGCAGGATCCAGTTGCTAGACTATGTCTATCCACAAGGTGACAGGTGATGTTCAACCCTTCCTCTTGACTGATGACTGCCCAAACACCAAGAGCTTTTTCTGGTAAGGTCAAAGTCAAGAGGTGTCTATAAAAGTGCTAGACCAAGAGACTGGCAAGAGCAGGCCTCTGCCTGGCGACAGCCTGTCTAGCATAGGGAGAAGCTGATCTATAAAACAGCAAAAAGCCCAGAAAAAAGAAAGCATTAGAGATTATTTTCTCCAGAGGTCCCTTCCAACCCTATGATTCTATGATTAAAATCATGAGGTCACGGTACGCAGGTTTGCTGTGAATGTGCCAAACCAGAACCCTTCTCCAGCCCTGCCCCATTTTAGTGGGAAATACTCCTCCCTGCCTATATGAAACATTAACTGCAGCTGCAAGTTCCTTGGAGAAGACAAGGAATACAATACAAAAGCTTCTTCTCCCAGGCTCACTCACCAGGCTTCTCAGTCCAGTCCCCATCTCCTTCCACAACCAGTTACCTCTGTGCTGGCTTTTCTTCCTCTTTTTAAGCTCACCCCTTCACCTGGGCTGGTTCCTATCACTAGGGGTCTGAGTTGGCTCGCACAGAGATAGGAGAGGAGGATATCCTGCCCATGTGTTCCCGTCTTCAGCCTATATGTCACCTCTGCATTGACTCCACATCTCTATTTTTGACTACCTGTCTCGAACCAGAGCCCCCAAGTCACGGTGTCACATGAAAATTTAGATCCTTCTGAACTTCTCTGTCACTTCTTCCTAATCCCGAATTTCCAGCTGCCTGACAATCCTTTCCCTTTTCCTACTCTTATTTTAAACATTTTCACATTGAATTGAAATGCTTCTTTCTTGGTGCTCCTGGGAGTCTGGGTCACCCAGAGCAGAGCAGATACCAAGTCCCAACCCTCGGTTCCAGCACCAGCCACAGCTCTTCATCATTGGGAAAGTCAATGTTTGTCCTGTCGTCTTCAGCTGGAGCAGTCGTAGAGTTCTGGTGGATTGGATGCCTTTGCAGTCAGGGTAGCACCAGGCTCTGGTTCTCACCACACTGTCAGGAGTGTAAATGGTTTGAGCACATGGGAAAAAATGAAAGGTTTGAGCATGTGCAATAAAGGACAAACTCTTCAAAGACGGTAGCTATTTGCACAGAAGAAGCTTCTGTAGAGCAAATATAAGTTGTTTGTTTGTTGTTGGTTTTTTTTGTTCCTGAGAGCTTAGAGATTGGTCAGATTTAGGCAGACTTTTAGAAATCAATAAGAGAAATATGACTGCTGCAAACCCCTGGTCTGCTAAAATATAAGCTCTTCCTCTTCCAAATCCAGCAGCACTAAAACAGCATCTTTTTTACCCAAAATGTTGCTAGCTTTTTCTTTTAACCTGTGCAACAATTTCTTTCATCTCCTTGTTTCAACCCAGGAATGAGCGAAGTTTCCAAGAATATGTCAGCAGAAAGCTGAACATCAGGAACATCACTACCTTACAGCTTGAGTTTGCCGAGATCTTAGGACCTTTAACCGGTATCTCGTTAAGGACAGTAGGAGGGAGCCTCAGTAACAGGCAGAGTCACTGAGCGGAGACACGTGTAGTTGAGAGCTGACAGGAGTTAGGGAGCAGAGGATCTGAGACAGGAGAGCTCTAGAGCCGCTCAAAGCGTTTTGAAGGCAATACCAGGAAGAGCTGCATACGCAGTTGGATAACTGGAGAAGAAGGGGTCTGAAGGCAGCAAAGAAAAAACAGACAAAAAAGATGGACTGGACATCTGTTTCTTCATTACGGGAATTGTGGTTCAGCTACAGGCAGAAGTGGGTGGAAACCCCCTTTCCACCTCCCCAGTGAAGGAGAAAAGCTCTAGTAGAAGAGGAGAGAAAATCGGCACGGAGGAGGACGGGCATACATGAAGGGAAAAGAAAGGCAAGATGATTGTTTTCCCTGGGAAATACGGTGTTTTAGTTGAGTTAGAAGAGAAATTAACTGTAAACTTTAATAACTGAATGATATCACTACAAAGAAATTCTATAAACCATTTTCACCCTATTGTACAACTTCATCTAACCTATGGCAGAAGATGACAGCTCAAACAGCTGTAGAGCTTTCTGTCAAGATTCAAATGTAAATATCTGAAGCTAAATAATCTGGACAGATGTGATTTCAGATAGATTTGGTGTGGTGTAAATCTGAGACAAATTAGAGTTAGGATTAAGCTTTAAATGATCAGACAATTTAATTCTGAGCAAGAATTCTAACATGGAGGAAATAGTGAGATTTGACCTTCTGGGGATATTTACACTCTGTCGAACGGAATTCAAACCATATTGACCTGTCTGGAGAATTTAGTTGTAAGTGAAAGATAAGCTAAAACCAAACCATTTGTCATTTTATACCAGACCCAGAAGGAAGATAATCCAGTGATCAGAGGTTAGACTGGAATTCAGACCTGGATTTACTTCTCCTGTCTGTGTAACCACTCACGGATTTGGAAGACATTTAAATGTCAAACTCCAATGAAATAAAGAGAATTAGTCTGGGCCTTAGCTTCTCTGGATGCAATTTGGGCTGAGTAAATGCAGATGTCCACGATGTGATAAACACTTCTTCACAGTCAATGGAGAGGAGAAGCCATTTTGTAGGTCACAATTCAAGTTTCCCTAAAGTTGATGTTTAAAATAGGTCAGATGAATCACTGGATAATGTTGTTTCTCTCCATTGTCTCTAAAAGAAGCTGAAGGCTCTTAGCTCAGTTACAGGAGAGCAGAACTTTCCTGTTTTGGAAAGGTAGCTGACAGCTAAAACTGTTAAATTTGGAAGGTACTCAGATTCTGGTCTAGCAACATCAAAGTACTATAGATAGATTTAAAAGGTCAGCCTGAAACACACTTTATTTCCTCTTAAAATTCAAAGAGATGTGAGTCAGACGTGAGCTCCACAGCACGCCATTAGGGATTCTGCCCATCTCTGAGAATTGTTCTGATTTTTTGGGATCCAGTGAAAGCCATTGATGTGAGGGAGAATTGGGAAGTCCTCAAAGAAAAATGCAAGTCCTAACCATGAGGCAGACCTGGGATGGGCCCCAGTATGGTCACTCCTTGCCTTCTGCCACTTGACTTACTGTGCCTCAGGCCAAATAAATTAAGGAAACTAACTAAATGAAGTACTGAAAAAAAAGTGAAATTGAAATTGTCCCTGTTTGGCTGTGCCTAGCTCTGCACATTTATGGGCCTTTGCATCTTTTCGTTGTATTTTATAAATTCACTTTTCATTCCCCCTTTCAATACCTTCTCCCTTTCCTCTCTTTGCAAGGAGAGCTACCAAGCTGCAGCAGGGTAGGTTTAGGCTGGACATTAGGAAAAAATTCTTCCCAGAAAGAGTGGTCAGACACTGGAACAGGCTGCCCAGGGAGGTGATGGAGTCACCGTCCCTGAATGTGTTTAAGGCTCATTTAGATGTGGGGTTGGGGGACATGGTGTAGGGGAGAACTTTGTAGAGTGGAGTTGATGGTTGGACTCGATGACCCCAAGGGTCTTTTCAACCTAAATGATTCTATGATTCTGTGATTCTATGAGTGGTTTTTTTTTATGCTGGCTACACCACTCTGGACACATGGCCCAGTATCACATCACCTGCTCTGGAAACCACCTTGAAGTCAGGAAACCTGTGCTTCATATCTCATTCCACGTTTGGTGTTGTTCTGACCCTCTGACCACATGTAACGCAAGCAGAACCCACCACATTCACCAACAGGCATGCCTGCTTCCACCAACTCCCTTCTGTATTGCTTCAGGAACAGGAAAATTGCTTCGACCTTCAAAGAGGTCTTCCTGTTTTTGTGGCACTATTTGTAGGCGCCCGCCTCTGTCCCAAATCCCTGGGACCTTTACCAGAAAGGCCTCCATCCCTTCCTGTCCACTTGTTTCCTCTCAGATGCTTTTTGCAGCATTTAACTACTAACCATTTTCTTCCTTTATGCGTGACCTTTTCAAAGCCATGCAAGATATTGTAGCATAAATCTCAAAGCCACAGTACGTCTGCTTCGCCTGGGCAGCTCACAGCACTAACTTTTCCCTCTGTTGCTTCTTATCTTCTCCTTCACCTTACAAGGTTCATGTGCTCCTCCAGCGCTGATGCCATGTGCTGTGAAGCCCCCACATTAAAGACATGTTTCAAGGATAGCGCTGTTTTACTGAGCAAGATTTGATGCTGTGTTTGTGGGTGGAGAAATTTCCCCACCACCACCTTCAAAAAACCTAAATCACATGAAAGGTTTTTCATGGTTGTTCTTCACAGCGTTGCAAGACTATTTAGGGGAAATACGTTGCAAGCCAGGTTTTTTGCAAATCTCGACATGCTTGGAGGATCCTCACGTGTAGAAAACTTATGATATCTGGGTGACTCTTATTCCAGGAATTTGGGCGATAGGATCCTACTCACTTCCACAGACACCACCTTGCTGTCCAAGACTCAAAAATCACTTATCTGTTTTTCACTGCTTTCTATGAGTTTGCACCTCATGAGCTCTGACCATGGCTCCACTCCCTCTCTTCCGTCACTCTTCCCTGAGAATTTCCTTCTCACTCATTGTACACTGTTGCCCGTAATTCACCTCTTCTTACTTCTGAAAAACCAAGCCTTATCCAATCTTTTTGATTACCTTGCCTATCAAAAGGAAGGAAGATGACACCAAGATGCTCTGGCGCATGGTGAATGAGGTTCCTAAAGGAGCCAGAGAGAGAGCATAGGGCTTCAAAGCAGTCCCAAACTGTTTTCATATAATAAGATCACCAAAATGGTCCAAAAGGTCTTTTGAATGCAAGTTTCACTAGAGCACAAACACCAGGAAATGAAGAAAGGCTCCTACATCTCCACTGGCCCTCATGGCATGTCTGGAAGCAAGATTTCAGCTAATTGAGGGACGTTCTGACCTGCAGCAAACTACACAGGGTCTTTGGTCCTGCTTTCCTTTTCCTTCCTGCTCCTCTCACATCCCTCACAGTTTCCCTGTGGAGCTCAAGGACCCCAGCTCTGAGCTGGGAGACTCTCCTTGCCCCCTGTTTCCTACCCTTGGCATCTGGAGACAGTCAATCATAGAATCATAGAAAGGTTCGGGTTAGAAGGGACCTTAAAGATCATCTAGTTCCAACCCCACTACCCTGGGCAGGGACACCTCCCACTAGACCTGGTGGCTCAAAGACCCATCCAGCCTGGCCATCCAACTCAGTTGCCTCCAGGCAATGGGTAATTTTCCATCCACCTGCTCTGATCACTGAAAATACGATATGAACGGGAGCAAGCAGACTAGAGGTGTCCTGTCCTTCACAAGCCCGTTGCGTGATTTCGTCCTTTAGGCAGGAGATTTGTTTTCCACTGCCTCAGTTGCTTCTGGTTCCTACCTCGACATGCACTCTGATGGCAGCTCCCAAGCCTTTTCCCGCTTTGCAGACTGTCACTTGGCTCTTCCGTCCTTTTTCCAGTGGTTTTGGTGAATTCTAAAAATTCATAGAATTGCTATATTGCCTGAACTGCACAGCAAGCCTGGCAGCGCCTTTGGCTTTTACAACTTTTTGCTTTTGGGCTTTTTTGCCTTTTTTTTTTTTTTTTGTTTCGCAAGTCTTACAAGAGTCTTAAAAGTCTTTCCTGCTATCATGTCCTTAGTAGCACTCTAATAACTTTAGAATCACAGACAGTAATGGTAAAAAAGATTTATTTCATCATCTAGTTCATCCCTCTGCTGTTGCACAATTATTCCCCGGGGAGCACTTCAGGCTCCCGTCCAAGAAGTTTTTATGTTTAGCTTCAACCTCTGCAAGCATGATAGTGCAAGGCTCATTGTCTGCCTTTCAGCCATTTCAAAAATTAATTTGCCCAAAGTACAAATAAAAGGTTATTTTTTTTCCCCTTCCAACAGTCAGGCCCGTAAACTGTTTAAAACATCAAAGCCCAACGGCATTTCTTCTGGCTCTAACTTCATTAGCCAGAAAGCATCTGCAACTGGAAATGAATCTGCAGCTGTGTTGATGGTTTGCAATCCAGAGTTAAAAAGCACTTCGCTTTCTCATAGCTCTGTTAGCACTTTATAGCAGGCAGGAGGGGAAGAGAAAGAAATCATATTGTAATTAATATGGGTAATAATTTTAGAAGAGTGATCTTTATTGAGTAACATCCGTACGTATCAGTATTTCAAGGAACTCCATATTTAAAAGGCTGCTTAACCCTGGCAGTCACTTTAGGTAAGATGTGAATCGCAATTCCTTCAGATCAAGTTTGATTAGACACACTGACTTCATCAGCGGTAAGACGGAGCAGGGACAGGTGATTAACAGAGCTCTGTAAGGCAGGAGACAGATTTCTTCTCTTGAACTACCGTGGGAGAAACTACTTTTTCCTGTCTGTGCCTCTGTGACCCCTCTCTGAGGAAATACTGATTTGTGCCTTTTGCCTTATAAGTGGTGCACGTGATATGAGGGAGCTGCAGGGACGTGGGCAACCCCCAAATCCTTATTTTGTTGAATATGCAGAAAATGCACAATACCGGCACCCGCCCTGTCCCTGGGGTATGATTCAAAGGGGTCACGAGCCATTTTATGGGATACTCACCCACACTCACTCACTGGGCTAGCGTGAGGATTAGTTCATGCTTATTGAATGCACTTTCAAGAGCTCCAGACATGTTAGTGACAAAGCTCACATGGCCAGAAATAGTAAAAGTTACCGCAGATGCAATGTGTTTTTCAGACCCTTAAGACAGATTAACTTAGAGATAATAAATGCCATGCAGAGGCTTTCCCATTGCTTTGATCAAAGATCAGGGGTTCTTTTACGGCAGAATTAAAACCCACAGGTCTGTTATTCCCCTCATCCACCCATCATCACACAGAGTTCGGCCGAAAAGGCACTCAGCCTGGAAGGTCACCAGATTTCCCACTTTCCCTCTTTCCATCGTTCGCACCCAGAGCTTGTTGCTATGGGGTTTGCTTTGCTCAGAGGGTTTTATGCGGGGAAAGTCCCTTGTTAAGGCTCAGCTTTTGGAGCACGACTGGCACGATGAAGAAAGGGAGGGCTGGCACAAGGTTCACAGAATCACCAAATCACAGACTGGCTGGGGTTAGAAGGGCCCTCTGGAGATCAGCCAGTCCCACCCCCTGCCAGAGCAGGGTCACCCAGAGCAGGTGGCACAGGAACGCCTCCAGGTGGGTTTGGAATGTCTCCAGAGACGGAGACTCCACCACCTCTCTGGGCAGCCTGTGCCAGGGCTCTGCCACCCTCACAGCAAAGAAGTTCCTCCTCATGTTGAGGTGGAACTTCCTATGCTCAAGTTTGTGCCCGTTACCTCTTGTCCTGTCCCCGGGCACCACTGAAAAGAGCCTGGCCCCATCCTCCTGACACCCACCCTTGAAGTATTTTATGTAAGCATTATAGGTTAGAAGCATTAGCTTGGTCACAGCCCCACGGTGGGATTTCACAGAGAGGTTCACAGTCCCATGGTCCGTTTTGCCATTAGAGGCATGATGTGGCCAGTTTGATCGCATCCTTGGGACACCCATGCTGAATTTTCTGGTGACGGGTCAGGTTTTGCAGGGTGGCAGAGGGAGAAGAGGACTCGGGTGAGGTGTGGGACGGCTCCATCGAGGGCGATGCTCCAGCAGTGGGCTGCAGGCGGCTCCTGCCCAGCTGTGCGCAGCTCTCAATGCTGCTCAGGTCCTGATGATGCAGTAGATGGGAACCTGAGACTTAGAAAACAATTTAATTTTAAAACAGTCTGTGCCCCTTGGAATGTACTCTCTCCTTCTGGGCTGAGCATTTGCAAAGTGTTACTTAATAGAGACATAATGTAAAATCCCAGCTCCAGACGCACCCGGCTCTTGGTCCAAAAATAATCAAAATCCGAGGCTGGAACCACATGCCAGTTTTGCAACTGGCTCCTTGACAGGAGTTGAACTATAACCACAGAATCTATCAGCTCAGCTCTTTGGGAGGTTGAAATCCAGGCCGGATTTTGAAATCTGGGACCTCTCTTCAGTAATTTACAGCATACAAAAAGAAATTCAATAATAAGCCTGGTTTAGCTTCCATAAAACCTTCGGGTCGACAAAGAAGCACTTCCACATGTCCGGATCTGTTGGGTCCCTCTCCTCTCTTTACAGTAAAATCCTTCCGCAGCGTGAAGTAAGACAAGTTAGTATTTTCCAGACTTTTTGCGTGGATTTTAAGCTAGTTCCCCTTCTCTCTAGGGAGGGAAGGGTCCAAAGGAAGGGGGCTTCGCTGAGCAAGGGGGCAGGTCTAAACACGGGCACAGGGGAGCAAATGGCATTTCTTTGCTGGTCTCGTGGATGAGCTGCGTAGTTCTGGGTTTGTTTTTGCAGCAGCAGATCTCTCCCCTCGCCTGGGACTTCTGGGACCTTTGTCCCGCAAATATTTCAGATCCGTAAAAAGCTTGAGAAGCGAGAGTGACTACAGGATATTAAACGCTTGTTGCTTTTCAAGGAGCAGATGGCACTTTCACCAAATGCTATCATTTTGGACATATTTTTCTTGTGCTGTCATTTTTTTGATAGCTTATTTTTGCTGTAGAAAAGGTCTGTGAAGCAGCTGCCAGTGGAGTGCTGGTAACTGGATAGCATCTGTACATTTGAAAATCTTCCTAAATGATACGCAAGGGAAGTCTATTAAAACATGTTTGTCTGGAGCTCAGAAGGTATTTCATGCAGGGTATTGTTCTGCTGCAGCCTACATCTGCTTTTTTTTTTTTTTTATTAAAACACAAAATTAAATTATTGTTAAGAAGAGTACTCAAAATGTTATTGGAACAAATTATTACCAGATATCCTGAGTGATGCGGTGGTTGTGCGGGAAGGCGCAGGCCTGCCTGCGCTGGACATTGCAGCTTGTGAAGAACGGGCTGCTTTGAAGCTGCGTCTCAGCGTATACGCTCGTGAAATGATCTAGAGATGATCGTTTGTATCTGCATGGGATAACAGCGATGAGAAGGACTAGCTTTTAGAGGTCAAAAGAGGCTCCATGTGGAAACACAAAGGATGCCACGTGGAATTATTTCATTTCAGATATTCTTGGCAACCACCACTTTTCAGCGTAATGTGTTTCATTGTCTAGAGGTAAGAGCTAGGAAGTCCCTCTGCAGCTCCCGCAAGAGGTCTTCCTGTTGCAAAGAACAGCTACTAAGAGTTCCCCAGCCATCATTTTATTGCCACTAACCCTTTCTCCAATTTTTTTTCAGCCTTATCGTAACGCAAGTTAGTATTAACGCCCTTAATTTGCTATTCAGATACGCTTTTCAGGTGATGATCTACCTGCACATCATCTGAAGCGAGTATTAATCTGCGTTTTAAACACATAAACCAATAATATCCTATGACTGAGAGCAATTCTAAGAAATGGGCCATTACAACCTTACCTTATTGCTGGATAAATTAGGCTAGAAATGGCATATCCAATGTTCCCAAATCTGAATTTGAGACTGAACAATAGGAATGCCCAAGTCCTCTTGTCTGAGCTGAGCTAGAAGAAACCATGAAAGTGCACGGATGTGTGTATATGAAGCTTTTTTGGTTTTGTTTTGTTTTAGTTTATATATAACATACAATTTACAATGACATAACACTCTATTTTTAACCTGATTATATCTATATGGAAATCCAAGCTTTCACTTGACCACTTTCTTCAGATCTTAAATTTAGATGGAGTATTGAGTTGGCTGGCCTGGAAACTGAATCCATCTTCATCTGGAGAATATCCATATGTCTTCAAGGTGCTCTTGAAGGTCAGATGTCTTGATTTGACTTGCAGTGAGGAGACCTCTGCCCGGCTGCCTTGCTCACAGGAAGGCTGCAGGCATGCTGAAGCTGGCAAGGTTGGTGAAGCAGGGTATGGAAAGCACTTTGGGATGCCTGCAAGAGCCGTCATTAGCTGCTCATGAGGTCGTCATGTAGGCTAGATATATGTTCCACTGGAGAAATCATAACTAGGGGTTGTAATCATAGGGAACTGAGGTAATTTAGTCTGGAGAAGAGGAGGCTGAGTGGAGACCTTATCACTGTCTACAACTACCCGAAAGGAGGCTGTAGAGAGGTGGGGGTGGGTCTCTTCTCCCAAGTAACAAGTGATAGGGTAAGGGGAAATGGCCTCAAGTTGCACCAGAGGAGGTTTAGGATGGATATTATGAAAAATTTCTTCACTGAAAGTGTTATCATACATTGGAACAGGCTGCCCAGGGCAGTGGTGGAATTGCCATCCTTGGAGGTAGATGTGTAGACGTGGTGCTGAGGGACATGGTTTAGTGGTGGCTTTGTCAGAGTTAGGTTGATGATTGGACTCAATGATCTGAAAGGTCCCTTCTAACCTAGGCAATTCTGTGATTCTACGACACTAAAATGCCTGCTCAGGAGCAGTAAGAGTGGGGCTGCTGCACGAGGGAAGACAAGCTGGAAGTTGAGGGTGATCCCAGCACGGGCAGTGCTGTCCCCAACAGGGCACAGCCACAGGTGGACCAAGACCAGCGCTGTCGACCATCCAGTGGCCATCAGACAAGTCAAGGTCAGGGTACATCCAGGCAGCCTGGTCAGGAGCAGGAGGAGATGGGGCCAGAGATGGGACTGGAGACAAGCCTGCTTACGGCATGGGTCCAGGGAGGTCAGGTTGGACACGTCAATTAATTAAGGCCTATGATTGGTCTCAGAGTCCTGACACTGATTAGCAAAAGCTCGCTCGTTAGCAAGGCAGTGTGGCGGTATGCAGCCTCTGCTCTGCAGGACGGCTGCGCAACAGGCAGTGGGTGCTATCATTTAAATCTCTCCCTGACCTTCACACCTGCTCTGCTTCTGTGACATCTAGCGCTGTCGTCTTGGCCTGAAACCTCAAAAGCCCCAAGCCAGCGTCCTCGAAAGTAATTTGGATTCTTTCCACTGGCTTCAGTTTTGTTTGAGCCAGCCAGTTACTGGGACGGGCTCTTCCCTGTCTCCCAGCACTGCTGCCGAGCGTGCGGCATTTTCCATCCACTAGGAAGGCAGTCATCAGTAGAGAGGTTCGGGTCGGGTGACAGCCAGGGAGGTTTGCTTGCAAATGGCTGTAGGGAGTTCAATTATTAGGAATTAAGACCACACCACGGAGAGATGAAAACAAATCTTGCTGCAAGTGCAACAGGGTCTGTTAGCCAGAAAATGCCACTCTGCTTTCAATTAATTGTTGCTCTTCAATTAATCCTTTCAGTTTATTTCTTGGAACTTTTCTGGAATAACAAAATGACATGTCTAGGCAACCAAATATGTTTTTGCAGGGCTGAACCTGGACCTGATTGCATTTGGCTTTCCCTGGCTTCAGGGAGAGCAGGAGCAGCCGTGCCCGGAGCCCTTGGCGCATTGCCAGGGACTGCCCGGGGCTGTCCGTGCCCCGTGGGAATAATCCATGTTATCCTCTGCGGGCTTCCCAGGAGGAGCAGGATGACCTGTGGCTGGACCAGAGCTTCACCCCACATTGGTAAGGGAGAGGACTTGGGCTTCAGTTCCCTTTTGCTGCTGGGGCTGATTTTGTTCAGCTCCTTGGCTGAGGAAAGTCCCCACTTTGTCCTTGAGCTCGATAAGTAGAAGGGGCTTTTTTTTTTTTTTAAAAACAGGAAAAAGCCACTTGGCTCTATTTGTCATTCTTCATTAACCTTATCTCAGTCCCTCTTTATCCTCTTTTCTCCCGTGTTGCCTGGTCACTGTAGCTCTTAATACTTCCTCTCTTGATAAAGATGTCTTGTTCAAAGGGTATTTATATCATTAGTCTCAACTGCCTTACTTGGCAATGCGACCCTTTGTGATTGGCTTGGTTGTTGTTTTCTCAGCCTCAGCCCGAGGGGCAGGGTTATAAAAATGTCCTGTACATTCGGTGAGGCCCACCCCTTCCCACGAAACATCTCCAGGCTTTAATCTGTGCCTTTGCAGAGCATCCCTGCAGGATCACGAGAGGTCGGTGTGGCTGGGCTGGGCGAGGGGCACACATGGCTTAGTGGTCAACTCTTCAGCCCCGGCTCCTGAGGAAGCTGGACCCCAGGAACGGCAGAGCAAAATGCAGAGCCAAGGAGCCCTGAACACCAGTTGTCCCCTCCAGTCACTTCATTTTCTTTCATTTTTCAACACGTTGCCTATGTGTTGCCACAGGCTATGCTCTGTTGAGCGCCCTCGTCATCGTATGTACTCTTTGATGTCCTTTACTGCGAGGGTGACGCCGAGTGCTCTGGGTGTAAGCCTGGCTTAATCTTGGTTATAGCATCGCTGCAATCGCTGGCTGGGCTGCAGACACACGCCTCCCCCTCCGTCAGCGTTCCTCACCCTTTCGGACATTTAACTCTGAGGACTTCGGGGCTGGTTTTCCCTCCCTTCCTGTCCTTTGTTATATAGATTAGATATTGCAGGGCTCTTTATGAACACAAGAAACCCTTGATTTCCAATGTCACCCTGCAGAGATTTAAAGGTCCATGTAACAAGAGTTAGTGAGCAGGCTTCTGTTGCAATTTGCCCATGGGAAAAAGGTTGTGAAAATGAATGAACAGAAAAAAAAAAGGAGAAAAAAAAATAAGAAAAAGAAACAAAACCTGAACAGTTCTTAAAAATATTTTAAAGCTTGGGCCAGTTCTAAGACGTGCCAGGGGAGGCTGCAAGGACTGGTAGGACAGTGTTTGTGTATGTTTGGTTTCCAAGACTGGCTTTCATGGAAACAGCATGATAGAAAGTGGTTTTGGTCAGGAATCTCCATACCTTTCATGCCAGCACTGTGCAAAGTGGCTGTCAGTGTTAGCGCTGGCTCCATTCTCCCATGGCTGGAGTTCAAACTTCAAACTCAGGATTCAAGCCTGTTACCTGTAGACACAAGGCATGGTAAGGTAATTACTGCAGCTTGAGAGTGGGTTGTGTTGTCCATGTGGACAGAGCTGGGAACTCTTCTGGCATTTTGCTTTGAGCTAGGGTGTTCACCTCTGGGGTTTGGTTCAGAGGTTTTTTGAGACCCTCAGTTTCCTTGCTGTGAAGAAGTAGATGTGCAAGGGAAGTGTGGTGTGCCCAAAGGAGTAACCTCTGTATGGAGTGGGTGTACCTGAGACGCAACTGGTTTAGTCGTAGCTTGAGACATCTTGGCTATAGACGGTCCATATTTAAACGTCTGGTAAGGGATTCAGTTAGACACTAAAACACACAAGTGCCAGTGTGTACATGTGGTCTAAGTGTCTATGCTCCCTTTATACTCAATGGAGGTCCAGCTAACACAGACCATGGAGCCTTCAGCATAATTTCACTCACCCCGAAGGAGTCACCTGATAGTTGTCTGAGTCATTTCCAGACTCCATTGACTATGACTTTATTGCAGACACCATCCGTATTTAGTTTAATGAGAGTATAGTCCCTAGCTCACGTGCAGACACCCACAGGTAGGTACTTCAATCCCACCCCAGTTTCCATGGCAGTCCACACCTCTGGTGCCTGTTAACTTCTTGGAAATTTTGCAGGAGTCAAAATTTCAAGCAATGACATTATTTTTTATCAAAGTCCCACAGAGATAATTTATCTCCCCAAGTTTGAAAATCTTGACCACTGTTGTTATTCTCAGATTTCGCCCTCTAGACAGTTTGGTTTGTCTGGTTCTGGATATGGAACCGAAACCCTATACTGAGATATTTCTCCAAGCTCTGCTGGCTTCTCCATGAATACCATCGTGTGTGACTCATGCTCTTTGGCATGGATAAGTAGCTAGATTTAAAATATGGTTTTGTACTTCTTTTGATTTCCAAATAAAGCCTAATGGAAAAATGTTATTTATCCCTGCACTTTATGCATTAAAAAAATGCACTGACTTGATTGCAATAAAAAAACCCTGTTTGATTTCCTATATTAAAAAACCAACAATGTTTTTACCAACCATTTTTAAGTCTGAAAAATCTGAGTAAGTTTCTCATTAGTGCAAACTTTTCTGATTAGCCCTGGCGGGGGAATGATTCCCTGCTGTCCCAGTGTCCTAAAGCTGGGCTTGTGCTACCTGAGAGGGTGTTTGAGGTGCATCTCAGTGGAGATTAGCATGAGCTATAAAGCTTCTGACCTTTTAAACACTAAAGCAAAGTCTGAAATCTCTGCTCGTAGGTATTCACAACTTTAAATCTCGGGCTGCGTCTTTAACCTTGTCTTTAATTAGACACCCGGGTAATATCACAGCAGAAATAACCCAGTGTGTCAGCACTAACGTACCCTTCAGCAGTAGACGCTGTTTGGCAGCCCAGCTTCCTCCAACACTTGCATTCCTTCTGCGTGCACTCACCTTCCCCACCGGTATCTAACGCTTCACCCCAGGCTCCGGTGGTGGAATAGGGAAATCATAAAGAAATGCATAAAGAAAAACACAAGCTTGGTAAAGTTGCAGCCAGCACAGTCAGAAAGAAAAGGAGATAAATGCTTTGTCTGTACAACATGTTTTCCAAACCCAGGTCAGACGATGTTGGGTTGATTACCCTCCAGAAAAGGAGATCTGTCTTGTTTTACCATGCCCTGTTGTCACAGAATCACAGAGTGGTAGGGGTGGGAAGGGCCCTCTGGAGATCACCCAGTTCCACCCCTGCCAGAGCAGGGTCACCCAGAGCAGGTGGCACAGGAACGCGTCCAGGTGGGTTTGGAATGTCTCCAGAGACGGAGACTCCACCACCTCTCTGGGCAGCCTGTGCCAGGGCTCTGCCACCCTCACAGCAAAGAAGTTCCTCCTCATGTTGAGGTGGAACTTCCTATGCTCAAGTTTGTGCCCGTTACCTCTTGTCCTATCCCCGGACACCACTGAAAAGAGCCTGGCCCCATCCTCCTGACACCCACCCTTTCAGTATTTATAAGTGCTGATAAGGTCCCCCCTCAGCCGTCTTTTTTCCATACTGAAGAGATCCAAATCCCTCAGCCTTTCTTCATGAGAGAGGTGTTCCAGTCCCCTCAGCATCTTGGTAGCCCTTGTCATCCCAGCCAGTGCCTCTGTGTGACCTTAGGAAAGTCACTAAACACCCTCTTCTTCTATTCTCTCTGTCTACAGAATTATCCTTTTCCCCCTGCTCTTTGCTTTCTCCCCTCGGTTACACCAGCCATGCAGAGGAACGTGACCTCAGCACCGTGCTAACGTGGTCGCGCAGCCTTCGGGTCAGAGCTGGCTTATGCCCCACCTGCTCTGAGCCCTGGCAAGTGAGTTCATGTCTGCCTGAGGTCTCCCATGCAGATTTATCCCAAGTGACCCAGCCTGAATACTGGAAGTCATTAATGCGGTGCACCGTGCAGGTTAATTCATCCTCCTTCGCTGAAGGCAGGTGGCGCGTGAAAAGAAGGCTTATTATCCAACTTTACTGACAGGGCGTTCAGCTACGAAATACCTCAGTCTCTTCAACATTAATCTTCTTGCTATTATGGGGGTTGCCTCATACTATAAGGACCTTGCACAATGCTTATCTCAGGGGGGTTCTTATCTGAATTGCTCTATATAGGTGTTATTGTAAGAGTGACAATTATAATACAAAGCTTTGGAAAGAATAATAACTTAAATGTCCTTCTTTTCCATGCGTAATGGCGTTTCTCTCATTTCCTAGTGTTTAGGGAAATTCATTTTTTTCCTAGTAACTGGTTTTAGCTTAATTTAGGAAGTTCGGCTTTATGTGACATTGTCTCAGAGGAAGGACTAGTTAGATCAGCGTAAACGATGAGTGTTTTTATGGAAAATTAAATGCCTTCATCATTTGCCTTCAAACGGTGAATATTCATCAAAAGTAAGCTGCAAATATTTTAATCCAGAGATGACCTTGCAGCTGGGACAGAAACAACAATTACTTGCAGCAACAAAGACTGAGTCACATTTTGACAGAGCTGATCTGGGCAGGAAGGGTTTACCTAATTTCCTGAAGGTTCTCGGCAACTGAATTTGTCTGATCTCCTCTAATAGCCAGACTCCAGTGAGAAAAAAAAAGGCTTCTTTGTTTTGTCTTAAGCTATTTTTCTTATTCCTGAGATAGTACCACTAAAATGGGCTTGATCACTGGTACCAGAAGCTGCCTGGGAGCCAGTGGGGACACCTGTAATCATGCAAACCCAAAGCATGGAGAAAGCAAGCTGAGTTGGACTTGTATTGTCTTCTCATTCAGATTCAAATAAGGAATCACAGCGGGTCAAATGGGAGGTCATGAAGGCGTGAGGTTATGGGTGGCCAAGGCCTCATCCAGGAGGAAATAAGGGCATTTCTTAGCTTGCCAGAGATGAAATAAGGTGCTTTTAGATAGTGTTGTCCTGTGACCAGTCCAAACTTTATGGGTTCTGAGAAGGACTCCAAGTTTTTCGACATGGGAGTAGCGTGCTATGGAGGGGGGCAGATGTGTGCTATGGAGTGATGTGAGGTCAGTGTCCGAGTGAGCTCTTTAAAGCATTTCTCCTTTTTGAGCAGCATCGCTTTGGTCTTGCTTGGGTTCATCTGAGCCATTGCCATCTGCAAGGTGATGCGCAGTGATGCTGAGAGGTGTGTAGTCACTTCTTGGCTGAGGCTCTGGAGTTATGGTCTCGGACACCAGTGTCACACTGATATGAAGGAGGGGAACAACCAGGGTGAATGTTTCACTGACACCCTCCAGCCAAGAGCCATGGTTTCACCTCACCACTGGAGAAAAATGGTTGGACCACAGCAGTGCTGGGGCACAGGGCCATGGGACACCCCAGCCCAGCAGAGGAGGGCCATCGGGAAGGGCATGCACATCTTAGCAGAGGCCACAGCCATGTAAAAATAATTTTTTCATGCCACTAGAGCAGTCCCTGTGTTCCTGATGAAATATTACAGGTTTCCCATTAGTTTTGCTACTGTCACAGAATCATAGAATCATTTAGGTTGGAAAAGACCCTTGGGATCATCGAGTCCAACCATCAACTCCACTCTACAAAGTTCTCCCCTACACCACATCCCCCAACACCACATCTAAGCGAGTCTTAAACACATCCAGGGATGGTGACTCCAGCACCTCCCTGGGCAGCCTGTTCCAGTGTCTGACCACTCTTTCTGGGAAGAATTTTTTCCTAATGTCCAGCCTAAACCTCCCCTGCTGCAGCTTGAACCCATTCCCTCTTGTTCTATCACTAATGACCTGTGAGAAGAGACCAGCACCAACCTCTCTACAGTGGCCTTTCAAGTAGTTGTAGAGAGTGATGAGGTCTCCCCTCAGGCTCCTCTTCCTCAAACTAAACAGTCCCAGCTCCTTCAATCGCTCCTCATCAGATTTATTCTCCAGGCCCTTCACCAGCTTCATTGCCCTCCTCTGCACTCGCTCCCCCACCTCGAGATCTCTCTCGTATTGAGGTGCCCAGAACTGGACACAATACTCAAGGTGTGGCCTCCCCAGTGCTGAGTACAGGGGGACAATCACCTCCCTCCTCCTGCTGGTCACACTATTTCTAACACAAGCCGGGATGGCATTGGCTTAAATCATTCTCTGGGAAGTCAACTTCCACAAACAGCAAAAGAATTAATAAAACCAGAAACCATAACCTGAAAAGTTTCTGAAGATGTTTGAATAGTTTTGTTTTGCTGGTCCTGGAAGAGACAGTGCAGCCCCAGCTGCAGAAAGAAAAGAAGCATCAGCAAAAAGCCACGTGGCAGCTCATAAACGGAATTTGCTGCACACAGACCAAGGCAAAGAGGAACCCACCACTTTAAAAATGTGGACAATGAGGTGCAGATAGAAACTGAGCCAGCAAAAGAAACAGACAGAACCGAGCAAAATATTAAGCAAATTAAGTAAAGATACTATTCTGCCAAACCCCAAATGTTAGCTGAAGCTGGGGAAGTCTGAATGGGAGCAGGATGAAGTCTGGGATCCAGGTGGAATTTTGTTCATCTGAAAACATGCGAAACTTGGGGATTTTGTAGGTGGTGGCTATTAAGTGACTATGGAAACACGTAAACATGTCAGGCCCTTGCTTATGCAGCAGACCGAATTCCTGCGCATACACAGGACCTTACAACTGGTCTGACGGACTAAAATAAACTCGCACTGCCGCTTCTCCTTGCGAGCTCTGCGGGGACAGCACAGTTCACAGCATTAAAGTGGGTTTCTGGTTTATGGATTATAAACACAACTGTTTATGAAAGTCCAAACGCAGATTAATGGTGATGGAAAAGTGAGAGGAAGCCAAACTTTCAGATTCAGGTTCAGTTTGTAGACTGCAGGAGGAATGTTTGGGGTGAAATCCTGAACCCATTGTAGCTAATCAAAATTATGTTACTGGGTTCAGTGGAGCCACCCTTGATTTTCTCATGAACTTGGCTCTCTTGCTTCAAAGATAATCAAGGCACAGACAACCCCGACTTCTATTCCCTGCCAGTAGCTGCACAGTACAGCTGACTTTTCAGATGGAAATTTGTGACTTATTCAGGTTTGAAACAACCAGAATTCCTCAAGGAGAAAAAGAAGATTCCCGTAGTCTCACCTGGTGAAATGTACAGAGACCAGACTATAACAGAAATGTGGAAGAGGTAGCCCCTCTTCTTGTTTGTTTTTTTTTTTCTTTCTTATTTCATAAGGAGCATGTATGTGAATAATGCGAATAGCCATCTCCGTATCCAGAGAGGCTCTCTGATGCCAATACCTCATTCTGTAAGATGGGCCAAAAGCGGTGGTTATTTTCTTCAACATGTTGGCTTTGATTTATCCGAAACTTAGTGTTATGATGCCATCTGGAACTAATAAAACTTCCCTTTATTTACAGCAATCTCATTTTGGACTATGTTTTGACTTTGACTGTATTATAAACAACTCTTTGCAAGGACTCATCTCCATGTGACTCCTGGCCCCGCTTCCATCGCAGTCTTCAGCAGCGTTGTGTCTGGCCTGGGATGCTTTGACTTATCCCCAGTTTGTACGGCTTTAATTCAGCCCAACGCTATTTCACGCTGGTTTCACTGCAAAAATTAAATATGCCTTGTGTCAGTTATGGCTTCATTGAGATATTTTTTTTTTTTTACTGTGACAGCAAAAAAGGGGACAAGGGAGCGGTAGGGGACTCTACCAAAAAAGGGGAGCGAATGTTTACCAGCAGCCGAATGCCTTCCTGGCCTCAACTTGGACTTTCCTCACACACGCTTTGATTTTGTTAATATTCTCCCTTCAGAAACATGTTGCTTTTTGGAAGCTGATTTGCCTGTATAGGGCTGAGAGATCTCTGTCAGAATGACTGTGGAGCTGGGAGATGTCTCCTTTTCGGGATGGCTGTTTCACTCTCTTTTACCATATGTAATTTACCAAATGAGGGTCAGGGTGTGTAGAATACAAGGAACTCTTATAAAAACATATATTTATTGTCAGAGTCCCACAGTATTCAATGAAAAATGCTCTAGGCCAGGTTTACTGTCCAAGTCCTGTTCATACCGACACAAGCCCAATCTTGGTACTCCCCTTTGTGCTTTCCCACTGTTGCAAAAGGGATGAAAACTTGCCCGAAGAGTGAGTGCACGCTCTGGGAAGAGGCGGGAAGGGCCGTAAAGGCAGCAGAGCTGAAGCACTGTGTCGCTGCCAGGCAGCGGTCCCCGCTTTCGCCACGGCAGTCTGAGTATCCATTTGACTGCAATGTTTTATGCAAAGGGGCAGGAGAGCAGAGGGGTGACTTGGATCCGTATTGTCTCCCCAAGTCTTTGTGTCCCAGCCTCCTGGTGAGCACAGGGTGGCTGGCATCGGGACTTTGACCTCCATGACTGCCAACAGAAAAGCTGGTGTCTTATGTGAGACTGATGGAGACACAGAGAGGCAGTGCAAATATTTAGATTTCTAATAATATCAGTGCTTCAAAAGACTTGCCTTTCCTCTAGACTACAAGTGACAGCAGGCAAAAGGTGACTGGCAAACTGTACTGAGAACCCACTTGGCATTTTATTCTTCATTCTTAATGTTTGCCTTTCTATCAAGAAAATGTTTTAAAAATAGATGTGTTAGATTTGCAAAGGAACATTATTGACATTCCAACCCTATGATTCTATGATTCCATGATTCTATGATTCTACGATTCTATGATATGATAAAAAAAAGCCTGATAGACATGACCTGCTCGTCTCCTGTCACAGGACGGAGGTTACCTGCTGTCATCCCAGATGTTTTCTCCAATCCAGCAGAGAAGGCTGAACTCGACAGCAGCCCCTCGTGGCATGGGGCAGCGGAACATGGTGCCTGATGACCGGGACCCAGCTGTCTGGCTCCAAAACCCGGAGCACAGCGGGTGCAGGCCATTGCACACAAGCTCATCAGCCTTGCTTATGGCAGGGCTCGTCAGGTAAGAAGTTACACTGATGTGGATGCCCTGCATTGCTGAGGTGGTATTCTGTGGGGCTCTGCAGCCCGTGGATGTACAGACTTGGGAGGCTGTGAAATCACGGTCTTTCTGCAGTAATTCCTTATACAAAATCCTACACACTTGGATAGGACCAACGAGAACTCCACAGACCTCAACCACCATTGAAAATGGCCTGTCAGTAGACACCTGTTGGATCATAGAATCATAGAATGGTTCCGGTTGGAAGGGACCTTAAAGATCATCTAGTGCCGCCCCCTGCCCTGGGCAGGGACACCTCCCACCAGCCCAGGCTGCTCCAAGCCTCATCCAGCCTGGCCTTGAACCCCTCCAGGGATGGGGCAGCCACAGCTTCTCTGGGCAACCTGGGCCAGGGGCTCACCACCCTCACAGCCAAGAATTTCTTCCTGATCTCCAATCTAAATCTCCCCTCTTCCACTTTGAAGCTGTTGCTCTCGTCCTATCACTACACACCCTTGTAAAAAATCCCTCTCCAGCTTTCTTGTAGGCACCCTTCAAACACTGGAAAGCTGCTATAAGGTCTCCCCAGAGTCTTCTCTTCTCCAGGCCGGACAACCCCAAGTCTATGCTTAGAAATGAAAAGAGGAAAGGAATAAAAGAACATTAGCTTAAATAGGAACAGATTGGTAGCTCCCCATTAAAGAGACTGGGGATATTCACATTCAAATCATACAGGCTTAAACCAACGCTAACAACCCGGAAAATCAGGGCTGGTGAAGCAAATGTATGTTGAAAGTAACTGTCCTTCTTTCCACCCTGCTCAGGCAATGAACAGCCATCTCCTGCAGTAGCTGGAGTGATTTTCAAGGATAACCCAGGCAGGGCATTTCACGCTAATCTAATCTGCGAGCGAGGGCTATCAGACACTGACACCCCTGTTTGCCAAATTCAGACTGACTAATGCTTCCCTGACCTTGGCTCCTGTTACCATATGAATCTGCGCAGCGCAGGAGAACTGGCAGCGTGACAGCAATACAGGCACTTCATCTTCAAGGCATTTTCTTTAGCATTCCTGTGAAAAGGGGGGGTATTAAGACGCCTGGTTTGCAGAGGGAGGAGAGGTGACAAAGGGCTGTGCCCTGGGCTGGGGGCCGGCAGCTTTCGGGGCTGGAATTCAGGCTCAGGAATTCCTAAGGAGAAAACATCTCTGCATCTCCTTCTGTTCCCCTGACAGTTCTTGCGGTCACAGAAACAACAGCCTAGTCCTTTTCTAATATTGGGGTGCATTTTTTTTCTTTTTTTTTTTTCTTATTAGAAAATAATCTCATCGAGGCAGGAATCACCTTCATTTAACATCTTCTCACAGCCTCTGCTTGCCTTGAGCCGGGAGTTGTGTCAAAGCGCATAGCTGGGATTAACTCCTTGTGCTCCTTTATTCTAATATAAAGCAGAATCTGGAGCGAAGTCTCCAGCAGAGTGGAGCAAGAACATTTGTGCTTTTTCTTAAATTTCTTTTATGAACTGTTCAAGACTCTCGGATACCCAGGAGATGCATTAAAATAAAATAAAAAAAAAAACAAACCCAAACCAAACGTAACAAGTCTAAAATGGTATTTCTAATCTGGGATGTTTCCACAGTGTTTTGCTAGCCCGCTTTCTGGGGCAAAGGGAGGCGGGAATTTGACTATTTTTTTGATAAAGGGATAGTACGCACTGTTCCTCTCTGCTGAAAATAGTATTAACGTGAATTGGACAAAAGGATCTCACAGGTAGACTTCACGTAGAACCAGAGATTTATCCTCTATCTTCGATGGAGAGTTGTCATCATGTCGCCGTTTTTCTCTTTGGGATTGGGACGCGGGATCCGTCGCGGTTTCTGCGCGTCAGGGGCAGCCTCACCAAGAGCTCTTCCCGAGTGGAAGCAGTCGGGTTTGCTTCCAAGGCTTCCTCCCCGGGCCTCCCAGGAGCCGGGCTGGCCCTGGCTTAGCTTTCTCTCTCACAAGTGAACCGCTGCGGGAAAAATAAAAGCCGAGGTGTAAACAGAGTCTTTTCTTTTCCTCATATGATCCTGCAAAGCGCTGAGTATTTTGACCCCGCTCTAATAAAACACTTGCTTAATGCGATGCGCAGGGCAATCCCTTAGAGTTCACTGAGTATTCACTTAAGATTATGCAGATTTGGGTCGGCACTTTGCTGAATTCAGCCCAGGCTCCTCACCAGCGGCTGCGGGGAGCATTTTGCCCGTCCTGGGGAGCCCACGGCCAGCGGTCCCCAGCCTGTTTACAACCACTCGTGTGTCAGCCTGGCTTTCTTGCTTTCGTGCAACTCCCTCTGGTGGATGCCTTCACAGGATTTTTGTTGTTGTTGTTGATTTAGCCCCTTTGCTGAAGCCTTTTTCCTAAGGACGGAGTATGAGCGAAGGAGGACGGATTATATTTTGCAAAATGGGCATAAAAAATGAGGACTATGGGGTTAGGCTTCCCTGCAAGCCACCGGTACTGAGGCTTTTCAGCTCTGATCCCCAAATCTTTTTAGCTGACTTCCCCCCGGCTCCTTCCAACCTTTGTGATGCTCAGCACTGCTGTCACGTACTGTATAAAAATGTTAAAAATTAATCAGGCCTATATTTTTCTGGATTGAGTGGGTAGCTGAGCTGGGAGAATAGCGGATCCATGTCTGGGACATAACTCCCGGTTATGTCTTCTTTTCTGACGATTAATGGCAAATAGAGAAACAAATCCCAGGGAGAGGGAGCGGTGCCCATGCCTCCTGTTGCCCAGGGCAGTACCCTAACTACTAAGCTGTTTCTGTTTCTTTTTTGGTTAATTCCTATTAAATGACTTGCCCAGCGGAGCAGGTCCCAGTGGAAGGAAAGAAGGAATCCGCTGGCAGCGCTGCAGCCTGGTGGTTGTGGATTCAGTGGGAAATGTCCGTGTGGCTCCTCCCAAGCTGCACGGGTGCTGGCAGATACGCAGAGGTCCTTGGAGGTGTTAGACCTGCTCTGAGGTGTTCACAGAGAAGACCTTTGGAAGAGCAAAGAATCATCCAGGTCTCTCAAGTCCAGCCTACGGAGGGGGACATCCTTGTTCCCAGCCAGAAGAGCCCTGGCAGCAGGCTGACTGCTTGTTGAAATGATCCTGAGAAGAGCAATTCCTTTATGTAAAACCAGGGTACCACAGGTACCTAGAATGGAAGTAACCAAACCGAGCACATCAATAGTCAAGAAGAACCAGAATTATGCATTTGATGACTTTATTTAGGAGTATCAGTTCAGAAATGGTTAAGATGTGAGAAAAAAATTTTATTGAAAACAAGATACAAAATATTGTGTTGTCAATACAGCTGTCAAAATACCAACAACTACCAGCATATATTGATAGCTACCAGCAGGGCTCACGGGCTTTCCTCGGAATGCTGAGACTTGCTAGCTGGTTTTCACAAATGACTATCTGGTATGAAACGAAAGTAATGGAAAGTTTTACAGATAAAATTACAATGGTTATTTTATACAATGAATGAAGGATCAAGAATTATTCATTTTTTCTTCACCAATATGCACAGCTGTAAAGTAGATTTGTCAAGGTCAGTCTCTTATCTGAGAGAAATCAGCTCTTCGGTTAGCTTACTAGTGACACAGATACAGAGAGCTACTGAAACACATAGAGATTTAAGCGGCAAAATGCAATATACAGCTTTGACTTGGCAAGATAAACATATCAGCTTTAAGCATAAATACTGCTGGTCAACTGCAGGTGAAATCTGAATAAAAATAATGGAATGTATCCGTGCAATGATATCCAGGTCTGAATGCAGAGCTCCACTGCTTTCCATGGGGCCTCTCCCAGAACAGCAGTGGTCCTGGCTCTTGTATTTCATCTTTCCTGTTGGATTAGGGGCACTGGATGCCCAAGGGACGCAGATCAGGTCCAAAACTTGCCTGGCATGCAGTGCTGCCAACCCAGCTCTTCCAAAAAATGTGAATTGGCTCATCCCACACAGGCAGAATTGTAAAAATAAGAGTTTCTCTCAAATTTTCCTCATGGGCATTTCAAATATCCCATTTTTGAGCTTTTTTTACTATACAAACAAAGACCAGAACTGTTTAGGTTTTGTTTTAAAGGGGAAGAGGAGAGGCTGACATGAAAGCAAGGTGTCCTGGAGAGGTACCTTTGTAAGAGGGCAAATATAGCAGTTGTCTCAGAGAACGTTTTAGTGATAAACAACACACATTTCAAAGACTTGACACAGGTAGGTCTCAAACAGGCCATCTCTGGGTGTTTACCTTTATTTATCTGTACCTCTTCTGCTTTGGGAGCTGCACAGCAGAGCCCACAATCGGATCTTCCAAAAAGCTTTCCAGTACTTCCCTATTCAGCTTAAGCTGAAATGACGCAAGAAGAGCCATTCCACTGGTATTTTCTTCCGAGCTTCATTTTCCCAGCTGATCCCAGGAAAAAGTAAAAATGTCTGCTGTCAGGAAGCTTCAGGTTCATTTTTTATTTCATCCAGATGTGGGTTTTCCCCCCCACACTTAACATGGTTCAAACACCTTTCACTCACTGGATAGGACGTGTAACTGGAAGGGTAGCACCGGCATGGCCAGAATGATATCAGCAGAGAGTTTTAACAGTCAGTGTAGTTGTTCTGGTAGATGCCCAATAGCAGCTTGGTCACATGGCAAAAATTGAAATGTTTCAACAGCAAAGAAAAAGTGACATATGGACTTTAAAGATCTGTTAGTAACAGAAATGTGAGTACCTGTTAACATAGAGTTTATGGTCAGAAGATCACTAGATCATCTATTTTGACCTGATATCATGCAAGCTATAGTGTATCATTCAGCTCTCAGTATATGGAGACCAAAGGCTTGTCTTTAGAGTTCCAAAAGCGTGTCCATTTTGTCTTTACAGTTACAAAAGATGACAAATTCAGACAGTTCCCAAGGTCTCCAGTCCTGCGCTCTTTCTCTCTCCCCAGGAGAGAACACTTGGTAGCCATGGCAGCTCTCCGGAACCCCGAATCCATTATCAAATATGAAAGCAGAGAAGTGTCAATAAAAATGCAATAAACCAGATGTTATGAGAGAAAATGATAGACGTTGTCAAAGACAGCCAAATAATAAAGGAAAGTGTGATCTATAGTAACATTTCATCATAAAACTTCTGAAGAAGATTCTTTATACCTAGGAAGAATCAAATAAAGTTACACAGAGGACAGCATGGCAAATCCCTGATATTAAGCAGGAGTCTGATAGTTGTTGTTGTTCATTGAGTAGCCTGTCTCCTCTGCTTTCTGATATTTCTTCTTAGTTACAGATATTTCTTACCACTGCTCAGTAAATCACCTGATGAGGTGAGCTTAGACTTGTTCTTCGGACCTGCTGGGATCAAGTCTTCTGGCTGGTACTACTTGGGTAGCTTTGCAGCATCCAGAGCAGATGTATTTCAGGAAACACAAGTAAGCACTCCCCGATATGATAACGGTGACGATGATAATGATTGTAGCACTAAGAGCTGGTGACGCCGTATCCTCCAGAACAGAGTGGTCTCCTCCTGGTGTGGAGAAGGGAGGTAACTCTGTGTTCTCACCTGGCAGTGACAGAGTAGTCACAAATCAGAAATTACATCAGGAATTGAGCAAAAAAGGTAACATTGGTGGGGTTTGAAAAGAAAAAGGAAAAAAAAAGGCACAAAATAGGGAGCACCGGCATTCACCTCAGTTATGTTTAGACATTTTCAGTGTACATGGGAACATGCGAGCTCGTACGTCTCAGCTTGCTTGCAAAGAAAAGCGAGAAATATAGTCTGAGGGCACAATTGACTTGCCTAAATTTAGCTGTCTTTAACATGAGACAAATCTCTCCCTCAAAGTGTTTTTTCTCTGCAGAGAGTCTAAAGGAGGTTGGAGGGTGACTAGCTTGGAAACAGATGGCTGTGTTTGGTCAAATGAATCCCATAGATGACGTTTTTCATTCTTGGAAAAAGAAAACATAAAACAGCTATTGAACCTGGTTCTGTGGAAATATTGCCACAATGTGGCAGGGGAATTTAAAAAAAAAAAAAAATCAATGCAGGATAGATTGCTATAATACCTGGGCTGTGAAGCTCTGAAAATGTGTTGGGTTTTTTGAGTAATTGTGTTCCTGAGAGGTAAGATGTTGTTTGACACACTTTGACCTTGATTTAGCTTAATCGGTTCATTTGGACTATCCTTGACACTGACCCTTGCCCTAGGGTTAGACATTTGCTACATGCAAGCAAAAGCCTCTAGAACTATGGACACCCAAGATCTGTCACTTGGCAAATCCACTGCTGACAAGTGGTATTATTTAGCTGTTTTTTCTTCTTGTTGGTCAATATACAAGTTTTTCCCCAAAATACTGCTCAAAAGCAATGAACTTGTCCATCAGCACAGACGACGTCACTCTTGCCCACTGAGTTGCTATTGTCCCTGCCCAGGGCAGGGGGGTGGAACTAGATGATCTTTAAGGTCCCTTCCAACTCGAACCGTTCTCTGATTCTACCCCATGTGCAAACCAATGCCAGGTACCCCCTGCTCTACAATACTGTCCCCCATTATGGTCCTCACTCAGGAGCGTGATGAGCGTTAGGCACACACGTGCTTACCACGAAGCCCTGTGCTTGGGTTAAGAACGTGACCAGATTGCTTCAAAATCTATGTCTGAGCCCACTTTCTGTTTACCTTCCCAATTCCTGGCGGATCGACATTCCTATATAACTTACCCCCCCTTTACAGACACCATCTTAAATTATTTGATGACCATCACAAAAAAAGCTCTTGCTTGCTGCAGCACCTTTACCCCTCTGCATAGGCAGGGATACGTCTCATTTTTGCACGGAGAATCATATTCTCTAAGCAGAGGTAGGATGATTTTGCAGGACTCGGCAGTGCAGAATCCTGCTCTCAAAGCAAGAGCAGAAACAAGACACACACTCCGTTTTCCCAGGCCGTCTTTAACCCTAAGCTTCTTTTCCCTTGGCACAGATTATTATTTTATATATATATGTATGTATTGTGCATTCTGCATACCTATCTCTCTCTGCTGACTCTGTTAGCAAAAAGAATACCAAGCTGTTATATTTTTCATGCACAATTTCATCCAAGTTCAAAGGACAGCACACTGTGTTTTCTGAAGGAGTTATTCCTACGTAGATTTCCCAGGGGAATCTATCAAAATGAGGAAACAGGAGCTTTAAATAGTATTTTCCTTTGAAAGCTGCACTAAAATCGCTGGTTTAATCAAGAGCTTTTCCTTAATAGGGGCCAGATTTTTCCACCCTTCGTCTTGTGAGTAGAATGACGGTTCTGATGAAAATTTCTAGAAGTCTGAAATACGCCGTGGCTTTTATTGGTGTTTCTCATCTAAGACCTCTTTCTGCAGTGCTCGGGCTACTTTAAATGGGAGGTCTTGAAGTGCAGCCACTACCCCTACTATGCCGATATCCCACTGATTTCAAGATCATACCAATTAAAAGCTCACCTCTGTTATGATGCCAGACAAAACACACCCCAGCAGAGCCAGGCTGTGAGAATGCCAGCCTCGATTCCTGCTACGTTTAGTGTGGTTGTAACTAGCTAACTTTATGATCGTTCCACTTTTACTTTGTCCTTTTCACCTATTTTGGTTTTCCTTGCCCTTTTGTCTTGCCTTGTATACAGAGTGTAAGCTGTGCCATACAAGGGCTCATTAAATGGGTGCCCAGAGCCTCGGAACAAGGAAGGTGGGTCTGTGAACGGGGCTATTTCTTGCTCCTTCAATACAAACAAGCAACGGCACGAACACCAAAATCAGCCCTCGCATTCAACTCACTGAGAAAGAAAAGTCAGTGCGAAATGCCAAGCGCTGCCGAAGAATTCAGATGGTAACACGAGGGCGAGGGGTATCTGTGAATGCCCCCGAGAGGCCTTCGCTTCTCTTTGTACCGTTTTCAGCTGCCCCACGTACGAGTTCATTTTTCACCTAACCCCTCTGTTTGCTTCTGCATCTCAGCGGCCGCAGAAACGTGCGCATGGCAACGCCTCCGAAAGAGGGAATGCAACTGCCCGGGGATCGTGTCCGTCTGAGCTGCCACTGCCATACAAGTGCTCTCTCTCAGGGAATAAATGATATGCTAATAGCGTGCTAGCCCTCCCCGCACAGATGCCAGCGGTGGCCGGGGCCACTCCCTCTGCGAAGGGAGAACACAGGGCTGTTCAGGCTTGTTCTTTCTCTGCGGTGTTGACTTTTCCTATTAAGTTACGCTGCCTCCGATTTTAATGTCAGAGAGATGGCCAGCTCAGATACCCACAGTGCCGGCCCCATGGTTCTTTGTCAGCAAACTGACCCACCAAGGAAGGGAAAAGGGCAAGCCTCACCCTTACAGACAGGGATGGGGAGCAAGGATGCACGGGAGAGAGGAAGAGGTTGACATCTCTGCACCTCAGGTTTCACTTCTCTATTGCATCAAGTTCCAGCTACGTGTCCTCACATCCGAAGACCCTCATAGCTCTGCTCCATCTGGACAGATTTTGTCCCTCATCAAGTTGCTTCCGATCAAGCCAACTTTGTCTTGTATTTGCTTATGTTTCCCATGATCCTATTTACACTTTACATCTCACTCAGCCTTAAACTTACGATCTTCTGCTCTTTGAAATTCCTCTTGAAGACCTAATTCCCTCCTCTTTTGTAAGAAATCAGCCAGCACTTCCTGGAGTGCAGGAGTGCAGGGCAGTTCTGCTTTTTTTACAGCGTTGAAAACTGAAGATTCCTCAAATGTCCTGATTTGCCCATCTTTTCCTATAGCTGAATAAAACCAACCAGCTCTCACACCTTTGAAAAACTAGGCTGTTCACATATGTTGAATCATGTGTGCTTTGACTGTCTCCTTCTCGCCTACTCAAATTATGCCGTTTGCCTTCTCATGCTGTAAAAATTTTCAGGACAAAACTGCCTTAATGTATTTGATGTGTCACCGAAGGAGAGGTAAAACCTTTGGTCATGCAAGGGAACGTGTACACAGAATTGCTTATGCAATTTTTGCTATTTTTTTTCTTTTATAAAAAAAAAAAAAAATGCGCTAAAACTGACCTTCCCCATGAGTATGTGGAGTGAGCTGGAAAGAAGTTGAGAGGCCTCATCTGGAGTACTGTTCAAGTCCCCTAGTTCAAGAAGGACACGGAACTACCGGAGAGAGTCCAGCGGAGGGCTACAAAGTTTATCAAGGGACTGGAGCACGTGTCTTATGAGGAAAGGCTGAGAGACCTGGGACTGTTTAGTCTTGAGAAGAGAAGACTGAGAGGGGACCTCATCGATGCTTATAAATATCTAAAGGAGGGTGTCAAGAGGATGGGGTCAGACTCATCTCAGTGGTGGCCGGTGACAGGACAAGGGGCAACGGACACAAACTGGAACACAGGAAATTCCGTCTCAACATGAGGAAAAACTTCTTTACTCTGAGTGTGACAGAGCCCTGGCACAGGCTGCCCAGAGAGGTGGTGGAGTCTCCGTCCCTGGAGATATTCCAAACCCGCCTGGAGGCGTTCCTGTGCCACCTGCTCTGGGTGACCCTGCTCTGGCATGGGGTTGGAGGAGATGATCTCCAGAGGTCCCTTGCAACACCCACCATTCTGTGATTCTGTGATCAACATTTGAAGACTTTTTTATAACAAGTCACTGCGAGCACTGTCTACGATGAGTGGGATCAAAATCCCATTTCCAAGTCTAAGTGGAGTCTAGCTCAGATTGAGGTTAAGTGCTTGTCCTCTTAAAAGATGTCTCTTCTGTCAGGACAAATTTTCTTGAATGACCTGAGTCCAGAAAAAAATCAGTATTTAGCTCTTTGCAAAGCAGAAAAGACTAACTGTGTGATCACCCCGCACAGGCGTGCTGGTGGAGCAAAGCTGGAGACCGCGGACCTAAGGGTTTGTCTCTTTTCTAGCGGCTTAAAGTACCAGTCAGACCTAATATTTAGATCTTCCTGACTACAAACCTGCCACGAAGTGAAAGCCTGAGTGTTGGCTTTGTGAGAACTGGTGCTGGATCTCAGTGCTGGGAGTTGGCTGCAACAGCCACATGGTAACAAACATAAAGTTCACACCCCAGCACTAGGGACAAGTTTCTGGGAGATCTTGAAAATAAACTAGTGGTGAGTCACTGCCTAAATCCTGAGTCACTGACTCTAGTAGCATATGCTTTCTCTGGGATATAGAAAATACTGGCGTTTCCCATGAAATAACACTCAGTGGTCATGAAGTCACGGTCCAAAGTTCAACAGCCCAGCTACTTTCACTCCCTGCAGGGGCCAGACAGTGGGAAGAGGAAGTGAGGTCCAGGAAAAGATCGTGCAGATTCATCCTGCAGCGTAAAATACTGCCCTACACCACGGAAATGACAGCTGCTCCTTATTTATTAGATAAAATGAGATGTAGACCGTAACTTTGCAAGTTTCTACAACAGCTTGCCAGATAATTCAGTCGGTTTCATCAGTTCAGAATTTCATTTCTTCAACAGCTTTCGTAGTTCTCCAAATTGTTACGATGGGAAGGGGTGAGACAAGGAGCAATGGGGCTAGAGACTAAGAAAGCACAGATCTGGAAAACCCTCCAGACCCATTTTGGAGGCGTATGTCTGTCTTTCAGATGGGAATCCTTTCACATGTTGAGACAACTTGGGAAGAACGTCACTTCATATAGAACAGATCAGCTGAATGTACGTACAACGGTACTGCTCTGCGTGCATACGTTTTGATCTATGTGCTTAGCCCAGGACTGTAGATTTTCTAGCTTTTTCCTGTTTGAGTACAAATGTACCATGCAAGTTGAACATTCTTGTCTGGAAACCTTTCTGTGCACAAAGATTATACACAAAGTCCTACTTCATTGTAGAAACAGAAACAAAGACAATCTATGGGCAATTGTTCAAGTTAAAGACAATTAAATGCACTTGTTCAAAAAACCAAGCACACAGCCCATGAGGAGTCTGGCTTTCAGCCACACAGTAAGCTCAGGTTTGCTGCTGGTCCCTTCCTCTCTGCTTTCTTTTTCCTTTGGGACTGCAGCTCTACAAAGCAGACCCAAAACACTAGTTTTGCCCCTGCCAACCCTTTCCTTGTGCTGGTATGGATACGGTGCTGGCACAGGCTGGAGCTCTGGAGCTGGGTGAGTACCTAGGAGTGTACAAGTAACAGATATTACCTGACCGCATTCTGTGCTAGGGGCAGGGTTGTTCAGCCTGGAGAAGAGAAGGCTCCGGGGAGACCTTATAGCCCCTTCCAGTACCTAAAGGGGGCCTACAGGAGGGATGGGGAGGGACTCTCTACCAGAGAGTGGGTCAGTAGGACAAGGGGTAATGATTGTAAAATGAGAGAGGGGAGATTTAGATTGGATATGAGGAAGAAATTGTCTACTCTGAGGGTGGTGAGGCACTGGAACAGGTTGCCCAGAGAGTTGTGGCTGCCCCATCCCTGGAGGGGTTCAAGGCCAGGTTGGACGGGGCTTGGAGCAGCCTGGTCTGGCGGGAGATGTCCCTGCCCGGGGGAGGGGGTTGGAACTGGATGATCTTTAAGGTCCCTTCCAACCCGAACCATTCTATGATTCTATGATTCTTTGAGCATAAGCAGGTATCTTCCAACCTGGACCACTACCTTCTTGAGCCTTACCATAAGCAATGTTCCAGTTTATCCTCCTGATCAAAGAGACGGGATTTGCAGCTCTCTGCCCTTCCTCAGACTGGGAGAGAGAGAAGAACATAAGCCCTGGGTGTTGGTAAATGTCTGCAGGGTCTTGCCGTAGTGCAGGACTGAACTAGCAGATTTGCATGACCAAAGGAAGGGGATGTGTGTCAAGTGAAGTCTGACAACCACATTTTACTACATATAATGTAATTTTTCATTACTAGGATATGAGCTTCAGGATATTTTTAAGGATACAGAAAGTCCTTTCAAAATTCCTCTGGTGCTAAGTGGAGACACACAGGCTACAGTATGTTCTTTACTCAGGTGTGACGATGTGAAGCCCAGGAATTACCTCCCCCTTGAATGCACCAAAGGCATACAGCCCTGGAGGGTACACACTGAGATCCTGTGGCTCCTTGCAAACAGTTCTGTGTGCCTCCTAGCCCTCTGCCTGCACACAGGGCCTGCAATTCTCTCATCTCCTTGCACAAGGTGGATTTGATGCTTAGGTGTCTCTGGCTGGTAATCAGACACTGTTATTCCCTCTGTCACAAAGCTATGTGCCAAGAACATCTCACTAGACCAGGCAATTAGCAGTAAAGTCTCCAGCTGTTCTCAAAGGTCTCTGCAGTTTTCTCTCTCCAGCCCTCCAATTCACCCTGCAGATCCTCAGAGCCAAACGCAGCCACATGCCCATCAAATCCTGCCCAGCAGCATGAAATCACTTCTTGGCCTGGGAAGATGATTGTCCTCGGCCGTTAATAATTTCACAATGCCTGTTAACCGTACGAGTGTACTAGAGGAGCAAAATACAATAACTTCACAGAGTAGGTTGCCCAGAACTTCTTCGTTCCATCTGGCTAGCAGAAGGCGGCTCCCTATGTGCGAGGTGTTCTGCAGATAAAAAGACAGAAAAACAAAGGTTTCTGTTCCAGATGTGAATCAGCCGGGTCTGGGAGAATGAACACAGCAGGCTGGGAAGTAGGAGATAACATCAAGTGAGAGTGGAAGCAAAGAAGGCAAAGAAAAGTCTGGAGATATCTGAAGAAGAAGTACCAAAAACTGTTCGTGGAACGGAGTTGTAAGCCTAGACCCCCTGTACCGTCAGGCTGGTGGTGCTAATACTAAGGAAATACAAAGGGATTTATCTGCACTACGCTGCAATTAGTGAGTTGTATCTAAGCACATTACTGCAGCAGTAGGACATGGGTTCATCCCTCCAATTAGCACTGAAATGCAAATGCAGACCCCTCACCCTGACCTGTATACAAATCTTTTGTGTTTTACTCAAGAGAGTAAAACCTAAAACCTTCATGAAAACCATTAAACATCTTATCCCAACTGCTTATTTCTCTTACTGCTATTATTGTGCAAGACCTATGAAGCATTTTTATATTGGAGCCCGATATCAGATATTATTGTATAACTGGGACTCCACAGCTGTTACAGAACTAATAGGAAAAATAGAAAATCCTCTGTGTATTTAGCCAAAGTGGAATTTAACCATAACTCCGAATAAGTTGCCACAGTTTTATACTCATGAAAAGCATTATTGCATTTTAATGGCTGGTAGGCAAACAGGAAAGATGCCAGGACAAACACTGGGTAGCAGTAGCAATTTTCCTGCCCTTTCTCTGCGGCCATCTGTGACACGCGAGCTCTCATTCCCGTGGAATTAGTCCAGGATATTCAGAAACCCAGAAATACAGCTTAATACTTTCTTTTTCAAATCTGAACCAAGGAGAATGTGAAAATCTCAGGAAGTGGCTGTATTTTGAATAAACCTCTGTAGATTTCCTGTCACGAGTGATGGCCTTTAGCAATTGAAGAAAATAACTTGACGTATCTTCAGAGCATCACTGACTTCTGTGGACTATCTCTTTAAACTCTGTATTAGTAACTGGAGGAATGAATCTGCCTTCTTTGAAGCCAAAAAATACCTCTTTCCAAATGAGAACTGGATAAAAAAGAAATGGACTGTCCGAATGTATGTTATTTACTTAAGATGTTAGTCTGAGAATTCAAAAAAGAACATGGGTTTCTGTAAACTAAATGAGAATCCGATGCACGAGGTTGTTGGAGCCGAGCAGTTGCCTTTGAAGAGTGCGATTTGGCAGCTTTTTGCCTTTTGGCTTTGTCTTCAGGTTTAAGGTCAAATTTTACTTATAATAGGATGACCTACGTTCAAGCAGGCTGCAATGGTAGAATAACCATTTAGACACGTGAGTACCAGGTACGTTTGCCAACTTCAAAACACCAAGTGGCACTAGAAAAGCTCTGCGGGGTCATTCGTGGGCCCGTGGATAAGCAGAAACCAGTGGACGTAGAAAGTCAGGAGCAGTTTTCCAGCTTACATGACCCCAAACTCCAACTAACAGTACTGAGGAGAAACAGAGGAATCCTCACCCGAGCCGCCAGCAGTGGCTTGCTGCATCCTGGAGCAGGAGAGCCAAAGCTGTGGGCTACACAGATGAGAAGCAGTAGTCAATCGTTAGATCATTTTTTGGTAGTCTGCTCCTGGTGCAATTTAAACAACAGATGTTACTCAGTAGTAGGCTGTGCAGCCATCTGGATTCAAGCTTCATTAAAACACAACTAATCGCAAATTTTCAAAATCCGTGGCATCAGTCCAGTATTTTATGGTGTTTTAAATTAAAAAATACATTTCAAGGTTGGCTTTTCTTTTTTTTTTTTTTTTTTTTTTCTTTACGGACTGTTTTTACTTGTCCATGAAACTGAAGATTTAGTTTAGTGTTTTCAAGCTTTTATTTGCAAACCCAAGGACCCAGATGTGAAACAGGAAAACTCAGATTGCCGTGTAGTCTTATCACTCTGGCACTTGGGGCTTCAAAAAGGCACCACACTTCTTCACAAGGCGCTTCGAGCAAATCTGCCTGCCATCCTTCTCTGGCTCTTGCCTTGCATTTTTGTTTTGCTACCAAAGCAAACACAAAGTGCCTGGAGAATCTTGTTTCTCATCAGCTGCCATCCGAGCAGAAAACATTGACGTGTTTGCATTTTATGAAATAAGGTTATTTAAACAACTTAATCCCTGAAGTTAAAATTGCTAAGGTCTCCAGTGATGATGTTTTCATTTATTTGGTCCTGCCTCACTGCTTATTTGAAACCCTGTAATTCAGCTGATTTATCAAATACATGCGTTTTGCCAAAAGCATTGTAGTGAAGTCGTTTTAGCGTCTTACCCGTGGAGCATTTTCTAGAGGAGCTGGCCACACTTACAGCCAAAAGGCAGACTGTGTCCTCCTCCACGTTACCTGCTATGGGCTGGGCTGGCTCGCTCTTCACTCCCCGTGCCAAATGCTGCAGTACGTAGCAGATGTAGAGCTGTACAAGGCTGACGTCTTGCACCGTGTTGTAGGGCTCACCAAACACCAATGACAAGGAGAAGGCACTCTATAGCTATTGACATTATTTTCCTTCCAACACAAAGATGACCCATTCTCCAGGAATGAAGAATTGCCTCAAGAAGCAATTTGGCAGGGCCTGAGCCTCCCGTAGCTGTTTTAGAAGCCTTCTCTTTCTTTTCAGTGGGTTTTTTTCCTCATGCTATAGAAAAATCACTATTATTTTTACAAAACTGCACACCATATACTGAAATATAACCAGATACCAGAACATTCATTTCTGTGTATGTATTTAAACTGAGCAGAGGGGACAGAACTGCGTTCATACTAAAGTCTAAAAATGCAGAATTCATATGAAAACAGCATTTTTCATCCTGTTCTTGAAATAAGTTATTTCCTCAGAGTCCTGCCCTTTTCAACCCCTAAGAAAATAATAAATAAATAGATAGATAGATAGATAGATAGATAGATAGATAGATAGATAGATAAAGTGGCTCAGAAAGTCAGCTGTTGTTATATTAGTTTTCTGTTCAAAGATGTGGAGTCACCCCTCTTATTGGGACTCAAAGCAAAAGGAACACCAGAAAAGCAAATGCTGGCTGCGTGCATTCCTACAGCCTGCTTTTGCATTCCTGCATCCTCGCTAAAAATGGCCAGGAAATAAAAATCAGCACAGCACAGGTGCACGCTTCTGTCCTTAAACCTTCACCATTACCACAGAAATAGAACTTTTAATTTCAGAAACTCACGTTGTAAGTATTCCAGGATATATCTGACACAGGCGCAATGTCTACATAGTCCACACCGTACAGTACACGACCGCTGTGTCTGGTACCCAGGACTGATTTCAGCTGTTCAGTCGAATTGCCAAGCCTTTACGATTATTCAGTCCATATAATAGTCGTTCTGCTTAGCCTAGCATGCAAAGTAGTTCACTAATACTGTTCCTGTTACTTTTTCTACCATTCTGAGCTTGTAAACGTATGCCCCAAAGTGTCCAATACAAACAAGGAAGAAACTCCCTGCGTGTGGCATTTTTGCGTGGGCAAACCGTGCTCCACAAAATGCCACCCCCTGTTCCCACACTGCCCCGACTCCAGGGCCACTGGGCATGGGTCCTCCAGCCCTGGGGTGGGACTGACTCATTTTAGCAACTAAAAAGAGTGAAAAGAGTGTTAGTCAATTACTGAGCAGCCTGGCGTAGCACACGCTTTCTAGATGACTAAGTTCAGGTGAGACAAATGCCAGCTTTAGGGCCATACTTTAAAAGACAAATCAAAGGGTTACCTAGCAATGGCGTTAGAAGCGCAGGGGAAATTTAAGCCCCCAAGCGAGTTATTCACTCCACATTTGTATGTGATTCATGTTTCTAGCTCTGCGTGCTTCCGAGCTCCCTCTGCCCTACACCGCAGGATCAGAGCCTCAGAGCTCACAAAGGTGTATTTCTTATCCCAGGAAGCCAGGAGCACACGTTGCTCATCTCCGGCAAAATCCATGCGCCCTGTGGCTTTACCAAAACCCTCTAGCTCTTTAAATAGTGTAAAAGGGAAACAGTGTTTCTGCTTACAGCCTTTTCCATCAAATTTGCTCGAGATAAAGAAAGCTTTAAAATCAAATCAAATCAGAAATATCTTCATGAAAATAACACGAGGTACAAGCAGTGGATTGTCAGGGCCAACAGATTCAAAGATGCTTATGCGATATGAATATGCTTCAACACCAAAAAATATTATTGAACCCCAGTAGTGGGTTCAATTCATCAGTGAAATGAGGGTTATTTCTCTTCATCTTGGTTGGGCTTTTTTTGATGCAATTATGATGAAAAAGGTGCGTGGGGGCACTGTCAAAGGCTCTGCTGTCTCTTGATATCAAAACAGGATGGTCACGATGGTGTCCAAGAATAAGCACAGTGATGAGGTCATGCGGAGCTCAGCCTTCCGAAGGGCTGAGGCAGGTGTCCTCCACCTCCAGCAGCACACAAAATTCATTTAGCTGGAGAAAATCAGTGACTTTGGATGTCAGTTCTATTGAAGCAGCAACAGCAAACAAAGCAATGAGCAGACATCTGAAGCAGGATTTGTCTGTCCACCTTTAGACTTCTGCAGCGTAAGATACAAATCTGAATGAGTCAGTTTGGTTATCCTGGTGACAAGCAGAGGGAAATGTGTGCTTTGCTGGGTAAGAATCACTTTATCCTAAGACAGATGTTTATAACTGGATAGGTGCAAGCGCAATAAGGTGAGTCTAGATGACTAGCTCAGAAGTAAATATTTACAGTACAGCTGCCTGAAGTTGAGATAAATTCCATCCTTCTTAATACAGAGATACAAGAGCTAAAAAGTGGTTTTACAACAGCAGCATGAAGAGAAATTGCAATCCGGTAAACGCCTGAGACTGACAGAACAGGACACGCTCTTTATCCAGAGTTATAGCAGATTTTCAAAGATGTGATGAAAGAATGGATGACCAGGTGCTTTATTTAGGGCTGTTCATCAAAGGGGCAAAAAGGTAAGGATGCCCAGGCATGCTCCGACTGACAGTGCTGGGACGGTTGCATTTACCTCTTCTGTCCAGAGCTTGGTCATAAGAGTTCCAACTATGGATCTAAAAACAACGCACTCAACTGTCTTTGTAGTAAATATATTTCAAAATCCTGTTTTATTTTTCAGGTATGTCCACACACCAAAACACATTTTTGGTACCATTGAGTAGAACCAGACACGAATTCTCCACTAAGGGTACTTAGATTATAATTAGTTGTATTGGGTTCATGTGGCAAGGTTTTCGTAGTGAGGAGGCTACAGGGGTGGCTTCTGTGAGAAGCTGCTAGAAGCTTCCCCCATGTCCAACAGAGCCAATGTCAGCTGGCTCCAAGACAGACCCACCGCTGGCCAAGGCCGAGCCCATCAGCGATGGTGGTAGCGCCTCTGGGATAACATAGAGAAGAAGGGGGAAAAAAAATATCTGCACAACATCAGCCAGAGGAGAGGAGTGACAATATGTGAGAGCAACGGCCCTGCAGACCCCAAGGCCAGTGAAGAAGGAGGGGAGGAGGTGCTCCAGCAGCTGGAGAAGAGATTCCCCTGCAGCCCATGATGAAGCCCATGGTGAGGCGGGCTGTCCCCCTGCAGCCTACAGAGGTCCACGGTGGAGCAGAGATCCACCTGCAGCCACTGGAGGACCCCACGCTGGAGCAGGTGGATGCCCGAAGGAGGCTGGGAACCCATGGAGAGCCCACGCTGGAGCAGGCTCCTGGCAGGACCTGTGGCCCCGTGGGGAGAGGAGCCCACGCTGGAGCAGGTTTGCTGGCAGGACTTGGGACCCCGTGGGGGACCCACGCTGGAGCAGTCTGTTCCTGAAGGACTGCACCCCATGGAACAGACCCACGCTGGAGCAATCTGTTCCTGAAGGACTGCATCCCATGGGAAGGATCCACATTGGAGAAGTTCATGGAGAGCTGTCTCCTGTGGGAGGGAGCCCAGGCTGGAGCAGGGGCAGAGTGTGAGGAGTCCTCCCCCTGAGGAGGAAGGAGCAGCAGAGACAGCGTGTGATGAACTGACCACAGGCCCCATTCCCCGTCCCCCTGCGCCGCCCGGGGGGAGGAGGTGGAGAAATGGGGAGTGAAGTTGAGGCGGGGAAGAAGGGAGGGGTGGGGGGAAGGTGTTTTAAGATTTAGGTTTTTTTCTCATTACCCTACTCTGATTTGATTGGTAATAAATTAAAGTAATTTCCCCAAGCTGAGTCTGTTTTGCCGGTGGCAATAACTGCTGAGTGATCTCCCTGTCCTTATCTCAACCCACGAGCCTTTCCTTATATTTCCTCTCCCCTGTCCAGCTGAGGAGGGGAGTGATAGAGCGACTTTGGTGGGAACCTGGTGTCCAGACACGGTCAGCCCACCACAGCAACCTTTCGAAAAAAATCTTTTTTTCACCTCTTTATTACAAGAACAGTAAAGAATCAGCTTGCAGTGAGCAAAGTGATTGAAAGGCGCAACAGATGTTCCTGGTACTTACGGAAGAGAGAGACCAAAGCTCTTTTAGTCCCTTTTTTGGGCTACTAAGGTTTTGGTTTTGTTTTCCTTGTAATAATTAATGCTCCCTTGGCAAAGCCAAAAGAAAAAAATTCGTATGTATTTCTTGGTCACTGTAGCAGTTTGTCTCTATTTCATTGAGCCCTGCATCCTTTTCCAGACTCCCTGGGAGTCTGCCCTAAAGAGCTCAGGGAACTCTTTAATATTGAGATGTGTTTCCTAATCTAGGACTATAGCTTTCTGAGGAACCACATTTACTGATCCTGTCCTAGTGCAGACATTATCTGCTGCATCCTCCAGCCTGGAGCAGGGCAGGTATTTTGCTGCCTTATACATAGTTTCCATAGGAGTTGAAACTCTGCTGAAGTAGCTTTCCAAGCTGTTTAGCAGGACATCAAACTAGCTTTCAGCTTTTAAAATCTCTGTCTTATCTCAGACTTAGAGTGCAGTGGAGTGGGAATACTGAGTCACCTCCTCGTAAGGACTTGCTTCTGTCGTCATTTTGCCTGCATTATGAAGTTTGGATACAAAGTGAAATCTTGTTTTAGGTGAGGTTTTGGATCGCTCCTAGATCTTTGGGTTTGGGTCAGATTCAAAATGGGCAGAAGATTATGCTCTGAATCTTATTTGTTTGTCCCACAAAACTGTAGAAAGTATAATGTATTGTCTAATGTAATGAGTGCGACTGAAAATGACTGACTTGCCTCATAAAACTTATTTTGTGAGATCTCCACCATGTGGATGGATTTTACTGCCTGGACTATGAACTTCCAAAAGGAGTTTGGCTCTTTACATTTCCTCAAGTTTTAGTCATCCAAGTTATTAAAGAACACAAATAAGAAAGCATATTTTAAAATCGTAACTTTTATCTTGGGGATGTCCCTTGTGACTACAGTTTTTTGGAAGTTTTACTGTGTTTATTTTTCCTGATTAAGAAGCTTTGTAGTCCACTGGAACGGAAAGTATTTGATTAAAAAAATGAAAGTAACGGAACTTCTAATGGTTCAGATAGATACAATAATTTCCCTTGATTTATCATCTCCATTATTATCACTTCTTGTAAAACAAGCAGCAATTCTCATTCCTCCAACTCACTGGCAACGAATTCATCCCGGATCATGAGGTAACGCAATAGCTGGAGGATTTAGAGTAGTCAGAACATTTACCAGCAGTCAAAATGCCACCAGCAGCTTTGGTGCCAAGTGCACCAGGACACTGCTTATAAGTGGCTTAGTTGGTAGGCTCTCAACACGAGTTATAGTTCTGAGATTTATCTTAATGAAGTCTGCAGGTCACATTTCCTGGCGGCTGCACTGCACCGGGCTGTAGGGCTGTTCTTCTGCTTGCTGCTGTTGGGCGTTCTCAAACCTCACGGATGTTTTCACAGTTTTGGTTGTGAAAGCTGGTGCTCATCCTGCCCTTGCAAAATGGCTTGGAAATGCAAAGTGAGAGGAGAAAAAGGTGCAGAAACCAGGAGGCAAACATAACGGCCAGCTTGACATGAGCCAGCAGTGTGCCCAGGTGGCCAAGAAGGCCAACAGCATTCTGGCTTGTATCAGGAACAGCGTGGCCAGCAGGAGCAGGGAAGTGATTGTGCCTCTGTACTCGGCGTTGGTGAGGCCTTGTGGAATAATTACTAAATTGGCCAAGAATACAAAAGTACAGCATTGTTCACACATTAAGGGAAGTCATAAAATCAAGAGGCTTCTGAGGTAGAACACAGCCGCAGCTGGCACATGAAGAATGCAACATCTGTGATTCCCTGTACAAGGTTGTTTGCGAAACTACACGAGGGATGGAACGGAACACGCTTGTTCCGTGGCCTTCCCTTGTGACGAATAGCAGATATGGGGACGAGATGGTACTACGGAACTGATAAGCGGCCTACACGCTACCCGAGCCAACATTTCATCAAATGTTGATGAAATGCTGTCCTTTTGTGCGAACTTTGCTCACCACAATGTACCAAAACACACCTCCATCCCGGAGGCTATCCGCCCCCGAGGTGTGAACACTCCTCCTTGAATACATTAATCATAATAAAAGTACGTATGACTAAAGTCACTCAAACTCCACTTTGAAGATAAAAAAATAATATAAAAATAGCCCAAGAGAGAGGGGATGTCAGGGAAGACACCATCGCGAAGAATTCCACCGCTGATTTCCGGGATCAGTCGACAGGCTGAGCCTTTCTTCCCCCCCATAGGGATGCCTTTTGTAAGACTTCGATTACACCGAACGCTTTCTCGGGGACTTAGAAATTTCTCTAGAGAATCTCTATCCTACATCTATAGCCAGGCTGTATCGTTTATAATTTTGTCGCGCGTTTGTATACTTAACAATATCTTTATTTGCACGTGCTTTGCAGACAGTGTATTTATCACCGGCAATCCTAAAGAACCTGTATATCTGTTGTTTAAATAAACTGCACTGTTTCAGTAGCTGGTCGTTTCGCTTTCTCACTGAACGCGACCAAAACTACAGAGAGGCCGTGCTAGTTCAGGAGCACGACTAGACTGAAGGTGCAGTCCACTATTAGTGTATCCAAATCGTAGTAGTTTAATACATATTAAATGCGATTGGACTGATAGTACTGAATTGGGCATCACTCAGAATTTAAACCTAGCCGCACCTGGCCTCCCACCTCGGTGAGGAGTGTTAGAACGCAAGGGGGTTTATCTTCTGCCAAAACCGCTTGGCCCCGTTTCACGCAACAGGCCTCACCTCGAGTGCTGCGTTCAGTTCTGGGCCCCTCTGTACAAGAGGGACGTTGAGGTGCTGGAGCGTGTCCAGAGGAGAGCTACCAGGCTGGTGAGGGGTCTGGAGAGCAGGTCATCTGAGGAGAGGCTGAGGGAGCTGGGCATGTTTAGCTTGGAGAAGAGGAGGCTGAGGGGAGACCTCATTGCCCTCTACAACTCTCTGAAAGGAGGTTGGAGGGAGGTGGCTGTTGCCTCTGCTCCCAGGGGAATAATGACAGGACCAGAGGAAATGGGCTGAAGCTGCGGCAGGGGAGGTTTAGATTAGATATTCGGAAGAATTACTTTACTGCAAGAGTGGTCAGGCACTGGAACAGCCTGCCCAGGGAGGGGGTTGAGTCACCATCCCTAGAGGTGTTTAAGAAACGTCTAGATGTGGCACTTCAGGGCATGCTCTAGTGGCAGAGATTGTAGGTTGTGTGTTTGGTTTTTTGGTGGTTTTTTTTTTTGTGTGTGTGTATGGTTGGACTCGATGATCTCAAAGGTCCTTTCCATCTATGAAGATTCTATGATTCTGTGATTCTATAAAGATGTAAGGGTTTACCTTTAAAAAAAGTTCTCGTGGGTTTTTTTAAGCGTTTGCCTGAACATGGCAAGCGTGAGGCAGGTGACGTGGCAGCCTTGTCCTGCAGCATGCAGAGAAACACCTCCGTACCGGCTCCGCCTCAGCGCAGACGCTGGTCCCACACTGCACAAGAGGCACAGTTCATCTCATGCTGACTGCGATCCCTGCGGGGAGTCCTGAAACCTACTGAAGGAGAAGATGCCACAGTGGCTTCCACCTCCTGCCATTACAGAGATGTCACCTGCTGGGCAAGGGGCTTGGAGCTGAGAAGGTGAGGGGGGAGAAGATGCTGTGCTCTAGCTACGGGAGTTTAATGGCTTTGAAAGTAGTCCAGCTATGTGGTATCCAGCTTGAATTAGCCCTGCTATGTGGTACCAGGAGTGCCAGCCACAGCCACGAACAAAATAAGCTTCTAAAATTCTTCACAAGTCAAATGTAACTCTCCTGTTTTTCCACCCATCCTGGCTGCAGAATAACTCAGGGTACTTTTTTGCTGCATATTGTCTCCTCTGTGCTCTGAACTGGACAGGATGCTCTGTTCTCTGTGTGCCCCCCAATATCAAAATAGAGGGGTTTAAGCACTGGTAGATTTTTTTCTCCTATTTTTCCTTTTCCTTTCAAATGTAAAATTCTGCAGAGCCTGTCCACTCTATTTCAATGAAGATTCTGTTTCTGTTTCACAGTTAATACAGTTGTGAAGGAAAGAAATGCCGTGCAAAAGGAAAGATCATGACCTCATGCTAGAGGACTCGGACAAATGGAGTCTAGGAAGGGATATAGGTTGTTTTGCTCCTTTTAAACACAATGTAGACCAACTATATGTTTTGTTTGCTTAGAATTGTATAGATTTGTATTGCAGCTTTGTTGGAGCACTGACTGAGCGAGCCGTCCAGGTTAATACACTGCTCAGGTGGGTGGCAACTGAGCAACACAAAGACATTAATGAACTGGCAGAAATGTATAGTAAAACAGCAATTAATTAAACATTAATGTTTAATTATGTACGTTTTGTATGTATGTTTTGTATGTACATTAATTATGTACGTATGTAATGTTTAATTACTTTACATTACTGTTATGTAAACAATAATGATTACGTTAAAAAATATTTTTAGAATCTAGCCAAGTATAAGGTAATCTAATGACAGTGCTAGGGGACACAGAAAGTTTCTACGCATATATTACATACATAGCATATGCAATTTTAAATTTCAGAGGGACCGTGGGCCATGAGGTAAGACTATGAGTAATAGGATGAAGTTATGCAAAGGAAACTTTAGGATGAATTACAGGAAAAAATAATTAACTCCACTGAGGTGGTTTAGACTCATAGGTTCCCAAAGGAAACAGGAAAATCCCAATATATGTGTCACCTAAAAACAATGTATTATATATTCTTGCAAGTAGATGTTTTGAGACCAGTGCCTTACTGGCCTCTGTGGATTCCAGTAGACATCTAATAGCACCTTTTAATCACCTCAGCTTTCGGTGAGACTGTTTGTCTAAAGGCTCAGACGAGACTTTCTATTGTATCTGCATGCCTAAAGAAACATGGATTTGCCTAGTGGGACTTTTACAAGCACCTTAGAAGTAAGATCGTATGTCCTGCCTGCCTTTTTAAGCTCCTAAATACCTTCAGAGTGTGATCTCTAGTGCAAAGATGAAGAGTGTATGTGAGTATCGTTAAGCCAAACTTTCAATGAATAAAATTATCTTGGGGTAAACAAATCGTTAGGGAAATGATGAAGATACTATACTTCAATACAACTTTGGAATTTCTGATAATCTCTGATATGATAGATCATTGTTATCATATACAATAGTAAACAGAGCATTTCAAATTGAAAAGACTATTTTCCAGTTTTTCTTTTCAGGTATGTAAGATTAAGAAGTGGCCAGTTACTGCTGTGGAGGTATTTCTGGGGAAATCTCCTTTGTGGTCTGTGAACGACAGAACAGACACTATTTTCCACTGAATAGGATGAGAAAAACTGCTCTGTGACAGAATTCAGCAAGTTATTTTTGCAGTATCAATAGAAAAATTATGTTGACTCTAAAACGATCAGCAAAAAACTCACCGCCACCAACCGTGAGCGGATTAGAGAGGGCCTTGCTTTCTTCCCTAGGCTGTCCACAGAAAACATCTCTAAATTACGTCATTACCACGAGGGCACTGAGGGAAATGAAGTAACTCTTGAGACAGCCCTTCCTTCCCCATTCCAATACCAGAACTGCTCCCAGTCCCTCTGCAGCCCTCGCCCCACACCCCAGTCCTTTCTTCCTATAACAACTTACTTCTGCCTCCTGTGTTCTCAGCAGCTGACTTCCAACACCAGGGAGATATAAACAATTTCTTCTTATTCCCATTCATTGTAACATCTACTTTTGCTGCTGTCCCTTCACCTTTGACGTGGCTCAGAGAGATTTTTGTGCTAGGAACTCAGATTGCAGAGCACACCTACAACAGGCTTTGTAAATTCTGATGGCATTTGTGATGATTTTGATGAATTCAAAGTCATAGCCTTGGAAATGTGTCCACAGAAGTCAACGTATGGTCACACAGTCTTAATAATTAAGTTTTTCTGCCTGTGGTGGTAAAAGTCACTGTGTTCAAGTGACTTTTCAAGTGTGTGCTTTCTGGGCGCAGCTCAGATGTGGTAAATCACGAAGCAACAGAAGCTCTACTAGTTCCTATCTATTTTAGGCTCCTAGGTACTCAACCACTTTTGAGAATATAGCTTGGAAGAGGAAGTCACTCAAGGGCTTTGAAAAGTTTTCTTTGTCTCTGTATCTTTCATGGATAGCTTTGAAAGTCTCAAGCACTTCTAAAGCTACTCTTGAAATTCTTTGCAAGTCACATGAATTTACAAGATCACTAAGGTACACTAGCAAAATTCAAAGGGATTGGATTTGATTTAGAGACTTAAAATTATTTGTAAGTTATTTCTAACTATTTAATTATTTTTTTCCAAGACCCAGAGAAGATTATTATCATATTGATCCTATCAAACCCGCTCCAAGCTGAAGCCTGGCATATTTTGATTTGGAGCCATTTAGGCTGTTAATCATTGATTTTCACTCTCAAGTGATTGAGAATAAAAATTACAAACCAAGACTCTCAAGAATAAGTCCTCCTCCCCTACAGTTGTGTACAGTTGCATACTAGATTTCGGTTTAGGATATGAGGGTTATGGTAGTTCATTCTACTAATGACTAAAATAATGGAATAACTCCTGAAGGAGTGATGAACGCTGCTTATGTTCTGATCTCAATTCTAATTAGGAAAACAAATGAAGTGTAGGGGTAGGTATGATATGCTTAGCTGGTGTAAATCAACACAATTGCACTGAGTCCAGTGGAATTACATCATCTTACGTCAGCTGAGCATCTGACCCAAGCTTACAGGATGATTAATCTTCCTCACATACTCCAAAGTTCATGGAAATCACATTTTTATGTGCAAGTCCTCCCTTCATCACCTGCCAGAAAGGTTAACAAACAGATTCACTGTGCTGTAAACCTAATGCTTCCTTTTCCCGACATACATAAAACATCTGGTGCGATATGTCATCCTTAGCATCTGTCACCCATATTTACTAAATCCTAAACAAAGATGCACTTTTTCCAATAATCTCTTTTTCTAAATGTTTCCTTTCACTTGCTTCTTCTAAACCTCTCTTTCCAGGTTCAGTTCCAGATAGAAAAGTAAAATTTGCCGAACAGCATTAAAGCCGTGGCATGTGTAGTATAACCCCAGAAGCACCCGTGCCAATGAAGGATGAAAAAAATGAAGCAAAGGGTCCCTTTGCTCCTACAGGGATTCAGTGGAAGCAAAATATCTGAATAGCGTTATTATCACAGCTTGCACTTGTAGGAACATCTACTGCTTTGTTGCTCATTTTGTGATCATTTTGTGATTCTGCCATGTCTGGACTCTGTATGACCCTATGTGTCCATCTCACCTCTTCCCATACGGATAGAAGGACTCAAGGAAGGGTTTCTATGGCAGGAGAAACAGTTTAGGATCCACACCATGGGAAGTGCTTGGAATAAAGCTCACATTCATGGATGCAGGATAATCCAAACAGGAGATAAAAGGTCACAGGAAACCAGGCGCCATCACTTCTGCTGTTTATGGAACTACTTGTTTATATCTAGTTTCCGGATGAGACAGGAAGTACTGAAATATCTCAAAATTGGTTCTTCCTTTGGCATTTTAAAGTAGAAGTGGAAAAAGAAGTAGCTGGAATCTTCCAACCTGATATCAGAGATGCCACAGGAGCGTATCCGGCCTGAGACGAACTGGGGAATGAAGCCGGAGGAGATAGGACCACCATGGAGCACAGTGCAGAGGTTCTGTGGTGACTCTAGTCCTTTAACCTTGCTCACGTAACCCGGGACCTGTCTGCACTGCCATGCCTTCAGTTAAAGAGCTAGATTTCAGTCTGCTCCTGTGCAGGGAAATTGCCTCCTTTGTTCAGGCTGAGCACAGCTAGATTCTTTCTTGTACGTGTTCTTGCATGTCTCACATGCAGCTCAACAAAGGGGACTGAAAGTCCTGTACCTGGAGAGGAACAGCCCAAGGCACCAGTACATACTGGGGACCGACAAGTTGGAAAGTACCTTGGCAGAAAAGGACTGGTGGGTCCTGGTGGACACCAAATTGAACATGAGCCAGCAATGGGCTCTTGCCATGAAGAAGACTAGCGATATTCCAGGATGCATTAGAAGAACTGTTGCCAGCAGACAGAAGGAAGTGAGCCTTCCCTACTCAGCACTGGCGAGGCCACACCTGGAGTGCTGGACCCAGTTCTGGCCTCCTCAGTATAAGAGAGGAGTGGACATACTGGAGAGAGCTCAAACAAGGGTCATGAAGATAATGAAGGCACTGGAGCATCTCTCCTATAAAGAAAGGCTAGGAGAGTTAGGACTGTTCAGGAAGGATGGAGTATAAATACCTGAAGGGAAGGTACAAAGACACCTGAGACAGGCTCTTCTCAGTGGTGTCCAGTGCCAGCACCAGAGGCAATGGGCACAAAATGAAACACAAGAGGTCCCATCTGAACATCAGGAAACACTTTTTTTTACTGTGAAGGTGACCAAGCACTGTCACAGGTTGCCTGTAGGTGCTGTGGACTCTTCATCCTTGGAGATATTCAAAACCCAGATGGACATGGTCCTGGGCAACCAGCTCTAGGTGTGCCTATTTGAGCAGGGATGTTTGACAAGATGACCTCCAGAGGTCCCTTCCAACCTCAGCCGTTCTGTGAGTTTGTGATTCTGTGTCCCTGAGCTGTTTTTTTACAGGAAGCTGGCAGGTCCCAGGGCCTCAGATCCTGGAGAGACGATACTTATAAAAAAGCAGTGCATACCTGCAAGATTCTCATATGCAGAGATGTGGCTCATCTGATGATTCTGATGGAGAAGAGATTCCCAGTAATTGCTTCTCGGAGGTTAGAAATTATGAATAAACAGTAAAGCAGGCTGAGGATGATAATTGTAAATTTGTATGTTCAACTGAAGTCTCTGATGTTGTCTCATATCTGTCTAGTCACGTTTCTTCCCAGACAAGTAAGTCATCAGCTAGTACTTGGTTTCTTTTATTTATTTAGTTGTTGGGTTTTTAGTACGTTTTAGTAGGTTTTTAGCTAGTGTCTAGTTTATTTGATATCTTCTTTATCCAAACCCAGATTTTTCCTACCTCCTCAGCAAACAAGATCATATACCTATGGCTGAGTCTGAATGATTTTTTTCTTAAAAGATATAAGGAATATAACCTATACATAATTAACCTTCAGTACCTTGCAAAACTTTCAGCTATGTTTTTGTACTTTTTAAAAGTTTCATAGTTTTTAAAAATATAGAATTTACTTCTGAATCTACAGTAGTGACCAAAATAAGCATAGAATCATAGAATCATAGAATGGTTCTGGTTAGAAGGTACCTTAAAGCCCAACTTGCATTTGTGTCTGGGATTGCCATGACCCAGGTGCAAGACCTTGCACTTGGCCTGGTTGAACTTCATGAGGTTGGCATGGGCCCACCTCTCTGGCCTGTCCAGGTCACTCTGGATGGCATCCTTTCCCTCCAGCATGTCGACCATGCCACACAGCTTGGTGTCATCTACAAACTTGCGGAGGGTGCACTCAATGCCACTGTCCATGTTGCTGACAAAGATGTTAAACAGCTCCAGTCCCAGTACTGACCCCTGAGGAATGCCACTCATCCCTGGTTTCCACTTGGACATTGAGCCATTGACTGCAAGCCTTTGAGTGCAGCCATCTAGCCCATTCCTCAACATCAAACATGTGTCTGTGATGAAATCAAGATATCCTGCTGCAATTCTTTCTCATAGTAAGTGGCAGCTTAGAAGACATCCTTGAAAGCAAAGACAAGCCAGGGATGAAGCTATCAGCTAAGCAGCGTGGATGACCATGTGCCCAGTGCTTGAGCCTGGTTTCTGGTCCTCTTTTCTTTGGGAGTGTTGGTGTACCTTAATACTCCACAAACTTCTAATATGACTTCGGACATACCACTGAGGAAATGGAGACACCAAGACTCTCACTCTCAAATGGGAATGACAGAACTCCTTTCATTGCAAGGAGTGCTGTGGGTTACAAGCCACACGTAAAGAGTTGTGGCAACTGAGATGGGCTACACACAGAAACAGAAGATGGCTACGCTCTTAGCTTGCATATCTAAGAGACAGCTCAGCTTATACCTGCAGATTTGCATGAGTCAGGCCAACTAAGAGTTGGAATAAAGCACCTTGTAAATGCCAAAATACAGTTAAATGCTTGTTTCCCAAATGCCCCTCAGCAGATGACTACTGGATGTCAAAAACTTTGCCAGTTTTTAAGTTGTCAACACACAGCTATGACATGTAAGAAAACTCATTGTTTTTACGGCTCACAGAGCACTATCTTCATCCAGAATAAACTAACTGGTTCATTATATATATATAACATAACACATAAATACATAAAGGTATTTCTATGAGTCAGCGGTGTTAAAAGAAGAGTTAAATTTCTTACATAAAAAAAAATCTCTGATTAAGAAAATGAGGACACCAGACCTCCGTGTGTGATGGAGGGCAGTACAGACAAGCTGGCTCTGGCACCAGGGTCCTCACAGCTTTGTCGCTCTGATGCTGGAACTGAGCTAAGAAGCCTCTCCCCGGGCAGCCAAGCTCTTTCTATGAACGGAGTGGTGCCATTTCTGCTCAGTGCTTCCCTGGGTGGTGTAGAAATACTATTGAATTATGGTTGGTATTTCCAACCGTACCCACACATCTGGAAAAATCATCCAGTTAATATTAGGATGAAATCCTGGCCCCAGTGAAATCACAGAATGCGTCACCACAGATTTAGAAGAGTATAAGAAATCAGTGTAGTCCTCTCTGCTTGTACCTACTACGTTTGAGTGAGCTGCAGCATCCCGAACACTGTAACTCTTTACCAATAAAAGAGGACTCTGACAGAGTAGTTTATAAAGTATGTACCGGGATTTTTTTTTTCTTAAGTAGTAAAAGCCTTTAACCTGCTGCCAAATGAGCTTGTAATAACTGGGACTCCAGTTCCCTGTGTGAGTGGGGCCTGGACCAACTCCAGCACAAATTAGTTCAAAAAAAGCTTTATTTCTGCGTGACAGATTGTTTCTGTGAGTAGCACTGAACAGTGGTGCTTTCATGAATAGGTGCTCTAAATTCCAGCTCTACTAAGAGCACCTTCAGTCGTAGGGGCAAGTTCCTGGGTGCTGGAAGGGCTCCCAGTGCACCAACTCCTCTGTACCTTTCCCTCGGGCAGTTTAATAATCCAAGCAGTGCATACAGCACCAAGAAACGATGTGTGTCCCCGACTGTCACAGGGTCCAAAGGATTTTTCTCCATTAGCCATGCTCCAAAAGCACTTTCCAAAGCCTTTTACAGGTCAGCGGATTTCTTTCTACCCAAAGCATGATGCCCTGACCAGCCCGTTGATATAAAAACCACAAAGTACTTACAACAGGCAGCAGAGAGAGTGGTAAAGGGCTAAACTGATCTTCATTTGCACGGGGTTTATTAGGTGAATTGCACTGAGCTGCTGTCCTGTCCAGTGGATTTATGATAGGTTATAATATATCTTGACAGGCTGATAACTGTATATAACATACTGCTCATGGCTGTACTTTGCTTACAATATCTGTTAACAGTACATTTATCTCTTCCAAGTTCTCGGCAGAGGAACATTAATTTAGAATATGATCAACTGAGAAAATAAGCCCACAAACATACACAAGACAGGACTGTCAGTTTAAAGCATGAGAGATCTCCATGGCAATGTGTTTCATGGGAATGTATTTCTTCTTTTTGCTGGTTTGTTTTTTTTTCCTACTGTGTTTCTGCAATATTCTAGTATGTCACTGATGGTGGTCTTGTCCTGGTTTCTCGTGGTGTAACCCCAGCTATTCCACTCAGTAGAAACGTTTCTGATGTGCAGCCATGGCTTAACATGTAGCAGAAGGTACTAAGTGGATTGTTCTTATTTCTTTTAGTTCTCTTCTTTCCATCAGCATTAACCCTTTCGGTAGGTTACTGAGCATTTCTTGTAGCAGATATATTATATATACGTCTATGTTCTTTTCCAGCTGGAATGGTAGCTGTAATGACTTGCACTGAGAGTCCACAATTCAATATGCTAGGCGGAAGTCTCACTTTCAGGCTGCTGAAATCTTAGCCTTGGAAATAATTATATGGCTCTTATCTTTGTATACATTTCCTAAAATAAAAGTAAGAATGTCTCCAACCCCCACAGCTATATCTCACGATAGTCACTCTATTTTTCCCTGCCTTTTCCTTGGCAATATATATAAGGAACGTAAAGACATGTCAGCTGTGCTTTCCCCACCAAGGAACACATAGCGTTTCCTGCAGACGAAGAAACCCAGACTGACATGAGAGAGATATCTAACTCCCGACTAACACAGAAGCCTGTTTTGGGAGATCTTGATGGTTTGAGGTATGTGCCTGCAGTTGTGGGGCATCAGAAGGGGAACGGAGTGGGACCTATGGAAACCCATGACATTGCTCCACTACCCTCGTAGTAGAACAGAGGAGGTTGGGGGAGAAATGCATGGTTATAGCAAAGCTCCCATCTTTTGCAAATGGCTTATAGGGACAGAAGAAGGGATGAGAGTGGAGATGTTCATGCTGAACCTGTTGGCACCACTTCCTCTGTATTTTCTTGCCCTACTTGGAATTTCCGTATCCATCTACAAAGGCACTAACAGCTACAATAGAAGACGGATAAGGAATGGTTACCAACACCCAAGATCTCCCCAGAAGTGTCCTGCCATCTCCATGGCTACCTTTCGGCTTGCTAACCCCATTGCCAAGGCAGGACCCGTGGAGAGCACCACCAGCAGAGGTGGCAAGGCAGACTCTGCCTGTCCAAGGTACCTGAGGGTGAGGACAGGCGGGTGCAGCAGCCACTGAGCTGCCCCTGTAGCACGTGGGCACAGGTAGAAGCGAGCGTACCACGCCGGGAGTTCTGGGCAGGGAGGGACACAAGAGCCCCCAACCCTTCTGCTGAATCTTTAGCCCTTTTCCCTGTATTTAGATAAAGTTACAATTACAGCGCTGTAATTAAACAGCTGAGGATGAGGATGGCAATGGCGATCTGAGAGTCCCAAGGCCTCACACCCACTGTGGCACAGCCCAGGTGCTGGGCTTAGCCCAGGACATCCCCGGCCACTGGCTTAGGAGGTCGGGGCAGGTTTGGGGGCCAGGGCAGGTTCACCTCATCTCCTCATCAGCTTTTCCCCAGCAGTGAGGAGAATTCACTGTGGCGAATGAGCGGGCAGCGAGGACAGCAGGGGCTACCTGAGAGCGCCTGCTCTTACACTCGTGCATTAAAGCAGCATTTAAGCGCCTGGTTGAAGTATGTCAAGGCCAACGAGCAAAAAGGGAAAATCAATGCGAGGTACCTAGCCCTTGCCAAAGGACACACGAACATTTCCAAACAAAACATGCAGATCACAATCGATTTGCTGCCATCCAAGTTCCTCTTTCAGGCTACTCCAGCAGAAAAGGCTCCGATTTTTACAAAAGCAGAAAAGAAAGAAAAAAAAGAGAAAAAACCCAACCAAACCCAATGCCTTCCATTAATTATTTCTGTCCTTTATCATCTTTTAGCCTCTTCTGATCGCCCCGCTGAAAACTCCCCACCCCACCGGTTCCTCACTGCTCCACCTCCGTCCCTCCTGCCCGGGACTGGGGGGTCGGGGCTGGAACCTGGGGGTGCGGGGAGCGTCCCCGCCGCCCCTCTCCTCCCTCCCTCCCTCCTTCCCGGGTGGGACCCCGGTGTCCCCCCCAGCACTCACCCGCCGGCCCCGGGCCGGGCAGCGCCAGCAGCAGCAGCAGGAGCGGCGGCAGCGCCCCGGCTCGCCCCGCCGGCATGGCCCGCTCCGGTGGGGAGGGCTCCGGGCGGCGGCGGCGGGGGGAGCGGGGCCGGCGGCGGCGGGAGCGGCGGTGAGCGCGGCTGGGTCCCCTCGGGGAAGGCGGGAGCTGCGGGGGCGGCGGCTGGGTGGGATGCGTGTGTCCCCCCGTGTCCTCACAGACACCCCGCAGGCACTGGCTTGGGCGTCGTTACCCCCCACCCCCACTGTGCCCCGCAGGTTTGGGGGGGTGGGGGAGTGTCACTACTGCTGTTACAGAGGGGGTGGCAGGGGGTGGTTCCATCCCTGCCCCCCGGGTGGAGGGTGGTGGGTGGGTCAGCATTTCCAGCTGTGGCCACGGTGAGAGCGGCAGGTCCTCACCTCCATCCTGCCCCTCATTCCCCACAGTCACTGCTGTGTGTGTGTGGGGGGGGGTATGGACAGTCACGTCCCTCATCTCCTCCTGCCCCAGGCTGTCTGGTGCTGTGGGGTCTTGCTGTGGTTTAGCCCCAGACAGCAACTAGGACCATGCAGCCAGTCGCTCACCCCCCCAGTTTGGATAGGGGAGAGAATCAGAAGGGTAAAAGTAAGAAAAAACTCATGGGTTGAGGTAAAGACAGGTTAAAAGGTAGAGCAGAAGCTGTGCCTGCAAGCAAAGCAAAACAAGGAATTCATTCACCACTTACCATCAGCAGGCAGGTATTCAGCCACCTCCAGGAAAGCAGGACTTCATCACATGTAATGGTTACTTGGGAAGACAAATGCCACAACTCCAAATGTCCCACCTTTCTTCTTCTTTCCCCAGCTTTATGTACTGAACATGATGTCATATGGTGTGGAATATCCCTTTGGTCAGTTGGGGTCAGGTGTCCCGGCTGTGTCTCCTCCCAACTTTTTGTGCACCCCCAGCCTGCTCACTGGTGGGGTGGGGTGAGGAGCAAAAAAGACCTTGAGTGCTTAGCAACAATTAAAACCACCAGTGCTCTATCACACTATTCCCGTACCAAATCCAAAACGCAGCACCATATCCCCTGGTGGTAAGAAAGTCAGCTCTATCCCAGCTGAAACCACAACATGTCTCTTAGAACTCTAGAGCTGGAGAGCAGCTGTGCTGATGGAGGAAGGTGGAGGGCTCTTTGCAGAGACATGGTGCCCGGGAAGTGAGACAGGCTGTAATAACACAGGAAGGACCGGAGTTTTCTGAATTCCTGGGGGACCCCAAAACCTGATGGATGGGTAAGTCTTTGCAAGACAGAGTCATGTCTCCATGAGGAGATCTGTGAAGGGAATGGGGGTTAAAGACCCTCTGTTAGCCCGTGGCACCAATGCTGCTGGTTTTCACAGAGTATTGGGAGGACAGCAGGACACTCAAGCTCTAGGCACAGGTGGCAGGGCAGGATTTACCTTCTCTCAGAGTAGTGGCCGTGTAAAGACAAGGAGCTTAACTCCTTGTGAAATTAAATAAAAGAAATCATCTCTTATCAGGACAGAAGGAGACAGTGGGCAGCTGCATCTGACACCTGATGGCCACCAACAGGTAGGAAAAAACAGGAGATGACTGTACACGTGTGAGTTTAACAAAGTAAACCTTCAGGGGTCTTAATGTCTCCCTCGTTGAAGATATTTTGCTTCCCCTTTCGTCCCCTCCCATTTAATAGTATGTAATGGCCTGGGAGGTCATGAATTCCTGACATCTATTTATAATCACATCCTAAGAAGTTCACCGCTGTTTTGCTCGTGGATATACTTTTCTTTTGAAAAAGTGTTGCAAGCAGTAATAAGGCACTGCTAGGCAAAGTGCAGGGGGGGAAAAAAAAAGGTAAGCATGAAATGTCATAGCAAAGTAACCTGACATTTCCTAAGAGTTTTGCAGGCACAAGCCAAGAAATCACTGGGGCTGGAGACTCATGAACAGCTCTCTTCTTGGCTGGTTCAAGTATTAAAGCTTAAAAAGCTGCCTAACGCTTCCACTCCAGCACGAAGTCGTAGCCCAAGCCCACAGACAGGCACGTCTAAATCCTTTCTGCCCTTTACTTAAAGGCCAGGGCGTTGTGGTTTTCGTGGAAGAGGCTGAAGCCGAGTTTGCCCGGTGTGTTGGGGTGCTCGCCCCCGAGCCCCCGTGGATCAGCGCCGTGCCCGGGAGGCGCCCACGCGGGACGGGGCGGGCGCTGGCCAGGGTGCTGAACCGCCGCTCTGTGGGCCGGCACAGGGTCCCCGGGATCCTCCTGCCCTGCAGCCGAGTCGCTGCTTATTCACAAACAAGAATGAGTTCGTCTTTCCTAGCATTTCCCAGATTTTTTACTTCCCTCTCTGTTCCTATATTTTCGTTTTCAAAATTATCTGCATGGCCAGCTCATTCAGCCCTCTTCTCCATTAATGAGGGCACAGTTCTGGTGAGGAGGCCAGAATAAAAAGGTGGGATGAAGAAAAATCTGAGTGTAGCTTATATCTTGAGGAAGCAGAAAGTTTTCCAGTTGGCAGCATATCCATATTAAGAGAGTCCTGACCCATCCCTGTTGTTCATTCCGGAACAAACAAGCAGAATTTTCAACTCATTTCTAGCAGATTTATAGCTGTGTGTCAACTGAAGAGCAAATACTTCCTATGGTGTAAAGGAGAGGAAGACAGGAATGGTAAAGGCTTCATGTATAGGACAGAAAAGCAGAAATGGTAATACAGTTTTGGGTTTTGTAGTTTTTTGTAGGAATGTATCTGAGAGAAAATCGTCATGTGAGCCAGCCTCCCTACTAAGAGAGATTAGATTAAGAACAAAACAGGTGGTAGAAGATGGAATTAGCACATGGGAAAAACAGGAACTGAGAAGGTAGAAAACATGTTGTGTTAATGACTAAGCAATTTACTATGCGAATTCTTGTAACCAATCTGATGTGTGAATGAACTGCATGGACAGCACGTGGACAGTGCAACTAGCTAATCAGAAATAAGCGAGTCGCGTGTACAGCTACAACACAGGGTATAAAAGATGATGATCTGTGCTTAATAAATGGCTTCTGTTGATTCACATTGGATCATCTGGAGTCCAGTTATTTCTTCTCAGTTTTTTGTGTTGTGTTCCCCCCCCCGCCCTCCCCCTCGCCCTAAGGTTGGACACTGGTGCTTGTGAGGTAAAATTATCTACTCATGGTGAGTTCTTCTCATGAGAGAGTGTATAAGTGGTAGGAAGATACTTTAGACATTGTTGGGGTTCTCAATGCTTACATTCAATCTTACTATGCAGAAGTTATGTTAGAAAGGAAAGGAAATTATGGATTAATGTCTCAAATCACACAATATCAGGTCTATTAAAAGGCAGCACTGATAAGACCCAGAGAAAAAATGTCCAGCTGAAAAGACTGTAACCATGCTTCAGAGTCTCCAGGGTGGTCTTATAAGTGAAATAAATTGCCTCACTACCACAGAAGTCTGACACTGTGTCAGTTCTTCCTTTGTGTACCAAGTCCATACCAAGAAAAAGATGAACTCAGCATGTTCTAATAATACTTTGTTCATCTAAATGACTCAATGTTTCCTTGGAATAAGATAGTAGAGAAAGGTCATATGTATTTTGTAGCCAACATGAACTTGCCTAATGTAAACTATTTTTAACTTCTACAATGACACACCTAGGTCTGAGGATAAAGGAAGAATGATGCATGTTGTCTACCTTGACATTAGTGAGGCTTATGACACAGTCAGACACAGCATCTTTCTTTTTAAGTTGGGTTATTAAGATCTGAGTAGGTGGATTACTATGTGGGGCTGAAAAACTAGTTGAGCTGTCAGGGTCAAAGTGTTTGGGTTAAGGGTTTGTACTCTTTTTGGAAGCTGGTTACAAGAGGAGTTAGTTAAATGTTTATCTCAAGGTGTATCTTTTTTATTATCTCTATCAATGACCTGGAGGAGAATACAGAATGCACATCATAAACTTTACAGGTGACACTAAACAGGCGAAGGATCAGTTGGTACACTGGTGGGAAGGGCTGCCGTTATCCAAAAGGGTGTGGACAAGCTGGAGGAATGGGTTCACAAGAACCTTAAGAAACTGAATGAAGATAGATGCAAAGTCCTCCCCCCGAGAAGGAAGAAGTGGTGCAGGCTGGGCACTGACTGTCGGGGGAAAAGCTCTTCCAATAGTTCCTGGTAGACAACAACCTGAGCGTGAGCCAGCCGTGTGCCCTGGCAGCAATGAAAATTAGCAAGATACTGTGCGGTACTAACAGGAGTGTAGCCAGAGGGAAGTGAGTATTCCCCTCTAACCAGAACTTGTTGGACCACATGTGGAGTACTCTGATTTTTGGGACACCAACAAAAGAAAAATGTTGATAAACTTGATCAAGTCTAGTGGAAGGCCCACCAAAATCATCAGAGGCATGAAACACATGCCCTGTGACAGAAGGCAGAGGGAAATGGGCTTGATCAGCCTGGAGAAGAGAGGGTTTGCACCTAATAGCAGCCTTCCCATGTCTGTGTACAGATACAAGGCAGCAGTATTGTACCTAATCACAACCTTCCCATATCTATGAGGAGCTCATCGGGAAGACAGACCCAGGCTCTTCACAATGGTTCCTGGTGGGAGGGCAAGAGACAGTGGACACCAGCTGAAACAAGAGAAGAATGTCTCTAAGCAATTCAAAGCGTGTGGGGCTCACTGTTGTGATGAAGGATCTAGGGCAATCCCACACTTTTCTGGAGCAGCAGATGGAAGTCAGGACGGATACTCTAGGCGCCTCGGTTACCATCAGATGCCTAGGACACCTAGGAGTACCTAGTTGAGGCACATCTCTATATGTCTGGAGCTGAATCCCACCCTCAATCTGCAACAGAAAGCTTTCCTACTCCACTACAATGGGTTCTTTGAAGAGTCATCTGGTAAAACATCATTCCCATAACATAAATTTTCAGGTTAGGCTTTCCCAACATTTGGCACTTCCTTTTTAACTTGATGTGAGATTCTCTTAGTATTGTATGTCAATATTTCATCCCAAAATGTTGCTCGTAACATTCAAGAAGTAGCAGTGGAATGTGCAACTCGGATGTTTTTTCTTCTTTCTTTCTTTTTTTCCAAAAGCAACAAACGAAAAGAAAAATCAATGACTCCAATAAAAAAGCTTTTATATGAATTTTGACAACTTGGGCAATCACATAAGTGTCAAATTGCCTTGCCTTCTGGAACAGGATAATTTTAAAAGTTCTAGTTTACCAGGCTGGATATTCTGTGCAAAACTGCAGACACACTCACAATACTAACTTCACCAAAGAGTCTGCCACATGCATTGGATTTCACCTATTGATTGGTTTCTGTTCAGCACTCAAGTTAATTTTCCAGGAGCAAGTGAATTAATTCTCAGAACACAGTTGGAACTTCTGATGACTTTTTAGTGTTATTGTTGTTTATTGTACAAATGCACCGGAGAATTGACTGTGCGAAATACGCAGCATCCTGGCCCTAGTTCAGCAAAGCGTGTTCAACTTTAACCTTAGAGTTCAGTGCTTTGCTGGAGGGTGCTGTGCTGAAAACCCATCCCAAAGGTATGCTTGCTGTGTAGCTAAACAATAAAGACAACCTTTTGAGTGTCTCTCCTTGCCTCCTTTTTCAACTGCATTTTTAAATAAATAAGTGAATAAATAAAATTAGCCATCCTTCTCCAGCTATATGGCAAAGGCATTATAAGAAGCTTTCTCTCTGTGGACTTAGAGTAAGCCCGCAGTATCACGCGGAGTGGCTAAGAAAGGGGTACACTGGCATGCGACAGTGCTGTTGCCGGGAATATGACGATTCACTGAATTTTTGCAGCAGTGTCTCCTTCCTATTCATTGAATTTTTGCAGCAGTGTCTCCTACCGAGGGGTAACATCATTTTATGCAACGCTAGCAGCTATTTAGTTTTAGTTCCGGTTTCCCTCAAACACCCCAGCATTATATTTTTGTAAGCAAAAACTACAAGTGATCTTTTTTTACACACCTGAATAAGCTTAGTTCGTAACTTCATTAAAAGACAAGCTTGTAGCAGATTTCCTCCTCCATATATATATAAGTATACAAGTTATAACTCTGCTTCTAGCCAGTGTACATAAATATGTCATTTTTGTGCAATGCAGCTTTGTAACGTTGAGTTGCAAAGACTGGGAGCACAAACGCTTCCTGAAGGCACGCAGCCGCTCCCGCAGCTCTTGAACACTGCAGGCTCACCCGGGAGCCAGCATGGACAGCAGAATCGTGCACGAATCCTGCTGTTTGTTCTTACAATTTACAGCTGAACACCACTAGATGTCCTCTGCTGCCAACCCTGCTCTTATACATACAGCTAAAGGGGTGTTACCGTGTCCTTTCTCTACCGTTATGGCCCTTCCATTGAAAACCGCGTTGCTGCTGCCAGGTTATTACTGCCTGGAGCAGAGAAGGCTCCGGTGAGACCTTATTGCAGCCTTTCAGTGCTTAAAGGGGACTTATAAGAAGACAGGGACAGACTCTTTAACAGGGCCTGTAGCGATAGGACAAGGGGTAATGGTTTTAAACTGAAAGACGGAAGATTTTTTTTTACACTGAGGGTGGTGAGACACTGGCCCAGGTTGCCCAGAGAGGTGGGAGATGCCGCATCCCTGGAAACATTCCAGGCCAGGTTGGACGGGGGTCTGAGCAACCTGAGCTAGTTGAAGATGTCCCTGCTCACTGCAGGGGGGTTGGAACTAGATGACCTCTAAAGATCCTTTCCAGCCCAAACCATTCTAAGATTCTATGATTATTTTTGCCTTATTGACAGATGCTACATGACAAGTGTTAGAAAAGGTGAGACTGCAGTATGTCCGGAACACCTGTACTGAGGAATTGGAGATTTTCAGTTTTCCATACATTCTTGTACTTCACCTTTCTACTCACTCTGTCACCATCCTGTTTTTGGGACACGAGAAATTAGTAGATGAAAAGTCTGAGATTTGGCCTACACCAGCAAAGGATTGACCAAGCTCTGTTCACTGGAGAGCAATTTCTCCATAAACATGATCTTTCCACACTGATTGTCATCTCTCTTCTTTATACCTCCAAAATTGCTTGGTCTTTCTTGCAAGCTGGAACCTGGATCAGAGCTGAACAAAGCCTGCTAATGGGATTAAAATGTCCTTGTTGGTACATGAAGTCACAGTCTGTATGATAATGAAATCCATACATGGGGATTTATAAAAACTGTATGGTGGATGGGGAGGGGATAGATACATAGTGCAAAAACCATCCAGGTACCTCTCAACAGAGAGGACTAGAAAGTTTTATGTGCACAGACTCTTTGTGTTTGAACAGAATAATGTATCCCGAATGGAAGTAAAAAGATTTATCTCAAGTGACGAGCAGGTTTACTATCTCCAAAGTTGTCTTTTTCTAGGAATGCACGTCGTGGGTGTCAGTTTGTGGACAGCTTGTGTCTTACACCACTTGCTGGGGGCATTGATTGAAGCTTTTGCTGAAGAAAAAAGCTTTTACTGGAGTTTGCACTTCATGATTGTTTTAATTGCTAGTACCCTGGGCTCAGAGCACCGTTAAAGTAGAGTTTCTTGGACTTATCACTTGTAAACACGCTGTTATTTCAGGTGGGAGAAAGGAAAAGCTTTTCCCAAAGGGAAACATCTCTTGCTAGATCATTCAGACATTGAATTATTTTTACATAAACTGATAAAAGAATCACAGAATCACAGGATGGCAGGGATTGGAAGGGCCCTCTGGAGATCACCCAGTCCCACCCCCTGCCAGAGCAGGGTCACCCAGAGCAGGTGGCACAGGAACGCGTCCAGGCGGGTTTGGAATGTCTCCAGAGACGGAGACTCCACATTTCATTTCATTTGTTTAAGGCAAGAGTCTATAATACAGAATTACTTACGAATCACTTGTGCTTTCAGTTTGGCAAGAACAGCCTAATTTTGGTTGATGAAGCAAATGATGTCTTATTATATAAAATCTTTTTCCTGCCCACATATTTTTATTATGTTAGCGAAAGGATTTGAAAATGGGAAGTCTTATTTTATACTGCTTTATGTTTCGAATGTTTCCTTATTCCTTACACTATACTCATTATTTGTACTGTGCTTGTGCCTAAATAAACTTAATCTGTTGTGCTGGACATTGCAAAGTACCTAATTAAAAGGTGCTGTTTCTGGCATGAATAATTTTTCTTCCTGGCCATGAATTCAGAAGCAGTTAGAGGGCGACAATTAACTTGTCCTAATTCAAGATGCCTCAAAATGTCTTCTACAAGCTGAACTAAAAGCGGCTTTTCCCCAGATTTCCTACTTTACAATTGAGGGGCTGTTTTCTGAAGCTTTGTCATAAATCTTTAAGCGCCTCCTTAGCTACCACTGCATGATAAACGCCACGTTTATGCCTTAAGCTTCAGTGCCACGGATGAGAGACAGCAGGTAATTAAAGCAAACAGACTGGGAAGTTTGAGTTAACGAAGCAGCATTTATTGGCTAAGAGATCAATCTCAATTATCGCAATGGCATTTTATTGTTATTTGCCTTTGCAGAAGGTGTAAATGAGCTGCAACGATGCACAGAACTGTGGAATAAAGGCTGGAATTTCTTGATCCTTCTTTCCATTTAATATCCAGTGCTGGTAGATTCCCATGATGTTGTGCTGTTTTTCCTCTTCTTCCAACATTGACCTTATAATTACGATATTGGCAATGACTTCTCTGTTTTTCCTGATGCCTCACTTTATATCTACTTGTGAAGACTCACTTTACATCTAGCTTTTCCAAGTCATCTTTTTCATCTTCTTTTTTTTCAAGAATCCATATAATCTCACTAAAATCACTGATGCTGCATCCCCTCTTGTTTATACTACTGTAATCTTTGTCAGCTCTAGTTAAAGCAGGAGTAGGAGAGTCTGGCTCGTTATGTGCACGTTCCTCCGGGCACAGGGTGGATATAAAAACAAACCGCAGTGGTGGCTAGTTATGCGTTTGGTCTTGGCACCTGGTCTCAGCCACCTCTCATTTAGTACTTTCCTCCATGAAGCTGCTTAACCCTTCAGACAGTCCAGTCTGGAAGCTTGCGTGTCCATCAGCAACTAATAAAACCAGCAGTACCAGCTGATCGATTTTCTGTAGCTCAAAGAGAGACAGAAAGGAAAGAGATGTCTACAGCAACATTGAGACTAGATACATAAAAGTCCCCCAGAACAGTGGTGTCTGGCTTGTCTTCTTGAACATCTCAGAACAAAAAAGTTTGCCACAACACTATGAGCCCCCTGAGAAATGTGTGCTCTGAGAGGCTGCCATATGAAGAGCAGGGTTGAGGGTTTCTTTCTTATTGTTCCTTGTCATATAGGCTAAGTCTTGTTCTGTAATTATCTGACTTAAGAAATATCAATCTAATGATAAGAAATCACACAGATAATTTCTTACTGATTTTGGATGAATATTTTAAGATAAAAGGAAGCACCAAGTGGTCCTTCAGGGACTTGTGCAGATTTGCAACCAGCTACATCACCATTATAATGTCTCCTATGTAGCAGAACTTGGATTAAATGCTTCATAAGGAGGGAACATATATCCTGGCAGTACCTCTCATTTCAGGGGTTTCTTTTCAAGGCTCCTAAGAGACCAATTCAAATCGAGACCATTGCACATTAGTGTCATAGAGCCTGATCTAGTGTGCCTTAGGAAGGAAGATAAATGCAAGTTTGTGCTGAGAAAAAACTGCAAAAACTAGTGATGTAAATTCCTATCGTAAGAGTCATCAGCAAGGAGCCCGAGCAGCATTCACTTGTCATTAAATCTGGGATCATAAATGAAATAAGTTCACGCAGCTTTCTGTGCAAACACAGTCCACAGAGCTGCAGACCTGGTACGGGTGTTTTTTTAACCCCATGTTTCCCATCTCAAAAACTCAACCATAAAACAGTGGAATCAGCTTGCCACCTCATCTCTGATTTAGTTGCTTCTTGGTTATCCACCTGAAGAAGGATAACTCCTCAGTCTAGATCTCCTTTGCTCAAAGAGCTCAAAATCTGGGAGTGTAATGATAGGACACGGGGTAACGGCCTCAAACTGAAAGAGGGGAGATTTAGATGAGGCAGTAGGAAGAAATTCTTTGCTGTGAGGGTGGTGAGCCCCTGGGCCAGGTTGCCCAGGGAAGCTGTGGCTGCCCCATCCCTGGAGGGGTTCAAGGCCAGGCTGGACGGGGCTTGGAGCAGCCTGGTCTGGTGGGAGGTGTCCCTGCCCAGGGCAGGGGGTTGGAACTAGAGGATCTTTAAGGTCCCTTCCAACCCGAACCATTCTGTGATTCTGTGATCTTCAGGTGAGTTGAGTCAACCCACCTCAGCAAGTCACGTTACCTCATTTTTCTCTTTACCAAGCCTGGTCAACAAATGCTGATGGGGCAGGAGATTTCAGGTAAACACTGCCAGTCTGGCACAACCGTTGGCTTCAAAATTCCTCTCTCTGCCCTTTATTGCCTCATAATTAAACCCACAGTGGTGTAGAAAGCACTTGTAGTTCTGATCCATCTCATCTTGAGTTCAGTTTCATTCTTGCTGTAGATTTTAATGAAGGTCATATCAGGTCCTGACAAAATAAATATTCAACTTTCCAGGCTGTTTCGAGCTCTCATGATGGTTTTTGGTTTGGGTTTGGTTTTTTGTTTTTTTTTCCTTGTTTATCACTATGAAAACTAATCTGCTCCAGTGCATCTGAAATGTGAATGTTGCCAAGTACAAATGAAGTCATGAATGTTAGCTAGTAACTGCTCTGAGGGCACTAGTCTGAATGATACACAAATTGCAATTGTTATATTCTTTTGCCATATGCCTTCTTCCCTTCAAAAACTGAGTTAGGAAAAAGGTTTCCTTAGAGCTTGTCTAATTTGCCATTTACATTCCCTTTTTCTGTAATCAGCGATTGCATATTAGATAAAGTTTGTCACCATGCCAACCCATTTAGAAAGGTCTTGGACAGGAAATACAGCCAGTGAGGGACAGAAGTTCATGAGAAAGAGCTTCCAACATTTTTCCAGCTGACGGGAAGCTACAGTTACCGCAAAGGATTTCTTGACATTTTCACTCCAAAACATGGGTCAATAGTCAGACATTTAGCCCATGACTCAGGCATGAAAAATGTAAAACATCTGCCCCAAATGTATGCTATGAACACGCTACGGAGAGATGCATGACCTTAACATAAAGGCTCACTGGATTCACTTTTAGAGATTATGAGTTTTATTTGAAGAACAACCATGTAGGAACACGGTTCTCGATCAACAGTAAACAAAGCAATAATAGAATATAGCACTATCCTGTGTTATTCAAAAATAGGAAAATAGTCTTTATTTTTCCATTCCATTCCATTAGGGCTCATTTTCGTCACTTTCATTAAGTTCTGGTTAAGTAACGGCAACGTAACAGTAACAACAACAATTATATAGAAGCTGAAGCTAGGAGGACGTCTTACCACTTGCATGGCAGGTGCTTACTTTACTCACAATCACTGTAATAGCAACCTAGTTCACAAACACATTTCGCATGACAGATGTTTTTTATAAGCCCTGCTTCAAGTGATGAAATATTTATCCTTGTTTTGCAGATAGAGGAGTAATGGCCTGCTTGAAAAAAAAAAGTAATATTAGCTGTGCTAGGGAACGGACCCAATTCTTTTCACAGCCAATCCAATGTCTGTAGAGGAATAGATCCCTCAACACACCCTCATTCTTGAAAAATCTCCTAGGTAGAAGATAGTCTGAAATGCAGAAATAATCATGCAGTCACAGACAAATTACTGGCAACATCAGATGTAGACCTCAGAAGATAATGACGGAAGTCCATACAGATGGATACAGATCTGGCGCAGTAAAACCACATCGATCTTGTTGATATTTGGCTAGCTGAGAACATAGCAAGACAAGTTCACATCTGCCTGTACGTGTCTGCCTAGATATAGCCATAAATTCCAGCCTCACACTGGAATTCTCTCGCTGCTTCATCCAGAGTGACGCAGCAGCAAGTTGCTGCTATCGTTCCTCACCATCACTGAGGCACCAAGCAGAGGAATGCGCTAGAGCGGTTTGGGTTTGCTCCCTACGTTCAAGGCTGGTTTGTGATTCCGAGGCATCTGGAGGAACAGGATGAAAAAGTGCCTGTGAAGTCTGCCTGTCTACGGTCAGCCCCTGTCTCCAGTCCTTTATGTGGCCATGCAGCATAGTGGGCGCTGGGACCCAGTGGCTGTGTGATTTTTAACTACTGATACATTTTCATGCATGCATAATCAACAAGCTTTTGGATAATGGATTCTCAATCACTGTAAAAAATATTCATAAAATGCTCTAGGTAGCTCATTCTAGGCCATTACTGTAGCCATCCTGTGAGCCTTTATTTACGTGGCACGACTTTCTTTTGAATTTCATGGTCTTTAACGTATCTCTTCAAGCAAATTAATTTCTTTCCCCTTGTTTCTGCTTCCCAGCAAAACCCTTTTCACAGGGGTTGCGGGGGGGAGTTCAATGGCTTTCCCAGTCCTGGTGATAGTCATGCTTTTCTTACATTAGTTACCCTTAATTTCCTTCAAAAATCAGAGCAGAGCCGAAGTCTGGGGGAAGGGGGAAGCGCTCCCTCAGCACCAGGCTCTGCGCTGGTTAGAAGACAGTGTTTAATGCAAACATAATCATAAATAGGACAGAGTTGGGAAGTGGTTTTCAATGTGCATATTGTTGAAGATGAAAATATTCCCATGGGAACCAGTGCATCAGCTGCTTCCAGCCTGACGGGGAAGCACAATTTGGATGGGAACAGGTGGAATTCTTCCCAGTGTGTGAGTCATTTTTTCTCTGGCTCCCCTTACAGACTTTGGTACAGATCCTAACGCAACACACACCATTCTTTTTAGTTCTTTGTTTTTCTCTAAGACCAATCAAACGGGCAACATGCAGGATGACTAAGCTGGTGGACAGGATTGTATTTTTGAAGGCTGTTGCATTTGGCTGAAAATGGATTATCTTGGTTTTGTCTCTTTGCTCAAATAAAATACAGATGGATAATGTGGGCTGCAGATAACATTTTTTCCTGAAAAAAAAAAAAGGATTATTTCATACCTCTGTCTGTCATGAGTGCTGTTCGTACAGACTGGGAGAAGGACCAAGGAAAGATAAAGTAGAAACAATATTATTCAATCTTTCCTGAGTAGTTAAAATTTGATAAAAGCTTGAAAATCAGATCAGGATCTGAGTTCACTAAACATCAGGAGTGTCTGCATGTGATTTTTCATTTCAGGTGAATTCTAGTTCCCGGAGAGGCCAACCAATCCTGCATGGAGAAATGCATTAAAAAAGTTGTGTATCAATCACGCTCCTTTGTTGTCTCTGTCGCTATTCTTTCTGCCAAGGCTCTTGGAATAGTGTAGGTGCTATAGCACAGTACAGATGAGATTTAATGAAAAATACCCAACACACTAAGACAGCCTGTTCTGTTGACTAGCTTGAGTTTAGCCCTGTAAGAAGCTTGTTTCTTTATTGATTTTTCGTACATGGATTATTCTCCAAGAGAAGCACGGAACATCATATACTCAAGTACTTCTGAGATAAATATCAGGGAGAGAGCTGCAGCATGAAGCTCCTCATGCTTGTGGCTCCTGCATCTTGGTCCTGCTGGCTCCCTCTCTCAAGATACCTGAAACGTGACAGAGCAAAAGCCCCAAGTCTTCCTATGAAATTAATTTTCTCCAGGGTTGGAAGGGAAGTGGCATATAAATGGTGAAAGCTCGAGTGCTTATAACGTGAAGCTCCTTCATTCTTTTCTGCTGGGGAGGCGCTGGAGGCTCCCCGGTTCAAGAGGGACAGGGAACTGCTGGAGAGGGGACAGCAAAGGGCTACCAAGATGCTGAGGGGACTGGAACACCTCTCTCATGAAGAAAGGCTGAGGGATTTGGGTCTCTTCAGTCTGGAAAAAAGAAGACTGAGGGGGGATCTCATCAACACTTATAAATACTGAAAGGGTGGGTGTCAGGAGGATGGGGCCAGGCTCTTCTCAGTGGTGCCCAGTGACAGGACAAGAGGTAACGGGCACAAACTTGACCATAGGAAGTTCCACCTAAACATGAGGAGGAACTTTTTGCTGTGAGGGTGGCAGAGCCCTGGCACAGGCTGCCCAGAGAGGTGGTGGAGTCTCCGTCTCTGGAGACATTCCAACCCCGCCTGGAGGCGTTCCTGTGCCACCTGCTCTGGGTGACCCTGCTCTGGCAGGGGGTGGGACTGGGTGATCTCCAGAGGGCCCTTCCACCCCTGTGATTCTGTGATTCTATGATTGGTAACCAGCACACCCCTTATTGGATTCCCCAAGAGCTGAGCCAGTGCTTTTAAGGAGTCTCCCTTGACTGATGTTTCTCACAGAAATGATCTTCCCATGAGGAAGGAGTTCTCATGGTTTGTGTCATCTGCAGCGTAAAGCCTTGAGGCTGTTGTTGCAGTCAAGGTTCTCCTCTGCTTCCAAAGGTGTTTGTTTTGCCTGAATGAGATATTGGAAACATTTGTGAACCGTGAGTATTTTCACACAGGACAGGAAAAACATTTCCTGGCCAGCCTTAAACATACCCCATGGTTAGAGGTGAACTCTGACTCAAAAATCCTCTAGTCTGCAAACATGAACAATGAAGAAAACAAGCTCTTTTGTCCCAATTTTATAGCTGACAGAGAGATTTTTGAAAAACTTACCTAAGATGACATGTCTCTGCAGTGTTTCGTAGGCTACCAGGGGCTGTTAAAGGCTGCCCTAAATTCACATGTAGTACAGCTAGGGCATGCTCCAGACTATCTGATGGGTTTTGTATCAGTAGATACAGGTCGGTCACTCATCCCATATGGGCTGCAGATGGGGAAATTGCTGGCGCATTGAGCTTACAGCTGGCTTTATACCTGCCCATGAGGTGTAGCATGGACACTCCTGTGACAGTTGGAATTTGAACCTAAATCTCCCTCCAGCATATTCCCATAAAAACAGCCTTCACACTGCTATGGATAGCACGACTAGGTGTACGGATCATGAGCTATATTTAAAGTTGGGTGGTAAAAGAGTTTTCTCGAACTTACAAAAAAGTTCACGGTTTCCCCAATGCTCAGGAGAAATGCAACACCTTCAAAGATGTAATAGAGATAAGTAAAAGCAGCTGCCATGGAAAGCCTTCAATTCCCTGGGTCCTTTACTGTGTATGTGGGAAATCTTTCTTCTTTATTTCAAAAATACGTGGGGAAAACATGTATTTATGTGTATACATTTGTATACATAAGCATACGTCTTCTTCTGAACACAGTTGGAGTTACACTTGCAGAGATGCTGACGTGAAAACCTAGAGCTGTTTTGGTAGAGAATGTCATCTCTGGATACAAATGTTCTCTCTGAACTGTTTTCCAGAACAAGTATATAAACAGATAAATCTCTAATGAAACTCCCATGAAATTACATCAGAGATTAAATCTTGTCCTATGTTCTTCCTTGTTAACAGCTTTCTACCAACAGTGGTGGCTTCTTCTAAAGGCTTAAAGACAGAAAAGCCTGCTATACTGAGTGCTGCATGTGCTTCTGTACTGCCATGATTTAGAGAGGTTTACTCTGAGGACGATGCATCTTGAACTGGGTTGGATGGTCCTTGTGTCTATTGCGTGACTTTCTTAGGAGCACTGTGGAAAATCACACAGATAAGCTGTAATACAACTAAATTAGTAAAAACGTAGTTATAATGGAAGGAAGCTACAAACCCTGTCAAAGGCTCTGATTTTACATTTCTACTACAGCCTATTGTCTAGCACCATGGCCTGAACAGCCTGGAAAGGAGGTTTCTGTCCAGCCTCCTCTATGCTCATGGTTGTCCCAGGGCAACTAAGATCGTGGAATCATAGAATTGCCTAGGTGGGACCTTTCAGATCATTGAGTCCAACCATCAACCTAACACTGACAGAAACCATCACTAAACCATATCTCTAAGCACTACATCTGCCCGTTTTTTAAATACCTCCAGGGATGGTGCCTCAAACCACTTCCCTGGGCAGCCTGGTCCAATGCTTGATGACCCTTTCCGTGTAAAATTCTTTCCTTAATATCCAGTCTAAATCTCCCCTGGTGCAACTTGAGGCCGTTTCCTCTTGGTTTATCACCTGTTACTTGGGAGAAGAGACCAACCCCCCTGGCTACACCCTCCTTTCAGGTCTCCCCTCAACCTCCTTTTCTCCAGGCTGAACACCCCCAGCTCCCTCAGCCGCTCCTCACCAGACTTGTGCTCCAGACCCCTCACCAGCTTCATTGCCCTTCTCTGGACCCGCTCCAGCACCTCAATGTCTTTCTTGGCGTAAGGGGCCCAAAACTGGACACAGCCCTCGAGGTGGGGTCTCACCAGTGCCCAGGGCAGGGGGACAGTCACTGCCCCAGTCCTGCTGGCCACACTGTTGCTGATATAGGCCAGGCTGCTGTTGGCCTTCTTGGCCACCTGGGCACACTGCTGGCTCATATTCAGACGGCTGTCCAGCAACACCCCCAGGTCCTTTTCCACCAGGCAGCTCTCCAGCCACTCTGCCCCAAGCCTGTAGCGTCCATGGGGTTGTTGTTACCGAAATGCAGGACCCGGCACTTGACCTTGTTGAACCTCATACCATTGGCCTCGGCCCATTGATCCAGCCTGTCCAGATCCCTCTGCAAAGCCTTCCTACCCTCAAGCAGATCGACACTCCCATCTTTGGGTAACGAAAAATCTTTGGGTAATGAAAAGATTACCCACAAGTTTTGGGATCTGGTGTAAAATCTCTGCTGCTGCCTTCCTTCTTTCTCACCCAACTCTATCCTTCTGTTCTGACCTCAGATATCTCATTAAATGGGTCTTCTCACTTGAGAAGCTCCCAAGAACTACATCCACTTCAAGCCTCGAGATGTTGACAATGTTCGCCCCATCCCAGCAGTCCTACCCAAGCATCTTGAGCATGATCTGCCAGGTTGCTTCTCGCTCACAGGCAGTAGTTGTTCAAATATTAATTCTAACTCTCATGCTTACAAGGGGTGAGGTCAATCCATGTTACATTAGGCTGTGAGGCAAACTCTCCAGATGTTTGCACCCTTCTGTCATGGAATCATAGAATCATAGAATCATAGAATTGCTGAGGTTGGAAGGGACCTCTAAGATCATCAAGTCCAACCTTTAACCTACCCTGACAAAAGCCACTTCTAAACCATGTCCCTCAGTGCCCCATCTACCCTTTTTTTAAACACCTCCAGGGATGGTGAATCCACCACCTCCCTGGGCAGCCTATTCCAATGTTTAATAACCCTTTCAGTGAAAAAATGTTTCCTAATATCCAATCTAAACCTCCCCTGACATAACTTGAACCCGTTCCCTCTCACCCTATCACTTGTCACCAGGGAGAAGAGGTCAGCCCCCATCTCTCTACAATCTCCTTTCAGGTAGCTGTAGAGGGTGATAAGGTCTCCCCTCAGCCTCCTCTTTTCCAGGCTAAACAACCCCAGCTCCCTCAGTCGTTCCTCATAAGGTTTGTCCTCCAGACCCCTCACTAGCTTTGTCGCCCTTCTCTGGACACGCTCCAACACCTCAATGTCCCTCTTGTAGCGAGGGGCCCAAAACTGAACGCAGTACTCGAGGTGGGGCCTCACCAGTGCCGAGTACAGGGGGATGATCACTTCCCTAGTCCGGCTCACCACACTATTCCTGATACAGGCTAGGATGCTGTTGGCCTTCTTGGCCACCTGGGCACACTGCTGGCTCATATTCAGCCGGCTGTCCACCAACACCCCCAGGTCCTTTTCTGCCGGGCTGCTTTCGAGCCACTCTGCCCCAATCCTGTAGCACTGCATGGGGTTGTTGTGACCCAAGTGCAGGACCCGGCACTTGGCCTTGTTGAACCTCATACCATTGGTCTCAGCCCATCGGTCCAGCCTGTCCAGATCCCTCTGCAGAGCCAACCTACCCTCAAGCAGATCAACACGCCCGCCCAGTTTAGTGTCATCTGCGAACTTACTGAGGGTGCATTCGATCCCTTCATCCAGATCATTGATAAAGATATTAAAGAGAACCGGCCCCAGCACCGAGCCCTGGGGGACACCACTTGTGACTGGACACCAACTGGATTTAACTCCATTTACCACCACTCTCTGGGCACGGCCATCCAGCCAGTTTTTTACCCAGCGAAGAGTACACCTGTCCAGGCCATGAGCAGCCAGTTTCTCCAGGAGAATGCTGTGGGAAACAGTGTCAAAAGCTTTGCAAAAATCCAAGTAGATAACATTCACAGCTTTTCCCTCATCCACTAAGTGGGTCACCTTATCATAGAAGGATATTAGGTTTGATAGGCATGACCTGCCCTTCACAAACCCATGCTGACTGGGCCTGATCACCCTGTTCTCCTGCGTGTGCCGTGTAATGGCACTGAGGAGGATCTGTTCCATGACCTTCCCAGGCACCGAGGTCAGACTGACTGGCCTGTAGTTCCCCGGATCCTCCTTCCGGCCCTTCTTGTGGATGGGTGTCACATTTGCTAACCTCCAGTCAGCTGGGACCTCCCCGGTTGTCCAGGACTGCTCATAAATGATACCAAGTGGCCTGGCGAGCACCTCCGCCAGCTCTTTCAATACCCTTGGGTGGATCCCATCTGGCCCCATAGATTTGTGCACCTCCAGGTGCTGAAGCAGGTCCCTCACCGTTTCCCTTTGGATTACAGGGGCTTCATTCTGCTCCCCATCCCTGTCTTCTAGCTCAGGGGTCTGGGTACTCAAGAGGCCCTAGCCAAACATTGTACAATTTGAGCTTTGAAAGATGCTCTTAGAGCTCATTTTGTGGGCAATTTTGTTTTCATACATTCTGGGGATGATTTATTTGGGCTGCATTTTTATGTTTCTGCTTTTAAGATTGTGGGTGGATGTCGGTTATGACAATTTGTGTCTGGTATTTTGGTATTCTGGTATCTTTGCTTTTATGGTACGTGGATGGGAACTAGTTGCATTTTACAGAGCTATTTGTTGTAAAATTGCTGGGTATAAATAGGATTGAGAGAAATGGTGTGCCAATCTCCTGTGCTTATAGCGCCACATTGCACAACAGTGCCACGGACTGGAAATGGATCCTTCAGGGTCCTTACTCGGTTGTGATCTTTACAATCATAATTAACGTCTACCTGTGATGGACTGGGTTGGTCCTTCGGAGTTATCTTTGAAGCTTTTCTTCTCAAAAGCAACTTCAGTGTTACCTGTCTAATTCCAATGGTATGGTCTTGCTGTCCACAGAGATTGGAATCTCTTAGTTGATGAAACACTAACAAGGGTTGGCGGATGTCTGCGATGGGCATGAAACAGCATTCTGGTTAGCCTGAAGTGTGTGTGGGAGCTATGGAGCTACAGAAGGTTGTATTTTGCAGGATATATCTCCAACAAATATATTTTGTAGCAAATATTTCAACATTTGAAGTCAGTCGTAAAAAAATCAGAATCTCAACCATATTACGAATTCTGATAAATGAAAATGTTTTGTGTTCTCCATCAGGGATAAAATGAACATCTTCTGGAGTTTGTAATGAAAAATGTGAGACAGATCATCAGAAGAATCAATAACCTTGGGGCACTTTCCTCAGAGTGGAAGGAGTGACCTAAATTCCAGTTCTTGGTCTGATTTTGGCAGAGTTGGAACTTTCAGGATGCTCTTCGTGTCCCAGATGAATGGTATGATTAATCTGCTGTTCTGGGTCAAAAGTCAATCAGTTTTGACCAGCGACCCCATGCTGAAGTTGAGAAGAAGTTTATAAAAAATTTTGAGAGGTTTTCTGGATTTGAACCTAGACCTGCAAAAAAAATGTTCATAGAAGCAGCTTTTCCCAGTCCTCAGATTAAAAGCCACTGGGTAGTTGTTGACTTGTTTGATCCCTGTCCCTGGATGCCACCTAAAAAAAAAAAATCTTTGTTTTGCTCACTTCATATCCTCAGCTTGGGACATGGAATCCAATTTTCTAAACCATCTGTTAAAGCAGCTAAACGTTAGCAACCGAAATATGCAGCTGATTTCCAGGAAGAGCACAGGCTGTTATCTAATTGTAGTGTCTGTGCTGAATCGGACTGTTCCTGAGCAGTTAAACAAGTGGCTTTGCTTGTTCCTAGTGATATTTGGCACTGCACCTTGACAGATAGATTTTTGCAGGCCGCAAATAGCACAGGGGCTTGAGACCGGTCATGATAAAAATTCGTGAGAGGACTGGCTGCCCACACAGGAGTACAACGCCCTGAGGGGAGCGAGAGTATTATTTGTACGTTGTATTTTCCATTGTGTTTTCTTAGTGTTACGACCATCTGCCTTCTAAATTTCACAATTTCCGAAGGCATAAGGTTATGCTGCTTAAGTTACGTTGTCACAAAATGAATAGACACAGTCCACATGCAGAAATCATTCCTTTACTGACATCTTACTGAGCTTTCCTGTTGACAGGTATGTTTAGAATCACCAGTGGCCACACTTCTGCTTTTTAAATCTTTTCTTGAAGCTTCATCTCACATAAAAAGTGCAATGGACTAGTATGACTCATGCGTGAAAAGAAAGAAACAGAAATATATTTATGCAGCAAAGTTCAACAGACTTCAATTTTAACTGTCAAGCACTCCGTATAGAAAGAAACCCTACTCCAGAAAGCTTCCCGTCTGCAAGATTTAATTGCAGACTTCTGGCAATTTGTTCCCTAAGTGGAGTACAGCGAGTCCTGTTCATTTCTCATATCCCTTTAACGCTGACTTCTGTGCATTTCCCATGTGAAGTCATCCAAGTAGATTTGCAAACTCTCTTGATTTCACACAAAGATACTGCCCTGGGAAACTGGCACCTACGTGAGACGAACACCCACCAGCGCTTCTGAATCAGAGGACCTTGCTATACTGTCTACCGGGTCTCTGACGCACGTGGTGGCCCCAGCTGAGGCTGCCCTACCCTTCCAGGCACTGTACAAGCAGAAGGGAAAAGCCTGGCTGCCAGATCAAAACGTGGTGGAAAGGAGGAGCGATGCTCAGAGGTGCAGACGACTGGCCAGTGGTCACCCCTTCACAGGAGCGTGAATCACACACAAACCTGTGTTCAGTTCTGTGGTAACGGCACCAGACCTCCTCTCGCTGTCTGCCGAAAATCCTGACAAAATGCCATCAATGAAAGCACAAATTATTGAAGCTGAACGTCGTCTGTGCTTGCACGGTGAAATGACAGCTTCCTCCCTTGTTTTGTTCCATGGTTCCTGTTCTTGTGTGCGGCGAGTCCTTTTAGCGACTTTTGGAGTGAAAATAAAAACTGTGTTTCATTTTATGAAGTTGTCATCCGAAATGATGTACATAATTAGAAGAGAGAAAAGCCGTTAGGATGCCTGAAGGCCAATGCTGGGAGGCACCCCACTGCGCTCACTTCGGTTTTCTGAACACGTGTCTGATAACTGAATGGGCTCAGGAACCCCTGAAACGATGGGAGGATGGGGACGAGCGATACTCGGGCGTCCCAAGCCCTGCCTATGTAACGCTCAGCTGCTATTGTCATCATTATTCCTCCGGTGCCAAGTCTGTCTGATGTTAGACAATGGAGGCTAAATTCACCCATGACGTACCTCTGTCAAAGGCCAGCAGAGCTCCGCCACCGGAGGGATTAATCCCTCCTAAATCTTTTTCAGTGTTGGACGTGCTGCCGCTGATGTGTTAACGACTCCTGACATGTGCTGCAGGAGCGTCTTTGCAAAGCAGCTCACTGGGAATCTCGCATGTAGCTCAATTAATATTAATTTACATTACCGGGAGGTGGTGTGCATTTCCCACATGCCGTCTGGGAAACAGACCCAAAGAAGCTTTCATAATGAAGCGGATCGCAATGGGAAGCGGCTGATCCACGCAGCTTCCCGGTGAGGGTAATCCCAGCTCCAGCAGCAGAAAAGTAAACAGAGGGGCTGGCTGGATGCGGGCGTGCGGACGGTGCTGAGAGAGAGCAGGAGAGCTGCAGGGTGCTTGCTCGCGAGGAGGAGGATGCTTCAGGGACAGAGCAAAGGTCTGAGCTGCCGCCTTTATCACTGACATGATCCAGCTGGATGAAACCTCCAGCATAAACCTGGCTGAAGGCTTGGTGATATACACAGCAGCAAAAAAAAAAAAAAAGAAAAAAAAAAAAGGATTAAATAGACGACACACAGTAGTGCTTTTAAGAACCAGGAAGAAAGCAGGTCATTTTCTCTGAAATACCAGGTTTATGATCTGGGTGGAAATTACAGTACGTAAAGTATTTGCCACTTTTCCATTTGTGGAGAAGCAGAGATTAAAAACGAACTGGGCAAACCCATTCTGGGAAAATACACCCCAGAAAGGGAAAGGATTTGAGGCTCAATAACACTGTTTTAGGACACGTGTGAAACTTAACCTGAAGTACTGGGTACAACTCTGGTTAGCCACGCTAAAGAAATATTAAATTTTCCTGGAGCCTGTGCACAGACTGTAACCTGAGACACCTGGGGAGCACGGACCCTGTTTTATGAGATACTTTCTTTTATGAGCACACTTTTGCAAGCCAATATGAAAAAAAAATCAGTCCTGCACCTCCCGTTCCCTGCCCTCGGCGTGCTGCAGACCGTGGCCCTGGTGGCACCTTGGCAAGTCCCCCACCTCTGGTCCCCCTCCGTGGAGGCAGTGTAGAGCCAGGCACAGGCTCTGCCTCCCCCCACCCCCCCACCCCCGGTTTTATCAGGACTCTGTGGCTTCTGGCAGCTGACAAGAAGAAGGGACCCCTCCCGCTGCTTCCAGAGCGCTGGGACAAGGTGGCTTCTGCGGGACAGCCGTGACACCTAGTGGTCACACAGGCGAGGTCCCGGGCAGCCAGGAGCTTGGAGACCACCTCGCAGGTCTTGCCCACGGCCCTTGGAGATCACCTCGCAGGTCTTGAGACCCCACCAAGGATAGCAAAAGGGCACAAGGTTTCTGTAAGAGCACCCTTGGGAGCACCAGACACATTTTCAAAGGATCTCCACATATTTTAGGAAGATTTTGCTCTGTTCAGACTCCCTGCAGGTCCTTTGGGGAATCCCCTTCCCTGGTGTCACCCTCCTGATCCACACCGGTGGGTTTTGCTCCTCTCCAATGCCTAGGAGCCAGCCCGGCTGTGGTGGGCATGTGGCGACCATGCAGAAACTCAACCACCCACCTTGAAACTAGTTTACATGATGACGGTAATCGCTGGATTTGGTTCTAAGATCCGTACTTGCCTCTGTGCAATAACCTGTGGCCTTCATCTCACTTATAATGGGGTCAAGAAACTTGTTCTCAGGCTTGGTCTAAGCAAGTTTGGGGCATTCTGCCTGGTTCCTGGCTCCTGTGTCCATGTGCCCTCAAGTCTCTGCAGTCCATCTGCAGCTTTGTTGAGCAATGATTGCTGGAATAGTACGTCTGACCTGTAACTTGATCCAAGGCTCAGCGGATGTGGCCAACAAATGCGTGTAATTTTACTGATTTGTTTGCTTCTTTGACCAGGCAAACAGTTTGTTTATCGTGGTGGGTGGTTTACTTTGCAGAGGCTTAGCCCTAATATTATACTACTTTTTCCAGCAACGAGGTGAGCTACTGGTCTTGATCAGCCTCCTAAAATAAAAATTTTAATATTCCAAACTCCACTGGAGAGGGCAGCAATAGTCATTCCTATCATCAACCCCATCCAAGCACCCAAAAAAAAAGGAAAAAAAACAAGCTAAGAAGGGACGTAGATGCAGCAGTGTTGGGAAGTGAGAAATTAAACTTCTCGTTCGCAGGCCTCCAGACTGGGGTCTAAAGCCCTGCTTCAGGTGCAGCTGCTGTGGCCACCCTGCCCGTGCCCCAGTGATGATGGCTGTATGAACAGCTGCACGTGAGCCATGCACGCAGACAGCACGTTCTCTCCAGGGCTAACCGTGTTTCTTACCATAGGGCTGTTTCAAGCATCTTTTTATTTAAATTCGCTTTACTTAAATGCATTTAAGATTCATAATTAGAATTTAGTATTTAACTTCAATTTTTAATTTAATTTGGTATGTATTAAATTCACCTTAAAGATTGTTTGGACACTTAAAGAATGTTCTGACAAACTCATACGGAGGCTGAGAGAGAGGTTTGAGTGTCCCCAAATTACTGATGCTGAACTTTGTACACAAAAGTCACCCAGGTACTAGTAATGCAGGCAAGCGTTGTGACCACATGCAGCTATATGAAGACATACATGTGTGAGGGGGGGTTTAAACGGGGCACACTCCCAGAGCTCCACGCCAGTGACCTACACTCCTCCATCCACATGAGCTACTGCCCACTTTGCACTTATGTGTCCCACAGTTCATGTCCAGAGCCTTTCTGATACGGACAATAAACTGCTGTACTGAAGATGAGGAGCAAGTGCTGATGTATGGGAGGGCAAGGAGATCTGAAGGAGGCATCAGAAAACCTGGGAAGCCTAACCAGGGCGGGACTGCGAGTGAGCTGTGTGTGCCTCGAGGGGTACGGTCGGTGCTCTGCAGGCGCTGGGTAAATCATTTACAGGCAACGGCAGGGTGATGAAGGTGCTGCAGGGGGAAAGAGACAAGTGAGACCGTGGGGAATGACTGACTACAGTTAAAGGTCACAAACCTTTGTAAATATATGGTAGAAACTGAGTTAATGTGGTGAAAGATTTACAAGGCCGGGGTAGGCATAGGAAGAGGGCCTGGGGTGGCAAATTTTGGACCATAAAAGTTGATGGTCCTGTATTGGCGGGAGATGAGCAAGCCTGGCAGATCCTTGGTAGCAAAGAGTAAGACCAAAGTATCCAATTTCAGAAGAGACTGACACCTTTTGAAGCCCCAGTTGGGATGGTCTATGGAAGTTTTCATGTCGTAGATTGTCGCAGTCTCAAATAACCTAGAAGCATGTCCTTCTGGCTCTCTGTGTAGGATGTTCCTGCTAAGGAGGTGCATCAGAACCTTCTCCTGAAAGGCCCAGAAACTGTGTAAAGAAACATAGTTAAAAAGCACAAGGGCAATAGGAAGGAAGAACTTGGGTACAGGTTCTGCATGGGTACAAACTTTCATAGGGGCACTGTGAAAATGCCAGCAAATGAAAGCCCTGGCTGAGGCATAATTCACACCACCGAGAGCCAAATGCAAATTAAATGAGTCTGCTGTGAGCGTGGCAGCTTGCTGAAGCACACCATCTGCAGTCGACATGGCAGACCCCTTATCAAAGCTCCTTTCTCTGCCCAGAGCTGAGGCACTGGGAGCATTTGTGCTGATGGAACAAAGCACGTAGACAAATAACGTGTCAGCTCACCGACCACTTGGTCCCAGCTGAGTCAGTGGAACGGACGCAGGTTTTAGAGTCGAGAACACTTTTCCCTTTGACTGACCAGTCACCAGCTGGGCTTTTGTGTGCATTGGGCGGGGTATTAGCAGCAGACATCTACAAAATGTTCATCCCTTAGACTTAAACCAGGAGAAAATAAGTTCCAAATCTACCCTGAATCAAGGGATGATGGAGATTCTTATTCTTCAAATACCATTTTATTTTAGCCGTGTCAGAAGGAATAAAAACTTATCTTTAAAATTTTTGTGGTCATTTTTAAAACGTAAAAGTTCCCTTTCCATACCAGAAAATAAAAATATTTTTATTTCTAATCAGTTTAAATTGTATTTTTCATTTCAAAAGTGTCAAGAGAACAAGGACCCAAAGGGTGTCTGGGGCTGAATGCCATCGAGCCAGGAAAGAGGCCGGGTGGCATCTCTGAGCAGCCACTCGCTGCTTGCAGACTTCATTTGTATACCCTGAAACCATGAGCGTGAGCTGAAACCAGGTGAAATTCCAGGCATTCATTCTTTATTTAGACAAATTCTTTCCTCCCTCCAAGCGGTCAGGCCTCTGCCTTGAGTTACGGCTGTCCTTTCACTCCTGAGGCTCAACCTTTTCGATTGTTTCAACAGGAAAGCTTTCTATGCAATCTGTCAAACTGAACGCTTACAGCATTTAATAAAAGTCTGAGCACCCTGGGACTTGGAGAAATGCACCTCTTGGTTTCCTCGGTAGAGGCGATGGGATAAGGAAGCTGTGTGCCAGCCTGTAGGACAGCACTGCTTACGCATAGCTAAACTGACGGCAGAATTTGTCCATTATTCCTCATTCCTGGATTAACGTAAGGACGAAAGGATCATGAAGGATGCTATCTGGAACACAGGTTTTAGCCTTTTTTCAGTTTGCGCGTCCCCACAAATTTTCAAGACTTGATGCAGGGCGCTGCTGACGGCAGGGCTGTTTTCCCAGGCTTGCTCTCACAGGCACGGTGGAGGTTACACGTGGGAGCGCACCAGTCTGTGGCCATCGGAGGAAAGGGGCCGCTCAGAAATGAGAAACTCCTCTTGAATCTCCAGCTATTGCACTTTGATTTGGCGAGCAGGCTCCCTGTCGGCAGGGTGGAAAGCAGATTGACTTGGGGACAGGGGGGAGGTCCTGTGTTCATCACCGGGAAATTCAGTTTCCGGGTATAAATGGAAGATTTCTCCCACTGTCAGAGCTGCAGCCTTGTCTTTGGCAGGAGTCACAGACTCACAGAATGGCTGAGGTTGGAAGGGACCTCTGGAGGTCATCTCACCCAACCGTGGCGGTGCGCTCTCCCCTTTTCCCCCGCCGCCGGCTCCCGCTCAAGCCATAACCATCAGTGGGAGTTGTGATGAGTTGCACCTGGACTTAGGGGGATGGCTGGCAACATAACCAAAACACTGTCTGGAGCAGGGACCTAGATATTTTGGTCCCATGCGAATATGACTCTGGGTCAATTATCTTACTCTATAAACAGTGGACAACCGGTGACCAAGTCTGGGACTAGGATTGGATCCAGCCACACCCAGACTCCTCTCTGAGAAGGAGTTTAGAAAGCCAGGGGGTCCTTTCTGAACCTCGTGACTGACAGCTTGTCTGACCTGGTCTCTATGCAGTAAATAATCAAGTGTACCTTGCCATCGAGTCTCATAAAACGCTGCTGCATTCACTACTAACTTTGTTAAATAACTGTTTTATATTAATAAATATTTCACTATTTCTCTCTTATGGGTAAAGTTAATGTCTACGCGCACAACACCAACGTCCCTGCTCAAGCAGGGACGCCTCGAGCTGGCTGCCCAGGACCGTGTCCAGCTGGGCTTTGAATATCTCCAAGGATGAGAGTCTACGGCATCTACGAGCAACCTATGCCAGTGCTTGGTCACCCTTGCAGCAAAAAAAAAAGCATTTCCTGATGTTCAGATGGCACCTTCTGTGTTTCAGTTTCTGCCCATTGCCTCTGGTCCTGGCAGTGACACCACTGAGAAGAGCCTGCCTGGTTCCATCTCCTCGGCACGTTCCCTTTAGGTATTTATATATACTGATGAGACCCTCCCTGAGCCTTCTCTTCTCCAGGCTGAATAGCCCCAGCTCCCTCAGCCTTTCCTCATAGGAGAGGTGCATCATCTTCATGGCCCTTCACTGGACTCTCCCCCGCTGCAGGTGGGACATACTGGGGTGAGTCCAGTAGCAGTTGGTGGCATGGGCTCTGCTGCTAAACAGTGAGTGAAGATTCAAAAGGGTTGCTTTCTCCAGACCGGTGTTCCCAGAAGGAAAGAAAGGAAAAAAAAGCCCATTCCTTTCCCTCTCACAGCAACTGTCTGGATGAATGAGCAATGGCCTGTGAGTGGGCAGTGTGGTCTGTCGAGCCCACATGCTGGTTTCTCACGTTTCAGTCAGTTGTTTTCACCTTTCTGCCAAGTAAAAATAACATGCTTCCAAGGGACTTTGAGTCTGGTGATGTGGGAAGAACCACCTGCTAAAAAAACACTAGGGAAAGTTTTCCTGTTAATTTGTCAAAGGCAGAATTTTAATCTATCTTTCTGGAAAAAAGGACCCCTGAAATCATTGAACCAAGCCAAGGGGCTTAACATATGGCAAAAGTTACAGGAGCAGTCAGGAAAGCGTGGTGTTTAATTAATGAGTGTTTGCAGCAGTCCACGGAGGGCCCTGCTGGGGCTGGAGGTGTTTTTTGCCTCTTACTCAAAGGGAGAGACTTTGTGGGTTGTATAAAAACAAAGCTTTCCCTGGCTCTGAGGTATGTTTGGTGGAAAGGTACATCCCAGATTGGGCAGACAGGTATTATTTAGCTGTGCAGGGTACAGCAGGTGGACAACCCAAGATGGAAAGCTTTTCTTTTGGCTTCCGATGCCTTGGCACACCCTTCTCCACCCATGGGTAGGTAACCCAGGAGGCACAAACCCTGGGTGATCACAGAATCACAGAATGGTTTGGGTTGGAAGGGACCTTAAAGATCATCTAGTTCCCACCCCTGCCCTGGGCAGGGACACCTCCCACCAGACCAGGCTGCTCCAAGCCCCGTCCAGCCTGGCCTTGAACCCCTCCAGGGATGGGGCAGCCACAGCTTCTCTGGGCAACCTGGGCCAGGGCCTCACCACCCTCACAGCAAAGAATTTCTTCCTGATATCTGATCTAAATTTACCCTCTTTCAGTTTGAGGCCATTATCCCATGTCCTGTTGTTACACTCCCTGATCCAGAGTCCTTCCCCAGCTTCCCTGTAGCCCCCTGTAGGTACTGGAAGGGGCCCTAAGGTCTCCCTGGAGCCTTCTCTTCTCCAGGCTGAACCCCCCCAGCTCTCTCAGCCTGTCCCCACAGCAGAGGGGCTCCAGCCCTCCCAGGATCTTCGTGGCCTCCTCTGGCCCCACTCCAACAGGTCCACGTCCTTCTTGTGCTGAGGCCCCAGAGCTGGACGCAGGACTCCAGGTGGGGTCTCACCAGAGCAGAGCAGAGGGGCAGAATCACCTCCCTCGCCCTGCTGGCCACACTGCTTTTGATGCAGCCCAGGATGTGGTTGGCTTTCTGGGCTGCAACCACACATTGCCTGCTCATGTTGAGCTTCTCATCCACCACCATATGATGCACCCATGTGAGAGTTGTGCACAGCACAGCCACGTGGGAGCGTGGATAAAGAGCAACGCTGCCTCAGCAGGAACATCCCTGGTCCCCTGGACACCCCCCCAGCACTGCGTGGGACTGAGCATCCCACTCACACCACACACCAGGACAGTCTGACCCATGGGTTTCTCTAAGCAGTGAACATTGTCAAAGTCCTGCTCCCTGGAGAAGGTCAGAGCCTCCTGGTTAATTTAATGGGAGAAGCAAGACTGTCCCGCTTGTTCTCAACACAAGCAGTGGGGAATGGGAAAGTGGCTGAGGTCCATGTAAGGTCTCTAGAACATCCAAAGTCTCATCCTGGGTCTGGGAAGCACTCGGCTGGCCCTCAAGATCTAAAAATGAGATTTCAGGGCTCACTGTTAGAAAAGCAATTAAATGCTCCGCTCTGAAGTCGGTGGGACACCCAGAGGGGTTTCGGGTCTCAGAGTGTGCTTCGTGCTGGTGACGTGACATCCCCATGTGCTGGCAGATCTCAGGCAGTGTTGCGCAGCCAGGCAGCCACAGTTCCCCATAGTACAAAGGCAAGCGGGTCCGTGTCCTGGCAGAGCGATGTTCCACTAGAGCTTTTGCAGCTACAGGTTTTGCTGAAGCTGTTTTTGAAGACATTATGGCAATCCTAGACAAAGTTATCATCAGGAGAACTTCTAAATTAAAAATGCAAATGTATATATGTATACGTAGGTACCCTACACTTGCTACTTACCAACTTACTGTGTTTGTCGTCAGAAAAAGAGGTTTCCATATCCAATTATTTCTTATGACGGATCAAGAAGGTCTGAGCTATACCATCGTAATCACGTAATCACTATGATACACAACAAATTATAGGGAAAATTTTGTGGCATAGGTGGCTGAAAATAATGCATACGAAAATGTACAGATGCCAGACTGTGGACATTTGGAACGTTCTGCTTATTTACACAAATAAAAATGATCTCTCATTGCTTCATCCAGTGCATGCTTTCTTCTCTTTTTTTATCAACCTCAAAATCTGTTATAAAAGTTTCATGTGTATTTGCTAATGACACATTAACAGTGGTTTGAACAAATAAAGTGCATTTTCCTTCATCCCCGCCCGTCCTGTTGACTTTGCCTGGAAATGCCGATGAGGAACTTTTGTTTGCAAAACTAGTCACAGAAAGACAGTGGTGTGAATTCTGGCCTGCGGTGTTTGCACAAGCACTGGCGGCAGACCTGACACAAATACTCATGGGAATTTGTTTCTGCAAGGTTATTGTCACAAATGATTTATTGAAGCCTTCCTCCTGCTCAGCAGTCTGGCATCCATCAGGCGAGCAAACAGTCCCCCCCCGATTTCAGAGTGCTCCGAGGCTGCTCACTGAGCAAACACTCCAGATCAGAGTCAATATTTTGGGAGTAATCAATCAAATGGTATTTACTCCCACAAAATTTAGGCTGAAACACTTTGAATCGAGAGTCAAAATCAATGTTTTTGAAGATAAATCCATTTCTTCCTGTTGATGTGTTAAAGTTGATCAGGGAAATTGGTGAGATAGTTGATCCAACTAAAGTTATACTTACATTATGTAGAAAAATTTAAAAAAACTCGTATTTTTAGTGAAATGACAGAAATGAATATGTCTGTCCTCATGTGTACCTATTTCAAGAAGAATTAGGATCTGCATGGTGTGCCAACACTCGTGCCATGGAAATGCCCCTTCCAATCCTTTCTCCATTACTCCTTGTTCCAGAGAGTTTGGTACCTCTTTAAAATGTCTTCTTTCTTTCTAATCTCTATTTGCTTTATCAAATGCACACTGAAACCAATTCTTCGTTTGCCATCGTGAGAGATAACTATAGAAATCTGGATTCATAGGGCCCTGCTGAGCTGCTTGTAGAGCTCACAGAACCAAGCCCAGCCCTCAGGGAGTTTAATTTATACGGCGACCAGGTTGTAACCCTTCCTGCGGTTGCTTATGGCCAAGTCAGTGGTTACTGAACCCAGCCAAGAAGGATCGTAATTATTTTTTTCTGTTTATTTACCAGACAAATGACTATTACCTTCACGGATATAACATGTTACGTTCTAGTCAGAGCCAAAACCGCTTTCTCTCACCTCCAGCAGATGTTAGGTGGTGTAAAGTATCAAACAGCAACCTGAGATAGTGGCTTGGAGCTGGCAATACCTCCAAGCCCGTATCAGGTTGAGCTGAAATGCTAGTTTTGTCCTGTTCAAACGCCAGTTTAAAGTGTTCCTGTTAATTTGAGGACATGATTAGGGCATATAAAGCCATAAATAAAAAAGGGCTAAAGGGTGTTAGGTTTACTGTTGGACTCGATGATCTTAAGGGTCTTTTCCAACCTAGATGATTCTATGATCAGCTGTGGAGAGACATGCACTTTGTGAATGACCACATTTATTGAAAACCTCCCACTCCCAGTTTTTGCCTCTGCTGGCACCTACAAACCCTTCAGCTCTGCCCAGACCTGGGTGCTGCCTCGTCTGCTTTGGGCAATGGTGCCCAGATCAGTTTAAACACCCCACACCTTTGAGGTGTCGCGTGCTGTCCCTTTGCCAGCAGCCCCATGGGAATGCCAAGCAACCTCAGCTGGCCTGGGGACAGACGTCTGCCCATGCTTTGGGGCACCTTGGATCTCTCCTTCCCTGCTGTTCGAGTTTGCATCTCTCTGGTGTCTTCCTTCTTCCTTCCTCCCCTCTCCTTGAGGAAGAAATCTCTTTCCCTCTTTAAACGAGCGGCGATGAGCCAACAGGTGCAGTAGGGAATGGGATGGGAAGTGCCAGTTTTCATTTTTGCTGTGAAGCCACTCTCATGGAGATTTTCCTCCTGATCATCCCACTCCTTGTGCCTGTTTGGGCCAAAAAATCCTCAAACCTCTTGGTCTTCCTCTTTCACTAGGAGGTTAGCTGGGCTCTTCTGGGGTTGCGGGGAAAGGCTTCCAAAGCTGAGCATTTAAAAACTTGTGCCTCTTCTGCTTCTGTTGCTTTAGCAGAGCTGAGGAGGTGGGGGGGTCCCAGGCACTGCTCACGTGCTGACTTCCACACGCTGACTTCCCCTGCGTATAGCCCAGCAGCGAAGTAGTGTCACAGAATCATGGGATCGTTTAGGTTGAAAAAGACCCTTAAGGTCATCAAGTCCAACCGTTAACCTAACACTGCCAAGTCCAACACTAAACCATGTCCCTCAGCACCACATCTACATGTCTTTTGAATATCTCCAGGGATGGTGACTCCACCACTGCCCTGGGCAGCCCGTGCCAATGTTTGATAACCCTTTCCGTGAAGAAATTTTTCCTAATATCCATCTTAAACCTGCCCTGGCACAATTTGAGGCTGTTTTCTCTCGTTCTATCATCACTCATATCCCAACAGCCAGGGCAGCTCTTGGATCCTGCTCTCCCTCTTATTCCGCCAGGGCAGGGCCATCCCCTCTGTGACATGAGAGACAGCAGCTCGGGGGCAGGTTTGGGAATGGGCCTGCAAACTCCGGACTGCTGACGGGAGCCCAGGCTGCGGGAGGGAGCCGTGGGGCTGCACAGCACAGCTACTGGAAGGGCCACACAAGCGAGGAGGACTGGGCTGGTGGCCACGTCCCTCAGACTTGGCTTTTCACAGCCAAAAAAAAGAAAAAAACACCTGACATCCCAAGGAGAGGTGGGGGGGGGGAGGGATGTGGCCCTGCGCAGCATCCCGGTGCACCCCAAAGCTGGCAGGACTCTGTCGGACAGAGAGACAAATGCTCTCGGGCATTTTGGAGAGGGAGGGACCTCATGAGCTCACAGAAGCAAAACCGGGCTCATGCCATGGTAAACTAAGGGCCGACTTCGCCGTCGCTGACAGGATGAGTTACGGGTGTTGCAGGGTGAGACCTGCCCCTTTCCCTGCTTTGGTTATAAAACCGTTCTCCAGGGAAGCAGGAACGGCTCCTCACTTCTTTTGGCTCTGCTCAGGCCACAGCTGTAGAAACATGATTGTTTTGTGAGTGGAATGGTGTTATTGTTTGTCATAACTTTCATATGCTGGAGCCTCTGTAGCTGACTTTTTTCAGCACTTTATATACATATATAGAGATATAGATATAGATATAGATATAGATATAGATATAGATATAGATATAGATATAGATATAGATATAGATATATTTTCCCTTCCTCTCTGAGAACCCCTCGTCCCCATTTCCAGGCCTCTCCTGCACCTCCTACCTTTCAGAAAGATGCCACAGTTTTATTGTGGTTCTCTTGTGTGTGACGCTGCAAATACTTTTGGCTTCTGCCTGGGGCCTGCCAGCTTTTTCCCACCGCTGCCAATGGCAGCAGAAAGACGCAAGGCTATCGTCTCAGGCTGGAGGCTTGCCTTTCTGCTGTGCTCTCCCAGTCCTTTGAAACATAACCAGCGTGAGGTCAAGGAAGAGATCGTGTTAAGTCTTTTGAATGACCTTTCTGGAGTGTATGTGCTGCTGGCTTCTGCTACCGGCAGCTTTCCTCTCCACAGCAGGGGACAGACGTGCCTTTGGCCCTTTTGCCACACTACTATGTTATGAGGTCATTTTTGTTTTCTCCATGAGCAGTGTTAGCAACCTGCTGCAGCCACGCCATCCCTGAGCCTAGGGCTGAGCAAGGAGAGACTAGTATTAAACGGAGGGTGAGCTCGTGATTTCCATAGCTGATGCACTTAGTACAAACCATCGCTTATGGCCTGGGGCCATCAGATGTGCTGCTGGGCAAAATCTTCACACCAGCAGCTGAGGTATGTGCTCTCCTTTGCCTTCACCTTTCCAGATGCTGGTTTGGAGCCTTGATGGAGGGAGGGGATGGACGATCCTCCTGTTTCTGCATCCCATTGCCTCTGAAAGCCTATTTAAAGGGTTCAACCTTAGGATCCTGGAAGCCAGGGTAGTGAGACACTGGTCCAGGTTGCCCAGAGAGGTGGTGGATGCCCCATCCCTGGAAACATTCTGGGTCAGGTTGGACGGGGCTCTGAGCAACCTGATCTGGTTGAAGATGTCCCTGCCCATTGCAGGGCAGTTGGACTAGATGGCCTTTAAAGTTTCCTTCCAACCCAAACTATTCTATGATTCTATGACTCTGTGAAAGCCTACGGCAGCGTTGGTCTTACCGAAGAGGTACCAACCCTCCCGGGAGCGATGGGATGCAGGTCGGGGTGCAGCCTGGCAGGGCTGGGGGCGAGTGGAGGCGAGGAGCCCGAGTCTGGCAGCATCTCCCCGCTCTGCATCCCAGCCCCGCAGTGCCACGCCAAGGAAACCTGCCCCGAGCAATCCCCCGGGAATGGCCTGGACACGAGTGGGCGGCGGGGCCGGCGAGCGGCGGCGAGGGGCTGGGGCCAGGGTGGAGCTGCCGCTAGATGTCAGCCACTCCTTGCTGCAAAGCAAATGACTCAAAAATGCAAGAAAAATCCCTGAAAAGACTCAATTCCTACTTATCATCCCTTACCGAGTACTTGACTGAGAGCGTCTCTGAGTTGCTTCGGAAGAAAATACTTCACCCATTAAAACATTTAATGTCAGGCTGTTTCTCTGCATAATAATGTTTTAAATCTTGATATTGTAGAAGCAGACTGTCAAATGATTCCTACCTATTTTGCAGGAAGGATGTTTTTCCCTTCCTCAGACTAAGCTCAGGAAATGAGAGAACCAGGCAGGAAACGAGCTAAACGCTGATGGAAAGAGAAAATTAAGATCTTTATCTCACCAGTGTATTGACAAGCCAGGAGTAACTCTTTGGGTCAGGGTTTTTTTAATGTTTTAAACCATTGATTTTAAAATGGACAAAATTAAAGTTACGTCTCCCTTCCCCGATCCTCCTGAATTGGATCTAATTAATCAGCACTTTTGCTTCCGTCAAGGAAATGCAGCAAAAAACTGAAAAGTTACAAATTACAGCAAAATTTGCAGTGCAATAATATTTGAGTTTGGAATTTAACCTGTTTCCTCTGGTGTTGTACCTAACATCTGGCACACGGAAGGCCCCTGCTCCCCCAAAAAAATAGGAAAACAGCAGAACAGTTTCTCGGTGATACCTTAGCACGTGAGTCCTCGTTTGCTGCTGCTACCCTCTAAGCCACCTTTGTGCTCTCCCAGCCCCACGGTGACTGTTTGGTAGGCTGTTCCCAGAGCATAAAACAAAACATCTGGCTGTTAACACCATAAAGCTGTTACAACAGCTGGAGTCTGCCAGGATGCACGGGACTTCTGGCCAGAAATCATTTCCCAGCTGCAGGAAATACTAGTGATACGGGATCTACTGTGCCAGCTCGGCATCGGCTGGGAGCTGCCAGATCTGCACCCACCCTCTCCGCCGTTCTTCTCGGCGAGGTGCAGCAGGAGGATGGCAAAATGTGGTTCCAGCCTGGACCGTGCTCTGCCTCCTCACTGTCGCAGCCAGCGTTGGCGCTGCGAGCGTGAAGAGATGTTCCACTTCGCTCTCAAACTACATGAATGTTTGTCAGTCTGGTTGAGCTCTCCTAGGTTGAGGCAGAGGCTTCAAACTCCTGGCTTTTATGATGAGCCAATTAGCCCAAGCGCGCCAAAAAGGGCACTGTGGAGCTCCGGTGACACAGCTGCTATGGGGTCTTCATCTACAGGTGAGCAGTTCAAAGCTGGACTCCATCATCCCAGGCGAAGCATCAAACTTAAGGAGTTACCAACAGCCCCACCGAAGGCTTTGCTATTTTAGCAGGGGCTGGGGAAGTTGGAAGCGGTCGAGTAGTTGCTGCTTGTCTCTCATTCCTGCATCCCTGCAGGTAGATGCAGCTCTGGTCTCACAGGGGTGATGGTGCAAGAGGGCTCGGGGAGCAGGTCCATGGGATGGTGCCTTCGGGAGCCCAGGCAATGCAAGCCAGACCCTGCTCCCCGGCAGTTTGAGCTGCCTCGCTGTGCCAGCACAGCTCTTGGTGGGGCTGCCCCATAAACTGGACCACTGACACCATCCAAGTGAAAAATAAACCTCCAGCATAAACCAAAGCAAAACCTCTGACCATCATTTCTAACGTAGACGTTTTCGCTGCTCTGCTTTGCAGCTCAGCGCCGCAAATAGTTGCACTGGCAAAATGAAGGAGGAGTTGAAATGCGGCGCAGTTATGGGAATGCGTGGCTGAGGACGGAGGTGGTGTGGTGGAAACTCCACCACTGAAGCCGGGGTCTCATGATACCACATTTCCGCATTACTGGAGCTTAGGATCATCCTGATTTCTGGAAGCAGAACTCTGGTCTCCTTCACTATGAACTCCTTAACGTTTGCCCTCTTTGAAAATACCTTTGAAAAAACAAGACAAACCCAACCCAGCAAACAAAAAGTGCTGATAAAGGCTACTCTTTGTGAGTTTTGTATGCAGCCACAAACCTGGCTGACTTGTGCCCAGTGGCTCGGGGAGGCTGCCCCTGATGGGAGCCGCTCCAGCAATCCACTGTCACTCCACAGATGATGCTCCGAGATGCCTGATGTGGGGGACGTGCGTATGGGCAAGTGGCCACCAGAGAGACCTGGCGCAGCCAACACCATCTCAACCACCGTGTCTGGTTCTCTGGTGGTGTGAAGAGCCCCAACAAGAGGAGATCCTCCACCCTCCCCCAGAAGCTCTGCTCTTTTATGTTTGTTACGTTTAACTGTAGCTATATTAAAGGCTCCTAATTACAAGTTTCAAGTCAGAGATCTCATTAATCACCAACCTGAGAACATTACAGTGATGAGCTGCCAAAGGCATGAGAAAATCACTCTAATTACCAGGTTTAGCTGCTGCTCTTCAAAACTTGATTAGCTACAGATACACAGGTGATAATTCCTACTGTCTTCTTTATAGTGCATCCTCACTATTATCCACTCTAGTCTGACTTAGGTTCTTATTAGAATAATATTATGCTAATTAAATAATCCTGCACACAAAATGCTTCATCATGGCGACGGTTAAGAAGGTTGAGATGATGACTAATATCACAAACTGTACTATCAGTGTCAGATGAACTGGTGAGGGACGTACATAAAAAGAAGGAACCCCTCGCTGCCACTGTACATCCTAACTGTGCACAGAAATGATAAAAAGGAATGAAAAATAAGTGGAGCTTAATTTTTTTTTTAAAAAAGCATTGCAAAAAAATGTAGACAATCAATCGAATCTGTTCTCTGAGGGGTTGAAATTACCCCTAGGAGAGAACTCTTCAAACATGTTACTAAGAGCAGGATTTCCCCCTTCCAAAAGCCACCGATGGTTCTCGTACACTCAACAGGCAGGTGGTTACGCTCCTCCAGCACACGCCGCGGCTCTGAAAGCTCACTGCGTCCTTGGATGGACATGTTTCCTAACACGTGAAATAAAAAGGAGCCTTACGGGAGGCTCCGCTCTCCGCAGGAGCCACACCACAGCAGCGGATGGTTGTGTTTCCATCTTGGCACTCCCATTTGGTTTTGGGGACAGGCCCAGACAAGCCCAAAGCTCCATCTGCATCCCCAGCCAGCGCCCGGGACCTGCGCACCATCTTTCTGTCATTTCTCTCTACCCCACTGCCAGCCCTGAAGCACGCACGTACTTTCACCGTCGCCCAATGATGTTTTGTTCTCAGTTATTTCTCACAACTCACATTTAGATCCAAACCGTATTGATTAACCCGTTCGGAGCATCCCTTCACCGCCGCATGAGCATCTCAGTCCTTCTTTCTTCAAGGGAAAAAATGCACTCGTAACATCGATGAAGCCAATTTAAGAAATAAACTCGGCAAAAACGTGAGGGCTGCCAGGAATACCTTAGTTATCAACAGAGGTTAAAATTTTATTTTGATATAAAAATTAAATAGCAAAGTTGTTTTGGTTTTTTTTTACAGTGATAAATTAGAAATTTACAGTACATACATTGAAGCAGATATATTTTCTGTACACCCCCAAATAATCAGTGTCTATTTCCTTAAAATTCCGAAAAAAGAGCTAACTTGTCTGTTTGTCATAAGAGCTAAGCTTGTACCTCTCCGGCAGACGCTTCCAAAACCTGCAGTGAGAAGAGGACACGCTGGGAGGGAGCCGGGACTGTGCAAGGAAGGGAACTGCTGCAAAGTTTCTAGTTGTATAACCACAGCGACTGCACTTCCGAGACAGGATTAGTCACACATTTTTTGGCTTTAAATTCACAACAACTTTGAAACGAGAGAACACACGAGTTGCAGATAACCTAAAACCTGGCGGTTACCAAGAGTGGGCATCTGCTGTGACTTCCCACCCATATGGCCCCGAAGTGGAGCCAGGTAAATGCACGTGGCTGAGTACGTTTATGGAACGGTTTCACCGCAGCAGCTGCTAATTTTGCTTTGGGCTGGCACAGTGACCCCCCAGGTGCTTGGGAAAGATGTTCCTTCAGGAGTATCAGCTGGTGTCTCTCTCCAGGACACCTCCTCCCCATAGTATTTGAGTCCCTCACACTCTTTCATGGGAGTGACCTTTCTCCCAGGGTCCCTCACAGGGCTACGCAGTGCTATCCTCACCCGACACACTTCCAGTGCCTTGGATCACCAGGGACATCCGTCTGTCACAGTCCACGGGGTCACAGCCGGAGATGCAGGGATCTGATAACAGGCTGCTATTTAGCATTCACTTCTGTGTACGTAACATGATTCAAAATGCCGCTTATTGAATCAGGCAGGTCCAACGTGGGCCGTATCAGCCAGGAGAGTACCCAAACCATTTCAGAGTGAAGGACACTTCGGTGAATGTGACACCTTGGCACAGCCCAATACTGTCACAAGACAAGGCTCCTACTGCATCCGCACCCCTGGAAAGTCAACATACAGCTGCTGACTCCACACCCCTCGCTGGGCCAGGAGCAAGATCCCACGATGGAGAAGCTCGGCCATCTGAAGATTTCCTACTTGCAGAACTCCTCGCCTGCAGAGGAATAACCAGATCTAAACACAACACTAATAGCGAGAGACTTCATGGAGAGGATGAAAGGCTGGGCTGGTACGCGGCGTTGGCCAAGACAATGCTTGTGTGTCTTGAGCAGAATGTGTCAAGTTGTCACTTGTTCTGCTGGAGAGGGAGCCCAACCGCAAAGACTGCAATTAGGGTTTGTTTGGGGTTTGGGTTTCTCTTTTTTTTTTTTTAAAAAAAAAAAAGTGCTCTAGCACATGTTTCAACATTGACATTGAAACAATACACGCTTCTGGGACAGATTAGTGCTCACGGCCAGAGCTGGAATGAGTTGTGGTTTGGGAAGCACATGGGGCACCTGTGTGAAAAGCGAGGACTGTAATAAAGCAGCGCCTGTTCTCAGCTGCCCTCGAAGGTCACACGAGCCGGGGCACCGGGGGGATGCTCCGCAGCTGACCAGGTTCCAGACAGACAAACAAAGCAAAAGTTTAGGGCACACAGATAAAACCAAAGGTCCTTCAAAGGGACAGAGTATCAGAACAGTCTTCTCTTAAGTGCTTCTGGCCTATTTCTGTTTGCATCACCTTTCTTATCAGCCAAACAAGCCCCCGACACAAGGTTCAAGCTCCCCACGAGCACGAGCTGATGCGTCCTCCAACAAAAGGGTAAGAAACCCTCGACAGTTGCTGTGAAACAACATTATTCACCACGAAGCCGGACCTCTTCTCTGGGGATCCCTTCACAAAACCTGGAAATGTCTCTTGTCGTTCCCGAGGACTGAACGCCTGCTCACACTCTGCATGTAAATATACGTTAAAAAAACCTCCATAGCTGTCAGCGAGCAGTTGGAGCATCGTCGCGGCAGTCAGCTGTACTGCGATGTCATGGGCTGAGAATGTTCTTTTAATTGTAACTGACACACATAATTATACAACTGATCTGTGTGAACATGATGTTGCCAAGGAACTTAACATTTCACTTCTCCCCAGACTGGCGTCTGCAGAGATACCATCGCTCTGAACGAAATATATTAAGACTTAATTGCTTCATGCAATGGGTCTCCAGAGAGAGACAGATAAGTTTACTTGGAGAAAACTGGCATTGTTTGAAGAGACCCTCAACTCATTTTTCTCTTTCCTGGAGGAAGGAACACCACAATGTAAGACTTTATTTAAGGCTCTTAAAAGCAGCAGAATAAAGTAGTTCACTGCAAATAGCAGGAGCACCTGAAGGGAGAGGGATGGAGGCAGGCGGATAACGATAATTGATGCAGAAGACCATCACAGTCTCCCGGCTCCCACTGACTCCTCTACTTCTGACAGTGGCCTTGAGTAAAGCTTTCAAAAAAATAGAAATATTGATAGAACCACAGAATGATTCAGGTGGGAAGGGACCTAGGGAGGTCCAAATTCCTACAAGGCAGAGTCAGCTTTCAATTCAGACCAGGCTACAGATGGTAAAAAGAACGAGTCGAAATTATTATTAGACCATCAGATTACTTATAGAAACACCCTCACCAATACCTCACTAAATCCTACTCATCACGGGTAACGCTCAGACCTGCAAAGCCCCCTTGGTATCTGTTGGAGGACGCGATCCATGGCTGACTTGTGCAGCATTTGGGAGCAACAGAATTCCCCAGGGCATAAAGACACAACCCTCAGCAAGCGCGTCCTTCACGACGCTGAACTCGCAAAGATGACACCTAACTGAGGTCCTGGGTGCTCCATCTTCTGGCAACCGGACCCTAAATCGGCCCAGAATTTGGCCCTGGACCGCATTTCCTCCATCAGCTGTAAGACGATGGAAAGAAAACAACGTGCCCCAGCTGTGGGCTACAGTCCCTCAGCTTCTGAAGACTTCAGTATATTGCATCATGCTTTGAAAAAAAAAGGAAGATAACGTGTTTGGATATTTCACAGCTTTTAAAGCCTCCCTGGGCTTTCCTATTTTGGGCAGCATGATTTATGGCTATTGTATCTGCAGCATGATCTTTTTGCTGTTTATTCTTTAAGGCTTTTTTTTCCATCCGCCGGAGACAGGTTGTGTAACCGTCTCCCTACTCTACTCCCAACATTTACACAGCAATGCTCACACACGACCAGTCCTTCCCGGGACAGCACTCGGACCATGGCGGGGTCGTCCTTTTCTCATACCACGGTCTCGTTCCCCTTCCCAGGTTTCACCCAACCATCTGCTCTCTTCTCCCGTTTCACTTTCCCTGAGTTCACCAGTCTGTTTGAGCACTTCTGCCACGTGTGCAGAGTTTTGGCTGACCAGATCCACATACCCGATGTAATACCCACCAGGAGGGACATGAAGATTTTGAGCATCTCCACTGCCATATTGGAATCATCTGCTGAATAGCGGAAAATGGCCCAGTTGGAGATTTCGTAGAAATAACAGGCGATGACACAGGTTGCTGGGACGGTGTACAGGACTGAAAAGACACCGATTTTGACCATCAGCCTTTCCAGCTTGTCAGTTTTAGTTCCATCTTTCTGAAGATTAGACCTAATTTTAAATAAGGCCACCAGTCCCGCTGCAATGAATAAAGTCCCAATGACCAGGTAGGTAAAAAGCGGAGCGACGACAAAGCCCGTCAGAGCGTCTAGGTTCTGGTTCCCAACGTAGCACAGACCGGTGAGCTCGTCTGCATCTACGAGTCTCATAATCAAAATGACGATGGTCTTCACGGCGGGGATAGCCCAGGCTGCAATGTGGAAATAAGAGCTGTGCATTTCTATAGCTTCATGGCCCCACTTGAGTCCTGCAGCCAGAAACCACGTCAATGTGAGAATAACCCACCAGATGGAGCTAGCCATCCCGAAAAAATACATCAGCAAGAAAATTATAGCACATCCTGTGTTCTTAAGACCTTCTTGGATAAGAACAGGTTCTGCTGCCTCTTCAAAATCACAGGATATCCTTTCCCGGCCCACAGTTAGCCTCACAATATAAGCAATGCTATAAATATTGTAGCACATGCTCAAAAATATGATTGGGCGCTCCGGGTAGGAAAATCTGGATGAATCAATCAGGAAGGTCAGGACTGTGAAGGCAGTTGAGATGAAGCACAGACTGGCCCACACGGCCATCCAGATATCCGTGAATTCCTTAGCCGACCTGCTGTAGAGACCAGCGTCGTAGCCGCACTTCAGGACACAGTTCAAGCTTCTCTTCACCCAGATGTACTGCTCCGAGTTAGATCCCATGCTGTGGCACTCTTCTCCGGGCTGCAAGGCGGTCTTGCTATGAAGGGGAACCTCTTCGTCTCCCGGGCCCTCCATGCACATGTGGTTGTGATCATTCTGGGGTGGGAATTTGCTGCAGTTTAGGCTGTCCGGCCAGGCAAACCCGAATTCTTTCAGAACGGGTTCGCATCTTCTTTTGACGGAGAGGCACATGCCACCGCAGGGACCTATGGGGATGTTAATCTTCTCCGTGCACATCGGGACATAGACCGAACAAAGGAAGAACTGGAAGAGAGAAACAGAAATCACAAGTGCGTAAGGGGAAAATTAGGCAGGTCGAAATATAACAGGTTTGGTGAGGTTTTTTTGCCTTTTTAGCAGTAATACTTGGTCCTTTGCCTTAAAAAACAGGAAGCAGCATAAAACAAATAAACCAAGAACAATAAAAACAAAAGAGAAAAAAAGCAAACCCTAACAATGTTGTCTTCTTTCAGTTCAAACGTGGTCCAAAGCCAAAGCCTGAACATTTTACTCCCTAGATTAGCTCCATGTAAATTTAGCCCATCAGTTTCAATAAAGCGAGTGGGATTTAGCCAGATCTAAACCTCAAGGGTGCAATTTACAAAAGCAAAGAAACAAATTAAAGCGGTTTAAACAAATACATATATTTGTTCTAGGCACTGCCTGGATATTACAGCTTACAAGCAAACAGAAGAAAAGGCATTTATTGGATTACTTTGGTTCACGATCCTCCTAGAAGAATGTGATTTTCTTTTACCATAAGGTCACGTACGTATTCGGGACAGTCATAAAACATTGTAATTTTCTCGGCTTTTGAATAATCGCAATTCTGCGACGCGACAGCGTAAGCGGGACTGCGTGCTAATTCGGGAGCTCTGCCCCAAGAAACAAGCTGGTTTTTGTTTGATGAAATCCATGCCCGGGGCGGGGGGGGGACAAGGTTCTTGCCGTTCGCCTGGGAAAGAAACTCCTGGGGTGGGAGTCCCGGAGGAGGTCCCCGGCGGCTCCCAGGAGCCGGCTCCCTTCGGGTCTCATCTCCGAGGGTCGCAGCACCTCGGGTACAACAGAAACGGAGGGGAACGACCAGGCAAAGCTCCGGGAGCCCCAGCTTTCCCCAGGACCGCGCCGGGCTCCCGCGCCGCCTTGCCGGGGCTGCGCTGCCCGCCCCCCGCCGCCCCCCGCACCTCGGCCCGGGATGAACCGGGCAGCGAGGAACGGCACGGCAGGGCGGCGGGACCTTCGGGCGGTCTGGGGTTTTCGATTGGGTTTTAGACTGAGACAAGGGGATGGGGAAGCAGGGAAAGGGATGAGGAAAGGGGGAACGGCGCGGCGAACGGGGGGAAAGGGATGGGGAAGGGGGAAAAGGGATGGGGAAGGGGGGAAAGGGATGGGGAAGGGGGGAAAGGGATGGGGAAGGGGGGAAAGGGATGGGGAAGGGGGACGGGGGAGCGAAAGGGGGACAGGGAAAGGGATGGGGGACGGGGATGGGGGATGCGCGGTGGCAGCCCCCCGCCTCTCCCGGCCCCGCACAAAAGGGGTACCCCCCCCCGGAGCCCCGACCCACCTGGAGCTGGCTGGAGCAGCCGTACTGGATGAGGGGGGTGAAGGTGGTGAGCTGCAGCTCCGCGTCCGCCTGCAGCTCGTGTCCCACCAGGTTGGGCATCTTGGTGACATTGTAGCCCAGGTTCTGGCACATGGCGATGCGGATGGCGTCGCAGCGACGCTCCTCTTCGTCGCCGAAACCCCGCGCCCCGCCGAGCAGCCCCGCCAGCAGCACGGCCACCAGCCCCCCTACGCCGGTCGCCCCCCCGCCGCCGCCGCCCCCCGCCATGGCCCGAGCAGCCTCCACCGGCCCTGGCCCCGGCCCCGGCCCCGGCCCCGGCCCCGGCCCCGGCCGCGCCGTGCCGCACGGGCCGGCTCCAACGGGGAGGGGCCGGGGGCGGCTCCGCTATTAAAGAGCTTCGTGGAGAAACTGCCCAGGGGAGGGACGGCGCCTCCCCGAGCCCTCCCAGCGCCGCCGCCCCCGCCCCGGGGAGCCCCGGCCGCCGCACACCCCCTCTCCGGGAAGGGGGGGGGGTCCTACCTGCGCCCCCACCCCGGCACCCAGAAGAGCCCCCCCTCCGCTGCCGGGGGAGCCCCGGCCCGCGCCCCCACCCCCGGGAAGCGCTTTTCTCCCCGGCTGCATCTCGCCACCCTTCTTCTCCTCCCTGGGGACCCCTTACCTGCACCCCCCATCCTTCTCCCTCCCAAACACCCCGGGGAGCTCTGCCCGCGCCCCCTCTCCCCGCGGCGGGTACCCCCTTCCCTCCCTCCCTCCAGCCTGGCGCCACCGGGAGACATCCTCGCCGTCCCAGTGTCCCCACCATGCCTCCCAGCACGGGCGCTGGTCCCAGGGGCTCCCGCTGGCACCCACGTCCAGCCCCCCCAGGGACAGGGTGGGTTGAAACCCCAGCACACGCGTTGGGGGCTCCTGCTCATCGCACCCCAGCCCTTCCCACGCTTCTGGCCCAGCTTTTCACAGCCAAGGGCGTCCAGCTTCTTCGTGGCCAGGATAAAATTACCCGGGGTGGCTTTCTGAGCTGCCGCCTTCTCTTCCTAACGAGTTAAATTGCAGTGCCGGCCGCTGGGTTACATCTGGGTTTGAGCGTTGTTTGTTTTTTCATTAGGGCCAAGAAACCTGGAGGGCACTGCTAGGTACCTCCTGGCATTTGTATGAATCTCTGTAAAACAAGTAAGTGCGGGTGAAACACTCGTGCATTTGGGGGGAAAGGGCTGGATGATTAAGCAGACCTTTAACGTGTCAGCGGGAGGAGGGATTAAGAGCAGACAAATGAGGCTCGCGTTTAAATTCTCTCGGTATTATTTACACCTGTAATAAAATCTGGTTGAGCTGGTTGTGCCTTTAGCAAAAATATGTCATCTATTAATGAATTGTTTGTAAAGCACTTTGAAACTGTTTGTAAAGCCCCAGTTGAGTGACCTCTTGCTGCGTGTGTGTGTGGCATGTGCCTGTGCTCCTGAGCCTGTCCGTGGCGAGCAGATATGGCTCCGTACGCACCTCGGGGCCTTCACTTCTCCCCGACGTCGCTGGACGAAGACTAACGGACTAAGGCAGCTCCTTTCCGGCCGTGAGGTTGGAAACTGCAGCAAAACCCATGTTATGAACTGCCCTGTGCTCAATCACTGCAGGTTTCCCCTCTGTGGCTCCATTGCCATCGGGATTTTTCCCACCTCTGGGATGTGTGTGAGCTGTAGCGTGATGTTGTAGGGACAGATGGGCTTTACGTGTGCTTTCCTCCGGCAAGGCGGGCAGTGTTTTAATTGGGATTTCATGAACATAGATATTTACATAGCTCTCAGCACCGTTAATACTTTACAGCTAGCTCCAATAAACAGTGCCCCTAACCTCACAAAACCCTTGCGAGGCAGACAAGTAATATTATCTTAACTTTTTAAACACGGAGGCAGACAGTGCTACAGTCCCAAGGTCAGGCAAGGAGTGTACGGTGGAGCTCAACCCGTATCCTGCACGGCCCATATTTACTCCCAAGCGTTGCCAACCGTGACCAGCAGCGCTCGGCTGCTAATCTGGGGGGTGATAACGCCGTGATCGCACACACACAGCGCGCTGCACGTGTCCGCAGAGCTGTTCCCAGCCCCACCGAGTTTATCACCTCTGCCAGACGAGCGCGGGGGCTTTCCCTACGCTCAAACACCCGAAAGCAAGAGGAAGAACTTCCCATGGCAGAAATTTTTGTTGACGTTTGTTTTTTTTTTTGGTCCAAATTACGTAGGAAAGAAGACTGGAGGGAGGATCATGGTGACCTTAAAAACTATGCATCTTTGTCTTAGTAGATGAAAACCCTTTTTATTTGCAGCCTCCTGCTGCAGTTAGGCACCGAAGCAGAGTTTGCTGCTACCAGAGTAGAACCTTTCCCTAATTCCCGTGAAAGAAACCTCACCTACTGCGTATTCAGCAGTTACACGGCAAAACCTTCTGCCCCTGGACCTGGTTCTTGGGCTCAGTAAAGGGGCAGGGGGACGCTTTTAAGTCACGGTGGTCACAACTATCTTTTGAGAGGAACTCTCTCCCCCAAAAAACCCCCACCCTACTGCTATTGCCTTTTCTTTGAGAACACAAAATAAATATTAGAAAGTGCTACACTGCTGTGTTTGCTTTGGAAAGTCTTTTAGATAATGGGAATTAGTTTTCAAAACAAGAGCTCTGGGAAAGGCGGTGGCAAATCATACGAGAGGTTAGAGCTGGAAAAATGGTAATTGCCCTGCTTTGAACCGTACGCATGTATTACCAGTGATTAAATATCACCACGATAAGCATGTACATAATAGTTTCTTTAAACACATCAAAGTAAGAAACCTCTGGGATAGTGGGTTTAAAGATTCTTGGATTACTGGGCAGTGTGAGACACTCGCCTGAATCCGGCATAGCACAAGCCACGTTCTTACCTGGATTATTGCCTGATTTACAGTGCATTTTTTTTTAATACATCTGATTTCAATTTTGAGGTAGCCCTCATTAAAGGATCAGCAGCCACCCTGATAATTATTATTTATTGTGGCCACCAATAATTACATTTGGTTTCTAGTCTGAGTTATCTTCCGCCTCCAGCCACCGACTTTTGTTCTATCTTTGCCGGCCAGGTTGAGAAGTCATTCCCGAGATTATCCCTGCAGGTGATGTCAGGCTGTGGTTAAGCAAAATAGATTGAACTTCCTGAGTTTCTTACTGTAAGGCGCCTTTTCCAATTCTTTAATCACGCTTTTGATTTTAAAGGAGCGAGATTTGACCCTGCTGTTTGAGAAGCACTTTCAGCCCAAACCATCCTTCACAGTTCCTAATGGATATGTCTGAATTAGCAGCCTGAGCACCCCCGGTCCCTTTGGAGTCGGCTAGGAGAGGCAACTCACAGAACAGGAATTACACGCATATAAAAACCTACTTATAATTTATTATTATCTTGTTATTACTGTTTCCCCTTTAAGTTTGTATGTGTTTTTTTGCATCATTATTAAAGCTGTGATCATACTTTTACAGTACAAAAATCAATAAAGATTACCAGCATCTCTCAAGAGTCTTCCATTGTCTTGCAGGGGATCTGAGAAGGTTCGTAAATCTCTGAAAATTTTCAACGCATCAACATTTGCCTGAAGTGTCGTGTTAGAACACGGCTCAGCTTTCCCATAGGAGTGACACTCATGACAAATGTGCGGGTAAAATACCCTCTTCATTCCTACACAAGGTGACCCTGCTCAGACCTCCAAGGACAGGATCTACCCCGTGGCATCACACTGAGAGCCAGGACTGATGCCGCGAGGGCAGACCTAGGAAACATGCAGTTTTTTAAAAATATGTAACTTCTAGAGCTGTTTGGGGACATTGAAATTGTAAGAATTCATTAATTGCTATTAGTTATCTCTATCATCTCATAAATATTTTCCAATATACAACAAAAATATCTGTGGGACACTTCTGTCACCTGCTTTCTTGGTTGCCAATTACACAGCTTCCACCGAGTGACGTACTGGCACCATTAGTGACTTTCTCCTTGTCTCAGTTTATATAAAACACTTTTGTCTTTGACCATCTGTCCATTACTTTTTTAGTTTTGCTTATTTTATCACATTCATAGAATCATAAAATTGGTAGGGTTGGAAGGGACCTTAAAGATCATCCAGTGCCACCCCCTGCCCTGGGCAGGGACACCTCCCACCAGCCCAGGTTGCTCCAAGCCCCGTCCAACCTGGCCTTGAACCCCTCCAGGGATGGGGCAGCCACAGCTTCTCTGGGCAACCTGTTCCAGTGTCTCACCACCCTCATGGTGAAGAACTTCTTCCTAACGTCCAGTCTGAATCATCCCATCTCTAGTTTCAATCCATTCCCTCTAGTCCTACCATTTCCCAACATCCTACAAAGTCCCTCCCCAGCTTTCTTGTAGGCCCCCTTAAGATACTGGCAGGCCACTAGAAGGTCTCCTCGGAGCCTTCTTTCCTCCAGACTGAACAACCCCAACTCTCTGGCTGTCCTCACAGGAGAGGTGCTCCAGCCCTCTGAGCATCCTTGTGGCCCTTCTCTGGACGCCTTCCAACACGTTCCATTCTTGTAATTCCTTTTGGATTTGTATTCTTTCAAACCAATGTCTCCCTTCTACTGTTTGACATTCATGCTTTTCTTAAACTTAATTAACTTGATATTTTTAAAAATTTTATTAAAGATTTTTTCTTTAATTTTTCCTTCTATAAAGTTAGCGGAATTTTTTAGTCAAGACAGATCACTTTGTTCAGTGATGGCTTTTCAGGCCTCTAGTTGATTTCTAATTACTATTCGCACGCTTAATGTAAATTCTCTCCCCTCGTTACTTCTGTACTTTGTGAAGCTGTCCCTTTTAAAGCAGGAAAAGCATCTATCCCCCGACTTGCATTTATCCTGCTGTACTTATCCATTGTAATCAGCATTGCAATTGTCCAGTGCTAACCAGAAAATAAATTATTTGTTTTGTCATGACACTTCCACTGAACATGGCTCTACTTGATCTCAGGAAAAAACCCAGTGCAGTGAGTATTTATGTATATGCATATGTATTTATGTGTGTGTATATCTATGTAAAAACATGCAAATACATACACATGTATATATGTTTTTTTTTAATATCTAAAATATGCATATACAATACCAGTGCACAAGGTAGTGCACAGAGCGGCACTCTGATTCGATGACATTGAATCAATCAACACTGATCTCAATCAGAATGTGTCCCAGCCTTTAAAATAGAGTGCATAGTATGTGCAAATTTACCTGCCATGGTGCATTGCAGCCCCCTTCCTGGCCTCATCCAGTGGGAGTGGGCTCCTGATGCTCTCAGGATGCCTGTCGAGGTTTCTGCCCTTGGTGTCTCCACGTGAGCCAGCTCTCTGCAGCCCAGGGACACCCAGACGGTACCAGCCCTGGAGGCTGGAGGGCAGGTCTCCTGACATGCTCCAAATCCCTGTTTTCATGCTGACATGGCTGTAACGTTACGTACTTTGGTGCAGCTAAGCTGTGACACGTAGATCCCGTGTCTGGATTCACAGAATCATAGAATCATTGGATCTTTTTGTCTGGGAGAGACCTTTAAGATCTTCGAGTCCAACCTTTAACCCAGCTCTGCCAAGTTACCACGAAACCATGTCCCCCAGCACCACGCCTACACTACATTACACATTCACACGTGTAATTCCTCGCACGCCAACATGGGTCAATAGCTGTTCCATGACCCCTGAAAGTCAATATTTTGGTCTGCACAGAGACCTCAGAATCTGGTTTTATAGCTTTGTAAACAGGAAATTTCAGTGCTGCTCAACATGCATCATTTTGAGAAACCCTTTGCATCTAGATAGCATCAAAATGTTTGACAACGCAAGGGGATTTTTCAGATTATGTGTGTGGTTAAGAATCCAGGAGGCACAGATGTGTCACGCACACCATTCGATGGGGCACGGAGAGCAAAGCCGGCCATGACTTTCAGGAGATGAAAGACGCCCATATAAAGGTCACTTTATCTAGGTGCTAGGGTTTTTTCACACAGGTATTTCTCTTTCTAGGCTTAAGAATAACTGTAATTCTTTTTTTTTTTTTAAACAGTTTTCCCAAATCCCCTTTCCCCAAATAATTCAGAGACGGATAAATCTCCCCAGCCACATTAGCAGAATGGAGAAGTTACGAGGCAAAGTCACTGGCAGGATCCAGCCAGAAAAAAACATTTGCACAATGATTTTTTCAGAGCCTAGCTACATTTATAAAATGTTACACTAAAACAGGAACTCATCCAAAACAACCAGCCCTCCTCCCTTGCCTGATTTTACCAAACTTCTCAGGAAAGCTCTACTGCAGAGATGCAGCATTCCCCATTTCAAGAAAATCTCTTCCTTTTGGGAAAATTAGCAGACTGTGGTTTGAAAATCAGACCCACGGTCGAGGCGAAATTCAGCCTGAACTTTGGAGTCAGTGTTTCTGCCTCCCAAAATATCTCTTGGGTTGAGCTGCTGCTCATCTTTGCTTCTATAGCGCTCAGAGATTGGCATTTTGGCTTGAAATTTCCCACACTTAGCCCAAGGGATTATTTTTATTTTCTGGAAAATTTTCTTCTCAGAAAACTGTTCAGAGGCCTCTTTTTTTTTTTTTTTTTTTTAATGCTCAGATAACTCCAAAACAGCTTGGTTTTATAACTTGGGATTTGGCATGTGCAGAGTGCAATCCTGAAGGAGGAATGCACTTTTTGTCTCGATTGAAGAAATTTCATTTCGCAATAGCAAATCAGCCTGAAAGTTTTTGGAAATAATAGATGGATCACTCACAAGGAGTGATTTAACCGTGGTAGAAAATGACAGGCTGAGCTCTCTGTCTCTGAGAGATCACGAGTCTTGTTTTATAAATACGGCTTAGTTTCCTTTTTGCAGAGTCATCTTTCCCACTAAATCTTTCGGCATCCTGTTTTGCTTTAACTCTATGGCAGCACCAGAGGTTATTTCCCATATATTTGCTCTCCACGAGCAGCGTTGTGCTTGGCTCTCGGTGGCGTTTTGCATGTTCTGTAAAGCCAATTTCAGTGGACGTAATTTAGGAAGGACTCTCTCTGCCTCGCGTGGCATTCTGAGCTAAAGTACCGCTCCTCGCTCACCCAGATTGCACCCGGTCCTGGTCCTCACGTCCCGTTGTCACTCCCATCACAAACCTGCTGATGGACAGGGGTGCTGCTTCTAATCATTTAAATTAATCCATTTGTTACCCAGGAAGTAAATACCAAGCTTTTAAACATGGAGATTAATTAATTCACTAAATTAAATGAATTAATTTTTTAAACTTTGGAAATTAAGTTAGGCTGAGATATAAATCCCTTAAAACAGGAGTTGCAAAGGCGGATTTGCGGATACGCTTCGGCCGGTTTGCGCTGCCCCAGCCACACCGCGACGAGCTCGTTTAATCAATCAGTTATTGCAGGCTTAAGGTTGTTCTGTGTCGTCGGAGCAGCACAGAGCTGTCAAGCGTGCTGGTGGACCTGGCCACAAATCTTAAAACGTACTGGTTTTCCCCATTACAAAAGCCCACGTGAGCTGATAACGCGGTGTTTAGTTACCTAACGGCAAGTATTGACTCGCAGGGCACGGCTGGGAAAAAACCCACCCCTTCGTTGTATTTTGTTGGGCAGGCGGTGGGTCGTTCTCCTGGGAAAGAAATTCGGCATCTGCCAGGGGGTGAAGTTCGCTGCATTCACACCGCTTCGGTGGCGTCTGAAGGCACAAAGCGGGACAGGACACGGGAGTGGACGCCGTCCCCTTGCTGATAGGGACTGTCGGCACCACTCTCGCCAGGAGCCGCTTCACGCAGCAGCAAAGTGGCTTTAAGTCGGACCCACGACTGCTCGCCGGTCCTTATGGGGTCACAGAGAAGTGCAAACAGGCAGCAGTACTTGACTCTTCCAGTTCTGGCTGGACCACCCAGTTTACAGTGGCACCGTTCTTCACTTTGTGAGCCATTTAAAATATCGTCACTGCGTGTTAGTTATTTCCAAATTCCACCCTCCTCTGCAATCCTTCTGATTTTTTATTTATTTATTAATTGCCATTTTCTCTTCAAATGATCACAGTATGCACTCAGTTTGGGAGCTGGTATAATTATTTCATTTAAGGCGATGAGGTTTTGCTAATATATTTATCCATACAGCACAGACGTGATTGCCAAAGCTACCTGCTTTATTTTACTCCCTCTTTCCGTACAGTTTATCCATCTTTCTCACACGGACAGAGCTGCTCTTCCATAAACGATTTGTATGTGACATCCATAGTTTTCCTTTTTCTTTAGCTATTCCCGTATAGTTAGCGCGGTGCTACTCTCATACGAAGAAGAACACATCAGCTTCCTTCCAGACAGTGAGAAGGACTGGTTTGGCAACTCTTCGGCAAACGCGTTTCTTAATTTCTTTCCAAGTTGGCAAATTAATCATATGGATTGCTGTTACACAGACTAAAGGACTTTCAAAATTAGTCTGAGCACAAATAACATGATTTACTCTTGTCCGGGGGGGCTTTGCTGTCATTTGACATTCGCCTTGTGTTCTTCGCGTGCATCCAGGCGATTGCGCAGAGCGCCACTCACCTTCCCCTGTGTGCATGTATGCTCTTCCTCTGGCTCCCTGGCAGGGTAGGTCCAGGGACTAATTGTCAGAAAACTAACAAAATAAAATAAATCTTTCTGTGATGACGAGGAGGGGTGGTGTGACCACGAAAGAAAACAGATCAGCTTAGTTTGGCTTTGACTGTCAGGGAACCGCACCCTGACTCTTTTCTACCGTGCTGATCACGGCGGTATTTTAGCACTGTACCAGGGGGTTGTTATCAGTGGAACAAAGGCAGAATTTTATTTTTATTATTGCTGGATCAAGCCTTTGAGCATGTCCCGATCCTTCATTCTTGAGCAGTGTAACTAATATTTGGAGGCTGACAATTCATCTAGTTCCCCATAGACATATAGACGAACTTTGAAAATAACGAGAGTTTATGTGAATTCCGTTTTTCTCAGGCATTTTTATTCCTCGGAGAGACTTCCATGGAGCCAAATTACCATGAAAACTAGATTACCATGATATTTTAGTTCCTTACGGTAAAAGTTCACGTCATTCATTACTGTTGACACTATAGACACATCCTTGGGGAACTATGAAAAATATAAAAAGAAAACTCCTAAAAATGTGCATAAAAAACATAAGAAAGATCCCATGTAACCCAAATGTTCCCTGAGCAAAACTAAAGCAAATTATTTCCCAAATATGAAAATTTCAGGCCACAGCTGGGCATAGCGCTGTAAAAAGAGGTGAGGTTCTTACTCAGTTTATGACGTAAAATCACTCCAGATAGATGAAGAAATGAGTTGGAAAGAAGACCAGCACACAAACCTCTCTGCTCTGAACGCAAGGTGCAAAGCAATGAAGAGTCAGGCTCCCAATTTAAAAGCCACTGCAGCTGGATCGCTCCTTATTTTAGGAGCGGATCCCTCCTTATTTTAATCTTGCAGGAAAGTCTCTCAGGGGCGCGCTCTGCCACCACGCCAAGACCACTGCAATGGAGGACAACCACCGAAAAGGCCAGTGGTGCTCTCCGTGCTGCCCCAAACCTTGCCCCTCCTTCCAGCGCATCTGATGGAGGGGTTCTGCAGCCAAGGGCGAGTTTTTCCTAGGTTTTGCCGCTGCTAGGTTAGTTTGCCATCAAATTCCGTGTAACCAAGGCAGACAGAGAAGGTACTTGGGAGTCCCGTTGAGGTCTAATGCAGCAGCGCTGGAGGTGCTCCAGTCTCTCTTAACTATCAAAGGAGTTTTGGATGTCTATCTCATTCCTCAGCTGCTCCAGGCAGTTGGGTAAAGTCAAGAGGAATTCATACAGGCCCAGGTGTAATAAGAAGGTGGGGAGTAAGGAAGAATTTATGCAAGAACCCTTGGGCAACAATCCATAAGCGCAGGATAAAAAGTTCTTGGTTTCAGCCTGACTAGAGGATCATTTTAGCACCTTTATTTAAGACGAGCACATGAAGTGTAATGTCACGCCGCTCCCCGCCTCTGAATTGTGAAAGGATGAACTGGGTCCCAAGAAGATGATTTCAGCAAGTAAAAAGCCAGCGTTTCAAGAGAGCTTTTGTTAAGCAGACACATGGGAACAGAGAGTTTTCAAAAGTCCTTCTAGAAAGTGGTACTGGTAAGAGATGGCCCTGGGGTTTATTTACTTCAGCTAAAACAAACTGCGATGCTGGAAGTTCAGTGGCATTTGTTCTGAGACAACGAGCTTCTCGTGAGCTGTACTGTAAACCTGTGCATCTCTTAGTTCCTCCGTACAGTGGTAAAAGCTGTAAACTTTTTCAACCTGGGCTATTTAGCTAACTTAAAATTTTGCTTCATCATCTGAAAATATGCTTTTCTGCACTATTTTTACTATTTTAAGCAACCTTCTCCTTAAACAGAGACGGATGCAGTTCAGTGAGGGTGGGAGTGCCAGGAGGAGGTGTAATTTCTTGCATACAATGTGATTTCCCAGCTAAAGCTCACTGAAGCTCTGGTGTGAGGGAACTTATTTGAAATATATCATTTGGGTTAACACTGCTTCGTGGTGCTGAGACATAAATTGGATGTCCATGGACATCGGGTCATTAACCGTCCTCAGTGCCTTGTTTTTAGGGGCAGTATGCTATCTCTGTTTTGACCGAAGAGATCTGTATAAAACATTACCATAATAGCTCTTCTCCGAAATAGATAATCAAGCAAAATTCTTTTATTTTCTATAATAGGATGTAGAAGGAAGGTGCTTTCCTGGTGTGGGAGGGGAATGCAAAATGATGCCATGTCTGACCAGCTACCTCATCTCTACGCACACGCGTACCCAGCTCTGGCCAACTCAGTGAGTTTTCCGCTCCCTATCTTCAAAACCTTCCAACGCTAAAAAACACTATAAAAATATCAAGAGAAGCTTTCTGACTGTGACATTCATCAGGCTGCAAAATGACCTCTCCCAGGGAGCGGTGAAAGCCCTATCATTTCTGTTATAAACAATAGTAATTCTTAACACATGATGTGCACAAAGCCGGACAAATATTAAATGATCCGCAGAACATGCCTTTGAGATGTTACTGCTACACAGAGGCGTGGATGCGGTTTTGGGATTAGGGCGCAAAGAGCAAACCCCTTCCTAATAAAGAATTTACACCCAAGTTCATCTCTTCTAGCTGGGTACTCGGATACCAAGATAACCCCGCAGCACGCGCTTACGACGAGACGGAATGCTGGAAACTAGTCACTGGAAGACAACATTGGGATGGCTGAAGAAATAACCTATTACTTTAAAGAGGGGCGTTTTTTTAGAGACACAAAGTTAGGTGTCCAACCTGCACTGAAATCCAATGGGATCTGAGCATCGAACTCCCACAAGGTTCTTTGAAAACACCGACCTTAAAATGTTAGATTTCTATCTTGGCCATGCCGGATGAGGGAATTCGCTGCAGGAGACGTCTGTAAATGAGATCAGAACTCAACCATAAAACACTGACAAAGTCATCTGGAGCACACAGAGCTGTGCTCAGTGATGAGTATACCATTTCATTATTTTTGTGTTTATTACATTTTTTTCCCCCATGTGTTGGTTTTGGTTTATCTGCAGTTTCGATTTTGATTTGTATTTTATTATAATTCACTTTCATTTGCTAGTTCTCAGTCTATTTACAGAGAACAAAAGAATGCACAATGTAGAACAGTAGAATAATAGTGTTTATTTTCACAAGTTTGGACCGATCAAATAACTCACAAGTCCCAAAGTGGAACCATGCCTGAGGTAGGTTAGGTCATCTCGAGTGTGGGGAAACAAACAGAAATATCCCATTCTTCACTATTGTTTATTATATTTATGTCACTTGGGAGTTTTAACAATACCACATATATAAAACATTTGTTCTTGCTTTCTGCGCTATTCAGAGTTTTCTCAAGGCTCTTTGGCACTTTTTTTTTCCTAGGGACACTGCAATGTTGCTATGCTTTAGTGACTTTCTCAACTGATTTAGCAGAAATGTAAGAAATGGCCCCTAGGACTGAGCCAGGGGTGCTGAAAAGGAGGTTTTGTTCTCTGAATGCTTCTACGTTTAAAAATGGTTCTTTCGAGAGTTTTAACTAGTTTGCTTCAGCTTCTTTCTGTGATTCTTTCTCACGTACATTCAAAACTCAGTGCAGCGGAGAGAAACCAAAAGCAGAGTCTGTTGTTGCTATCAGTATCTGTGCAGTCCCATCAAATCCACAACTGGCATTTGTTCTGCCTTGATTTTTCACAGGAGGTCCAAACGTGGATGTCTAAAGCCACATCTGCCTGCAGAAACCCAGTACTTCAAAAGCTAATAGTAACCATGGGCACACTGCTGCTTTTATTTGCAATTTGGAGGGCTCTCAAGACACCTTGCAGCAAGGGGTGGCTGCTCAGCCACTCTGCTGAAAATGAAGGCAAAGGGGGCAGCTGGCCTCGAAGAGCCGCCTCCAGCAATTCGTGCTGCTCGCAGCTTTGGACACAGAATGATAGGCTGGTTTGGGTTGGAAGGGACCTCTGAAGGCCATCTAGTCCAAGCCCCCCGCAGTGAGCAGGGACATAGAATCGTAGAATCATAGGCCTGGAAGGGCCCTCTGGAGATCACCCAGTCCAACCCCCTGCCAGAGCAGGGTCACCCAGAGCAGGTGGCACAGGAACGCGTCCAGGTGGGTTTGGAATGTCTCCAGAGACGGAGACTCCACCACCTCTCTGGGCAGCCTGTGCCAGGGCTCTGCCACCCTCACAGCAAAGAAGTTCCTCCTCATGTTTAGGTGGAACTTCCTGTGCTCAAGTTTGTGCCCGTTACCTCTTGTCCTGTCGCTGGGCACCACTGAGAAGAACCTGGCCCCATCCTCCTGACACCCACCCTTTCAGTATTTATAAGTGCTGATAAGGTCCCCCCTCAGCCGTCTTTTTTCCAGACTGAAGAGACCCAAATCCCTCAGCCTTTCTTCATGAGAGAGGTGTTCCAGTCCCCTCAGCATCTTGGTAGCCCTTTGCTGTCCCCTTTCCACCAGTTCCCTGTCCTTCTTGAACTGGGGAGCCCAGAACTGGACACAGCACTCCAGATGTGGCCTCCCCAGGGCAGAGCAGAGGGGGAGGATGAACCTCCCTCCACCTGCTGGCCACACTCTTCTTGATGCACCCCAGGATGCCATTGGCCTTCTTGGCCACGAGGGCACATTGCTGGCTCATGGTCATCCTGTTGTCCACCAGGACTCCCAGGTCTCTTTCCACCGAGCTGCTCTCCAGCAGGTCAGCCCCAACCTGTCCTGGTGTGGGGGGTTATTCCTCCCCAGGTGCAGCACCCTACACTTGCCCTTGTTGAATTTCATAAGGTTCCTCTTTGCCCAGATCTCCAGCCTGTCCAGGTCTCTCAACATCTTCAACGAGATCAGGTTGCTGAGAGCCCCGTCCGACCTGACCTTGAATGTTTCCAGGGATGGGGCATCTACCACCTCTCTGGGCAACCTGGGCCAGTGTTTCACAGCCAGAGTCCTGCTGAAGTAGTTTATCAACCCAACACTGCAGGATAACCTGAAATCACTGCTGGTCTACTTGAAAATACAAACCTGCAAAAGGCAGTGATTCAGCGGCTGCTACTTAGGCTGTTGAATTCTACTGCTGGGATGTCCAAGTGCTGGCAGCAGGAGCCATCAGAGTCCTGAGGCTATTTCAACATGAGCATTTGAAAACTAAGTCACTGAAATTTACTGTTCATTATTCCTCTGGAAAAATTCAGGCTTAAATTGAAAGCCTTTTCAAAAGTGCTGAGTTACTAGAAACTGTCATTACTTTTCAAAGGAGCTGTTGGGTGCTCAGTGGCTTTAGAACAACTACATTTCTATCTGCCGTCGTAGCAGCCCGACTTTGTGGACTGACGGTTTTATTACAGAAACTTTTAAGTATGCTAGGGACTTCAAACAGATTAAAAATGGCTCCTTCTGAGTCTTTTCTGAAGTTCATGAAGCTATTCACGACTTTGAAAAAATTCCTGTTTGACGCATAAATCATGTTGCAGTAACGACCTCAAGTAAGATGGAAATGGGTGAAGAAGAGGGACAAAAAACCATTTTTTATTTGAGGATTTCGTCATTCGTTGCTGCCTCCCTTTTTCCTCTCCTACTTTGTGAAAGATCCTTTGCATTGACGCTGCTGAAGAACAGCCAACCACCAACTGCTGCTCCTGAGGGCAAATGGCAATGACTGGCTGGTATCTACCCCACGTAGGGCCAGACCTCTCTAGAGCACGTTTATCTCAGATTTCATTCAAAAGGCCCAAAAAAGAGACAGACATTGAATTAGCAATCAGGTGGCACAGGCAACAGAGGTCCTCTAGGTTGCTCCTTGGACCTCTTCAGGAGTGGAGACCCATCTAATGCTGCCTCAGAGCCCCGTGTGTGCAGCAGCGTGCAAGCCCAGCCTGCTCGCATCCTTCCCACGCATGGCCATGGACAGGTGAACACCATCTGCACTTTTGGAGGCTGCTGCCCCCACCTGGTAGGCAGAAATGAAGGACGTGGAAGCTATGCGTGACAGGTCTTTCCTGGATTTGATAAACCTGGAGAAGGGAGGATGGCGGATGAAGGACATGAGCTCCAGAGACAGCGCTGTGACTGCAGAGCATGGGCAGACACACCTGTTGATAGCACACAACTTTCTACCCAAAACGATTTTATTCCATCAGGTGTGAAGGTGGGTTGTAGAGGTTTTGGTCAGATGAAGGTAGGGAACTAGCCTTTAACTTCTGGGTGAGGGGGTTTCAAGCACAGGAGTAGGCTGAGGTGCCCGGATGACGCAAGGTGCGCTTTTGCGTTCTCTCCAGAACTACAGAAAGCATTTTCCTGGAAAGCAGGAAAGAAGCAGAGAAGCGGCAGCGTCGCAGTTGCTGTTCTGGGCTGCTCTTGGGATGCCGTCCACATGCACAGCTTCTTACTCCTTTTCTAGTGAGCCCGGTGGCTTAATTTAGGCTTTACCGACCAATTCTGTCACCTGATTTAGGAAGACGAAATCGCTGCCTCCAGGCACCGCAGCACCATGGGCTAAGTACAGTTGCAGTGCAGTTCTACTGTCGCCAGTAGCATGGCTACGGCTCCGTATGTCGTCTCCTGGTGTGGCCTGCAGAATCCGCATGGAGAACATCACGATTTTGTTCTCTTGATGTAATCCTTGGTGCCTCTGTAAGAACGACTGCAACATTTCTGTTTGGAAAACATCCAGATTTATATAAACTGGAGAATATTATTGTGTGTATTAAAATGTTCACAGGGTATTATCCCACAGCACATCCCATATTTATTTTGGAAATGATTACATTTGGAAAATGGGAAAGCTTCCAGTTAATTCCTTTACCTTGCAATATCAGCAAACACAAGGGTATTTTGAGATTCCTCCCTGCTAAAAACCGAACAAGTAGCATTCGTGACTGTAAGCCAGAAGAGAATCACTCTTCAAATAATGCAAAATGCATTAAGTTTAAGGTGTAAGTAGTTTTGGAGACAAGGGAGAAAGTAGATCTTAAAGGGTCCTTCTTTCCTTGGGGGAAAGTAAAACCAGCTCAATTAATGGCCATCCGCTCCCATTCAATACAACCATTTCGTGTATTAGTGATATGTGTTACAACCTTGTGGTTTATTTTTACAAAACTAATTATATTCTGTACCTACAATTTGTCCTGGCTTTTGGGAAGCAATGGGGATTGGCGGAGCTGACTATCCCTAGGTACATCACCGATGGCATGAAACTCCAGACCTCTTTTCTCAAAAGCTCTGTTCTGAAATCTGCTCTTTTTTACAAATTTCCGTATTCTGAGATGGCCCCGGAGGAGAGACAGCATCTCAACGTCTCCAAGGCCCTACGCAGTTTGCCTAAGGAAGGAGATGCCTGCGTGTACACGTTACCTCCACTGACCTGAGCAGAAGGGTGAATTTAATCCCTAGCTTTTTTAGCAGCAGAATATTTTTCAGTCTGGATTTCATAAACTTCCTGATGGAGGCATGGGACAATTGCACAGATGGCAGGAGAACAAACCGAAGGAGAAAAACAATGAGAGTGCAAGAATGAGAAAAGAAGAAAAAGAAGTGAGGACAAAAAAACTTTTCTGCTGGGAAGAGCAGTTCCTATCGGACAGGAGAAGCTACTTCCAGAAGCGAAGTTGAGGCACGAGGACCGCATGAGCAGCAGGGAAAAGCTGGATCACCTGTCCCGAGGGAGAAAACAAATACATGGCAAAAAAAAAAAAAGCATACAAGTTGGAAAACAGCATGAGGGAACGGAGAGGGCAAAACATTACATTTCTTCCAAGTTAAAATGTTTCCAGATTGTTCTGATATTTAAAAATGTTTAGAAGGAAGATTTCCCAGATCCCAATGCACTTGGAAGGCAAAGCCTCCTGCAATGTGAAGTTCCCCGTTTGGCTTCTTTCCTCCGTTTCTTTCTTTTTTTTTTTTTTTCCCCCTGTCTGCTTTTGCTCCAATTAGTTCAACGCTGCGCCTTGGATTCCCAGCTAGAGCTCGCAAGGCTGACAGGGCTCGCCCAGAAGGCAGGCGGAATTCTTCACACCTCCAGCCGCTCTCATGGGCTGGGCTGAGGTACGTCATTTCCTTGAAGCCACCAGGTGTGTCAGCTGCTGAGGGTATTTAGCAGAGAGTGTTCCTAGACTGTGGGACCCACTGAAACCTGGAAAGGCAGGCACTGCTGGTCTTCACGCAGCCATTGCCGCCCAAACCGTCTGAGTCCCTAACATAACCAGTTACCATCGGCACAGCTGAACTGGGGGATTGCAGGGCCCACCACCAGTTCAAGTCTCTTGCTAAAGACTGAGTCTGGCCCAGGGCTTGTGCTGAAAGCTGTGTTTTTTTCACCCAGCTGCAAACGGGTACGCGGGCAACTGGAGCAGAAATTCTACAAGGCAGCGAGACGCTGCCACGTCGCTCCCTTCTGCGGCACAAGGCGGGGAGACGAGGGTATCGTCTCTGTCCTAGTCTAACGAGGCTCACACGCCTATCTGACACTTTTGGCTGCCTAAATTTTTATTCAGGCGCGTCGGTATATCTAATACTGCTGCATTAATGAGGACCAGGGAGTAAGGCGAGCATTCCCATCTCCCCCACCGCTCACGCTGCCGAGCTATTAGCTCACTCCCTGGCTTTGTTCTTGGGACTGCTCTGAGTAACTCTCTCCAAGGCACCTGGATATCACAGGGCAAGTCCTGAACCGCGTGTGCCGTGTCACTTGGCCGTATGCCACAGGGTTCATCGCTGGCGTTAATGTTCAAGTAACATTATAGAGAGAGCCTGCCATTCCCAGTGTACAGCCTTGTTCACGCGACAAGGAGAGCTCCCGAAAACACCAGGTACTTCAATGGGCAAAAGTAAAGGTCCTCAATACTTTTTTAATTCATGTGACTCCTTCCCTTTCCAAGACTATTTTGTCCCCATTCCAATCAAGGGTAAGATTCTCCCAGGACAGAGTAGCCTGGGCCGGCATCCAATGCCAGTTGGGCTACCAGTGGTATTCCCATGCTGCTTTACCCCTAGGGCTTCTTCCCAGAATAGAATATTGCAACCCCACGGAAAAGGGTCTGGAGCAAGGTCAGGGCTGTGCCACCTTCCTCGTTAGTGCATTGTCAGAGTCTTCCTCGGCTGGCCCGACAGGAGACGTCCAAAAGCCTCCGGTTCTGAGCAGGCAGATCAGGGCTGCTGCACAAATGAACAGGGTATCATGTTTAGGGTCCTTCTTTACCGGTTTTCCTTAACTTGAGCAAGACAAAAATTGGAACTGTTTGCAAAAACACGTCTCAGAAGTGAAATTATTATCTTGTGCAATTATTAATATTGTACGTGCCATGGTTCCCTGCCCACAAGCACAAGGCAGCAAGCAAGCCCAGAGTAGCAGCAAAGCCAAAATACGCAAGCAAGCGAGCCAGAATCCGTATCTTAGGCAATAATTGCCTTTTCTGCCCACAAGCAGCTCTTTTGACAGAGTAATACAAAAACAGCAAGCGAGGCACTGGGTCCAAGCCAAAGTCCAGACAACGCTGCAGCAGGTTATCTTGCCCACGCCGCTTCCCTACGGGGGTCAGCACCCAGCAGCATTCACCCCCTTGGTCAGCCACACAACCGCGGCTGCAGGGGACACGTACCTTGGCGTTAAAGTGGAATTTAAAGTTATCTCCAGGGTCTTCTACTAGATTTTAAATACCGACTGTCATAGAGAGAGTTCTATCAAACACAGGGTTGCTCGGTCAAGCACGCTTGACTGAAATAGCATAACTGAACTATTTAGGCCAAAAATCTCCTCCTGCAGATTTGCCGGGAGCCTGCAAAGAGTCTCTCAGAGGCTCAGAGTTCGGTGAACCGTCTGGCTGCTAAATTTGAAATGCAAGTATGCTCTCGCACCCTTCTTGGGAAGAACGGTAGGGTTTTTTGACCAATTGGCTCTATCTTGTTGGGGGTGGTGCAGACTGGTCTCAAGTCTGATCCAGGGGGGGAAGTCTGCAGGCTCTGCAGGAGGAGAATGTGAGGCAGGCTGGAAGGGGGAGGACTTTTCTTGCCGTGGATCTGTTCCAAGACTGTGTTTGACTGCAGGTTAGTTTGCTGATCTTCCTGTTTCCCTCGGGACATGTCTCCCATTAGGTCTTCAAATAACCTCTCCTGACTTAACCACTGCACAGAAGGTACAGAGTGTACTTGTTCCATCAGGACTGAGTGTTGCAAACGGTTACTTAACAGAGACCTAATGTAAAATCCCTCACCCGGCCCGTTTAGTTCCCAAAATAATAAAAATTTATTTCAGAAGTAAATTTCCAGAAAGCCAACTATACCCTGGGCTGCATCAAAAGCAGCGTGGGGCGAGGGAGGGGATTCTGCCCCTCTGCTCTGCTCTGGTGAGACCCCACCTGGTGTCCTGCGTCCAGCTCTGGGGCCTCAGCACAAGAAGGGCACGGAGCTGTTGGAGCGGGTCCAGAGGAGGCCACGAAGATGCTCAGAGGGCTGGAGCCCCTCTGCTGTGGGGACAGGCTGAGAGAGCTGGGGGGGTTCAGCCTGGAGAAGGCTCTGGGAAACCTTATTATGGCCTTTCAGTACATAAAAAGAAAGATGGGGAGGAATCTTTATCAGGGAGTGTAGTGATAGGACAAGGGGTAATGGTTTTAAACTGGAAGAGGGGAGATTTAGATGAGATAGTAGGAAGAATTTCTTTGCTGTGAGGGCGGTGAGCCCCTGGCCCAGGTTGCCCAGAGAAGCTGTGGCTGCCCCATCCCTGGAGGGGTTCAAGGCCAGGCTGGACGGGGCTTGGAGCAGCCTGGGCTGGTGGGAGGTGTCCCTGCCCAGGGCAGGGGGTGGCACTGGGTGGCCTTTAAGGTCCCTTCCAACCCGAACCCTTCTGTGATTCTGTGATTTCGAGCCAGAAGCAGTCGCCAGTTTTGCAGCTGAACTAGAACCGTGTCACCAGCCGCTGCCTTCAGGGTTTTGTAACACGCCGTCATGTCCCCCCTCCCCTCCTTCCAAACCCGAGAGAATCGACCTCTTTAGCGGCCCTTCTCCGCCCCAGCTCCACCGGGAGATGCGGAGCCCAAACGCCCCCCGTACCGGGGCGGGGGCGCACCCGCGATTCCAGCCCCGCACACCGTCCCCCTGCCGCCCCCGCTCGCCGGCTCCGCCTCCCGGGGCCGTTCGGGGTCACGGCGGAGGCTGCGGGCTGTACCGGGGGGGCGGGAGCGCGGTGCTGCGGGAGGGGACACGCGGGGGACACAGGCGGGACACCTCCACGCGGGACACACACACACACCCCCGACACAAGCACACACACACACGCCGGGGACCCGGGACACACACACAACGTCTAGATGTGGCACTTCAGGGCACGCTCTAGTGGCAGAGACTGTAGGTTGTTGGGTTGGACTCGAGGATCTTAAGGGTCCTTTCCAACCATGAAGAGTCTGTGATTCTGTGATGGGACGCACACGCACACGCGGGACACGGAGACACACACACACACGGGACACACACGCGGGACACGGGGGACACACGCAAGCGGAGGACACAGGCGGGACACACACACACGAGGGACACGGGGGGCACACGCGGGACACACAGACAAGCGGGGGACACGTGCAGGGGACACGCACGCGCGGGACACATACATGGGGGACACGGGGGTCACACGCGGGGGACGCGGGCGACACACACACACGACACGCGGGACACACAGACACGTGGGGGGAAATCCACACGCGGGACACGCACACCCGCGGGACACCCGCACGCGGCACACACAGGACACACGCGGCACACACACACGGCACGGCACACACACAGGGGACACACACACAGGGGACACACACCCACATTCACGGGCAGCACCGTGCGCCCCCCCCGAGCCCACGTGCAGCGCGCGCCCCGCCGCTCGGCTCGCGCCACCCCGCCCCCGCTGCTCCCCGCCCCCCGGCGGCCGCGGATTGGCTGCGGGCCTCACGCGAGCCGCGCGAAGGGAGGGGGGGGGGGGGAGCGGCTGCCCGCGAGTAACCCCGCCGCCGCCAGCGCCCTGCGCGACCTTTCTCCTGCATCGGCGGTGACGCGGAGGCCGCGCGCCCCCCCCCCCGCCCCCTCAGTCGCCGCGCAGCGGCAAAGATGGCGGCGCTGAGCAAGTCCATCCCCCACAGCTGCTACGAGATCGGGCACACTTGGCACCCGCGGTGCTCCTGGGCCGTCCTCCACGTCACGCAGGGAGCGCTGGCCGAGTCCCTCCGCATCTACAGTACCCTCTACCTGGTGGGTCTGCGGGGGGGGGCGGGGAGAGGGGGTTAGTCTATGAGGGGAGGGTCTGGCCTAAGGGGGGGCGAGGGCTTGAGGGGTATGGTGGGGGTCGAGGGTGTGAGGGTTATGGTGGGGGCCTGGCCTGAGGAGGGGTCAAGGGCGTGAAGGGTATGGTGGGGGTCAGGCCTGAGGGGGGTCAAGGGTGTGAGGGCTATGGTGGGGGTCAGGCCTGAGGGGGGTCAAGGGTGTGAGGGGTATGCTGGGGGAGGCTGACCTGGGAAGGGCACAAGGGGTATCAGGGAGTGGGGAGTCTGGCCTTGGATTTGGGTGGAAGCCCATGAGACGTATCAGGGCAAAGGAAGCCTGGCCTGGAAGGGAAGGATACAAGGGATGTGGGGGGAGGCCGCCCTGAGGTGAGGGGAAGGGGCGTGAGGGGTGTGTGGGGAAGGCACAGGGGATATCAGAGCAGGGGGGAGCCTGGCCTGGCATGGGGGGGAAGGGCATGAGGCATATTGAGGGAGGGAGGCTGGTCTGGGATGGGGGGAGAGCGGCTCTTTGGGAGAGGAAGGGTGGGAGAGAGGTCAAGGGGCAGTCTGACCCTGGGGTGAGGGGGCAGAAGAGTAAAAAGGATGTTTTGTGGGGGAGTCTGGTGCTGGGAGGAGAGAGATGGGGGGAGGCAGCTTGGTTTGAGAGCTGGAGGGTGTAAGGGTTGGGGGGGGGGAGGCTGATGCTTGAGGTGGGGAGGGGTAAGAGAGGAGGACTGTGTTGAATCTGGACCTAGGAAGGGTGAAGAAGGGCACAGGGGGTGGTGGGGTCTGGTGGCATATTATGCTGTGAGAGGGGTGAAGCTGGTGGGGGGTAGGAGGGCATGGGCACAACCTAAACATCATAATTTTGCCATTTCCCAGTACGTATGATATCTGAGTAAAAAGACTTAGTATTTGCCTGGGAGGGTAGCATTGTACCTTTGGCTGTAGCAAGTGTATTGCACGTGTGTTGCTGTTGGAGATACCTTGAAGATTCTATTGTATAACGAAGTAAGGCTACAAAAATACATGAAGTCTAAAGGAGTCTTAAGTATTCAGAGAGTATCCTACAGGTGACGTATCTTAGCTTGAGCGTGCAGTTAGACTTGGTTATATCACCTCAGCTGCAGCTGGCTTGCTTCCAGCAAATTAGGGTGTAGGTAGAGGAGTTGGGATCTGTTTGCATCCATCTGCGTAAATGTATCCTGAAAGCTGATCTAAGCTGGAATCGCTGCAGGTGAGCACTTCTTTCTGTCCCCCACCTCCGTGTTGCTTCTGTAGTGGTGCTCAGAGGATCGAGTAGAGAGCTGGCTGCAAGCTAAGTCTGTACTTTCAACTCTACCAGTGCTGGTAAAACAAAATTATCAAGATATGTAATAAAGAGAAGGGAAGGAGTGGGACTGCAGCAGTCCTGGCGTAATTAATTTAAGCTCCCATTGAAGTGTTCCTTGTGTGAAAATTGTGACAATATCCAATTACATGGTAAAAAAAGTTAATAACTGGTAGCAGTGTGGACGTAAGGAGCTGTCATGTCTGACAGAGAACGTTTTCGCTCTGAACTGACACAAACAGAAGTGGCAGCTGTTTGCATGAGCATACAGTGAGCTGGATCAGAAACTAATTCAGAGGATAACATTCCCTATCCTCGTCCTCCCCTCCCCAGTAACTTTTTCTTTGTATCTGTTTTCTGATCCAGTTTGCTCTGTGGGAGCATGAATACTTGTACCAGCAGAAAATGGGCCTGAAATGAGCCATGAGAGGCGTAGTGGTGATCTGTCAGGTCTGGCTAACGATAAAGCAGCTTAAACAGCTCTGTAATTAAATCAAAAGTTCTCCAGCAGCCAAACCTGGTAAATAGACTCCTGGTCATAGCTGTGTTATAGTTCACTCAGTTGTGTGGTCGCAGGCTAGGGGGAAAGCTCCCCCTTTTTATTTCTTTGGAAAGAAAAACAAACCCAAAAATCCAAAATGTTTTCCTGATCTGTTTTACACTGTGGCCCCGTGAACAGTTATGTCTTGTCACAAATCCAAAGTGGGGTGGGAACTTTCTCAACCAATGTCATGCTGTACTGCAAAACATCTGCATCAGTTTTTTACACTGCCTTCTTTACAGTTTTTAATTTTCTTATGTTTTTGTTGACAGTGTTTGACTTGAGTTATCAGAATAATGTAAAGCAGAGCTGCTCTAAAGTCTTACTGCTACCTAAAGAGGGAAGAAACACTTGTCTGTCTTTGCTCCCAGACACATAACTGCACTCCTTTCTTTATGTGGTCTCGGACCTTAAGTCTCCTTGAGCAGATTAGATTCATTCAATAACCCAGAAAGAGGTTACTACCCTGCTTTTAGCTGGGGTAATTTTCAGCTGCATTAATGAATTGAATTGATTTATTTGACGAGCACCAGAGACAGTGTAAGGTAAAGAGTGAAAGGGTACAGTGGGAGCTGCAGAGGGGGAAGCAGAAGCCTTGCACATTAAGTAGGCTGGCAGGGAAAGAACACTCCTGAATTAAGTAAGTGATCACTAAGGTCATTCTTTGCTGGACTCAAAACTGTGCTTGAAAACCGTGTATTTGTAAATGAAATACCATAGTTGGACAGTACAAACATTCAGTCTGTTTCTGTATTTTGAGATTCACATAAGGGGATGGGCTTACATTGTTTTATCTTTATATCAGTGTATGTTCAGAGTGTTTCTGGTACTACTTAGTCCCAGTCCCATGTACAGCTCAGCAACAAAAAAAAATTGCACTTCATTTTTCGATGTCAAGCCTGTAAAATGGCTTCTTGCTTGTTTGTTCCTGCTGTTGCCACAAGTTAATAACGAAGGAAAGTAGATGAAAGAGTTTCCTCTCACAAAAGCTTGTGTGGAAATGAATGAAAATGAATAGATGAGACTAAAGTGTCAGAGGTTGTTTTGGGAGGGAACATGGTTATGGACAGTTATAATCCAGAGCCCAAACTCGTAACATCTACACCCCACATCTCTTAAATGTTCTGCCGCTCTTCAGTCAATGAGAGACTGATGGAGCCAAATGAAGTGGTGCTAGAGTTTGATAAGTAAAATACTTGTTTTAAATGAATGGCTGCACAGTGTCTTTGCTTTTAAGTAGTACTGCACTGTTGGTTTTTTTTTTTAATAACTGTGCTTGAGTATTTTTTTTTTAGTTGGAAAAAATATATTCTTCAGATATCATACTTTCACTGTTTTTATTTTTGCTCCAGATTGATTGCTTTAGAAAAAGTAGGTTTTATATCTAAATTGAATTTTCCCTCCCCATATGAAGGGGCTGCCAGGAATGCCTATTTCATAATTATGACTGCTTGTATTTCACAAACCAAATATCGCAATGCACAAGTCTTCTGAGGCAGACTTTTACAGGGGGAAAAAAAGAAGACAAAAGTTAAAAACTGCTTAACACCTACACCCCGAGAAGAAACCCCAAACAATCTCCCATAAACCTTATAATTACACTTTTAAAAAACTGCCTGTCTTGATATCTTAAGAAAATGTTACTGAAAAAGTCCTTCATCAGAGTTTGTTGTACTTTGTTCTATCTGTACTTCCGGTTTAGGTTACTCAAGGTTAAAGAAAATGTGAAGGTGTAATCTTGTGTTTTCAAAGTTGAAGAATTCAGACTTCTAGAAGTTCACAGAGGTCTGGAGAAGAGAATGATTTCACAAGGAAATTGCATGAAGCTGGGCAGAGGGAAATGAGAGGCTGGAATATTAGCTTTTAATTGTTTCGGCTTTTGTTTCTCTGTATTTCTGTTGATTTCACATGGAAAATCCACTATTCATCACATGCGTTAGAGCAAAGTTCTCTGTTTCCTGAGAGTTTGTAGGTTTTAGGTGCTTGTTCGATGATGGTGCACATTTTGCAGTAGATAAATATGCTTAGTTGAAGTCTTTGTAGTAAATCTAGTAATTGGATCTGGTGGTACCATTTCCTCTTAATCAAAATAAAGTAAAAATCATCCGTTTGCTACTTTGCAGTTGAGCGAATTCTTCTGACTTTTTGCCTGTGGGATGACAAGAGTCATCCGTGCCTTTCACCTTTTCTTTCTCCTACTCTGATAATTTGCTTGCTTCACTTAGTTTAAGCCTCCCTCCCTGCCTCTCCACCCTAACTTCTGTCCTGCCCATCTCCTCTCGACCGCGGCATGCCTCTGGGGCTAAATGACACAGCCAGGGAACAGCTTGAGCACTGACCCCCTTGTGGTTCATGCTGGCTGTTAGTTTACTCCTGGCTTTGACTCCAAACACCTCTCTCCAGGACAAATCTGCTGGCATAAAGGAGAGGAGCACCCAGTCTAAAGCAGCGTGGATGCCAGTGGCTCTGTGTCCTCTGGACTGTGGGATGGTTCCACCAACTATTTAGGGGAACAGGTGTAACCTGAGTCTGCTATTCCAGTACAGTTTTTAATGGTCCTTGGGCCTTGCTATGTTTTATTGATTTCTTTTAATTTTTTCTCATACCCGTTTCATGCTCATTTCGGTCTTGCCTTTGTTGTTCTTTTCGTACTCATTTCGTATTCATTTTGGTCTCATTTCTAGTATTTTTCATACTTGTGCCATATCTGCTTCCTCCTGTGCTTGTCATAGCCTTTAGGTTCTTAGATGCCAATTGCTTCTTTTTCTTTCTGTGTCAGAAGTTCTTTTTCCTACTCATGATTCCATTGCTGGTATCATCTTTGTCTGTCTTTGACCCCTGAGTGTCTGTATTCTTTTTCTGAATCTGCGTTATTTATTTTGTAAGATTCCTAGGGCAGCATTGTATATCATAGAATCATAGAATCGTCTAGGTTGGAAGAGACCTTTAAGATCCTTGAGTCCAACTATTAACCTAACACTACCAAAACCACCACTAAACCATGGTCCTAATCACCACATCTACCCATCTTTTACATACCTCCAGGGATGGGGACTCAACCCTGGTCAACCCGTTCCAATGTTCGATAACACTTTCAGTGAAGAAATTTTTCCTAATATCCATCCGCAACCCCTTCGGCGCAACTTGAGGCAGTTTCCTCTTGTCCTATCACTTGTTACTTGGGAAAATTAAAGTCACAAATGCAATCAGCAATTGTACAAGTATAAAGTGTTTTTTCTTCTCTAAACATGAGAGGGACATTGGTACTAGTACAACATGGGCCAGGTAGTCATGCACATGGCAGCTGGCAGGTCTCTTCACAGATAAATCGCTGATTGACTAGAGGTAATAATAAGAACAAGCCTAACTGTTGCGCTAATGAATTGTTTTGAAAACTGTTGGATGGAAGGCAGTGTCACCAGCCAAAGATCGCAGTGAGGCAGAATGAGGTGTGAGTGTCACATCGCTTTCCTGGCTGTATGTACGCGGCCCCAGGGATGGATGGTGCACACTGGCCGTGCTGCTGCTGCTTCAGGCTTGCTTCAAGCCTGGTTTCTCTTAGGGAGAGCTGTTTGGATGGGTCCTGGGCAAAGCTGGGGAGCCAGCTAACACTAAAACAGATCCTGTCTTATCTGCCAGTGCAGACGTAGTCATCATGTGTCACCTTTTTGAGGTGTGCGAGAAGGCTGTACTGGCCAGATTGTATTCTAAAATAGTCCAGAATTCCTGAGTCTATTAAAACGTGATGTTTTGTTTGTCTGTGCTGTGAACCATTTGAAAGGAGGGTGGGGAGGCTAAGAAGGATGTTAGTGTTACCCTTGAATACACTTCTGTATGCCAGCTTGGATCTCTGGGGTAGGCCATTAGGAAACTCATCTCTCTCAGGACCCGGTACCTGGGGTGGCTGTGATGGTGGTGTGTGATTGCGTCGTGCTGGGATATCTGATGATCTCAGTACTGTGTAGTTTCCTGTACCTCTGTGCTGTGTTATGAATGACATGTAGGTCGGTGTGTTCTTGCCTTTAAATTCTTCTGGAAGCTGGGTTAAATATGACTAAAATTAGCTTAAGTGTTACTAAAGTGAGAACCCGGTTGTGGTATCTTTGTTCCAGGCTGCGATCTTCTGCTCTGTTCGGGTTGCTTTCAGGCCAGATGAGTAAAATTCTGTGATAAATTGAAAATAAACAAAAATAGTCTTTGTTGAGATACTGAGAATTTCAAAAGGATCAGTTACTGAATTCATCTGGACTGAAGAATTTATGCTCAAAGCTGCAAGGAGTAACCTGGAACCTGCATTGCAGTAATGGTGGAAACCAGGGAAAGCCCTCCAACCTTGACTGAAGGAGCAAAGATCTTGGTAAAGACACTACAAATACTGGGAACCAGCAAAAATCATTAAAGGGACTGTTTATCAAGGAGACATAACTCTTTTCCTTTCAGTTGGTACAGCTGTACTCGTCAAGTGCAAGAATTTCAGGGTAAGAGGGAAAATCATTGAAAATTATTCTGAGTTGTACATTTCAAGGGGAATGAAAAATAGCCCTCTACTCATTTAAGCACAAGGGAAACAAGCAGTGAAGATAAGTCGTCATGGAACGAGAGTCATGCCAGGATTGGAGGTAATTTAAATGTCATTCAAAGAGTACGTGAGTACTGTTCGCTTCTTTTTTTAGTTGGGTGGATGATACGGAAAGTTTTAAAAAAGCCAAACCAAAACAACCCAACCCCCTGATGGTGATCCTCATGTAACATCCCACAAGGGACAGAGGAAGTCAGAAAGCAGGAGGCACACGCTCTTCCTCAGAGTATTGCAGGAGCTGATTTATGAAATGAAAAAATCTGGAAGCCAGGCTTTGTAATCCGTGAAATCAGGGAGGGACCAGCTAATTGAGGAAAAACAAATCTGAATGTTTAAGAAGAGGCATGAGAACAAATTGCTGATTTCAACAACAGTGTCTTTCAAAACCCAAGTGTTACCTGAGGGCATTTTGAGATTAAGTTACTGCAAAGCGCTTAAAAATAATTTTTATAAAGCACAGGAATAATTTTCTTGTAAAATTCATACAAAATTGCAAATGGTTATAATAGAACATATAAATAATTGAATATAATTATGAAAGAAATCTGACATCAGTCTGTAGCTCTGCATGCTGCTTGAGTAATCTGAGGTATTTTCTTAACTGGTTTAAAGACTGGGGATTGCTTCGCTTTTAGCATGCACGTGTGACTTAAGTTATAAAATTTTCCTTGGCTTTTTAATGACTTGCAGTGTATGTATTATATAAAGGATCTACACAGCATTATTGATTGTCTATAAATTTGCATTTTAAAGGTGCCTAAATGTGCCAGACAGTCACTCTTATAAATATCATTGAACTCTGCCTTCCTGGAGATTTGTCTAGGTGTCTGAATATTTCTGTAATTTTTTTAATTATTATTTTTTAAATTAAAAAAAAAAAGTTCTGTTTTGATGTGCTTGATTTTAGTTGGATATTGTGAAGGAATGAGAGAGACGATAGTGTGTTTTTTCAGTTTCTGTCAGTCGGTGTTGTATGTGTTGGCTAATTTCACTAAAATTGATGGAGGGGCAGTGTTCTTAAAGACATACACACTGTCCAAACTTAGGAAATGGTGGTTTGGTGGAGGAAGAAGAGAAAAAAATGATGTTGTACACACAATGGCAGGGTTGGTGCAAGGTCTGTGGTTTTTTAGCCTGCCCTGTAACCTGTCAGACTGTGTACGCTGGGCAGCCAATTTGCACACTCATTAAGTCGCACCATCCTTTGTGCACGTTTCCTCCTGGGGAATCCATAGTTCAGGGACAGAGGTGAAGGCTGAGGATACTGGAGGTGAAGCTCAGGTTATTGCGGTTGGGTGATGATTACTTGTAGGTGTTACATGACACATCGTTAAAATAATCAGGCCTGACTGGTGCCCCTGACCATGGGGAAGCTGGTTTTTGAGTCTCGTGTTCCTTTTCTGCTGAACATGTTAATAGCCTGGCTGAAAGTCTTGTGCAAGACTATGCAGCTGTGTTTTAAGGATAGTGTTGGAAATGCATAAATTCTTTCTGTGGTTCAGACAGAATAAATCAGTTCTGATTTTTTTAGTTTTATAGGGCTTAAAATTTGTATATGAAGTCTAAATTAAAAAAAGAAAGGACTTCATTAATGCTGTTCCACAAACTGATGGTATCCTGAATCTGGTGGACTGATTTTTCATAATTCCGTTTTCATGTTGGAGAGTTAAAATACAGTTGTATGAATTCTGTAGTTAACGTTAGAAAATATTTTTTATATCTATTTCTTTTATTTTTACTGAGTAGGCTTTTTTTAATACTTCAGACATAAAATACAGTGGGTTTGGAGTTCAAATAATTAACAGTGTTTATTCTTAGAGCAACTAATGTATTACTTCGAGAGTGTTTGCATTTGATTTGAGGAGTGATCTCCTCCTTGCACCTCCTCTACATAAACGTCTGAAAACCACATTTCTTCCTTCTACCCTTATTTCTATTCACATGAAAACGGTGTTTGAGGAGATGTAATAGCCTGCCTCTTGTGGTTTTTCTACCTATGTTAAATATAATTTCATGGCAGGTTTTTTTTTAATGAATTAAATATAATTTTTCATATATATGAACATTTTCTGTCTGTCTGTTTCAAGATGGTAATGGCCAAAGTGTTTGAGTGAGAGTTAAATCAGAGCTTGTTTTAAACTGTAGGGGAAATGGGGTCATTACCATCAGAGAGTAAATCTGTGTTCAGTTTACATTGAGTTGATGAACAGGAGAAGGAGAAATATTCCAGTCTGGGCAAGGTGCATACAAGATAATCAGCTGTTTAGGGAATTGTTGTGGTGTTTGTATATTCAAGGATTCTGGAGGACAGGTTTGTGGTCAAGTCTTTCTGTGGTATCTGTCCCTGTTTGTAAGTAACAAGGGTGTGGGGTTGCCTTCAGAAGCCTTCAAACGCTGCCAGGCCAGCATTAAAGCATAATTGAATTTTGGGTTTCAGGTTTTAAACAGTTGTGTGCAGAAGCGAGGAAAGGAGTTATTTTACTTAAAATTAAGTCAGAGTCTTTCTGTTTTCAGTTTTCCCAGAGGTGATAATAGGACTCTGGGCAGGGCTGGATCAGTCTTCAGTGTGGAAAGGAAATCTTCTTTCCCCTGTGCTTGAGTTACCTTATTCAAGAGGCTTTACCTGCCCACATTCTTAGTACCAAACTAATTGTGTTTGGGGCCAGAAGTACTTTTTCTGGAAATCAGGCTGGCAGGTGTTGAATTTCTTCTCCTTCCTCTGTGTGTGCAGGGCACAGATGTTACACAAGGACAATCAGGGTATATTTCATCAAATCAGTTTCTCACTTGAAGGAGTAATGTATTTGTCTTGTCTGAATGTAGCATGCAAAAGTTTGGTTGTCTGAGGACTGAAGTGTTGTGATTTATCTAAATTTCATCCAGATGCGCATATGCTTACCCTCATAATTATAATATCCAGTGATACACAGCCTACGTAGTTATAGTTGTGAAGTACAACTTGTGCGCAGATGAATTAAATACAGCAATAGATATAAATTTCTTAAGCTGTCTCCACTTGTACTACTAATTCTTTAGACTTGATGCTATGACATTTTTTACTTTCTTAAAATTTTGTCATACAATTACATGTGTGTTACTCTGTCATTTAAATAACAGAAGTCTACTCTTGTATGTAGGAGAGGCTTGGGATTCTCTTACGGGCTTTTGCAAATCACTGGAAAAGCAGCAATAGACATTTAAAATATTAAAACAACCTTTAGTGCCTGTGTTATGGTATTTGAATGCTTGAAAATTTTCTGACTACTTATTTCTTAATATTTTAACATACCTGATTTTTTTAGAATTAAATCTGTTCTTTTCAGCCTTCTTTTTTAATGTTCTCTCCGTTATCTTTTTTCTATCTCTGCTGTTTAGGTTTTTAATGATGAAATATGTAGAATTCGTTTTGTTTCATCCTTTCCCCCCCATCCCCCATTGATCCTTTTCTTTCCTCCAACTGTGATTCATTCATTTCTTCTTCTGCAGTGTATCTGTATTTTCTGCAGACAGCGTTGCAATGGAGGGAGATCAAGAGCTAGAACTCACGGATGTGAATAGAAGGAAATCAGAAAGTTCTAAAAACTTTGGACATTCTTGGGCCATCTGCCCTGTCACAGGGCATGATTTGTTTTAAATTTCCTTTTGTTCTTAGTTGTTGAGTGTTTGGGTATCTAGAAAAGTACTTCTTCTGGGAGACTGGGAAAGATGGGATTTATTAGTTGACTGTATTAGAAGATGATAATGTAAAAATGTTAGCAAAGCTGGACTCAGTCCTATTTCTAGAGCTGTGGTGTCTGGAGCTCTGCTGATTTTGAGAGAAGAAAGTGGAGTTAAATGGGAGAAGGGCTGTGAAGGCTGTTACAGGCAAACAGCGCAGCTGTTGGTATGGACTGAGGTAATTAGGACTGAAATAATCTGTTTAATGCTTACATAGGCTGAATAAAGACTGCATCTGCAGACTGTACTACTGCTTAAAGTTTCTTTTTAGTACTTAAAATGTCATATTGTAAGAAAAAACGTGGTGAGAGGAAAACACTAGTTTTAGTTTTTGAAATGTGGGTTTTCTTTATCACTTTCCAGGTATTTCAGAATTCTTGCAAATTAACTTGCGAGGAATGGTTATACTCTATCCTGAATGAAATGCTTAACTCTTGATAGTGTTGGAATTTTTCTTGATGAATAAATAAATACTTAACATTAGGTAAATATTTCAAACCTGGGTATTCTTTACCTGCAGAGGGCAAATCTGCTTGAGAAAGTGCCTTTATCTAGTTGTTACTTTAAATGTCGGTGACAAGCATATTGCTTTACGTGATAGAGTTTTTATGGTATATTGGATATACGGTGGCCAATGGTTACAATAGGTCTTTTATTCTCTTCCCTAGAGAAATGTGTGTACAGGGTGACATTGTGATTTTACAGTTCTGTCATTTTGGTTTTTTAGATGCATGATACACGGTATATGTGTAAATGAGAAGTGAAAGCCAAGCGCCTTCAATCTGAAATGGAAAATGGTGCAGTCAGTGACAGCTCTTAGTAACTGTGAAACTTTATTCCGCAGTTTTACTGATACTTTTTTTTTTTTTTTTTAAGGAAAGGTGGTGCTGTACAGGGAGGGGTTGTCTTGGTTAAATGTAAGTTCCATTGAAGGGTGGAGTTGTTAATGACAGTCTTTATCCCAGAGCCTTGTGTAGCCCTTCTAAGTATCCTAAGGCCAGGTCGTTGGGTGCCTTGAAAATAACAGATTTTAAGAGTGACTCAGTGCTTATGGAAAGGCAGGGTAGGAAGTTGCAGCAGATCTGATGTGTTCCTAAGCCACTGTTAGTCAAAGGAGATGCTGGAGCATTCTTCACCCTGAGGTAGGTAAGGCTGCATTGCTGTGGTCTGCCTGGAGAAGTCATGAATAAATGAAACCTGGGTCATAATCCACAGGCATCCGGTGGAGTCTTTTCTCCCTGGTTCCAGACATTTTTTGGGCAGTCTTCTCCTTCTCATAAAGGGTAATAGACAGGAAAAACAGCATGCCTTCAGAAATAAAGGGAGAGGCAGCATTGGAAGTGGATTGTGCTTTTCTCTCCCGTAAAATCATGGTCTTACAGTGGTGTGGGGAGTGTGTTACGTCTGTTCCCTGGACCACGGCTAGCCCTCTGGGTTAGGAGGTGAGCTGAGGTGAGGCAGCATGGGCAGCGTGAGATGGCGGGGAGGCAGCCTTGTGTCTGGGTTTCACATAGCAGCAAACACTTGAGGTGTTATCTCACACAGCAGTGCTCCACTCGCGTTGCAAATGTGCTGTACTATCTTACTGAAGCTGAAAATCTATAATAATTTATAAGCACCAAAGCATTTTGTTTTATGAAATTTTTGTCAGTCCATCTCAAAAAGAGAAGAGTGAAACTAAGAAATTATGGAGAAGGGTGATGAGTAATGGGAGGTATGGAGCTGGTTTTGGCCATTCCCAGTTTGGATCAGTGAGCTGAAGCAGAATTGCAGTCCTTCGTTCTTGTAGTGAATAACACCTCAAACTAAATTTTACAGCTATCAACACTAAGGTCCTGATGCAGACCACCCTGAGGTGTCCTAGGATGCGTATGCTTCTTTTATAGCTGGAGAGCTGAGGCATAATGTCAGTGAGGTGTTCATTTCTGTCTCTCTGGCTCTACAGGGTGTCTCAGGTAATGTACAGACCTTCTGCTACATCTGTTAGCATCTTCATGGAGATTAGTAGTTTGCCAAGGAAGTATCTACTGGATGTCCTGATGGCCTCTTCTTCCATGCTTCAACCTGCTAGCAATGTCTGCTGCTAATCCTTGAGCAGTGTATTTATTATAAGAATTTGGGCCTTTGTCACGGTGTCCTTGCAGGTTTCTTGAGTGAAGGTATCCCAGTGGGAATCATGAACTGCTGCAGGCTGGTGGCTTTCATAATCTTCCTGTTTTGCCAACCTCAACTTTAATAATACTTTTCTGAAGTGTGTGGAAGTGAAAGCGAGAGCAAGGTGGTGTCCAGAAGTATCTATAATATTTTTTCCATATAATCACACCATTGGTGGTGGAGGAGAGCCTGCTTAATAGTCTGCTCTTGCCTGTTTTCAGCTGTACACAATATTTAGCTTAGTTGATGTTTATAAAACAATTTGAAAGTGATGAACATTATTTGTTTTGAGGGCATTTTGTGGTTTGATTTTTTTTTTTTTTTTTTTTGGGCATGCATCAGACTCCGTTGCCCGTAAGCATAGAGCTCATTCAGTTATCATGTGCATTGTTTCTTTGCACTGGTTGGTGTGTTGTTGTTCCTGGTTCTCTTTCTATTTTTCACTTGGGAGTTGAACAGTAATGAGAAGAGAAAGCAGAAATTTATATTAGTCTAAAGCTTGTTGTAGAAGCTACAGAAATAAGTTTTAGAGTTTGATTTGATATTAATGTATAAGATACCAATCTTTTCCTGTTGTACTTAATGACACTTTGGTATGAGGAAGCAAGGCTTCACACTGTAAAGTCTGTGTTCTTAAAAGCAAAAAATTGTTATTTTGTTCCAGGTGTTCATGACCTTCATACAGTAGGCTAGAAATAGCTGAGGAGGTAGCAACTAGTGATCTGTCACTTAGACTACGTTAAGGCTTTTCTTCAACAGAAAGATTATCTGGATTGCATTATTGCCTAATCCATTATGGTTTAAGCAGCCTTGACACTTAAGTAATGTGTAAATCTGTTTTCAGAAGTCTGTTTATGCGTATATTTCTCCTTAATCCTTAGTTCAAGATTCATTTTGGAAACAGATTTTGGCAGAACTTCCCTGTGGTTACTTTTAGCAGAATCCTCAGCCCATCTCTGAATCTAAACCATCTACTTGCTATTCAGTATGAGCGGACAGTGTTTCAGAACAGCTCCCTCCCCCATGTTTTTAAACAGAGGAACCGAACCTTTGAGAGGTGTTGCCAATTCCGATTTGACAGGACATCTTTCGTTGTTCTCACCAGCACCAGCAGGAGGAAGCGTGCTCTATTTGGAACTTCTCTTATTCTAAGCATTGACCGAAAACTCCTGCCAGTTTTGAGACTTCCTGGGAGATCGGTGCAGATAAAGATGATAATGCTATTAAAAAGAAAAAAACAATAAAATCTGTCTGATGGTGCACCCAAAGTATAATTTCATGGAATCATAGGAGCACGGGGGTTGGAGGGACCTTGGGAGGCCAGGTAGTCCTGGCCTCCTGCTCCAAGCAAGGCCAGTTGGATGAGGTTGCTTGGGGCCATTTCCAATTGAGTTTTGAGGATCTGCGGTGATGGAGAGTCCACAATCGCTTTGTGCAGCCTGATCCCAATGTTCAGCCACCTTCAAGTGAAAATTTTTCTTCCTTAGATGTAATCTGACTTTCTCATATTTGAGCTTGTCTGTTGCCTCTCGTCTTACCCCTGTGCATCGCTGAGTAGAGCCCGGTTCTCTACACTTCCCATTAGATTTTTGCAGAATTTCTGTTCGCAGAAAAGACTTTGAGGATCTTCAGTGTTTGAGTCATTCAGTAACTGTTCTTTATAAAATGTAGAACATACATTAAACTGACAAAAAAGAACATGTTTTTTTTTAGATCCAGCCTATTTTCTGCTTTATGCAGTTTTTTAGGGATAACATACCATTTGTATAAAATTTGTTAGGAATGTGTTGTTCTTCCAGCAGATGGTGAAAATTTTTGGGGGACTTGCAGTTGGTTAATTGGAGTCAAAAGCCTTTAGAAATATGTCATCACTTCATAGACACTGTGTATTTGGATTACTTTAGTGATGTTCTGACCTTATTTATGTGATAGTTCAATTGTCTGAAAGACGAACCTCAGTGTAAATTTATCATGTCTTAAAAGTTCTGATATCTGGCAGACAATGTTTCTGGCTGTTATGGCCAACGGTAACAAGGTAATAAAATTCCCCCTATACTTCCCGTTTAGGATTGCTTGATGTATTTCCTGGTATAAATATTGTAACAGCTGGAACGAGTTCAAAGGCAAACTTTGTGGTATTGTTCATAAAACCAGCAAATCTAAGAGGCTTTGATTTACTACTTAAATGGGCATGTCTCCTTTTACTTTTTTATTTTTCTTTACAATGTGCAAAAAAGAGCCTAACTGAATTAAAATTTGTCCCCCCTGTTTTTTTTCTTCCCTCCTCCCTCAGATTGCAGCTATTCTCAGGAAGCGAAAACTTGACTATTATTTGCACAAGCTGGTACCTGAGATCTTGCAATCAACTTCCTTTCTGACAGCAAATGGGACCTTGTATATCGCTTGCTTTTGCATTCTAAGGTTGGTATACTGTCCTAAAAATGAAATGTAACAGGAACGCCATTTTTACGCAACTTCTCAATTTACAAAATAACTTGTCTTTTTTCTTTTTTTTTTTTATAATAGGCTTGCTTGTAATAGGTGAGAGTAAGAAAAGCAACAGCTGTTGATTCTGGTCTTATCACTTGAATGTGAACCTTTTTTTTTTTCTCTTGTTCTTGTAATCTTTTAAATCAGTAAATAAGTCAACGTATTCACTTTTCCTCCTTTTCTCTGTTTTACTGACTCAAAATACATTGTTGCAGGAAATTCAAATACATTCTAGAGGGGAACTGGGAAGGCCTAATCTTTCTCTCCTAGAAAGAACTGATGTAATGTGGTGTTGGTTTCTATTTTCCTGATGCAGGGGCTGTGATGACTTTCATTTATCCTAAGCTTTATCCAGCCATCCAAGTTTGTACTTTCCATGTTTGTGGACATAAACGAAGGAAATCCCAGCACAGCTTCTGGGGTTCTGTAAGATACAGACTTGCTCTGAAAAATGAGTACAAATGCCACTTCTGTATTCTGAGCTGTTTCCAGTGTGTATTTCAGGTAACTGTCAGGACAGTTAAAAGTTAAGCTTTGCTGTTTATGAACATGATGGTGTCCTAGATCTAAATGCATTTATTGTAAGAGATGTTATACATAGACATCTAAAGCCTGCAGTAGCTATGAATTTCTGGAAGTTATCTGACAGTGCACTCAACAGCCCCTCTAAAAGCTAATCAAACCCATTATGCCCTACTTCTAGAGCTGTTTATAAGCCCCTAAACTTTGCTTCAAAGCTGAGGGAGAAGGCTAAGAAGAGGAGGAGCTGGCGGAGGAGCCATGGAACACTTTTTAAGTAAATAATTTGCAAAGTTCAAAGTGAATCCTTAAGTAACAAGCTCTAAAGAATATGCATGTTTCTAGCAATCTGAGTTGTATTGACTTACCTTTACACCTCTGAGCTGTCAGTGGCCATCCTTATCCTGCCACGTGCTGGCCTGTAAATGAGCAGTGCCTTACTTGAGTGCTGGGGTTAGACGTTACTCTCTAAATTCAGCTGGTGTGGATTTACTGTTTTCAGCCGTTCCTCTGACCGAGGTTACGAGCCACAGCAGATCTATGGCTGTGCCTGTGCTAGTCAATGAAGCAGGTAAGAGATTAGTGTCTGACTCTGAAGCCAGCTGGTGTGGCATTGCTTTTGCTTACATGGAGCACAGTTATCTAAAGCTGTTTTGGCCTCCAAAACAAAGTGCGTGGCCAGATGTGGACTGAGTGATGGGAATGTTACTGAGTCCATGCACTTCCCATGCAAAGGACAATTCTTACAATTTAACGTGACAAGGGATACATGTCAATGCTTATTACCCTACTGTTCTTACAGCTGTGCACTAACCAACAAACGTTTTAAGAGGTGTGCACGCGTTTTCTGTTGCAAAGAGGTGCCCATGAAGAGTTGTGGCCTCCAGCAGAACCTCTGCTGGTAGGGTCTCTGCAGACTGCCCACCACCTGCAATTGCAAGACTTGCAAATAAAAGAATGTCAGCCTGCTGGCTGGGGTGTCAAATGGGGCTGGTGAACTGAAATCATAAATAAAGGCAAAATAAGAAAGTATTTAGGAAGCCTTATGAATATGAAAGTTCAATTATAAGGAGTATTTGGCAGTTTTTTGGACAGGAATAAAATTCAGAGCCTCAGCAATTAAGTAAATGGGATATGAATAGGAATAGCAAGAGCTATTAAATGGCATTTCAAACAAACAATGGATAATATGATTATCAGAGAAGTCCAACCTTCAAAATTTACTGGTGTTCTTTGAAGGAAAAATATATATCTGGTGATGATATGATTGGTGCATTATACATGAATTCCCAAATGATTTTGACGAGATTTCTTGTTCAAGGACTCTTCAAGAAGAAAGATAAGTTGTATTCCAGGAATTAGAAAATGATTAGCAAGTAGTTAAAATACGTGAAACCAAACAAGGGGTAAATAATCAGTTTTCATAATAGAAAGAGGTTGCCAGTAATGTTCCTGCTGTGTCCTTTGTTCTGGAAATACCTAAACAATCTAGAAAAAGAGGTAAAGAATAATGTGAGAGATTATATGATATTATTTAGGATACAGAAATCTAAAACTGACTCTCATCCATTTCAGAAAAATCTGTTGATGAAAATCACTTATGAAATTTGACAAAGTGAAAAGTAATGCATCAGGAGGGAAAAAGCAGTCCTGTGCTTACACAGGGACGGACTTTAAACTAGCTGCTATGATTCAGGAGCGCGTCTGAGACTTGTCATGGGCACGTCCTTTGAACAAGTCAGTTCAGTACTTGAATATGGTCAAGGAGCCGAGTAAGTATTATTTGGAAAGAAAATGAGAACAAGCCAGAAAGCTGTATAAATACATGACATCTTTACAAGTTGAGTACTTTTTATTTTTTTTAAGAGCTTTTCCTAAGATTATAATGTTGACAAGTCCTTCACTTGGAATGTACTTACTATCAACGTTGTCTTGCAGCTTGAGCTGTATAAGCTTCCTTCTCTTCTCTGGGTGGGTGATGGAGGATGGAAATATGATACTTTGCTCCTTTTTTTTTCTTTCTTTTTTGTTTTTAGTCAATTTCTGTGGGTTTTTTCACATTTTTTTAATGTTTAGTTTGAACTTGTATGATTCCTTGAATTTATTACTGTGTACTTCCTTCAGAAGCCCCTGAGAGCAAAAGTGGTTGTATGTTGTTTTCCAGCCCAGAATGCGGTTTGGTATCGTGTGTTTTAATCCATCAAAGAAATATCGGTACCTCTCTGGCGTTCTGCATAACTGTGGCACGAGTATTTCTGAACTCTCTTTGCAACCATGCAAAGAGATTTTTTTGAGACTGTGGAGACCTGGATGCTTTAGATCTGATTCTAGATAGTGGGGAGAAACGGGATGTGGTAGATAGGTTGGTATAATAGGATGCATGATGCAGTTTTTTGTATCTTTTTTGGTTGGAAGGCATATTATAGTGGGCTCAGCAGTAACTCAAGCAAAATTGCGCAGCAGTTGACTGATCTTACCCTCCTGGAGTTGTAGACCAAAGCAACAGATTAAAGGGTTTGTAGCTGGACATGTTAACCCCATACTTACCTGCACAGTTCCTGATTTGAGAAGAGCTGCCTGTTTCCTTCTTTTCTAGCACCAAGGAGGAGCTGCATTGGCAGACATATAGGGTGTCCTGAATAAAGTGACCACTTCTGTTCATACCTTTACCCAGGTCCCAGCAAATCTTCAGTCACTGTGTATACTGAAACTACGTCTTAGTCATGCAGTAACAGTTAAAAGACCTAAATATTAAATGTAATTGTCAGTGAGAAGTCTAGCTTGTGCTAATATGTCTCTTTGATGGTCATTTAGTATTTACTTCCTTTCACCTAGGGAAAACCAGCAAAATAGAAACTACTGCAAATGTTTTCAAGGATCACAGAATCATAGAATAGTTTGGGTTGGAAGGGACCTTTAAAGGCCATCTAGTCCAACCCCTGGCAATGACCAGGGACATCTTCAACCAGATCAGGTTGCTCAGAGCCCCGTCCAACCTGACCTTGAATGTTTCCAGGGATGGGGCATCTACCACCTCCCTGGGCAACCTGGGCCAGTGTTTCACCACCCTCAGAGTAAAACATTTCTTCCTAATATCTAAATCTCCCCTTTCAGTTTAAAACTGTTATTGCTTGTCCTGTCGCTACATTCCCTGATAAAGAGTCCCTCCCCAGCTTTCCTGTAGTGCCCCTCTAAGTACTGGCAGGGGCTCTAAGGTCTCCCTGGAGCCTTCTCTTCTCCAGGCTGAACATCCCCAGCTCTCTCAGCCTGTCCTCACAGCAGAGGGGCTCCAGCCCTCTGAGCGTCTTTGTGGCCTCCGCTGGACCCTCTCCAACAGGTCCATGTCCTCCTTATGTCAGGGACCCCAGAGCTGGACACAGTACTCCGGGTGGGGTCTTACCAGGGCAGAGTAGAGGGATGTAGGCAAGAACTTGAGGCAAGAAAGTGCATTTAAAATAGTTCTAGAAGGAATTACCAAGCTAAATTGGCTGGCTTTTTTTTTTTTTCCCCCCTCTTTTTTTTTTTTTCCTCTAGTGAATGGGGCCGTATGTGCAGGCTGCTCTGCTGTCAGAGCAGTGGGGGCGATGAGCTCTGTTACGGATGCGTGACAGGCCAGCTGGGGGTTGTAATCTCTTCTGCTGGTGAGATCCAGAAGACTACATCTGTCTGGGCTTCAGACGGAAGTGCTGAGCTCCAGTGTTGACAAGCATTACATCTGTTAAATGGAAGGTGTGATTTTTAGGTTTTCGGTTTTGTTGAATGCAAAATCTCCTGAAGACACGGTTCCCTTAGTCTAGCGACTAGAATAATGAAGTTTTTCTGCGTACAGCTTTACATTACCGTGCTTAATGAGATTCAACCTTATGTATGAACCAGCCTCTGAGTTTTAGATACAGTTGTACATTGAGGAATTAGATGCATAATGAACTCATATTTCTCATTCCAATTTCGAACCATAGAGCCTGTGAAAATAACCATGCAAATAATAACAAAAGCTTGTTTTCATTTACTTTAGCAGAAGTTTAAATGTTTCACTTACTGATTGGGCATTTTAATTTCCACTAGGTTTTATTATGTGAAATATGTTACTGTTGTTTCCAAATTCTTATCAAACCGAAGACGCAAGCATTCGTGCAGGGATTCTAAACCGTGCCAAAAGAACAAATTCTTGTTTCTTTCCCACAGAAAAGACATTTGTTCTGTTACTTAACAGGTGTGTCTGGTAAGATGTGTTCATACTTATTAAGATGTTTAAAATGGCTTCTCTGAAACTTCATACAGTAATTGCTTTCCGAGAGAGTCCTAATAATGAACTTTAGCTCCTGCAGCATTTGGCATTGTCATCCTGAGAAATTATCCTTTTGCAGCCGTGGGAATGAGCAGCGTGTGTAATTGCCATTACATCACTTGCTGCTGATACACTGGCTCTGTTTTCACGTATGAACATAAGCTGGCATTGCTCGCTGGTAATGTTATTTGTGCAGGAGAGGTATGAAATGAGGCTAATCACGCCTTGTACAGCAAGAATGAAAGAGGGCTAGTCAGATGGCATTGATTAATTATCTTTGTTCTCTCTCCTGTGTTGTCAACATGAAATTTTATCTAAGAAAATTTCCTTTTCTACCCTGTATGCGTTTGCCATTTTTTTTCAGTGGTATTTTGTTCACTGTGTTTTGGAAGGGTAGACTCCATTGTAACACTCTGTTTTCCTGGACTGATAGTGCTTATCAGCTGAGCAACATTGGTGTAACTGAAGTATGTTTGTTATCACGTTACCAAATTTCATGACTGCCTGACTATCGTTTGCTTCTGCGATCAACCTGAATTAGTTGGAAGATGTGGGTGTCCTGAACACACCAAATATGGTTGGTGCCATTGTGTCTGATGTGCATTTTGGCTTTTCTCCTTTAACGGTGACCGATTTGTAGAAATATTTTCTTAGATGTTGTCATTTGTGTAACTATTTTTTAACTCTTATTGCTGGAGGAATTTGCACAGTTGAAATTGTGTGGACTCTTCAAGTGAAATCCAGATCTTGTTACACAAAAAATAGAGCTTTCCCACCTTAATGGAACTGGGATGTCACTGTTGCTTCCAGCTCTGTAATGTACAGATTGATTCCTTGGCTTACTGTAAATGAGTGGTTTGCTGGTTTTAGCATCAGCAGACTATCTGTCTTTGGAAAGTGATGTATATTATGATAATTTGATTTGATTTCTGGCTCACCTGATTGCATCCCTACATTCCACAAGGCACATCTTCCTCCAGAGGTATTTGGACAAGTAGCAGTTCTTTTAGAAGATTATTCTGTGATTAATATCTGCATTTTTTCAGAAACTTCTCTTGAAAGCACTGTTTTCTTCGAAGCAAAGTAATCCTTTAAATGAAATGTATATATTAATGAAGTATTTCAGGTGTTTAATGTTTATGAAGCACTGTGGGAACCCCTCTGAGAACTATCCAGCTGTAAAAATATAATGATTAGTATTTATTTGCAAGTATTGATTAATGTAAAGGGGCAAAATTCATCTTAATAAAGTGTATCTAATTTTATTATAAAGGTAAAATATGGTGTTGTACGTGAATGGTTCAGTTGCTTTGCATGTAATGTGTGTACAAATTGCATTTTCAGGAGGATACTTGGAAAATTCTACTTTTGGTCTCCTGGCTTTGGTGCTGCTTTACCTGCTTCTTATATGGCTATTCTCATCGAAAGGAAAAGCAGGTACGGTTTGTGTCTATGGATTTTCAGTTTTGTATAATAATATTTATTTTTTTGGTCATTTGATGATTGACATTTGACAATTCAGTGTTTTTGTTTCAGAATGCTGGAAACGTAATTAATTTGAAATAGTGTCTTTAGCAACCTTAGATTTAAATCTAGAAAGCTACAGTGAAAAAACACTTTACAAACACTCAGTTTCTTGTTTGTAGTTTGTTTTTCTTGTTTAATGTGTAATTGGCTGGCTTAGGATTGCCTGATGAGGTTTGGTTGCTTAGGATTTCCTGATGAAGCGGTAGGTTTCTTTGTTTTCTGCTTTTTGTTTGGCTTTTTTTTTTTTTTAAAGTACAATTTAAATAATGTTTGGGACTAGCATGCTCCTTCTCCGTGACTAATGAAAGTTGCTGATGACTTGCGTTGACAATGTGACATCAGTTAAGATAGAGGAGCAATAGGATGTTGTGGAAAAAACTGATTGGAAGAGCTGAAGTAATCCAAAATGGACGAAGCATAATGATACAGAAAGCAAAGCCTTTCACTTAAGGGAAAGGTGCTGAAGTTCAGCTATCAACGGAAAATCCGTTATGAAAGCATGGAGAGAGGAGCAGAGAGCTCCGAGTGATCCAAGGATAGCTGAAAGCTGCCGATTGTGTTTTTGTGGCCATGAAAGGCGGTAGGTGAAATCCTGGGTTGTAGGGTTTTTGTGTTTTGAAATTCATGTTATATTGGTAGCTTGTATCAACAGTGAAAGTTATAATGCTTAATTACTTCCATATGGAATGAGATGCTTTAATCATCTAGTTAGTAGGCTTTATTCAAAGTAACGAAGGTGACAAAAGGGTAATGTAAGGGATTACTCTTTAAAAGGTGATGAGGGGGGTTGAGTACCAGAGGTGATGTGAACACATTTTTGGCTACTATGAATATCTGAAACTTCTTTAGGCAGTCATTTAAATAGAACTGCAAATATCTCGTGTTGTTGACTGACTGTCAGGCCCAATTCCTAAACTTCAGGCATGGAGTCAACAAAGCCCAAGCCAAGATTTAGGTAGGATTGTCAAAGTTCTGTCCTTTTAAAAGAATACGTTATCCATTGTTTTTGAAGACTGAGGGTGTGTAAGAAGTGCTCTCACCTTTCCAGAACTTCTAAATTACTTTAACTATAGAGAAAATAATTGTAATAAAGTTACTGAATAAGTTAATTATCTTTTAAATGTCCTTTCTAGCTGACTGATTTTCATCTTGCTGCAATTACTTCCTAAGAGGGTGCGTACATTTCAGTAGAACTTTTTCTAGTTCTTAGACTCCAGCACTGCCATTGGCATCAGTGTTTTCGTGTTTTGGTGAGAGCAAAAGCATTTTCTCCCTTTGAGGGGTGACAGCACCAGCTTAGCTTTTCCTGCAGACCAGTTACAATGTGAGGATTTTGTGTGTCAGGTTTCTAATATTTCCAGATAGCATTAGAGGTGAGGAAATGGGGCTATGATTTTCTTGTGGCTTTCAGAGTATTTGTGAGTGAAGAGTTAAAACTGCTTGTGAGCCCAAACCCATACAAGGTTTTTGCTTAACAGCGGAACAGCTCTGAAAAGCTTGCAAACCTAAGCTTGTTAAATGTAGCACAGAGAGTAAGGCAAACAAATATTATGTCAAATGGAGGTTTCTGAAAGTCTCGGTGGCAACGTATGAAAGGTTTGACACGTTAACAGGTTCCTATTTAACAACTGAAATTTGAGAGAAAGAAAAGTTGAGAGAGAGGTGTGTGAAAATGGTGAAAGTAGGTTGGTACAGCACGTATGCAATGAATAATGCTGGAATACTTGATTGCTGGAAGGTTATTGTCTTTTCTGTCAGAATCCAAAATGTGTGACCTAAGGTATTTTGCCTAAAAAGTTCATATTAGATCACATCAGGTAAAATGGAAAAAGGCAATGTTGGTATTGCAGTATAACACACACAGCTGAAAATGTGGGGTTATTGTTACTAATGAGAAAAAGATTGTTAAATGTCATCAAAAGGTAATTGAAAGTTTAGGTTTTTTTTAAATAGAAAGTTGTTTGGTATGTTATCAGACGCTAACTGTGTTTAATGTGTGAAATGCTACTGCTGACAGACTTAGTGAAATACGACTTTCTGATTTCACACCTGTTTGTTACAGGCAAAATCAAATTTTAATAGACTTGTAGTCTTGACGTTTGACATGGAGACGCAGTGGCATTTTCAGTCGTATCTCAAGTAGCTTACAAAAAATTGTATTGAAAAATCAGGGAGGTGGGAAAAAGTCCTGATTTGAGTTCATAAACGTGTCTCTAGCCCTTTATATTGCTACTAGCAGCTGGCAGCAACATCAAATTTAATCACTTAATCTCTTCCCAAGTGGATACCCTATTTTAAGTACCTCGCTGGCATTTGCTTGCACAGCATCGCTGTCAGTCCTGAACTTGGGAACAGCAGGCTTGTAAATCAGATTTGCTGCTGAGATTCGCTGTTTATGTGTGCCAGCCTTGTACATTTTATAATTCGTATGGAAGAATGGGAAAAAGAGATGGTTAGCTTGTCTAGGCGCACTGTAATCCTGAGGAGGAGAATGTTTTCCAATGCGTTACAGAACTAGTTTGATTATAGTTTGTATCTGTGTAATATGTAACTGCCAATTTGCATGGCATTGGCAGTGAGGAGGGGAGGTGACATTGCATACAGAGTCACTCAGGAAATGATCTGCATTATATTACGCCACTACAATTCTATAAAGATATGAACTGCACGTTAGTATGTCCATGTGTATTCTGTTTGGTGGTTATAGAATGTTATCCTGTCTATGAAAAGTAGTTTATTAGGGTCTGTGGAAAGGACCAAGGAATAAAAGTACTTGTAAACTTCTCATGTATATATCGATAAATGTCCTGTGAGATTATTTGAAGAGAACTAGTCACATTATTATGAGTAAGCAGTGTTTTAATAAGAAGTATTTCTTAGATAATACATAAACATGGAGATTACATGTTTGTAATGTGCAGATTCATATTCTGTGCCTTTAGTCCCTTACTCCTGTAGGAGTAACTCGGAATTCTTGCCTTTTTCTGGTACTCTGCAGCAGTGTGGGTTGCCTCGTAGGGTAAGGGGGAAGCATCCTTACGGCCAGTGCAGAATTTGTAAGTGGCTGCCTGACATCTGTCAGCCACAGGGCTGGTATGTGTTTGATGCTCTGAGAAGTGCCAAGAGGGCACAGAGTTACATTTCAGCTGATTTTGACTGTACATTATCTCACATGGTGCATATTTTTAATAGCTGTTAGTGTTTGTCCTTACATGTTATTTCTTTGTACTTTTAGCTCTGCCAGAGGTGTTAAAAAATGAGAAGTGAAACAAAAAATATTGTAGGGGTTACTAGTGTGCTGTGTATTTCTACATGCAAAGAAAATGTTCTTGCAAGTAAGGAAGGTACTCCCTTTTCCTGGAGAAAGCTACACAATTCATTAGAATGAACATTTTTCTAATTCTTTTTGATTAGTTAGCCGTGACTTCAACATTTTAATTACTCTTTATGTATATATTTAGAATAACTATGGCTGTAATAAGTAAGCTTCTAAGAGGTGCACTTGCACAAGTATATTTAGAACATAATTTTCTTTACTGTTTCACCTTTTTTACATCTTCTATTAAAGAAATTTTGCGATTCTGCCACAGAATTTAGTTTTGTAGTGTTAGAGATTAAAAGTTTTGTTAATGTCTCCTCAAAAATAGAGATGCGATTCAGTTATATTAATTTCATTAAGCTTCCTTAGGAAATCATTACATGCATTTTATTGACCTCTGTATAGGATTGTTTTACCATGTACTCTTTGTTTACTCCCATAGGTATTGCTTCAAATTGTTGATAAGGAGCAATTTTATTTGCTTGTAATTTTGAAAAATGAATATTTTGCTTACTTCTTTTGGCTTCTGTTTGTAATTCAAAGTTATGGTGTCCTGTCATTTTTATTTATTTATTTTTTTCCACCTGTTAAATGTTATTGACAAGAATTGAGCATGTAGTAGAGGTATGTGGCTTCGACTGAAAGACATAGTACTACCTTGTGGAGACTTCACTGAGGCCGCTAGAAGGCAAGGAAGTAACTGAATATACTTGTTAGAATTGTTGTGAATGAAGCTGTTGAAATGTGATTTGAGGCTTGGCTGAAGCCAGCCTATTACTGGAAATCTGATTAGGTCAGTTGTACCTTACTGATCTCTAAGGCAAAGAAGTCTGATAGCTCAGTGAAGAGCCTGTAGTTTAGACCTCTGTGATGACTCTCCAGGAAAAGAATGATGTTCTCTTGAGTGTTTTGTAAATGTGCTCATGCGTCAAACCTATTTAAGTCGTGTTTTGCTAATAGCTAAATGGCAAACTTCAGTTTGTTGGACTCTTGTTCAAAAAATAACATATTAGTGAGTTCCAAGAACTGTAGCTAAAGCTTTAAGAAGGGACACAGTTACAGTTTTAATGAAATTAATTGTCTTACTGCCTGGCTAACATTTTTCCCCTGCTGCCCTTTGTAAGTAATTAAGCCAAAGAAAGTTTAACTACAGCCACCTAAAAGTTGTGTGGCAGTTCTGAAGGGACCCTTCTGGGATTGCCCCCTGCTCCCCCCTTAGGCGGCATTAGTGTTTACATACTGGCTGTTAACATTATAGCGGCGCCTGTCTCGTCGCTACAGTTATGACTGTGTCACTGATGGTATTATAAAACTTGAGATTTAGGGCTTTTATAATTTGGTTGTAAAATCTTGCTCTGCGCAACTATTGGCAACATGTTTTCAGTTGAAAACTGTGTGTTTTTCATGAAAAAAATTCAGTATACCGGACTCTCAGAGAAATATTTAAAGCACGTGCATTTAAAAAGTGATGTAGTGCAACAGTGCACGTTATAGAGAACATCTACGTATTTGCTTAGAAAGGCGGCAGAAACGTTTGTGTAAGAACGATGTGGACTTTTTAGACTGTATGTTTGTTCTCCTGATGAAACATTCAGTTACTGTTAGGGTTATTTGCTTGCCATAAATGCTATTAATCTAAATACATTATAGAGGAAGAATACGGCAGCACAGGATTGGTAAAAAGTATATGCTGTAAATAAATACAGCGCTTTTGTGAGTTTGTCCATTGAAATACCAATTTGTTGGTATGTATTTCTGTATAGTAGTATAGTATATTTGGACTTGAGGTGACAATTTCCTCTCTCAAAATGTTTGAGTTTGACACTGTATTTTAGGGAAACCTAGAAATCACTGGTATGGGGGGTGGGTGATCAAAACAAGTAAACAAACTCTTTTAACACAGCAGGTATTTTTGCATGCATTAGTCTTACTTGCTACAGGTAAGAAATTGCGAGAGCAAGCTACGTTGAGGGATGAATTCTTGTGCTGTAGTGAAAAAACCCCTCAAGTCTGGGTCACTCACGTGAGTATTTGGTGGTAATGAGAGCTACCAGGGAAACAAATTATTCTGGTGTTACTCCTCTAGAGTGATTGTTACTGGGGAAATATGGAGCCAAGCTGTAGAAGCTAATGGGAACACTTGTTGTTTCTAAACCAAAATACGTTAAAATCCATTGCACTTCGGCAACTGCCTTGGTGAGAGCCAGTGTTTGAGAGATCCGTGTTTTCACAGTAACAGCACGTAAACATGTGAACATTTGAGGGCTGCTGCTGCTGTAGTGGTCAGAGGGAGGGAAAACTGACCGTTCAAGGTTGCCTGGGAGTGCAGGAGTCCCTCTGGAAGATGCTGTGATTGTGGGACTGGTGTGAATGGCAGGTAGCTCAGGACAGGCAGCTCTCGGGAGCGTGTCTCCTAGAAAGTAGCAGCTCTTGCTGACTGATCTTAGTGGGAGCTCTAAGAGCTGTGAGCTCTTGCCCAGAACAGGGCTAAAATATTTCTAGTGAACGATTTACAGTAACTTGTCTTTCTGAGAAATGGGATCACCTGGCTTATGCTATGTTCATCCTGACACACTCAGTCTCCAGTTTGGGGAAAAAAACCCCAATAGCCTGGTATTTTACACTAGAAAGATTGATGATTTCTGTAGGGTACATCCCTGACAATCATAACTTTGTTGATATTTTCAGAGATTTCTATTCTTCACTTATTGTTATAGCATTACGTGTTAATTCTAGAAAAAGTTCCTGAAGTTGATTTAACTCTGTTCAGTTAAATTAATATTAATTAAGTTGTTTTTTAAGAACCAGCTTTTATAAGCACAGGAGCAGGCAATTCCAGTAAGATGTAAGTCAAGCAAGCGGGGTGGAAGACCAGTTTGGCTGAATGGGGAACTCCTTGTGGAGATCGAGAGGAAGAAGAAATTGTATCATCTCTGGAAGCGAGGTCGGGCTTCGCAGGAAGATTAGAGCTGTGGTTTGCATGTGCAGGGAGAAGATGCGAAAGGCCAAAAGCTCAATTAGAGCTGAAACTGGCCAGCATTGTATCTGACAACAGGAAGGGCTTTTGAAAGTATGTCAACTGCAAAAGGAGATCTAGTGATAACATTGGACCTGTATTTGTTGAAGATGTTCACCTGACTAATAGGGATGAAGAAAAAGCTGAGGTGTTCAAGGCTTTTTTTGCTTCAGCCTTGAATACTATTGATAGACCTTGGGCTGCCCGGTCCCCTGAGTCAGAGGAGCATGAGTGTGGGGACAGTGAATTTCCATTTGGGGACACTGAAATTGTAAGGGATCAGCTGAATGTTCGTAAGTCCACGGGGCCTGATGGGATTCACCCCCGTACTGAAGTACTGAAGGAGCCAGCAGGTACTACAGCGAGACCCCTCTTGATCATCTACCAAAGGTTTTGGGGATCTGGAGAGGTCCCTGCTGACTGGAAGATAGCCAGCGCTATTCCAGTTTACAAGAAGAGCAGGAGGGAAGACCCAGGAAACTACAGACCAATTAGTCTAACCCCAGTTCCTGGAAAAATTATGGAGAAGCTTATACAGGGTACTGTTGAAAAGCTTTTAAAGAACAATGCCGTCATGGGGCACAGTCAACGTGGATTCACAAAAAGGAAATCCTGATTAACTAATTTGATATCCTTCTATGACAAGGTCACCTGCCTAGTGGATGAAGGAAAGGCTGTCATTGAAGTTGTCATTTAAGGAAAGGGAGGTCCTCTGTGGGCCATAAAAAGGCGCTGTCGCTGTGTTATGGCAAGATGTAAACTATGTGCTCCATTTGTAAAAGTAGCTGCAGAGTTAAATTTGCTTACGTAAGATGTAAGTATAATCCTTAGGCTTCTGCATGCCTTTTAAAAGGAAGTGGTTACTGACACCACTTTGACTTTTCTAACCATCTGAAATGTGTGTTTCTGTTTCATACCAGTCGTCTCTTCCCAGTCAGTTGAGTAAATCACCGTTATGTGTCTCAGTTACAAAGGCAGTCTAGATAACTGTCTTAAGGTAGATTTTACCCACTTCAGATGGCAAAAGTCTGGGAAGATGAATCCTATAGTTGTGAACAGAGCAAGAAGAATCCTTGGGGATCGGTGATTCCAGTCCCGTGCATTTGTAGTCAGTCAGCCCAGGTTATAAACTCATTGGGCTTCTGAAAAGCTGTAACCATGGCTGCAGAAGTGTTCAGCAACCAAGTTTCAGGGATTTTCACCCTGCAGCGTTCGAGCGTTGGGAAAATTTGGTCCAGCTTGCTTGTGTGGTCCTTGAAGTCTCGCACAGGATGGTAGAGCAGGAGAGCAGCTACAGCTCTATAGTCGTCGGTCCGTTTTCTGGGATAACATAGGCAGACAGAGTAAGAATACTGGAAGATCCCATGTAAAAGATATACCCGTGATTCTGGAGCTGCTGGAGAATGCAGCAGCTGTTGCAGATGTCTGGCTGGATCTGTAAAGACTGGGTTTATTTTCTCTTAGTGTTGTTACAGTCGGGGCTGAGCTGGATCATGGAGGTCTATTTGATTGCATTTGCTCAGTGGTCTCCTTTTCCCTGAGTCTCAGGAGGGTTTACCAGCTTAGGCACAGCACCAGCCGTGAGGTTACTTCAGGAATAATAACGTAAAGACATCCCAGGCAGCACCCATTAAGCTCTGGCCAACCTCTCTCAGTTCACATGGGGCCAGCCTGGACGGACAAAGGGCAGTGCTAAGGTCAAGCTGCAAGCTCTGATGGATCCCAGGTGACTCTGTGTCAGCTCTTCCTGCACTGCTGCATGAGTAATTGAGACTTGATTATAGTTAAAGTTTAACATTATTTTTTATTATTATTATTCTAAGGACTCCTTTTGGCAAATCTGTTGTTGAAATGTTCACTTTGTAGGCTGGAAACTAAGTAAAAGTCATTTAGTCATCTGAGTTTAATTTTGTATTCTGTTTTTCATCATTAACCCAAGAACCCCCCCCAAAAAAACCATAGAAAACTTACAGTCCTGTTGAAATGCCTACAGATAAAATGTTAAAATTCAGACTGCTGCTGAACATTGGACTATTCTGCAAGTCTGACTTGGATTCAAACGGCACAAACAGTGGATTAATTACTCTGTTCTGTCTGCTCAGCTGTAGCATCCATGAGACACTCATTTGGACTTCCTTGGCTTAAGGAAACACTTAATCCATCTTCTGTGTCTGAATGCTTGTGTGAAACATGCGGCTCCTGGGGGGGAATAATAAATATTCCGCTAGTATAGAATAAACTTCAGATGCTGCCTAGGTGAGCTGGCAGTAGTGCTGGCTGATGTGGCAATGAGAAGCCTGACATTTACCTGGCGAGATAGCACCTGAGCCTGCCGTGCCTCTGGTACAGTGGCTGAAAGTCGTCTTGTGTGATATGTCCCTCCGGTCTGCCTGTGTCGGGTCTGCCTGTGTCGGGTCTGCCTGTAGGTACTGTTCTTAGATAGTACAGATGAGAGGAGCTTAAATCTATTTCCGTATGAGCCACACCTATAAACCCTCTGTAAATGGAGTGACTCTTCCCTGTAGCCTCATTGCTCCCAAGGAATTAGCATTGTTGTTAGCTCCTGCAGCAGGAAAAGTGTGGAGGTAGGAACTTAGGATGGTAACTGTTTGCTATATTTAACCGTGCAAGGGTTTTCTGTGGTGAAGGTTACAACAGTGTACGGTGGTTAAACATCTTGCTTCCCTTTCCTGCCCTCTCCCCTCCACATTCCAGGACAGAAAATGACACATTTTTATTTCCTTTAGTAAGTCCTATGGATTGCACGGTGGTTTTTTGTAATCAGATGACCTCCGCTCCAGATTGAAACTTTTTGATAAAGTAAGTGTGTGTTGTTAAAACCTTCTCTTAAAGATGGTCTGTTTTACAAGCAGGAACAACAGAGTCCATGGCATTAAAGGCAAGCATGAAACAGGTCTCATGAATTTGGGCCACTACCTGTCATTGCAATCCAGACTTCTACAGCTTTAGTGGAAGGAATTTGTATGTGCTCCATCTTGCTTTGTCAATGATAAGTTTTTCCTTTTATGCCCTTCTTCAGTGTCTGTTATTCATTCCTCGTGAGCAATGAAGTGAGGAACCAGCAAAAATGTTCTAATGTCAACCATTGGCATATTGTATCTTCAAGCTTAAAGTTAGAAAATAATATGTTCAAGCTGGACTTGACAATAGCTTCTTTCTGTCTTTCATGGAATCACAGAATGGTTCAGGTTGGAAGGGACCTTAAAGATCACCTAGTTCCAACCCCCTGCCCTGGGCAGGGACACCTCCCACCAGCCCAGGCTGCTCCCAGCCCCGTCCAGCCTGGCCTTGAACCCCTCCAGGGATGGGGCAGCCACAGCTTCTCTGGGCAACCTGGGCCAGGGGCTCACCACCCTCACAGGAAAGAAACTGAGAGGTGAAATGCCACATTAATGTCTGTCGTCGTATCTGGCACAGCTCATTCAATACTGATGTCCTGCCAGAGATCGACTTCTCGGGCAAGAGGCACGTGTTGCAGTGACTCTCAGTCAAACTTTTAGGATGGCTTGACCACCTTTTCAGAGGTTTACGTTGGCTTCCCGCATTGCTGTTCCTTAGGACCATGCTCTTAACAGTGCTAATCCGTCTTCTGCATGACTAATCTATAGTTCCTAACTGGATTTGAAGCCTGTTTTTAATATGACTCAATATGCTCTCATTAGGGTTCTAAAGGGGAAAGAAAAGGCGAATGGCACTGGGTATTGCCGGGTCTAACTCCATGCTCTCCTTCTGTTGGAGTAGTTGGTCTGCTGTTCTGAATGTAAGGGCATTTAGAAGTGAGTCACACCGTGAGAAGAACTGCGGTAGTCTTCTGTTAAGGTTGGATTGATTTGTCACATTAGCTTTTTTTTTTTTTGCATGTTGCTTCAGGTATTTTGTTAACAGTGTAATCCAATCACAAATGTAATCTTTAAAACATTATAAGTCTAAAGAGAAAGTTAGCTCTAAACATGCAAACAAAACAATAGCTACTAGTTTGACAGACTGGAAAAAGAGTGTTAGGCTGCTTAAGTCTTTTGAAATAGATGAAAAAAGTGATGATTTGAGTTGCTTATCAAAAAACTTGTATTGTGGAATGGACCGTCTCAAACTGGGTGCAGAGTATGACTTGGGGAGGGAAAGGCAGCTATTTCAAGGGGCTTCTTGGGAAGCCGCTGGAGCCGCTTCTCACCCAGGTTTGGTGGGTTTGGGATGTGCAGGTAGGGTGTGGGCGAATGGCTCTTAACCTGCGAAGGGCTGGAGGTGGAGGAAAACAGGTCAAATTTCCACTGGTTTTGGGACGGCCCCAAGCTGTCTGCTAGAGTAGTAGCCTGATAGGAAAATTTTCTTCTTCTTCTTCCTGTTCTTCTCACTCCCAAAATATACTGAGTGTATGTCCAAGGCCAGTGAATGTTGCACATCTCCGGCACTCTGAGATTTCTGTGCCCTCTCTTCCTCTTCTTCCTAACTTTTATTAACAGTTCTATCCATTATCTCCTCTTCTTTGCTATGAAACAGGAGGAATTGCCAGCAAAATGTGTAGAAGCAGTGACCTGCTGCTGCTAGGGATCCCCAAGGTGGTTCTGCTCAAACAGAGAGCATTTGCTGTTGGGCCCTGCGCGCTCCTTCCAGCCGGAGCGGCCAAGCAGCACATGTTGTATCCCGACTGAGAAGGTGCCCAGAACAGCACTGGGTGTTTTCTTTTTGATTGGCTGAGCTGATTAAAAACAATTCTGTGTTACTATCAACAGTCCAAAGAAATTGTTATTTGGGCCTTACTTAGCACGAGTTAGGCCTTCTGTACCAAGAATGTTAATAATTTAAAAAATTGCTGGAAATCCTTCGTTTCTTTTCCTGAGGTTTGATTAATTTGTTATTCTTCTGTTATCTACTAGTCAATCCTTTTATGAAATTAATAAGCTTTTTGGAATCTGATTTTTATCTCTTTATGGAATCTTGTGAGGTTAAATCACACTTTAATTAAGAGGTTTTTTCCCCTCTGTAGGTCAGCTTTTGTTTTGACTCTATTGACTCTGTAGACACTGTAGAGAAACTGGGAGAGGAGGAGGAAGGAGGGAACGTTGAAAGAAAACCTGTATAAAATAGAGTATAAAACAGTTAAAAAAAATTAAACTGTAGATGTTATCGTGTGTTGCACTAGCTGACAACTCTGCAAGAATTATTGGTACTAATTTAATGGGAATGTATTGCTGTAGATATATTTTCTTTTTGGCTTCTCTCCCTTTCCAGTTTTCTCATACCCTTTCTTTGGCGTGTGTTCAAATCATAGAACATGTTGAGTTTATTTTCTTTCCTTTTAAGAACAACAGCTTCTGAGTATTTGCAAGAAACTATTTTACTTAAAATATAATTTGCTCAAAGCTTTGCAATTTTGAGCAACTTCAACTTCCCCAACCTGTAAACTGTCCATTTCCTACTTCAAACAACGCAATATTTTGAAATAGAAATTTTTTTTTTAAAAAAACATTGGGTCGTGAGTCCTCAAACTGTGTGTTTTTTGTCATGAAGTTGTGTGCCTGAATATTATCTTCGTGTGAAAGACTTGCTACTGGTATTTACTAAGCTCAATAAATAATCGTTTTCTCTTTTGAAAACTTATTGCTTAGGTCTGTTTTCTTAATTTTCGACATTATTTTGAAAGCTTATCTGTTCCTGCTGATTTTAAATGAACTTTTGCACCAGGATTTCGCTGCTGGCCTCCAGCTGTCAGTAGGAAATTGGTGGGTGTGAGAGATTAACGATACCCTAAACATAATCTGTAATACTTGTGTTATTACAGGGATGCAATCGCAACTCCAGATCTGTAGTTGGTTAGTTTGTGGTGTCAAGCTGCTGTAGAGCAGAAAAAAAATCCCCTCTTGATATTGACCTTTTACTTTTCAGGGGAAACCTGTGATTTGTGTGTGTTTGATTTAATTCTGCAGGTTATAGAGTGGTGTGTTTTACAGTGTGTGGGGGGGAGGGAAGCTGGGGGTAGGAATTCTTCCTGTTTTTGCAGACCACAAATCCTGTCTGGGGAGCCGTTACGAACTATTATGTTAGCTTCTTAGTTTATGTTCAGAAATTAAAGGCAGAGTTAACTCTTTCTTTCCTTTTTTTTTTTTTTAAAAAAAAAAAAGGACAAATGTTCTCAAATTTTACTATAACAAGGCAGTACAGCATAAGTTGTGTGCTCTTTGTTTTTCACATTCCACCCCATATATACCTTTGAATGCACCGATTCCTTTGAAAATAGTTTTATTTGTGATTTCGCAGACTTGTAGAAAATCCAAACAAAGGTTTATTGGTTAAAATAAAGTGGTAACTGTCAGAATATGCAGCGGGTTCAATTTGTGTAAAATTCAAACTTGAATTTGTAGGAAACTTATAAAAAGTGTATGTTTTCATAAATTCACTGTGCTAAAACCATGCGTAGTTCAGATCTTTTCTTGTGACCTATATGACAAGATAAGTTTTAACTCGCTTCATTCTAGTACCTATTTATTCTCAGGTCAGGTGTGTTGCTTTGAAACATTAAGAATTTTTGAAAAAGAAAATAGTAGGAACATGATGTTTTGGACTGAGGATGAAGTTAGAAAGCTTTATCACAAAGCTAAAACAATTCTTGTCTAAGCAGTGGGGTGGATGTTTTTATTTTGTGGTTTTCTGCCCCTCAACTGTTAAAAGTTTACTATAAAGAAACGTAACCCGTCGGTGAGGCTGTTTAATCAGAGAACATGTTCTCTTAATCGCATGCATAAAGATTTTTAACGTGCTGCTCTATCTGTCTTCAGGCTTCTTCTAGCCATCTCTGCTTCTAAGGGCTGCTGCGGGAGCTGTAGCGGGGCGCGGTGGGTCCCCCTCCCTGCGCTGGGAAGTTGCTGTCTCTGTTACAGCTCGCACCTAGAACTGTTCTCCCGGAAAGAGGTGCCGGTTTAGTCAATTTATGTGAATTCTGTACACAGTGGTATTCATCATGCTGTACGTACTTCCTTATTATTTCTGTCTTGGACACTTACATCCCCTTTAGTTTTGAGCAAGAAAAAAAAAAAGTGATCATAAAAGCCTATGACTGGTTAAAAAATACAATTATAGTAGTTACAATATGCTTATCATAGAATCATGGAATGGTTCGGGTTGGAAGGAACCTTAAAGACCATCTCTATTTCCAACCCCCCGCCCTGGGCAGGGACACCTCCCACCAGCCCAGGCTGCTCCCAGCCCCGTCCAGCCTGGCCTTGAACCCCTCCAGGGATGGGGCAGCCACAGCTTCTCTGGGCAACCTGTCCCAGTGTCTCACCCCCCTCATGGTGAAGAACTTCTTCCTAACGTCCAGTCTGAATCATCCCATCTCTAGTTTCAATCCATTCCCTCTAGTCCTACCATTACCCGACATCCTAAAAAGTCCCTCACCAGCTTTCTCTTAATTAATTGCAGTGAATGTTTAAATTTCAGGATGTCTCCTCAGAAAGGTTTGTGGTTTAACTGGAACAGGCAATAGAGAAAACAATGCTTTAAACTTTGTATTGACAGAAAAAGTTCTTGATGAGAAAACCACAGGGTCTGAAGTTTAGACGTACAAGATGGACAGGGCAAGGCAAAACATATGAAAGAAATAAATATTCAAAAGGAGGGATGCATATTGAGAGAAATAGCTTAAAAATGACAGGCGCCTACCTCGCTTCTGGGCTGTTAAAAGAAAGAGAAGGTGTTTGCTTTTGGTTGGAAACTTTCTTTGAGTGCTGCTGTGGTCGCAATAATTAATTTATGGTAAAATTGCCATGAGCACAAGCATGTTCTGAGGATTCATCCCACTGTTCAGGCAAGGTGGTGTGGTTTTTTTTTGTTTGGTTGGCTTTTTATTGCTTTTTTTTTTTTTAGCTTAGCAACAACTCTATATTTAAGGAAAACCATAAATATATTGAAGGAAAACCATAAATAAGAAGAGAGAACTGGCAGTGAGTTTCGTAGGAAAAAACATCTTGGTTGTATTTTAAAAATTGTTATTTTGTATGATTTGCTATTATATGAAGCAAAAGCTCCTGCTACTTGTGAAAGTGAAGTTACTCTTTGAATTTTGTAACGTGTCAAGCTAAGCAAGAAAACATTCCTCAGGAAACTGTTCCACAAACAATACGTTGGCACGCAGATTTGGAGAGTTGTCATTGCTTCTATGGGTAGGAATAGGATTTTTAACTCATGTGGGAGGGGAATTGGACTTTGGCCTAAACCAAATATGTTTTCCAGAATTTACAGCACTTACATGAAAATGTAAATACCTTGCTCACAGGCAGATGCGTTCAAAGTCTGAGAATCACTTAGTGATTTCTTTGATTTTAAAATACTATTGATTAAACAAAGAATAGGAAATTTTTAGTCTGCTTTTTATCTCCTGTATTTTCACTTTTAAGTCCTCGAAGATGAGCCCTGAAAAATAGGGGCAGTTTCAGTGAAGATCCGTGAGTATGATTGAAATCTATGGGAATATTGTGGAAAATCTGAAGGGGGTCCGTGACTGTTTAAGAAATGGTGTGGAGGCAGCAGCGTTGCAGTGGAGGTAAAGGTGTCACCAGTTTCAGTGACCGGACAGATTCTTGTCTAAAGTAGGGTGCAAATTGTAAAGGTAAGTAGCATTAGAGTAACGTATCAGTGGTTGTGGTGACCTCATTTCAAATACTTAAAGACAGATTTGATCTTTTTAAAGAAGTGGTTAATTCATTAAAGAAAAGTTTTTGTGTTATATCAGTTAGGAAGCCAGATATTTATCGGTGTAATCTCTTCTGATTTTATAATCAGAAATTATAATGTGGAAAAAATTATGTATGATATTTTGAAGTTGCTTTCCACCTTTTTTTTTATTCAGTAAAATGATGGAATTGTTTGGATGAGCACTGGGAAGTCAGCTAATGCGGCTTCCTGCTCGGGGCAGGACCAGCACTGAGTTCCACTGCTTAGGGAATTGTCTGGTCAGCCTTGCGAGCCTCTGAGGACAGAGGCCTGGCGACCCCTCTGGGTCCCCGTTCCAGTGCTTGGCTGTCTTCACGGAGAAAATGCTGTTTCCTCGGGGCAAGTCCAAATCTCCCCGGCCCTGCTCATGGTCCTCCTCGCCGGCTGATCAGTGCCCATTTTGTCCTGGGGACCAAGCCTGGGCGCAGTACTCTGTGTTGTGTACGAGTGCCGAGCAAAGGGGATTCATCATTTCCCTTGACCTCCTACCTACGCTTCTGGAAATCCAGCCCAGTACACTGCTAGGCTTCTTGCTATTTTTATCCTATAGCTTTTTGGTTTTTTTAACAGTTATTTTAGACTCTTTCCTCTGGGCAGTGCAATCGCAAAAGTATGTGGTTCTCTGTTGAGGTTTATAGGCCATAGTTTAAGAGCTATTGCTGTTAGAATTTGGCCTGAACGTTACCAAGTTGTCCGAAAAACAAATTTTATGAAATGAAACTTTTCTTGGAGGAAGGTATAAATGAACAGGAGAATTATCTTCTGGAAGCCTGTGCTCGGTTGTTATTATTGTTATATATTGTTATATATGAAAAGTAGAATCCATGAGACTGGAATTGTTCGAGCGCAGATGACGTGACCTGTGCTGAACGACTTACCTCTGAGGCATTGCCTGCTCGGTTCTCTAAGAAGCATAGAAGAAAATTCATGTGAAAGTGTGAACTGGGCGGGGGGGGCGAGGAACAAAATGAGAAGTATGCTAAACACTACTGCACTTTGGTACTTCAATTAAAGGGTAATTAAACAATGTGGTTGCTTTTGTGCAATCCTCCTTTTCAGGTACAAGAGCTAGTCTTGTTGAAACGGCTTCAGAACAGTTTTTCTCTGGTTCTTTGATTTAACACAACAGACTGTGAGGATGGACCAGGCTGTGCCATCCCACCCCTTGTCCCGCAGGTGCAGCTCTCTTAGATACTGACTGAAGTCCTTGTCCTTAGTCTGCCGCTCATGAATCTTGCCCCCAGCTTGTGTTTATCCTTCCCGAATTAAAGATCTCATATGTCATTAGAAAGAGGGCAGGGTATGTGAGATACCGTCAGTTGAAGAAAAGGAGAGGGAGGCAGTGGGAAGGCGGAATGAGGATCTTGATGGGAGCAGCCTCTGGAAGAAAACAGCATGAGAGAGAGATGGTGGAAGGGGCAGTAGGATTTGTGTGCATCTGCTGGGGCTTTCCCGTAGCAACCTTGTTGGGCCATCACTGGTGTATCTACCTGCTGATCTTGGTGCTCCTGAGATTAACGTTCAACACTGGTTCATGGACTTTAGGGGTAAAATGTTAGCCATTTATTAGTATCTTTAAAGTTCCCCAAAGCAGGTGGTTAGACATGGCTGACTAATTATTTTTGTTGTTTAATTATTTCCTGCTCTTGTAATGCCATTTCCCAATTACATTCTTCTCTTATTTACCAGCTGCAGTTTTAATACAGTCCTTGGGTCGTACCGGTGACCCTTTTGCTTGGCCTACCTCCATCCTTCTGTCCTGTTTTCCATCAGCTGTCATTGCTGCAAAATAGCACAACGTTTGCTGAACTTCCACCCACTTTTTAACAGCTGAGTTCAGGGTTGGGTGAGGGTTGCTGGATCACATTTGCACAGGGCCAGGAAGAATCCCCTTCTCCCCCTCCCCCCTGAAAACATGGGGCTATTTATTTTTAAAACAGTCAAGAATTAATTTGGAGGAGGACGTTCTGCTTGGCGTTAGGCAGGGCCAAGAACAGCAGCAGATAGAGACGGGCTTGCCGCAGGCACTTGCAGATGATGTCATCTAGCAACTTTCTGTATTTTCAGCTCTGGAAGTTCCTTCCTTGTGCACATTCATTGTCTGCACGTTTTCCCCCCTCCCGACCACTTACTTCTGCATCGGTCTCCCTGCAGCTGCACTGCAGCTTCTGGTTTCTTTCCTTCCTCTTCTCCAGCCCCTTTTCCTTTCTTTGTCTTTGTGGTTGGCGAGTTGCATTTTACGCTTAGCCAAAAGGGGCCAGAATAGAAGCTAAAGCTTTGTTAGATCAATTTCTTAGTTTTTTAGTACTTAAAACAAAAAAGGTAATAATTCAGTGGGAGGCTAAAAGACCCTGCCTGCGTGTCATCCCTGCCTGCCCGCTGTAGAGACTGAAGGAGGGAATCCACCAAGGACCTGGTGTGCCCATGCAAGAGTTATGCTGGTCTGTGCACGCTGTGTGTAATACACACACTGTAGTCTTAAAGCCGCCGCTCTCACGCGGTAGCTGGTGGTAGCTTCTCGCAGGTGGGTGTGTTACTGCAGGATATTATTGAAGTTCGGATGTTTTCCGGAATACTCAAAAGTATATTGAGTTACCAGATTAGCTGTCATGGGTAAATTTAATTCTGTGTTTCCAAACAGCTGAGTGTGTGTATATTTATCCTGAAATTTTAATACTATTATAATACTATTATAGGATTAAAAAAAATAATCCAAGAGACATGAAATATCCACTATTTTTCCCTACGAGAACAAATTAAAATAAAATTTACGGTACACAGAACTGTATTGGCTGCCAGTTTGGTAATGGGGGAGGGTCAAGACACCGATATTATTTTATCATCTGAATTCATCTATTACATGAGATGAATTTTCACCCCTTCCTGGTCAGAAACATCATGCAGTATTTTGATGCTTTATTACAACTTGTAGATGTCTCTTTGCTTTAACATTTAGAGACCCTATTCCCTGTCTGTTGTCCTTTCATTTATTGTGTGCCTCATCCTCAAAAAATCTTTAGGTTCCGGCTTTTTTTCTTTGGTTTCTGTGCTAGAGTTTTGTTTCTAATACTCCAGAGTGGTACTAGGTGGAGAAGGTATAGAAAGAGCAGATTTGTAACTCTGTACAGATTTGTAACTCTGTACTCTGCAGATTTGTAACAACAAAACCCAAACTGATTTTGCTAGTTAAAGTTTTGAACTTAAGCCAAATTTGAATCTTCCCTGTGGATAGAGCGTTAACTTCTGGAACTCAGGATGGTACATTGTTGCTTCCTGTAAATTCAATGCGATTTGAAAGCACTGAAACTTTTAAGTGGAATGTATCCTTGTACCTTAAATATCTGCTGTGAAAAACCTTGATCGGGATGCATAACTTGGCAAAGTTATAAACACCTAAACATGGGGTCAGAAAATACTGGATAAACTTTTTTTTTTTTCATAGACTCATGGAATCATTTAGGTTGGAAAAGACCCTTGGGATCATCGAGTCCAACCATCAACCTCACTCTACAAAGTTCTCCCCTACACCACATCCCTCAACACCACATCTAAACGACTCTTAAACACATCCAGGGATGGTGACTCCAGCACCTCCCTGGGCAGCCTGTTCCAGTGTCTGACCACTCTTTCTGGGAAGAATTTTTTCCTCATGTCCAGCCTAAACCTCCCCTGCTGCAGCTTGAACCCATTCCCTCTTGTTCTATCACTAATGACCTGTGAGAAGAGACCAGCACCAACTTCTCTACAATGGCCTTTCAAGTAGTTGTAGAGAGTGATGAGGTCTCCCTTCAGCCTCCTCTTCCTCAAACTAAACAGTCCCAGCTCCTTCCATCGCTCCTCATCAGATTTATTCTCCAGGCCCTTCACCAGCTTCGTTGCCCTCCTCTGCACTCGCTCCCCCACCTCGAGATCTCTCTCGTATTGAGGTGCCCAGAACTGGACACAGTACTCAAGGTGTGGCCTCCCCAGTGCTGAGTACAGGGGGACAATCACCTCCCTCCTTCTGCTGGTCACACTATTTCTAACACAAGCCAGGATGCCATTGGCCCTCTTGGCCACCTGGGCACGCTGCTGGCTCATGTTCAGCCGCTTGTCAATTAGAACCCCCAGGTCCTTTTCTGCCAGGCAGCTCTCCAGCCACACTGCCCCAAGCCTGTAGCGATGCATGGGGTTGTTGTGGCCTAAGTGCAGGACCCGGCACTTGGCCTTGGTGAAGCTCATACCATTAGCATTGGCCCATCGATCCACTCTATCCAAGTCTCTCTGTAGAGCCTCCCTATCCTTGTGCTTAGCTTTGTGTCATCTACAAACTTGCTGATGGTACATTCTGTGTCCTTATCAAGGTGATCAATGAAGATGTTAAACAGAAATGATCCCAACACTGAGCCCTGAGGGACACCACTTGTGACCGGCCGCCAGCTGGATTTAACTCCATTGACCACCACTCTTTGGGACCGCCCATCCAGCCAGTGCTTGATCCAGCAGATCGTATGCTCATCCAGGCCATGAGCTGCGAGTTTTTCCATGAGAATTCTATGGGGGACAGTGTCAAATGCTTTTCAGAAGTCTAGGTAGACAATGTCCACAGCCTTTCCCTCATCCAATAATGGGGTCATCTTGTCATAGAAGGAGATCAGGTTCGTCAGGCAGGACCTGCCTTTCACAAACCCATGCTGACTAGGCCTGATCCCCTGCTTGTCCATTATATGAGTTGTAATGGCACTCAAGATGATCTGCTCCATGACCTTCCCTGCTACCGAGGTCACACTGACAGGCCTATAGTTTCCCGGATCCTCCTTTCTGCCTTTTTTGTAGATGGGCGCTACATTTGCTACCCTGCAGTCCATTGGGACCTCCCCAGTTAGCCATGACTTCAGGTAGATGATGGAAAGTGGCTTGGCGAGCACGTCTGCCAACTCTTCCAGCACTCTTGGATGTAACCCATACGGTCCCATAGACTTGTGCGCATCCAGGTGGCGTAGCAGGTCACTGATCACTTCCTCTTTCATTGGGATGACCTCGTTGAGCTTCCCCTCCCTGTCTCCTAGCTCACGAGGCTGGTGCCCAGGGAACGGCCAGTTCCACTGCTAAAGACTGAGGCAAAGTAGGCATTGAGCACCTCAGCCTTTTCCTCATCCTTTGGGACTATGTTTCCCTCTGCATCCAGTAAGGGAGGGAGATTTTCCCTAATCCTCCTTGTTGTTAATGAATTTATAGAAACATTTTTTGTTATCCTTAACAGCTGTAGCTAGGTTGAGCTCTAGCTGCGCTTTGGCTCTCCTAATTTTCTCCCTGCATAGCTTCGCTATATCCTTATAGTCTTCATGAGAGACCTGCCCCCTCTCCCAGAGGTCATAGACTCTCCTTTTGTTCTTGAGGTCCAGCCAAAGGTCCCTATTTAGCCAGGCCGGTCTCCTTCCCCGCCTACTTGTTTTTCGGCACACGGGGACAGCCTCCTCCTGTGCCTTTCAGACTTCTCTCTTGAAGTGTGTCCAGATGGTTGAAGCCTGGGAACTATGCACTAGGGGTTTCTCTGTTTCCTGCTACCTGTGATTTTGTTTTGCTCGCTTCTTAACTGCCATGATAGCAAGATATGTTCAGTTAATACACCATTCTCTTAAGCACTCTATGAATGCTTGAAAACGTAGTCTCATGACAAAATGGAATACGGGAGCCTGGGTTGGACCCTCTGTTTTTCATGTAGTAGCAATATAAAAAAACCCCACCTAATCCTGAATGATGTGAAGACAAAGATGAGATCAGGTTGTAAACTCAGTTCCATACTGAGAAACTTTAATGGTTATGCATGTGGTGTCTTCTATGTTATTTTCAAGTTTTGTGTGTAATAGCAGCGGGGGCAATAAGAAAAATCCCAAATACTACAATGCTGTAAAATCAAGAAGTTAAGAACAGCATTCCGGTAAAAAATACTGAAACTGAGGGTTGCAGCCGTTGGCTGTACTCTCTGTGCTAATCTTTGCAGAAGAGGAGGAAGGGATGTGGGCAAAGCAAATCTGCAGTGGTAAGGTTTTCCGCTTTGTCAAGGCCGATGGTGGCTTGTGAATGAGGTACAGAAAATGACTGGTTTTTTCATCTGCACCCTGCAGTGACACCTAATACAGGCTGTACTGGAGCAGCTCACGTCTGCGTAGCCAAGAGTTCCGTTTTGCTCTTGTGCTGCAGTAGCACACGTGTGAGAAGAAAGTCAGGAAAAGTGTGAGAGCGTGAGCTCAAGTTTATACTTCCCTATCTAAATGGTAGTGTGCGCTCTGGGCTGAGACGTAGAGGCAGATCCAAAAATAGATGGGGGAAAAAAAAGATTAGATAAAGGTTAGAGGAGAAAATGTGCCAGGGCACTGTTGCGTTTGTGACCTGCAACTAAAAAAGATAGGGCGTACTGGTTTGAGCCAAGATTTCTGCAGCGTCAGTCCCAGGAGAAACCATTTTTCGTGATAATGTAGGCAGAAGGGCTGAGGCACCTTGAGCGACATAGCACTCATCACAAACCAGGAGCTTACGCACGAGCATTCTTCTGTAAATTCACAATTTAGCTTTGGCCACTGTTTGTATGCTTCTGTTACAGGCTCGTGTGCAGGCTTTTATTTTGTGCGAGGTGCTGTGTAATTCAAGGTGCCTTGCGCCTTCCCGAGGGCTTCAGGACTCGTGCGGCAGCAGGTTGCTATATATAACTTCGTCCTGTCATTCCTCGCTTCTTTGGATACCGTGCTGTCAAGGTGCTATGTTTGGTTTTGTACTTATTCTTCTCTAGGGTGATAATGATTCATCCTCCATCAATGGTCTGTTTTTTAAACTCTCTAATTTAATTTTAACTTAAGCATTAATTTATTAAGGCTTAAAGTGTTTTTCTTCAGTGTGCATAAAATGTTTAATTCATTCACTAATTTTATCGTTTCTGTTTACAGGAGAGGTCTCCTCACAATTTACATGGCCAATCAAGTAAGTAGTCCTTTATTTCAAAAATACAGGTTTGTAAGATCCATTGGAAATGTATCTTGTTTAAAACGGATGCTGAGGTTCAGTGCCTTTTTAATGCTTCCAGGATTTTTCTTTTTCTTTAAAAATTACGTGTCATTAGGTAAATAAAATTTATCTTAAAAGCAAATTGTGACTATAGGTGTTTTGGAAGTAGCTGTAAAGCAAAGGCTGAAAGGTATCGCATTGTGCTGTGCTCAAAATTCCTGCTATCGTAGCCCCAGGAAAATGGGTGGTTCTGTACATCCCCTCCGTAGTAGAGTGGCATCTGGTCCTTTTAATGTTCATTATTTTGCAGATGACCAATTCAACACCATATACTTTAGTTTTGTAATTAATTGTTTCACAAACCAATGTCAAATATGGCACATGCAAACATTTTTACCACGTGGTTGTATAGATTTAAATGTTTTTGCGTCACATTCCCTATCATCTCATTCAAATACGTAACAGTAGTGAATTTATCTAAAGGACACTTTGAGCGTTAGCTTTTTCTAAATACCTGATAGTTCTGTTACATGATGGTACTCCTTTAGAACTGATTTTATTATGCCAAAAGAATTATCTGAGGTTTTTGTAAAGTTTAAGTTGTGTAAAGAGTCACAGAAACTACAAAAAGGGAAACGACCTAAGAGTTGTGTTGCAGCCACTGTAACGCTTTGCTGGGGCTGCAGTGGAGTCGTGCGCGTGTGATCTTTTCACCATCATCCAAGAATTCTAATGAGTGAAAGTGATGAGACAAAGGCAACGTGTTGCAGAACGGACTGGGGTGATAAGATTGGTACCTTCTCGTCCATCCTTGTAAGGCGACTGGTGGTGACTCTTGTAGTTCTGACGATTTTGGGAGGGGGGCTTTCGGAAGGAGGTGACAGCATACGTTTGCTAGCAGGTAAACGTCCTGGAAACGCCCTGTACGTGGTTGCCAAACCCTTTACAGACTTCTCCCTCTCCAATTCTGGTGTTTTAACGATGTCTTCAGGCAGAAATTGTTTCTTGGGTTATTGTGTTTTCATATACTGCCTGTCATTACACACAGACTCAAGTGCAGATCACAGACTTCAGAAGAGAAGAAATTAATTCTTGCCATTAATTTTATTACTGTCAGGTACCGTGTTAACTTTTATAGCTGATTCACTTGGATGGCTCGTACAGTATCCTTTAGGATTCCTTTTATTTGTAAAATTTTTTTCCTAAATTGAAAAGTTAAAAAACTCTTTTCTTGAAATTTAATTAATTAGATGTTCACACCCTCAATAACGTGTGGGAACAAGGCTGGATTCCTGCACGGGTATGTTAACCGTGAAAGGTTTGAGGTTTTCCCTGAATTCAGGAGAGTGTGGAAACTGTGTAGAAACTCCTCACTCGGGAAGCATAGGTTATGAAAATGGGGGTAATTAGTGGGGCATGACTGCGTTCATTTGGGACGGACTTTTTGAGAGAAGGGTGAGATAGGTGTGCTTAAACAGCAGCACCTCCCAGTATCGCCGTTCTGAGAAGGCTGTCGTCACCTTGGCGGCTCGTAAGCTGCCGTGCCACACGCTTCCCGTGCTGTTGGGTGCTGTGAGAAGGGAAAAGTCGACTGATGCGCTTACCTTTTATTGACACCATTCCATGCAATGGATGTTCTCTTCAGCGTAATGGTTTATTTTCGTCACAAATCTTTGGTGAGCTCAGGGCTACCAGGGTTTGCTTCGTAAACTGCCCTTGATCATGACATACCTCGTTAGCAAGCTGTGTGATCACTGTAAATGTTTCCTTATTCGTGTTGCTTGTCTTTGGTTTAGAACTTTATATTCTTTGATGAGATTCACTTAGAAATTTACTAAGCCTCTAAAACATTTATTTCTGTCATTTTTAGCATACCCCATTCTGAAAGCTGTCGAATTGTAATCATCACTGACGGCAGCGAGATTGTGAAACTACACTGCGTTTCTTGCATTCTCTAAAAACTTGTGTCAGGACCTATTAAGATATTCATTGAACTAAATGTATTCTTTTGTTTTGTTTCTCGTTTTCCTAAACTCTGTTTAGCAGCCTGAGCAACAATAATTGAGGCTTTTTGTGTGATTCTTCATGTGTGCCGTCGCCCCGTTAGACAGACAGGAGGTAATTGTAATTAGGTTTATTGGTTATTACAAGCAATTATCATGACTGCAGAGAGCTTTTATAGCCATATTAGGGCTTTTAAATCAGAAAATGTTACTTCCATTGTCCTGGTGGCAATGCGTGACAGTTTGTCCTCGGAGATGAGTTGGCTTAGTGGAAAGGGGGAAGGTGTGTTAAAGCTGTCGTGCGCGGCTGCTGTTTCTGCGCTGGGAGTGAAATGCAGTGGGTCTAAGGACTGGTGTTCTAAAGGGGGCATTTTTATTGATTTCTAATCTGGAGCTACTGGAAACATGTGAATAAGTGTCCTGGCTGATTTTCAATAAGTCAGTGATTACAGATTCACGTGAAGCTGAACTCCCCAGTTGCATTTCCTTGCTGCTTACACAATAAAATGACTGATTAAAAATAAGCATTTAGGTTATGTATACTCTGTGGAAAAATCAAATAAAAATGCTTTCTTAGACTAGCTTTCTGCTAAATTGAAGCTATACAACAATGCACGTTGGGGCTTGGATTTTCTTTTTTTTTTTTCTTTTAAGATAAGAACTAGGAATAAGTTCTTACCTAGAAATAAGTAAGAAGGAGTGAAGGATCTGTAGTTTTTTGATATGCAGAGTCTAAGATCAACTTCTGAGCTTCTCACTGGAAGTTGGTCAAGGTTTTTAGAAGTGGGTTAATATGTTTGAGCCCTTTAATTGTTGAACACGTTGGTTTGGAAATTTTTAACTAGTTACAGTCTGAGAGCTGACGTTTCTGTAGTAGCCCGGAGCAGAGTAGCAGTAATCGGTGCTGTGGACCACACAGGAGCACGGAGCCTTTCAAGTTCCATTTTGGATCGCACATCTTAAAATCAAGAAGTTTCTAAGATCGTAAGAGATGCAGTAGTAGTGAGTATATAAGGTGATCCTTCGTGCATAATTTAAGATCAAAAGGAACCCCAAGATTCCAACAAAAGGTGGGAAGTGAAATGTAATCTCTTCAGTTATTTTTATCTGGAAAAGTAGGTGATATAAATGACTGCCCGTGAGTAAGGCGTGTAGCTCTTACGTTTCAAAACAGCTACGGCATACTTCATTGGGAACCGCTCAGCAGGTGAGTTGTTGCTTTTAAGTTGAAGAAACCCTGTATTTGGATTGGGAATTACTTTTTTTGTGTTGCAGACGAAACAAACAAAGGCTGCCTTCAATATGCAAGATAGGAAGGGACTAATCTGGAATAGGGCCAATTTGATATAAAACTTTTGAGAAACAAAAGTTTGAGAAAACCTAGTTGTCGTCACTGAAATGTTACACCAAAGAGGCAGTTATGCTAGAGTATGCTGAACTACAAAATGCGTTGGTTTTTTCCTTTATCAGGAAAAAAATGAAGTTTGTTTACGTGCCATGTTTGAATTTCAAACTGTGCATCGCTATATCAATGGCTTGTAATGTTTGTGTTGTATTTACAAAATTGGAAACGTTAATATTAACAGACTGCTCTTCAGCGTCACGGGCGACATGGTGTAAGGTAAGGCAGGTGGGTGCAAAAGGCAGAGCCATGCTGTTGAGGGCTGGTAGGAGGAGGTGTAGGAATCTGACCCGGCCAGAGAGACAGCCTTAGGGAGTGGAAAGGTATAAATTTGAAAAATTAGACAAGAAAGATAGGAATAAAAAGGAGGCAGAGAAGTACAATCTGAAGATGAGAAATGAGGATTTATTGTGTCAAGAGACATGAAGGGACTGGAGCTGGGCTGATGTAATGGGGAAGGGTTTGTGGGAGCGTTACAGGTATGACGAGTGGAAGAAAGATGAGAAAACATCGAGTCTATTCTAGTTAAGGCAGCGAGTGTGTGATAAAGAAAATGATGTTTGTGGGGAAAGGGAAGGATGAGTTTTGTTGCAGTTACTGTGAAGAGAAATTTAGCAAGAGCCCAGAGAGAGAGGTTATTATTGAAGTCCTGGATACGGGAGCTGGAGAAATTGTTGTCAGCAATTGCATCTGGGTAGAGTTTACACAGAACTACGACAGTCTCATGTTTTATTTATCGCTATGCTGTGGTTGTCGGTGCATCTACCAGTTGTGAGGTATTGTGCGTAGGTCCTCATACACAGAGGAAGAGGTCGTGTTTCAACGTAAGAAATACACAGCCGTGCGTGTCATCAGCAGCCTGAAAGCAAAGTGTGGGAGGGAGGATACGTCTTCCCAGATGCAGCACAACCCGGGGATCGTACATTAAAGACCGGTCATAATGAAGGGAAACGCCGAGAGAACAATCAGGAGTGTAAGAAGAGTGGGGTAAAGGAAGACCTTCAGAATTTGGTACATCCGAACTTGTGACATTTTTTTGGAAAACGCATGAGAGCTGCTGTGAGCGTGTTCACTTCAGCAGCCTGCTGATGAAGCTGAGAGCCTGCTCACCTCCTCGCCCTTGCTTCCAGACATACCAACTCTCCCCTCCCTATATCTGCTATTTCAGATACACTTTTTCATTTATATTTCAGTTGAGAAATAGTTAAAGCTACTAAAAAACGCTGTTCCCGTTAAACAAGTAGTGAACGAAGCGAGCTGATCAAAGGCATTCCAGTGGGTGATGCTCTGCTTCTGTACATGATAGAGAGCCAGTAACACGGCTGAGCGCTTTTAAACTAGTCCAGGCAGTTTCACAGTTGAATTGTTTTTCGGTTCGTAAATAGACTAAATGTGGGTTCATTTTGACTGTGCCGTTGTTTATTCCAACCAGTTGATGTGAAGGCTGCGTGTAAATTGTACTCCTAAAGCTTGAAATATTTGGTTTAGGAGCATGCAACAATGCTGAAGCACAGGCTTAAAAAGAAATCCCTTGGGATCTAATGGAGAAATGAGTATCTAGTGCTGTTCAGTCAGCTTTAACTCCAGAGACTTGTGTGATTTTTTTTTACGGGATAGAAGTCATAGTGATCCAAAATATCACTAAATCTTCGTGCTTTGCAATATCTTAAAAAAAAATCATAGCCATTAGCCTAATTTAAGATATATATGGCACACGCAGGCAGCGAAGTGGATACCAAGCTTGACAGAGAGATGGCACAATATAAAACATGGTTTGAATGTTTGAGGCCAACAGCCCTTCAGTATTACTTTCCATCTACGCTAAAGTTGTTATTGTTTCATGCTTTGTGGGGGTGATACATGGAGGAGTGAAAGAATGAGGAGGGAGACTTGCTACGGCAACAGAACAACCCAACAGAAACGCACTGTTAAGCTGCGCTTACGCTGTTCCTGGGCTTTTAAGGTTTTGTTAAAGGCAAACTGGTAATGTCGTGGAGGAAGGTGCTTGCACACAACAGGCGCTCTGACACTGGGTGTTCCTGAGTGATTTTTCTCACCAGCTTATCGAGTGCTCCCTGTACAAAAATTGCCGACGTGTCCGGGTGGTTAAGGATGTTTCAAGAAATACCTCGTGCCAGTTGCAAATAAGCGTGGGAGGACACTATGAATAATGCAGGTTGAAGGTGGGTTTTTTCATGAGTAATGTGCTGTTTGATTATGAAATCATGTTTTTGTCATTTGCATAACTTGCCACTCGGAGAAATTACCACCTAGTGCTGTTATAGGCCGTAAAGCATTGTGTACCGTTTCAGAAATATCCTTTAAAATAAAAAAAAAAGTTAATGATTGTCACTTCTTCATTGATAATTCTGTGAAAGAATACGTATTTAACATGCTCCGTTTGTTTTGTCAAACCATTCTACTTGGTTACACAGTTTGTTTATTGTAACAGCAGAAAATGTTTTCTGTTTAAACTTACTGAACTGACATTTTGTAAACAAGGCACCACTGGCTCCTTTCCTTCTCCATGGGGAACAATTCGGTTGTAGTCGAAAGATGGAGGCAATCCAGAATGAAGAAGGGCTGATGGATTTATTATTACCCAATGGATATTTTGAAGTTTTTTTTAGAAGTGCTGGGTTCTGGTAAAATGGATTTGACCACTCTTACCTTTTCTTTTTAGAGTAAACTTTTGTGGTGTGCTTTCGTGGGATTCTTAGCAGTAACATTACACAAGAACTGCCGGCATGGGGGAGCCTACCTGTTCTTTTGGCATATTACCTGAGATGGAATACCGGGAGTTTTTCCTAGTTTTCTAGCATTTCAGAAGAGATCTCTGTAACTGAAAGTGCATCAAGTAAAGGCTTGAGACACTTGTCTCCCAAGGATGCTAGCTGTCCTTCTGCCACCATCTCTTCCTTGCCTTGTCACTGTTACCTACACCCCTCTTCTGGGGCGACAGTGGCTTTGGTTGCAGCAGCAGCTGGCAGGGACCATGTAGAATCATAGATTCATAGAATTGCTGAGGTTGGAAGGGACCTCTAAGATCATCAAGTCCAACCTTTAGCCTACCCTGACAAGAGCCACTTCTAAACCATGTCCCTAAGTGCCCCATCTACCCTTTTTTTAAACACCTCCAGAGATGGTGAATCCACCACCTCCCTGGGCAGCCTATTCCAATGTTTAATAACCCTTTCAGTGAAAAAATGTTTTCTAATATCCAATCTGAACCTCCCCTAACATAACTTGAACCCGTTTCCTCTTGTCCTATCACTTGTCACCAGGGAGAAGAGGTCAGCCCCCATCTCTCCACAACCTCCTTTCAGGTAGCTGTAGAGGGTGATGAGGTCTCCCCTCAGCCTCCTCTTCTCCAGGCTAAACAACCCCAGCTCCCTCAGTCGTTCTTCATAAGGTTTGTCCTCCAGGCCCCTCACCAGCTTTGTCGCCCTTCTCTGGACACGCTCCAACACCTCAATGTCCCTCTTGTAGCGAGGGGCCCAAAACTGAACGCAGTACTCGAGGTGGGGCCTCACCAGTGCCGAGTACAGGGGGATGATCACTTCCCTAGTCCGGCTCACCACACTATTCCTGATACAGGCCAGGATGCTGTTGGCCTTCTTGGCCACCTGGGCACACTGCTGGCTCATATTCAGCCGGCTATCAACCAACACTCCCAAGTCCTTTTCTCTCGGGCTGCTTTCGAGCCACTCTGCCCCAATCCTGTAGCGCTGCATGGGGTTGTTGTGACCCAAGTGCAGGACCCGGCACTTGGCCTTGTTGAACCTCATACCACTGGTCTCAGCCCATCGGTCCAGCCTGTCCAGATCCCTCTGCAGAGCCAACCTACCCTCAAGCAGATCAACACGCCCGCCCAGCTTAGTGTCATCTGCGAACTTACTGAGGGTGCATTCGATCCCTTCATCCAGATCATTGATAAAGATATTAAAGAGAACCGGCCCCAGCACCGAGCCCTGGGGGACACCACTTGTGACTGGACACCAACTGGATTTAACTCCATTTACCACCACTCTCTGGGCACGGCCATCCAGCCAGTTTTTTACCCAGCGAAGAGTACACCTGTCCAGGCCATGAGCAGCCAGTTTCTCCAGGAGAATGCTGTGGGAAACAGTGTCAAAAGCTTTGCAAAAATCCAAGTAGATAACATCCACAGCTTTTCCCTCATCCACTCAGTGGGTCACCTTATCATAGAAGGATATTAGGTTTGATAGGCATGACCTGCCCTTCACAAACCCATGCTGACTGGGCCTGATCACCCTGTTCTCCTGCATGTGCCGTGCAATGGCACCGAGGAGGATCTGTTCCATGACCTTCCCAGGCACCGAGGTCAGACTGACTGGCCTGTAGTTCCCCGGATCCTCCTTCCGGCCCTTCTTGTGGATGCGTGTCACATTTGCTAACCTCCAGTCAGCTGGGACCTCCCCGGTTGTCCAGGACTGCCCATAAATGATGCAAAGTAAATAAATGTATATTTATTCTCTAATGGTGTCAGGGTAGATACCCCTTTCATTCCTTGCTTTGCAGCTTTTGAGCCTGTAGTGTGTCAGTTGAAGCAAAACCGTTGCTTGGTTCCTTCTTGCAGGCTAGCTTTGTTCTTCGAATAGTAAGTTGTCTTGTTTTCTCGGTTTTATAAGCTGTTGTTAGAACAGCACAAGTACTTTGATATTTGGTTTAGATTTGATCTTAGGAAAAAATTCTTCACTGAAAGGGTTGTCAAGCATTGGAACAGCTGCCCAGGGCAGTGGTGGAATCACCGTCCCTGGAAGTATTTAAAAGACGTGTAGATGTGGTGCTGAGGGACATGGGTTAGCGGTGGATTTGGCAGTGTTAGGTTAACGGCTGGACTTGATGATCTTAAGGGTCTTTACTAACCTAAATGATTCTATGATACGCTGCTTCTGACTGCCTGGTTAACTTAGAGAAAAACGTTCCTGTTTGAAACTCTCGAGTTTTCCTCATTGAAAACCATGCTGAGCCAGACCTCAGGATCTTAAAGTAATTCCTGCCTCGTGGAGGTCAGAGCCCGACGTTGGCATGGTGTTCTGAAGCGATGCCCTGACCGCCCTAGGGAAGCGTCTGCCGTCGCTGCCTGGGTGAGGGAAGAGCAAAAAGGACAGCATTTAGTGCTGCCTGGAAAGAAGTCTCAAGTACTCATGGCAAAACACAGACAAACTGCCTCAGGTGATGACTTGCCGCGGGCTGTAGTTGAGAATTTTTGAACTTCTGTCACAAGTTAAGCCTTTAACTTTAGTGCTAACAAGAAACAAATCTTCTCTGGTGTCAACTTAGACATCAGTATCAACTCACTAGTGTTTTCTCTGAGGCTACGGTTCTAATATGTGCGTCCTCCTTAACACGTCTCAAGTCTGAAGCTCAGCTGAGAGTCCTGATTCCCCCCTTCTGATAGCGGCATTTTTGCTACTGTTTTGGCCCGCATTGTACCCTGGGATTTTGTGAGGAGTTGTTTGCTTCTGCTTCTATCAGGTCATGCGATGTTCCTTGATAAGTCCTGCCTTTTGTTGTGGAATGGTATTTTTCTGCTATTTTGTCATCTGGATTTAGGAGGAGGGCCTCTTACGTGGCTTCTGCATCTTTACTGCCTGGATCTTAGTGGAAAATTGAGGCAGAAAACAAAGAAAACTTATCTTTGCCATTTCATAGAGGGCATACTCAGATGGAGCTCGTCTGACATTTGTTCTGTGACCTTCCCGTCATTTGCTCTGTCTCAGGGTTTAAAGCCAGGCCGCCTCAGCCCCTCGTTCTCAGAATGACACCTGGGGTATGGCTGGTGTCACAGCATAGACAGTCACGCGTCACAGACGCCCTTGTTGACGATGAGAGACAACTTGAGTGCAGCCTGGTTTACCAGACTCAGGAAAAAGAATCAAGGCCGATGGATTTTTATCCCGTAGGTTTTAAAGAGCAAATCTCAAAGGAGGAAGCTAATCACAGGTTAGTTTAGGCTTGAAGACAGTGTGCTTGAGGGAGAAATGTGATTTGATTTTTTTATATCATTTCAATAGTTAATCTTTAATACACTATAATTAAATGGTAATGAAGTATAGCGTTCTCAGGTACTAATAGCACTTTGTTTATTTTGCAAAATAAAGCCTCAAAATACGAAGTTGTTTCTCAGAAACATCTCAAAAGAAGGAAAAAATCACAATGAAACAAGAATGCTTGCAGATTCCAAGATCTGCACAACTAGAATGTACTCCTTGCTCATTCTGGTCCCTTTTTCCTTCGCTTTGCACTCTGACAGGTAGACTCAATAATTGAGAACTAGCTTTTATGGATTTTCAGCTCTTCTAAAGCTTCAGCTCTTCTAATTGCTGTAATACCTAGGTATGTATGTGCATGTGTTTGCGGAAATAATTAAAGCCCCTCCAGCTTAGAAATACTAAGTAAACCCAGTTTTAAATAAGAACGTGGAAGAGAAAGCTCGTTTTCTCTTCTGCGAACACTTGTAGCTGTCCGTAACCTTGGTGTACGTATGCTTTTGTCTCGTTCCCTCAGCATCCCCAGGACGCAGGGCAGCTCAAGAGGAGATGCTGTTACCACCGTGTGCCAGTTTTGTACTGGAGTGGTAAAGGAAGCCTAAATGTAGGAGTAGCAAAAAGCCAAAATGGTTTCTACTGAAATGTTAACAAATTTAAGGAGGAAATTTTTCTGAGTTGTTTGGAGGAAAATGGAAGTTACTCAAAAGAAATGGGTGCTTTTTAATGCCTGGCAGTAACGGTCAGATCTATTCCACAGGCACCTAAGCACAAGAAAAAATTTACCCTTGCACAGAATCCTGAAGTTTATTGTGGTAACTGCAGGGAAGTGCATTGTATGATCAACATTTCCAAACTCCTTGCTTAGAAATTAAATGCAGATGTTTTCAAATAATCAAAGACTTGGGCATGTTTTATTCTAGTCGATAAATGCTCAAGACACTTTCCAAAAATTTTATTTTGGAATTCAGAATTAGATGCCGTGAACGGGTAAGCTATATACTTTACACATATCATGTTCTGTGGGATAGGCAGTTTGGCAACTGAAACAGGCAATATTGAAATAAATTGCTACTTTTAAATATAAACATTCCATAAAACTCATATGAGGAGGGAAATAAGCTGAAGTCTTACTTTCTTTTGAATAGAGCATAATGTAGACTAATTTGATTAACAGAATGCTTTAGCTAATCAAATTATGGATAATTCATGGCACTCCGTGATGATTTTAAAAGGTTGAAACTTAAGGTCATTGTTGCTACCCCCACCCTAAGTCTTTAAAAGGCAGGTTTTAAAATTAGGAGTCATGTGAACTTAAACATTGCTGATGTCTTCACTTTTAAGTCATACAGTAATAAAGTCAGATCCTGGCAGCTGGCGTTCTTGTGGATTGACATGGCTAATTGGCTTTGGCATCTTAGCCCCAGGAAACCTCATCCATCACTGCAGAGCAGGACGCTTGGCAAGAGTCAGAGAAAACATTTAATACTTTGTCTCTTGCTTTCTATGCAAAGCTGCTTTGCATTTTTGAACTTTCCAGTGTATCTCGTTAGAAGCTCGATGTAATCCTTATTTTTATACTCCTTTTACGTGGTCTGTTACAGTGAATAACTTCTTGTTTGACTCTTTAGAATTAGCAAAAATGTTAATATTGCAAATCAATTTTGAAGTTTACCTCTCAGATAAAGCTTATAGCTTACGCAGAATTTCGTATCAGAAATATCCTAAGTGCTAAAGAAAGCTAACTGACTTTTATAGGTGACTCTTTGCTAGTTAGTGAATGAGTGATGCTTCAGGTTCTGAAGGGCTCTCAGACACCCATCTCTAGTGCATTTCTGATTGCGAGAATTTCTGTGGGCAGTGTTCTGGTAGATGAAAAAAGATGGGCCAAGAGTGAATTTGAGACTTCTCAGCATTTGAAATCCCAGTAAAGTTTCAAGAAAGTTTTCCTGGTGGAAGGAAAGTGTTTCAGAAGTCTTATGGGGGAGGCTCCTGAGAGCAAGGGTCTTCCCACTTCACAACAGATTTTTACATTGGCAGGCAGGCATGTTTTACTCCTCAAACCTTCAAGAAAAGTAGGTGTTCTCCTCCTCTCTCAGCAGCAGTACCCTGTTTCTGCTGCCCTCTCGAGCTTCCGAGTTTGTGAGATTTGGGAAGAAGGGGAGATTGGTCCACTTTGGGAGAAGTCGGCGGGGAAATGCAATCTGAGGGCTGAAGAAGTTGAGGTGGGACCTTAAACAAAAGTAATCCTTTTTCTTTATGTGATAATATAGGTGTAGAAATGGAAACTTCTATGGAAGGGAAGGATTTTTTCAATTTACAGCAGTATTTGCTATTTGCATCTTTATGGAATCACAGAATGGTCTGGGTTGGAAGGGACGTTAAAGATCATCTAGTGCCACCCCCTGCCCTGGGCAGGGACACCTCCCACCAGCCCAGGCTGCTCCCAGCCCCGTCCAGCCTGGCCTTGAACCCCTCCAGGGATGGGGCAGCCACAGCTTCTCTGGGCAACCTGGGCCAGGGGCTCACCACTCTGAGTAAAGAATTTCTTCCTAATATCTAATGCAAATCTCCCCTCTTCCAGTTTAAAACCATTACCCCTCATACTATCGCTGCACTCCCTGCTCCAGAGTCCTTCCCCATCCCTCCTGTAGCCCCCTTCAGGTACTGGAAGGGGCTGGAAGGTCTCCCCGGAGCCGTCTCTTCTCCAGGCTGAGCCCCCCCAGCTCTCTCAGCCTGTCCTCACCCCTGCGTCAGAACAAGCTCATGGTGCGGGTGCTGCCGGCAGGAGGGCGATGGCCGGGATGTTCAGCAAAGCGGGTAAAACACTGCCACGGGCTCGACACCCCTTCCCTCGCCCCAAACCCGGAAAGTCCTCTGCCGGAGCTTGAAAATCAGAGTGGGTGTCCCGCTGTCCGTGGGAGTGGTGCACAAGGAGGCAGTGTTTGAGGCAGTGGGCTCTTAACTGTGTCTCTCTACTGCCTTTTAACAAAAATGGGAAATTTTAATGTATAGTATTTTGGAATTTTTATTTTTTGAGGTTTTGACAGTGCTCCTTAAAAACTTCCAGTCATTGTGTTGATGATAGTTGTCGTCAAGCTGTTTCTTTATGGTTTCTGGGATCGATAAACTGTTATGAAAGCTAGTCTTGGAGTACTGATTTCATTTGATAGAAGAAAGCTGCAATGCTGTGTTCAAAATATGCAGAATGAAAGCATTTCTAGGAGGAATATGGTTTACAATGTGTAAGTTCATCCTACTGGCTTGTATTTGAAATTTATTTTATTTTTTTTACATGATGTTAATCTTACTGTAGAACTGGCTGGTGGGATGAGCGTGCATTGTTTCTGATTAATCATATATTACATTTAATTACTATTTTCTGGGCTCCAAATGTTTCAGTTGAAATTAAATCCTTCATGCTTTTAATTACCTCTATCCACTCCTGGTGTATTAAGTGCCAGTTCTAGTCTGATATTGTTCCTGACATCATTTACAGGATAACGATAATTAAACAGAGCAGCAGTTTCAGCCCAGAAGTCATTTCGCGCCTTTTAAAACTCTAAGCTGTCAAAATAAAAGTCAATCATGTGCTTGCAGTGCTTAAACACTCCTTCCGCAGAAGGTTTTGGAGGAAAAAAAACCTTAGTCTAAAAATTATAAAGGTCTTTTTCCATACAAAAGTGAGTTCTTTTGGGAAACAACTTTTCCTTTTTCACGCTGTCTGTGCTGGAAAAGAAAAGCTATACCTTTGCACGTACAATTGAAATAATCGTTGTTTTTATATTTTTGGTTCTACATCTTTAAGAATTATTTTCTATGTTAAAAAGGTGTGTCTCGTGGCAACGTGTGAAAGTGATTTCGAAAGGCTACTGGAAATACGTAGTTGTTCTTCCTTCTGTTCATAGTCGGATCTAGCGGATGTGCCGGTGTGCAGCCACGAGCTGGTGTAAACTGGCAGAAGTTAACACCTGGCTGTTTAAGTTCCGTACGTGAGGCCGTTACAGGAGACACAGATTTTGCAACAGTGCCGAGACTAAGTTTTTTAATTGTGTGAACAGTCACTGGTTTGGCATTCAGGGGGAGGTGGTTCGTTTGAAATCTTGTCTCTGTGATACGCGCCTTATGCCTCTAATAAGGTTCGGAAAGCGGAGGAGGAGAACTTCTAGCACAGCTTGTAAATGTCAGGCCGGGTGGAAGACAGGTCAGCTTGAAAAGAGTATTGGTGTTGGAAAAGTGAAAGGAAAAAAAAAAAAATCCTTTCTCGAAGCTGAGCTCTTACGAGGAAAAATTGTGTTAGAAAATATAGAATTATCGTTTCTGGTAAAGCAGCAGGAAGTAATTCCAAAGTATCAAACTGCCTCTAGTAAATGGGGGAAAAGTTGAAGACAGCGTAAGATTTATTTTAGCTGCCTCTAAAGCTGACTGGTTTTCCTAAGGCAGTTTTTATGTTGTTTCGAGCCATGTCCGCATGTGAAACTTTGCAGTTGATGTCCTGTCTTTGAGACTGTTCTGTCTTTAGAAGACAAACTGACTTGAATACCATTTTTACAGGAAAATCCAGAGACGAGTGCGACAGCAGGATCTTTTCCCAGTCTCCTCCTTTATCTCTTCTACCCTTTCCACGCTCTAAAGCAACGATCAGCAAATCAGACCATTACTCACTGTGGGAATTTCAGTGCTGCATCAGTTATTGTATCTTAGCCACAAGACTCTGTGAAATAGGGTTATTTCAGAGGAGCTGCATGATTTGAGGTTGGTCTCGTATAGTCGTTTCCATGCAAATCTTTAATGTTTTTGTAACCTGAGCGGTGTGATTTGTTGAGGAGTTTCTTTAGAGTGCACTGATCTTTCTCTGCGTGCTCAGAAGCAGCAAAGTGCTTCAGTAGCTGCTGCTCTTCTCGCGTCTGGAGGGGCGCAGGAGATTTTTGCAGATTTTTGTTAAATTAAATCTGGAAATGGAAGTTCCACTTTGAGTATTGCTGGGGAGAAAAACGATCTGAAGTGGGAATCAGGAAGAAGGGCTGACTGTTGTCTGTTTAAAACCATACATTTCTTGTCTTTAATACCAGGTTTACGTGGACAGAACATGTTTTGTCAATGAGTTGGCAGATATGAGATGTTTCTGAGCTCTGTTAAGGATCTCCACCGTAGCCTGAGTTACAAAAAGTACGAGCAATGGTTTCAGTAACGTGTTAGAATGAATTTCCATGAATTAAATAACTTCATTAAAAATGTCCTGAATTTGTTTAACCTTCCTCCAAAAGCAAACTTAATGAATTGTCACATTTGAATATTTTAAAATGTTATCGATTATATTATTTTTTTCAATTGCAAATCACTTCATCTTGAAAATTTATGCTTTCGTTTATATGAAATCGTTCATGTCTATACTCATGGGTAAAGTTACTGGTGGCTTCAGTTTCTTTCACTGAAGTTTGCTGGTACAATTCCTGAGGCAAAATTCTGTTTGTGGCGTTTCATTTACATAATTTGATGTGTTGTTTTGCAGATCAGTGTGTTGATTAAAAGGTCTGTAAATATCAGTCACGTTGCAAAAATTTTCCGAGAATGCTTGTACAGTTGGATCGGAAATACACAATCCTTACACGTGTAAGCTCTTGCCCCACTAGCTGCTTCCAAATATTTTATAAACAATTGTATTTGCCTTGAATATTTGAAGATTTTAAATATTTTTAATGTTTGTACAGGAATTTTGTTGGTGGTGTTTAAGAAGAACAAAACCCTTCCCTGCTTCTTGACACAGACACACGCGCATGCACATACTCTCTTTGTCTCTTTTTCTCCCTCTCTCTGTCTTTAGGGATGTTTTTATTAACCAGCAGGAGCTTTCCAGATTGTCGTCATTCTCCCATATTGAAATCTGCAGTTATCTTTGGTGACAGCACTTCTTTTAACACACTGAAATTCTCTGCTGCCCAGGAAGTGGCTTCTCGAACAACCCTTTGGCTTCACATTTAAATCTTGATGTTCACCATGTCTCTTATTCGTCGCCTAATTAAGACTGCTGGGAGCTGAACCAGGTTCCTGACCACGTTAAGCTCTGCAAACTGGCCCCTTGAGTCCTGAGCCGTGGCTCCGGCTTACAATATCAACCATTTTGTGTGGAAATGGATACGCTGAACTTGAATATGGGCATTGTTTGCTGATGCTTGCAAATCATAGGAAGTTAGTGGCCTTAGGCAACGCAAGAGGTAATGGGAACTCAGGGATGTAAATAACCTCGCTGGAGAACTTCCCCATGGTCATAAATAACAAACCTCTCGGACACCTCCCCCCCTCTGCCCTCAAAACGTCTACGTAGGATTTTTACTGAATTTTATGACTGCCTGCTAATACTCCATTTATGAATCCAGATATACCAGAGGTTGAAGATATTTCTGTTTTGATAAATCATGCAGTAAGACCTCTTACTGATACATTAAAAAGCCATGGGAATGGGTAAAAATCTGTAATTTTTTTCCTGTATTCCATATGGGTAATGTAGGTCGTATAATGTGCACGTGGAGGCTCAAAGAACGCGTGTTGCACTAGCAAGATTGTTTTTGGAGTTTTACTGAGTGGAGCTCCTGCAATCTGTGCTTTGAGCAGCAACTTAAGACAAACTGATTTGTTGTAACCAGGATCCTCCCGTGTGTGAGCAGAGTTGGAAGGAAGCCTCAAACACAGATCCGGGGAGTGGAAAACCCTTCAACCTGTGCAGTAAAAGTTTTCCCAGATAGCTGTGAACTAAACACAGAAGGGTGTTACGAGCAGGATTAGGAAACTACAGCTACAGGAATTTTGCCACTGGGTAAAGAAGAAAGGCCGGCATAGCGCTGTCGGTGAGCGTCATGACCTTTAGCAAAAGTAGATACTGAGTTACTTGAGATTTACTGAAATCATTAGACCAAAGGGGATGTTAGGCACTAAAATGAAGACAATGAGTCGGTCAGTGTTTTGCAATACCCTAAGAAACAAGACCTGTACTGTATGTTAATTTTTGTATTTTTTTAACATATTTTTTTCAATTTGTAGGTCATCTCGTGTGCAAAGTCACTAACAGTCTGTACGTGTGAGTCCCGTGCTATGGGCGGGCCTGCGTTCGGCCGTAGCACCGTGCGTCGTTTCTGGGCCGCGGTGCAGGCACAGCAGCTTCCGCTCCCTTCCGCCTGCCAAGCCTACTTGGCTGGCCCCGGCGCACTGCAATAAATATTTGCAAAATTAATAATTCTACATTGATGTGTGGTTGGTATTGTTTTGTACTCATTTGCCTACTATTTATCTTCCAGCAGTGTTCAAAACATTGCTTTAAATTTTGACTTGTATATTTAAATGCAGAGAATTCATTAATCTGTTACTTCACTGATATTTGCCCGGTGATTAGAAAAATAAGAGAAATCTTTTAGAACAGGAAGTTTCCCAGATTAGAGATCCGTTTTGTTAATGAAAACAAGTTTGCAAAGTGTATTTATGTTAAATTTTAATGGGTTAACATCATGATGAACAAGAAAAGTGTTTGTTTATGTTGCTTGCTTTTTAAGGAACATGGGCGGGAGCAAAGGGAAGAGTTTACAGGTAGCTCGAACAGGTCATTTGGAGAAAGAACACTTCACAGGTTCGGTAATAGTGCTAATAATGAATTATGAGGACAAAAAAACTAGGGAGCTGTTGGAATTTTTTTTAAGTCATCACTTTACTAGATTGATAATATGGATAATGAGAAGTAATTTATCTCATTAAAACACAAGAACTCTGACAGCCTTCGTGCCGTTTTGTTTTGTCTCCTGAAGTATTTGTCGACTGGCAATTGAGATTGTATTGAATATTTGGGTAAACACATACGATGGTCCTCGAGGTCCACGCTCAAGTCTTAAACGGCAGCTTTACTGGGTGGAACCACCTGTGGCTCCCAGGAGGATGGAGGCGGAGGCTGTGGGTGCTGCTGGAGGGGGTGAGGCGACGAGCAGTGAAGGTGCACTGCCCTTCTCCACAGATTGTCACCGAGCACGGCTGGCGGTTGCCCCCGTTGTCGTTGGGTTGGTGAGCAATGGAGCAGGTGAGAGAGAAGCAAAAACGAACAGAAAGGGAAGCTTATGAATTTTCTGTTGTACGATGTGATGGTTGAGGAAGAAAACTGAAGGTGAGAATAAGTAAAAAAGGGTGAAGCACATTGTACTGTGTGTGCTTATCTCTTGGGCTTGTTTGTTTTTTTGCAAAAACTTGGGGTTTTTATTTAAAAAAACCGCATTCAGGAATTAAAAATATGGATAGATTTTCCTTGTATATAGTAATCTGAAAAGCTTAAAGACTTGTAAGATGTGTCTTCAGAAGAAAACTGGAAAAGTAGATTGGTCAGAAAAAGGGGAACAATTGCTCACAAAGAGAATACCAAGATTGGTTGATTGAATGATTGATAAAATATTCCCGTTCTGCAGGTAAAAAACGAATACAGAGAAGTTGTTTACACATCTATATGCTGAATTTAAAAGCACCGAATCGGTTTGTTTTCTTCGTCCTTCACATTGCTAGTTTTCGTGGAACCTTGTTCGCTAACTCCATTTTTAGTTCTTTCAGTTCAGCCACAGAATTTCAGGTTGGCACTGCAAAAATGAGGATCGCACAGTTACGGCAAAATACTAGGTAATGGGGGAGCGCACCGACTGTCATTGTCGTAAATGCTCTGGAAAAAAAGGAAACTGAGAAGACAAAGTTTTACTGTTTATAATTTGTCTAGGATTGTGAAAATGAGAGCTGGTTCTGGAGACTTGGGGAAGACACTCGTGGTACCGTGCTGTTGGCAAAGTGGCAGTAACGAAATGCACGTGGGGAGAAAAATCCTTTGTTGTATACACAGTGTTGGACTCGGAATTGTTACTTGGAGGGCCGGGAAGTTGAAATTATGAGGAAAATGTCACTTCAACACTTTGTAGCTATTAAACACCCTCCCTGCTCCCGCCAGCCCCCTCAACTTAATATTAAGGATGATTGGGAAAGGAATAGAGGATAAAACACAAAAATCATTATCATGCCACTATGTAAATTATGGGTGTGCTGACAGTTTTACTGCTGTCTGCGGTTCTGGTCCTCTTTAAAGTGTAATAGAAGTAGAGAGAGTACCTCGTGGAAAAATAAAGATGCAAAGGTGTTGAAGAGCACGTGTAAGTGGGGGAGGGAAAGCGGGTGCGCTGGACCTGGGGAGGATGGCTGAGGAGGAGTAGGAGACAGGGGAGTGAAATGGAGTTTGTGTGCGGGGGGGGACGGCGAGGAACGATTTACTTGTAATACAAGAGCCGAAGGGATGCCAAAGAGAATTGTTAGCTCTTCAAAACAAACCGATGCACACAGATACAAAGCCACACCGAGGAGCGCTCTGCTGCAGAAAGCTGTGGATGCGGAAAGCTTTCTTGCGGGCAATGAGAAGAGAAATCGCGGAGGGGGGAAAAAGAATTCGTTAGGGCCATCAAACGTGAAGATCCTGTATCTTGTTCTGGCAGCTGTGCCGTGTAGTTTGCTGAAGTGTGTAGCAGGGGAGGTATTTTTCAGGCATTTGTCACTGCTGGTTGTTAGAGACAAAGAATTGAGCTGGGTGGGTCGTGGACCTCTTCTCATATGGCCATTTTTGTGTCCTGGGGTTTAATACAGACATTTCTCCTGCTTTTGGAGGGTGCGTTCGAAGACTTTGTATGTCTACATCTGGGGAAGTGAGTCGTGTACCTTGGGCCAGTTCAGCTCCAGCAGCAGGAAGGCGTTTTGTGGCGTGTGTAAGTTGAGAAATGATCCCAGCAGTTTGCTGATCGACCCGCCAGACCCCGGGCAGAACGACGGAGAGCCTGCTGAAGCACATCGCTCCATTTCCCGTTGCGTCTTGGCGCGTAGCCTCTTACCTGTGCGTGTGCTCTTCATTATCCTAGCCGTCCATCCAGTAATTAATCGAACATGTATAAGCAGGAGTTTCTCTGTGCTTGATTCTTTTTACCGTATGTAAAACAAGCAGGCATCTTGCGGGAAGCAGTAAGAGAGAACGCAGGGAGGCCACACAGCGTTTGGTACGTCGGGGCGTGTTTGGTGGCGTCTCTGGCCGCACGGTGGTTGTTGTTAGCACCTAGCCTGGCAGAGACGGTACGTGACTAGGAGGGAAGTCAGTTTTGAGGGAAAACCATTTGAGGGAAGTTCTCAAAACATCAGTTTGAGGGAAGTTCTGGTCTTCAAAACAAACATCATCTTCGTTAGTGTGCACAGGTAGAGGAAAGTGCTCCCTTTGGCTGAGGTTATTTATCTCTGGCAAATACGGCAGTCTCTGTTCCAGGTGGATGGAGATGGGGGAGCTTTTTAGCAATGGGATTAGTAAGATCTTCGTAACACTGGTAGTGTAGTTCTGCTTGAACTTGGTGTCAGAGCGAGCAGATCTCTTCCCCTCCCCTCCTCACTGGTTTAAAAACACCTGGCATGGTTAATTGTCATAGAAAAAAGAAATAAAATATATATATTATATATATATAAAAATATATAATATTTTTTATTATATAAAAATAATAAATATATTTTTTATATATTAGAAATAATAAATTTTTTTAAAGAAATTTGAAGAATTACTGGAAAGTCTTAAAGAACCATAAATGCCATTAGCAGTTCTGCCTGTAACGCCTTCTGTTTATTCAGTGTTATCTAGTTAGAAACAAATCTTCTGGAGACGAACCTCTCTCTTCAGGCTGAAGGGAGAGCAAGGACGATGGCCTCATGGCTGCGGAAGGGAGGAGAAAGCTTCTTTCTAAAGTGCTTTTGAGTCTCAGCCTTTCCCTCAGTGTACTTTTAAGTAGGAAGATAAATACGCTGTATATGGAACCTCTGACGTAAATACCTGAAAGTGTAGAACATTATTTAATCATAATAATGTGTATTTCCTAAATAATAGGAAACGAAATCATTTGGGCAATTGCAGCTGTTACGTCATTCAAAGGGTTAAATGGTATTTTTGCTAGAGACCTTTAATTAAAATAGATTGCATGAACATTTCCCTCAAGTATTACATATGTCCTCCCATTACATACCTAATTATTTTGGTAATAGTTTTTAAAAATCTCCCTGATTTAAATTGAGAGTGGTCAAAGTGTTAGGCTTTATAAACTTCACCGTATAAGAAGTTAGAAATAAGGGAGTTCTTTTGATTTTGATGGGTTTGAGCATCTTTTCCATATGGATTCAATTCACATTTTAATCGGAATGTGGAAGTCATTACTCTGACATCTGAAACTGAGGTAGCAATAAAAAAAATTATCACAAACAAGACAGCAGACACAAATTATTTTGTGTTTATTACTGGGTGGCCCTTTTGAAACTTTCCCAAAGTTAATTGGTTCCAGATATTTGAGAATTGAGATTGTATTATGACAAATTTATTTCTGGTCATATTTAACTTGAGTCTCCTCAGTAAGGCTGGCTTAAGCAAACAGAAGACTTGTCAACCCACTCATGTCTGTCTCCAGTTTTTGTTGTAGTAGCTTTAATCCTGGTGGTTTGGTTTAATAAAGACCACTGAGAAAACAAACACTGGTCGTGGCTGCACTGCTCTTGTAAATTGTCTGTCCTATCTCTAAGCTTTCACTCTGGCGTAAGCGCTGCTGTGTTAGCTTAAACTGTTCACAAAGATGTCACGGTGGATTAAATGCCTGTGTAGGGTTTGCATCTGCCCATGAGCAGCGTTTTCTGCGGTCTGTGATGGGAACGTGCGTGCGGACGTGCGGACTGGTCCCTGCTGTCACAGAATCACAGAACGGTTCGGGTTGGAAGGGACCTTAAAGCCCAGCCAGTGCCACCCCCTGCCCTGGGCAGGGACACCTCCCACCAGCCCAGGCTGCTCCCAGCCCCGTCCAGCCTGGCCTTGAACCCCTCCAGGGATGGGGCAGCCACAGCTTCTCTGGGCACCCTGGGCCAGGGGCTCACCCCCCTCACAGCCAAGAATTTCTTCCTGATATCTCATCTAAATCTCCCCTCTTGCAGTTTAAAAAGTCACGGCCAGTGAGTGACCACAGCAGGCTGAAACACCCAGCCTGGAGTTTCATGCTCCGCGTTTTGGGGTTGCAGGTGTTCTGCGGGATCTGAGAGCTGGGTTGTTGGTGGGTTACTGATGCTGCTCACCGTGGCTTGTGTGCGCTGGGATGGGAGCCCAGGGCTCCCTCCTGCAAAACGAGGGAGGCAGCCGAGTCCAGGGCAGGACGTGCAGCCCCTTGAGTTCTTCCTCCTGTGAGTTGGTGCAGTCTACTTTCTGGAGGAAGTATAGCAGATATTTTAAAATATTTGCAAATAAGAGATAAGTACGGCTAAATCCATGTTACATGCGTTGCTATATATATCTTCCTATATTCATGTGTAGGCTACTGCCATTACTGGATTTTTTGAATAGTTATTCAACATAGTCAATGAATATTCACGTGCCACTATTGTACAGCAATAGCTTTATTTTTCCCTTTTAAAATTAAACGTAGGCATGAAAAATGTTATAAAACCAACGTTGCCTTAGTATTTACCTTACCTGTCTATCGGTAGGCTCCTCAAACCTTTTTTGTTCCTTGAAGGAACAATCAATCCCCTTTTCAACTTTCCTGAACTTTTACTATGGATGTCAAGTTTTACCCTTTAAAGACTTTTAACATCTAGAGTTAGGAATAACTAAAGCTGTTTCTAACAAGTAAATTAAGTAAGGAAATTCTTGCAATGGTGAAGTTGAAAGTGGAAATTGCTAAGAATTAATTAAGTTTCTTTTAATGAAAGGGTCTAATTGGTAGCTCGGTATGCCAGGTCCTTGGAAGGCAGTCTTTTTTTTCTGTAAAAGATTGTGTATTATCAGCTGTGGCACACTGGTAATAAGATACACACCAAAAAAAAAATAAAAAAATACACCTTTATATGTATATACGAACTTTAAAAACACAGCCAGTGAAAGGGAAGAGAAAGCCTTTGTCCATCTGTATGTTTTCCAGAATTAGCAGTGAGTAAAACCGTTAAAGGAAATGTTAGATTTGTGTAGGCATGGCTTTAATTAATATGAGTCTATGTTCTGTAAGTGTTGTGTTTGTAAAACTTATGAAAGAGCACTATACTGCATTAGGTGATTTATGGCCCAAATAAACGTCAGTTGCTAAGGTAAACTAGTGATGGAAACAGAGTAACCAGGGCAGAAAAGTGAAGAACTAGAGTAAATTGTAAACATTGTAAGAACGGTGATACAATTCTTTCTTTATATCCACCCAAGCAAGTAGAAGTTCGTTTACAATATATTTATTAACAGTCTCAGGCTAATAAAACAACACTTACAGAGCAATTTTGGACACTTTCCAGCTCTCGTGTTTTGTGTAGCGACAAGTTAGGCCAGTCGTGGTTGGGTTTTTTTTTTTTTTTTTTTGGTTAATAAGGAGGGGGGATAAAAAAGGAATCTGTGTTCCTGGCTCCTTTATAAGGTTGTTAAATGTGCCGTTTGGCGTTTCAGAGCGGTGTTTTGCATTGTGCTCCGTTAGCGCAGACGAAGCGGCCGAAGCGCCGGTTTCAGAAAGGCACCTAATTGCTGCGAACCACTGAGGGATCCATTCATTCTGCCACTGGCTGCGGGGCTGCCAGCCACAGAGACTCCAGCCGCTTCTGAGGCCTAATCCCGAGGCACGGCTCCGCGTTTCCGTGGCACTGGCCTTTGGGAAGCTGTGACGGGGTCTGGCGCTTTACGATCGCGCGTCCCCGTGCCTCCTGCCTGTGGCGCGTTGTGGAAATGAGAGCGCGGTGCACGGGAAGAAACTGAGAAAGACCCTCTGTGGTAGGAGTCAGGATAATTAAAAATAAAACTTAAAATGCCACCTCCTTTTTACCTGGGGCGGGGGGGGAGGGCTGAAAAGCCTTTTTCGGTTATCAGGGCTCCGGGTTGATTTTTGGAATAGGATTTACTTGCAGTTTGTACTGGCCGTTATAATAATTTAATGGCTAATTTGATGACAGACCTCTCCCGGCTTGATGACAAACCTTTCCCGTTAGCCTTTTTTGGAGGCTTCTGGTTGATAACTTATTTTTTTAACAGCTGCTGGACCTCTAAACCAAGACTTAACACAGATGAGCATCTGCTGCTTCCTTTGATAAAACCCGTGTTTGAAACAAAAAACCCACGTCTTGCTGCTCTCATTGGAGCTGTTTTATCTGGAGGCTTTTGTGAAACGTTAATTCGTCCTCCCCTCTCTTTCCTGGGGGCGGATGACTGCCATCAGCCAGTTCTCCCGTACAGGCGCTGGTGTCAGTGTGAAACCTGTAACAGAGCTACACCTGGGGAGCACGTTACCATTGACAGTTCATGCCAGCAATTATTCTGATGTTTTGATCATGCAGTGCCTTTAAATGCCAGCAGAACCCATGAGTTTTAGCAGCTTCATCACCATTTCTTCAGCCGTGTTATGAAAGCTTTCTGAAGTGTGAGCCCAGATGAGACACTACAACAGCCTGATTTATGAGCCCAATTGATGTTTCTTCACTTATTGGGATTAATTTGCTCATTTGATGGGCAGCACAGCATGTTTTCCGCTCAGTTGATGGTCTGCCGTGCTCTCTAAATTGTTTTTCGTATTGCTAGGTTCCTTCTGCAGTTCCTTCTTCTGTAAGTGTGGTTTATGTACTTTTTCCCCCAGAGGTATGAGCTATTATTTGGCTGCGCTAGCACAGAGGATGTTTAAACGAACACGCTTTGCCCTGCAATCCAGTGCAGTTTATGTAACGGACCTACTCCGTGTATTTGCTACCTTTAAACCTTGCCAGGAATAACTGTACGTTTTGTTCCTGGTCAAAAATCCTCTTCCTTGTTGTTTTGTACTTGGGTAAAGTCTTTGTTGTGAATCTTAAAATCTGTGTAGTTCTTTTTACGTTCCCTAATGCGTTTAACATAAAGAGAAGGGGTGAATAAAGTGATCTGGTGAAGGGATTCTGTGGTTTGCCCTCCCCTAAGGTAGGGACCGAGAATTTCAGCTTAAATTTAAACTGGAGTTTAATCCGTCTCCTCATCGCTTTCCCAGTATTGTGGTACAATTGCACATCACTTGGAGTAGCTTAGGACCGTGCTGCGATTTGGTGAATCTAACAGGTGATTTACTGGTGATGCTTCCTGCCTTATCCTAAGGAAAGCGCAGACTCAGCTGCAGGCTTAAAAATCTCTTGCTGCGTCTTTGCTCTGTGTGACTGTCTTACGTTGTGCCTTGGGACACGCAAATTCCCTATTTTCAAAAAGAATACATCTTATGAACAGAGCAGAGTGTTATGACAGAACATACAAACCTACGTTTAGTGCACCGCCAGACGTTCATCTGCTCATTCTTTAACCGTCCGATTAGTTCTGGCCTACTGCTGCGAAAATGACACGTGAATGCAGCGTTTTCCAAATAACTGTTTTTCAAGGTTTTTTTTAAAAATGAGAATTTAATGGTGTCATCCTTGTGTACAATAACTGCGTGTTGGACAGCGTAACAAATTTAGATAAATAACGCAAATACATCAGGAATAAAATACTAAATCCAGAGAAGCATTTTGTTCTAGAATAATCTAGTTAGTATGATATGTGTGAGATTTGTTTTAAGGTGCCATGCTTTGGGCTAACATTTCTTCTATTTAATTACATTTTAAAATTTCTGTTAACTTTAACGTGCAAAAAGCTTGTTTCTGAAGCGAGGTTTGGGTGGTTTTGGTGTGGCGTGCAATCACACGGTGTCTTTTCCTCATGAGCCATGCTCCTTCCCAGAAAAGGATTGAGGGTGTCCTCTGGATTAGCAGCCGCTCAACGTGTTGTTTTAACCGTAACCATTGGTGTGTATTCAAAACTTCTTTAAAACACAGGTTATGAGTTCCACTATGGGCTTTTCTCCGATGGTGTTTGCAAAGTATTTGATAGCTTAGTGTGATTCAGTGTTAGGAAGCTGAGGCGTTTGCCCATTGCTCTTTCCAAATTTGTTGGCTCATATTTTTAAAGCGTATTGGAATTTTGGTTGGTCTGTACGTTTTAAAGGCAATGGATGGAAACAACAAATTCAATATTCTTTATTACTTTAGGAGGTAAATGAAAAGTGGTATTCCTGTTTTGGAGGAGGAATTGCCATGGTAGTACCATCAGGAGTAGATTTTTAGGACCTCTTGATTTCCACACCCTTGGGAAAGAAGACCACAGTGTGCTTTATTTACTGAAAAATCCTCCATGTTTCAGTTGTCTTGCCTGATACTGGAAAAGAACAACAAAAGCTAGAATCCAGATCTTCTGCATGAACTCTGCATGTTTTACCAATAATCTCATTGTGGTTCTTCCTGCTTTGCTTGTGATTTGCCTTCCAGATTTTAGAGAAAGTGGAGCAGGGGTTTTACAGACCTGGCGTTGATCATATAGCTTTAGTTCCTTCTTTTACCATTACCTATAGCAACCATCCAAATTTTGACGAAGGGCTGATGTCCCGTGAGACAACTGATATACGATAGTAGAAATCAAGTCTCATATTTTTTGCATGAGAGCGGGCTAAACTTTTTTTTCCCTGTATAAAAGCATGCCCAGTTATTGCGAGGGTTACAAAGCTAGTTGGCAACACGTACTAGGTTGTTATACACCAGGCAAGGATTTTTTTTATAGTGTTGAAGTCAATTCATGACAGTAATTTTGGCGATAGCGATGTTGTTGAGCAGGCCTGACTGAAAACCTCTTTGGATGTAGTGTGTTTCAGGACCTGGAAGTTGTAGCCAACTTCATCTCAGGGGGTTTGAGTCTGAGTCTGGCTGATCGATGCCTTGATTTTTAAGGGCATTTTATGAATCCAGCTTGCTAGAGGCACTCTCTTCTGCTTTGACAATTGTTCTTTGTCCTCCAGTCCTGCTGCTGGGCTGGCTGCAGTCAGTCATCAGTTGGGAGGGTCATAGAATCATAGAACCATAGAACCATAGGGTTGGACGGGCCCTCTGGAGATCACCCAGTCCCACCCCCTGCCAGAGCAGGGTCACCCAGAGCAGGTGGCACAGGAACGCGTCCAGGCGGGTTTGGGATGTCTCCAGAGATGGAGACTCCACCACCTCTCTGGGCAGCCTGTGCCAGGGCTCTGCCACCCTCACAGCAAAGAAGTTCCTCCTCGTGTTTAGGTGGAACTTCCTATGGTCAAGTTTGTGCCCGTTACCCCTTGTCCTGTCCCCGGGCACCACTGAGAAGAGCCTGGCCTCATCCTCCTGACACCCACCCTTGAAGTATTTATAAGTGTTGAGTTGTTAACCCTCAGTCATCTTTTTTCCAGACTGAAGAGACCCAAGTCCCTCAGCCTTTCCTCATGAGAGAGCTGTTCCAGTCCCCTCATCATCTTGGCAGCCCTTTGCTGTCCCCTTTCCAGCAGTTCCCTGTCCCTCTGGAACCGGGGAGCCCAGAACTGGACACAGCACTCCAGGTGTGGCCTCACCAGGGCACAGTAGAGGGGGAGGATGACCTCCCTCCACCTGCTGGCCACGCTCTTCTTGATGCACCCCAGGATGCCATTGGCCTTCTTGGCCACGAGGGCACATTGGTGGCTCATGGTCATCCTGTTGTCCCCCAGGACTCCCAGGTCTCTTTCCACAGAGCTGCTCTCCAGCAGGTCAGCCCCAACCTGTCCTGGTGCAGGGGGTTATTCCTTCCCAGGTGCAGCACCCTACGCTTGCCCTTGTTGAACTTCATAAGGTTCCTCTCTGCCCAACTCTCCAGCCTGTCCAGGTCTCTCTGGATGGTGGCACAGGCTTCCGGTCGGTCCAGTTCGCTTCCCTCCATGGAAAACGTTCAAGAGCAGGAAGGAGGAGTGTCTGACACCTGGCATGACAGAGAGACAGAAGTGAAGTGTTTTAAATTTAGTTATTATCCGTGGGTGAATTCTGCATGTTTTGAAGTTTAGAATTCTTCAGCCACAAAATCAGAGATGGTGAGTTCTCGTAATTTTTGTCTGAGCAGATTGGACAGACTTTGCTACCTTTTGCCGCTGTCTGTTTGCATGGCATTTTCATGGTTATGGGTAGGTGTTACGTCAAAACCTTAATTATTAAAAAGCAGGGCTGGTGGAGTACAGTCGCACTCCGGCTTCTGTCAACAGTCTGAGTGTTCCGAATAGACGTGGCCCTTGTGATGGTGTATGGAAAGGAGAAGTGCGGCTTCCTTCTGAGATTGGTCTTACGATAAAAGCTTCCTGCCTTTCTTGAAAAGAGAAAACAGTGTGCAGTGTGCTTTGCTGTGGGCCCCGCGCTGCTTGGCGGAGAAGGCTCCTCTCAGACCCTGCAGGTACGGCTGTCGTGCCAATTTTGAAGCAAGATGCTTGGGAAGAAGAAATCTTGCTCGTTCGGTTTATCTGAAGCGGCTGCACTTGCAAACTCTGTAGAGCGTTATGCAGCCTGTAAGTGAAGATTTCTGCTAGTTACTCGTGGGCAAAATAAGAACAGTTTTCTCAAGAACAGGAAGAGGTTGACCAGTGCTTCAGCCAGCTCTCAAAATATTCTTCTAAGCCTTGACATTTTTAGCTCTCCTTAAAAGAAAAAGAAGCTAATTTTTTTTAATAATGCAGAATACTGCATTATGGTAGTAATTAGTTACCATTCCCCATATAATCAGTACCAAAACTGACTTTCTGAAATTTCTGGCTGATTGGTTTAAGTGTTTTTAATCAGTTACGATCAGCATCTGATTTATTTTTATTTTTTTTATAGACAACAGCACGTGATAAATAGGTCGCACCAATTCATTTTTTGTTGGGTTGTCTCCAGCATATACGTACCCTTCGTCGCAAACAATTTAGCTGTTGGCCAGCATCAGGGCGACTTTTCTAGACGGACAAGGGAGGCATTTTTATAAGCTGCACCAAAAATGAAAGAGCGTTAACCTGTGTCTTCTGTTTCTAATTAGTTTGGAAGGATTGTGTGACGTACGCATGTTTAAACAATACGGTTGGTGAGCGAGTTGAGCGTCTCATCCAAAGTAGATGCAGTCTATAATACTTATTGTTTACAGCACGACGATCGTAAATCACTAGTTGGAAAATGTTTTTTAGATTAGGTTTGTATTAGTTTAACTCATAGCTCTGTGGGTAAATTACAATACATGGAAACAAAACAATTCAGACAAAGAAATTTTTGTTCCCTTTGCAAATACAGAGAGCTACCACTTAAAATTGCTACCAGTGGGAAACGTAAAAGATGAGGTAATCCCCTAAAGAAAAAGAACTATGGTTGTGAAACACATTAAACATAAATCTTGTAAAGCTCGTAGGGGATGCACTGAGTTGAACCCGCTCAGAGTTCACACTAACAAGAAATTCTGGTCAATGAAGGCAGATAAAGGAACTGTAAATGTCTGTATTTAAATGAGTCTGGAATTCCAGAACACGTGTTTGGAGAATGTGAAATCAAGCTGTCTAAATATGCGGCTCTCATTAATTTAGTGGTCATAGCGAAACTTAAAAATGTCTATGTTACGAGACCCAAATCTCTGCCATTTTCCAGGGGTTAGAGCAGAGAACAGGGATCAAGGGTCTTTGGATTTTGCTCTCTGTTGCCCAATAACTCACTGAGGAGCCGTGGGACTGTGAAAGCTCACCTCAGTATGCTTTTACTTGTATCGCAGAAGTTGACTTCACACCTTCTCATCTGTCGGCTTTCTTTCATGGCGATCTTCACCAGTGCTCTTCAGACCAGCAGTACCAGGCACTAACAAAATCACAGCAAGGAGCCCGAGTGGCCAGGCAGAGATGTCATTAAGTAGTTCAACACGGCCAAGTGCAGGGTCCTGCACCTGGACTGGGGAAACCTCCAGTATCAACAAGGGCAAGTGTAGGGTGCTGGAGAGGGGACAGCAAAGGGCTACCAAGATGCTGAGGGGACTGGAACAGCTCTCTGATGAAGAAAGGCTGAGGGATTTGGGTCTCTTCAGTCTGGAAAAAAGACGGCTGAGGGGGGACCTTTTCAAGGGTGGGTGTCAGGAGGATGGGGCCAGGCTCTTTTCAGTGGTGCCCGGGGACAGGACAAGAGGTAACGGGCACAAACTTGAGCATAGGAAGTTCCATCTCAACATGAGGAGGAACTTCTTTGCCGTGAGGGTGGCAGAGCCCTGGCACAGGCTGCCCAGAGAGGTGGTGGAGTCTCCGTCTCTGGAGACATTCCAACCCCGCCTGGAGGCGTTCCTGTGCCACCTGCTCTGGGTGACCCTGCTCTGGCAGGGGGTTGGACTAGATGATCTCCAGAGGTCCATTCCAACCACTGCCACTCTGTGATTCTGTTATATGGGCTGAGGAATGAAGGGACAGAGAGCAGCCCTGCTGAGAAGGACTTGGGGGTATGGATGAAAACTGGACATGAGCTGACAATGTGCTCTTGCAGCCCAGAAAGCCAACCGCATCCTGGGCTGCATCAACAGCAGTGTGGCCAGCAGGGCGAGGGAGGGGATTCTGTCCGGCCTTGGAGTCCTCAGCGCAGGAAAGATATGGACCTATTGGAGTGAGTCCAGAGGAGGCCACGAAGATGCTCAGAGGGCTGGAGCCCCTCTGCTGTGAGGACAGGCTGAGAGAGCTGGGGTTGTTCAGCCTGGAGAAGAGAAGGCTCCGGGGAGACCTTAGAGCTCCTGCCAGTCCCTGAAGGGACTACAGGAAAGCTGGGGAGGGACTCTTTATGAGAGAGTGTAGTGATAGGACGAGAGGTAATGGTTTCAAACTCAAAGAGAGTAGATTCAGATTGTACATAAGGAAGAAATTCTTTACTCTGAGGTGGTGAAACACTGGCCCAGGTTGCCCGGAGGGGTGGTGGGTGCCCTATCTCTGGAAACATTCCAGGTCAGGTTGGACGGGGCTCTGAGCAACCTGATCTAGTTGAAGATGTCCCTGCTCATTGCAGGGAATTTGGATGGCCTTTAAAAAGACCCCTTCCAACCCAAGTGATTCTATGATTCTCTCGAGTGTTGGAGTCCGGTTACAGCTGTGGGCTCGGGGCAGCGTTGCCCCGTTCATCCTGAAACTCAGTGGCTGCCTCAAGCCAGGGCAGACCGGTTGTTCCTGCGCATTGTCCCAGTGGTCCCTGGCCAGGTATCAGAAGCGTCCCCCATGGGTCAGTTCCGAATGGAATAGAGGGAGGTGGGAAGCCTTCCTGCTGCAGGGACGGTGCGGGATGGGTGGATGGATGGGTGCACGTGCTCCTCCTCACCATGTTGGAGGTGGAAATCTGAAGAGTTCATGGCCCCCGAGTCCCGGGAGAGCACTGACTACGTGCAAGTGTGCTCGTCTGTTCGTGGGCTGGCCAGAGTGGTCTTTCAGCTCTTATCTTTTATTCTATCTGGCAGCATTACTAATCAAAACCATTTCTGACAGTTGTCATGTGCTTTCTGCAGGCTGGCTTGCAGCTGTTTTCTGGCCTTCTGCTGAGCGGTTGGGAAGGAGGAAGGTGTTAGCTGGCTTCGGTGGATCGTTTCAGCTGCAGGAACCTCTGCTGGGTGCTGGTGGGGGGGCAGCCTTGCCCGCACCTCCCTTCTCCGGCATTTCTGTCAAGGCAGAGGAGATTAAATGGCCCGTTTCTCCAGTTTCCCATGCTGGCTGTTGGCCTGCTTTGTGGGTAATTCGGTTCATGAGCATTATACTGCCGGATTTTTTTTTTTTTTTTTTTTTCCCCTGGCTTGCTGATATTTAGTTAATTGCAGCGTTGAGCTGTTCAGTCCTTTCTGCAGAGAAAACCGGCAAGAGGTGAAAGTCAGTTACAGGCTGGGACCAGGAATCCCGATTAAATACCAAGCATTTTTTGGGGAGTGGTGGGAGGAAGGAAAAGGAGAAGAACAGGTAGAGAAGAATTCGGGAGGAGAAAAAAAAACTATCATCGCCTTGGAAAAAGTTACAAATACCACAACTGCAGACTACTGGGTTCAGATGAAGATAAACAAATACTAACGCTTTTATTTCATCGTCTTGGCAGCGCACAGTGCGTGATTACTGTTGTGCTTGGTTCGTTCCTTGAGTGTGTGTTCTGCACCTGGAAGTTTTAAAGCTCTTTTCGGGAGAGGCCGAGGTTCCTGAGCTGTTTGGCAGCAAGGGGGTGTTCTCGTGGTGGAGACACAGCGAAGGCAAAATGCAAAGTCCGTCACCACGATGTATATTGTATATTATCTTTTGGGTGTTAGGAAGACCAGGGTAGTCTAGTTAGGTAGAAGGGTAGAGGTAAATTAATTCAAAGAGAGTTCATTAACCGTGAAAGTGCAGAGTTACCTCCGTGGCCAGTGGAATTTGCTAGTGTAATAGAAGTTGCACTGAACTGATCAAATATTTGTATGTAAATTTGGACCTATATTTGCACGACAAATCTGCAGATATTCTGGGGAAGAAGCAAGATGTCAGTCAAAAAGAGCTATCTGTGCTCTTAATTTTGTTACTTTTAATATTTGTTTATTTCTGCTGTGTCAGTGGTGAGTTTCACAAACCCCCGGACAAGGAGTTAGACTCAGCCCTGCTCCTGTGCGTCCAGAGCTTCTCCTGCAAGCTGCGGGTTGCCGGGCCTTGCGAATATTGTGGATACTTCCACTCCTTGAGTGCGCCTTTATTTCCAGCTAGGGGAGGCGGCAAAACGTGATTTGTACAACAGAACTGTATTACCCTTCAGATAACGGTGCACAACTGCTGTAGAAGTAACCAGAGGAAAGGGAGATCGAATACTACGCTGGCTGTTTGGGACAACGTTTTCTCTGGCTGTTCACGTCCTGAAAGCTGAAAATGGAAAGAAATGAGAGAGGTTTCAGAAAACGGGTGCAAGGCGATCATGAGCTCTCTAAAATATGCTTCGTGGTGGGATTTAAATTGCTTAGTCCTTAAGGACTTCATAGTTAAGTTGCTTTTGTAGAAGGTAAAGGTGAGAAGCGATTGGATCTGCTAATGCCTGAATGGAAAGAGCTTGTGTCTGACGGAGGTCAGGTACATACTGACCCGCTCGTCGCACAAGTAAGGGTCAAACGGTTCGGTAATGAAGGCAGAGACGTTCAGGCTCCTTAAAAAAAGCAAAAGACAGAGGTACGTGAAATTCACACCTGTAAAATGGAAAGAATGAAATTTTTTTATGGTTTTCCAGAAAATAAGAGTTTAAATATATGTCTCTTTAAAAGCATCAGTTCAGCTTCAGTGCTGTACTTTAACGTATTTTAAATATATTTTTAATTCATAATATATATAGGGTGGCAGTAAATTCTGTGTTGGTATTGTTGTAATTTGATCAAAAGCTGTAACAACAAATGAGCTCATCAGTTAAGTTAAATCTGTCGTCTGCAGGCAGGTTTAGATGGAGAGGGTTGCCTTGCACTGGAAACTTTGTGGTCAGAAATTCGGAAAAAAAATCGATTTCAGAAACATCCTGTACATTTTCCGATGCATTTTTGCTTCTGAATCTCACCAAATCCCTCTCTTTTTTACAGCCCTCGTGCTTGTCTCCAAAAGCTCTGTGGCGGTTAGCTAATAAGGGCTATAACAACAGTGCATTTGCAATACGTAATAAAGCTGAAAAATGTTATTGATGATTTCGGATAGACTGTCAAGAACATTTTTTTAACGTGATTTGGTTTTCATGAAGAAACACAAATTTCACAGGCCAGAGCTGTCAGCCAGCTATTGTAGCCAAGATCAGCAAACTTAATAGGAGTGAAAAAAGTCTTTTGTTGTATTCCATCCATTTTTATTTGTATAGCAAATCGCACAATTTTCATTTTAATTAAATCTGTAAATCGCTGTGAACGACTTCCAAAGATCTGTGCCTTTGAGGACATATCTTTAAAAAGAATTATTTTATTTTTAAATGCATATTTAGAAGTAGATGCCAAAATTTCTTAGATGATTAAAAAACATGCATTTCTAAATTAATTAATTTGCATGAAAAGTTCCCTCCAGTGCTTGCATTTGAAGTTTTGACTTCGGTAAAACAGTAACTATTTTGATGACGTATTATAAGACCGTTTTATTTTTGTGAATACCTAGAAAACTCAAAACATCTGGAATCTAGAGTACTGTTTTCCTTGCTGTTTTTCCTACAATTTCCATCAATAATGCGCAATTATTTTCCACTTTAGTTCTGGTTCATACAGGTGGTTTCTCTTTTTTTTTTTTTTTTTTTTTTTTAACCCACTTGCAAGGAATTTGACCAGAAGCTTCTGCTCTCTTGGAGGGGAGCAGTTGGTCATCTTTGTCGGGAGATGCCGTTAGAGCTGGCCCGGCGTTGCCGAGCGGTGAGAGCCACGGGGCTGCCGTTTCACCTCCCGGGTAATGTAACACCGTAGGCATTCCTTACAACGAAGAACGATTCTGGGATTCAGTAACTATCAGCTTGGCAACACATTGATTTCACACTGAGATCACTGAAACCATCTGTTGAGAATTTGCTTTCTTATGGACCTCTGGCTCGCATCTCCGAATAGAAGCATCTAAAGTCGTTGCCTGAGCCTGTAATGACTCTTATTTAAGGCTTATTCATAGTGAATTGAATGCAGATAAATCTTAAATTTTTACGGCCTCATAAAAAATCTGATTATAATGAAATATTTAATGCAAACAGAGGCAGGAGCGGTTAAAAATGATCTAAACTCCTAGCCGGCGGTTTCTTTGGGAGCACTGTTATTATTTCTTAAATGGACAGTCTTGCTTTTTTCATCAGTTATCCTGACAGAATGATCACTATTTCCAATCAGTTGTATTTCAGAGTCACACTTACTCATCCTAACAGAAAGTACAAGATTATTCTAATATTTTCAGCATTTAACAATTTAATTAATTTATGCTGTATTTTTAAATTAGGAAGCAATAATTTTAATTGTATGTAAAAACTTGCCATTCAGTGGACAAATGCCTAGTATAAATAGATGCAAGAATTTTAGAGGCTATTTGAAGGATTGGAAAGGGCTGACATTACAGCCAGGTAATTAAACTCATTCCAAATGGTGTGTAACTACGGGTGTCTCTGCTCCAGGAGGCTGTGAATTGTGAACCAGAGGAGCTGTGACAACTGTTCGGTGGGGACAGAAGGGCAGTTTTGACCTGATACCTAACAATTTGCTGAATTTTTCCAATAGAAATCTATTGCTGAAGAAGTCCAAGAAATTATTTTATTAGGTAGCCTGTGTTGAAGGATAGATAAATTTGTGACAGATGTGACATGCATTTGTGACATGCATGTCTGCATGTTTTTATGATATTTAATCCAATTAAACAAACAAATTTCCCAATTCAGTATATTCAATATTTAAAAAAAAAATGAATTTAAGTTGCGGTGTGTGTGTGTTCAATGGATTTAGACTTAACCAATATTGTACTAATAGCTTTGCTAGATTTGAAACTAAACCCCAAGAATATACCGGGCAAGACGTGTTCAGTAACCTGGATTTTTAGTCAGAGTGGCTTTGTTGTCTTGTGGGGATCCTTCTTCTGTCAGCAAGATATTATCACACAGGGAATTTCAGAGCGTGTAGGAGCTGGGTGAGCATCTTGTTCTTTTTTCATTACTGTTGTGGGATTCTTCATTCATGCAGCTGTTTTTGCCCTATTCATTGTGGAGCATTAAGTATGATGGAGTTTGTCTTTAACGTTTCTAAATATTAGAGGTTTTTTGGTAAATTTATATTTTAGATTTCTGCACCCCTGTGCTTATTCCACCGTATTCAGCCTGTACAGCCTGAATGCCAGCAGGGCGCTCTGTTTCGGGATTTCGGTGGGGCTTGGCTTGTCACGGCTAGACGCCACAGAAGAAAGGGTGGCCTTCCGCCTGGCTGGCACGGAGCGTTTCCACCACTTACGGAGAATTTGGGGAACTGGGCCGTGCTTCTTTGGGAAGCACAAGGAATTTACAGGTCATCTGCAAATTGCATTTTTTCACAGACTTGTCACTGAAATAGTGGAACAGGTAGTTGGACCTCTATCCTTAGAGATGCCGGAACCCTGTGTGAACAAACCATGGGCAACCTGCTCCAAGGGGCCCTGAGTGGGACCAGATGACCCAGGTGGTCTCTGCCAAACGATTCCATTTGTGCCTGCATTTGCGGGAGAGAAAGGAAAATGATGGAAATTGAAGGCAATGTGGGAGTTTGTCCAAAACAGAAGTGTTACAGTTAAATTCAAATTTTGAGACTGGCCAAATTTTCCTAGCCTGATGCCTGATAACTTTCATCTTTAGTCTGTGTGATGCTACAGTTCTGTGAAGGTGTCAAAGAAATTTCTAAATGGTTTCATCTGTTTCTTCTTCCGTGTAAGACGTTGCCTTGTTAGAATCCCAACATGTTGTTCACACTTCATTTTCTTTGTAGAAAGGATACAAACTTGGTGTTTTCTGCTAATGCCCACCTCCTTCACCTTACGTTGCACCAACAGTAAGCTGGGGTCTGATTACTCTTTTGAAAGATGAACTTCTTTAAACATTCTCTTGCATTTTACATACCTAAAAACCCAATGACGTTTTCTTCAGCCTTGTCATTGTCAGTGCATGAATAGGTGGCCTCATGCCCCCCACGCTGTTTGGGTGGGATGCCGTGATTGCAGGGCTAATCTTCTTAGTGATACTCGGCACATGAAGAGTGGCGCCTGTAGGAGGACGTCTGTGGTGCTGGATTTGCTGTTCTGTGGGTTTTTTACCTTGTTTCTGAATGGTGTTGACATCTGGCATTAACGGCGTGAGTACAAGTGTATTAAGAGAGATCTTTTACTGGTAGATGTGAAAAGAGTCGCACACACCAGTGGTTTTCAAAAGAAACAACAGCAGCTTAGCGCTATTGACAGAATGCTCAATTCGGTCGAAACATCCTTAAAAATGTGGGTGAAAAAAACCAATTTTGGGAAATACAAAAGGTTGTATGAGGTTCACTTCATGTCTCAAAGAAGAAAGGTTCGAGAAGAATCATCGCACTTGGGCATTGCCCTGCATCGTCGCGGGTGTAAATGAAGTAATGCGTTTTTACGTCCAGTGTTCTGGAGCCCACACACTCACTCACAGATGGCGGGGGGGACATAAGGCAGTGAAAAGCTCTTTTATAAAATTCTTTTCTGCAGGAAATTATTTAGAAAAGGGTGAACCCCACTTAATCTGTGTTTTGGAAGACTGAGGAATTAATTTCAGGAGATGTGTTTGATATTCCATTTGTTGGCTTGCGGCCATGTAAGCATTGAGCTACTTATTTTCTAAATCACTGTTTAGAAAGACAATCAGCTACTGCGACTACTTTTATTTGTAAACTTTCTAAACGTTTTTTCAAACAGCCTGCTAATTACTTTTTAGCACAGATCCTTAAATGTTAGAATATTTTTTTTTTTTTATTAGAACCAGATATTAAAAACATGTTTTGTTGCAGTTGAAATTGAAACCGGCTTCACTACTTGCTATGGAAACAAGGCTTTAAAACAAATCTGTTCTCGTGCGCGCTGCTGTGCCAATCCGTGTTTTTATGTAAGCAGTGAATTTTTTTCATGCCTTTTTGCAACCGGCTTCTAGAAAGAAATGTGTTGTGGCCTATGCTTTCTTTGTGTTATAGCCTGAATGAAGAGTCAGTAATGTATGGTTATGTCAGAAGTATGTGCTAATTGTCCCGCTGGACTAAAGAAAGGGTGGGACAAGTAACGCAGAAAGGTATGCAACCTAACTAAAGATTAACCTAATTAAAGATTTCCCCGAAGATGGGTTCCCTGTCATTTGCAGAGGAGAACGCTGTGTTTTGTAATGCCTCCGTTATTAAGAATCAGGAGGGGCTCAGGTGCTTTTAGGAAAAGAGTTGCGTCATACTCTTCTCTTTGGTACGTGTTTGTTAATTTACGTGTATAATATTAAACAGCAGTTTTTAAAATTAATGAGTGTCCTGAGTTGTAAAATACCATATAGCTATTTTTTCCCCTTAGTATCACACTTTATAGCCGACAGCCTGTGGCAGACCATTGTATGGGGCTGACCGTCCCTGACCTGTGTAACGGCTGCCGTGCGCGGGAGGGACCGCGCCGTGTTTAGGTGGTCACTTGGGCTGACACCAAACTCCTCGACACACCTCTCGCCTTGCCATAAACCTTCGCCAGGCCTGTGCTGACTGTTCTGAACAACTTACTGAAGCGATTCGGTTGTAAAATAGGCGCTAAAGGTTGCTGACGATTTATAAATGTTATAAAAGTTGAAACAAATCTTCATGACCTGGGTTGTCTGGTTTTTAAATAAGTAATTTCTCTGCGTGTTTCTTGTTGCAGGCCACAGAAACGTTGTTCCGAATGGCAGTAGCAAGAGGAGCTATTACACCTTTAAGACATGGAGAAGTAAGGCTAAATATATCTTTTTTTCTTTTTTGCACACGTGGCATAATGTTTTATTAATGTAATGGTTTATAAATTCCTGGGAGACATATTGTCTTCAGGGACGTGGGGAAGGCTGGGCTGTGTGTAGCTTACATACCTGCGCCGCAGGTTTTTTTAAAGGAGAACAAGAATTGGAATCCTGCCCAGATCAAGTATTTTTCAAAAAACACTCTGTTTTTCTCTTTGCCTGAATTGTAAATTAGCCTTATAATAGAAGTGAGTCACAAGAATGTCCTTTCGGCCGGGTAATTTTTCACTTGATTTTGCTAATGAAAAATTGGAGAAACTAGAGAAATTCATCTGAGATTGATCGTTGTTATTGGGTAGCTGTGGAGAGGTTACTTCATCCTTTGTCCGTTCCTTTCAAGGAATTAGTAACTTCAGGTAGTATATGGAGTATTAATACATTAATTATTCTGAAGAGGATAAATATATTTGAATATTATGTTGCTCATACATGCTTCTGTTGATGGTGGACATTTGTCTCCTCCTTTGTGTGGTTTTATGTCAGGAAAACATTATTCTGAACATTGCTGATTGAATATCTCCGATATCAGGTGGTGGAATTTCATGAGCTGAATTTCTTGAGGTTGAATTTCATTTAAAAAAAACAAAGTACAGTTGCTCATGGCCGTGGAAATAAGAACTGACCAGGGCATTGCCGCAGCTGGATGTACAGTATGTAGGGTTTTAAATGGAGAAACCTCTGTGTTTTTTCATGACAGTCTGATTTTCATCAAATTCTTAGGTAACTTTGTGAAAAATTCATATAGTGGACACAGCATTCAGTCTGGAATCTAGACCTAGACATACCCTGGAATCCCAGCTGTGCTGTAAAATGTTCCTTATGCTGATGAAGTTGCCTTAATTTCTCTTTTGGAGTGAAGTAATCATCTTTGCACCAGTGTCTGAAGACGGACCTGAGATTTCCTGCCCTGCCATTTTCCATAGTTTTAGCTTTTCTCTTACACTTTTTATGTACTGCTCTTCATTCTTTTCTGCAGAAGAGTGTAATGCAATTTCCAGAAGTCTTAGTTATGGAATATGCGCGACTCTTCCAAATTCTCTCTGTTTAGGTTATTTCAGTGAAGCGTACTAAGTTTTCCGTGTTTCAGTGACCGTGTTGCTCAGAGAGTTTGTGGAATCTCCATCCTTGCAGTTAACCGGTGAATGGCACGAATTGTGGAAAAATCAAATGATATATTTTTTTAAAGCGTGACTAATTGTACCATGCAGAGCGAAATACTGGGACGATTACAGGCATAATGATCTCTCTTGTGAACGATATTAGTAATTCACTATCTGATACATCTTATGTTGAGCCAGTTCAACTCACTGATGTGGTAGAAAGAGTTTCATTTTTTTTTTTCTTCTTCAGACATTCCCTCTGATCTTTTTATCACTTAAACCGCCTCAAGGGCTAGAGAGAACCAGATGAGAAAGCAGCAAGATAAGTGGTGAGAGGATGTAGCCATGGCTAGCAAGAGAGGAACTGGGTGAAAGTACGTCTGTTTGATGACGGTGAACTTTACGTTGGCGTACTGTGTCCTGTGACACTGTTCTGAGGTATTCCTTGGGCTTCAGTGGACATGCAGTTAATGTTAAGCTAGATAATTTATAGATAAAACATGTGAGAATTGTCCAGAGTTGGCTTTTTATGTAAGAAGGCAGTGGGAGAAAGAAAAATACCTTTATTTTCTCTTATATTTTTATCAGGCTATACGCAGGGGGGAAGAAGCATTTTCACTCAAGGAAGATCTTTTCATTAAATCCCATTGTGAAATTATAATTTATTTAGTCTGAAAATGAGGAATGACGTTTATCAAATGAAATTAATTTTTCCAGAAGAAACATAATTATCAAGAGTCGTATTAAAATTTTTTTTAGCTCTTCCAAGAAGTTGCTAAATGTTTGCAGAGTGCGTAAGTAGAAAGGGAGCCAGAAAAAAATTGAATATGAACTAAAGTTGACTGTATTCTGTTTGAGAAGCGCGAACTTGGCAGTGAAAATCAAAGCAGAGCAACTTGTTTATTGGAAATTCCAAACTACGGGACAGCACTCCAAATGTGCAAAAGCGCTGTTCAGCTTTCGGAGCAATACTTAAAAATGTAACCACATTTAAGAGGGGGTAAAACTGTTCAGTACTAGAAGGCAAAAATTGTGTAAATACTGATTTGTTATGAATTTATAAATTAAAAAAATGACAACGTTCTGTCTGCACTGCTGAACAGATTAATGCGCGGACACTTATTCTATACAGGCGAAACAGTGTGCGTGAAAAACTACTGGCTATAATCCAGCTTTCATCACCAGGTGGATTTATAATTTATAAGACTGAACGTCTACGGGAGATCCCTCTTCTTCTCCTTCCAGCCTTTGCCCATTCCTTGGGACTCATCAAGCCTTTATGCATATAGAATTTTTAATTTTTTCCTTTATTATTCTTGAAGAAATTGAAAAATGAGGTTGTACTGGTTTTTGACTTTTGCATGTCATATGTAAAATTACTACTGAGAGTTTAGAAAGGCGTGCTGCCAAAAGTAGTTACCAAATGTGGGTACATAGTGCTAAAAGTTACTTAGCTGTGGGATATAGATCATAAAGGTTCCTGAAGAATCTTCTCAGAAGTTCCCTTGCTCCTGGATTGAAGTGTAGTGGCATCCATGGGAGGGGATCACACCCAGAAACATAATTCATTTTCAGGATTAAATATGTTGTTTTTCATGTTAATTAGTTATTTCTGTCAGTTGCTTTGTTTTGGGGGTGGAGCACGAGGCAGAGCCTTGTAGAGTTTTTTTGCTTCTGTTAGCACTTCTGGATCGTTCCCAAATGATCCAAAAAATGTACGAGCAGAGCAGATCTATGGCTGCGCTCGTCTACAGAAATCTTAGGGTGCATTTTCTTAATGTCGCAAGGTTCAGAGTTGGTGATGGGCATAGCTGAGAGCTGTGCATTCAGGGTGCCTGGACCTGACACCACCTAGAGAACTTCTCCAGCCGTTTCTTCTTAAGACCTGCTGCCGTCTGTTCCTCACGCCGTCCGGCCTCTTCCAGACAGAGCTGCCGTCTTCGTGGGTGCAGCTGATGTAGCAGCAGCGATGGAGCTGAGGAAATGAGGGCAACTGCAGCCTGGCTGCTGAGGAGGGTGAAAGGGGGAACAGGAGGAGGGTAGTGCTCCAGAGTTGGCTGTTCATGCTGCCCAGCTCTGCCTCTCCTGGAGCTTCTGGTGGCTGTGTGCTCAGCCCCCGGGGGAGACTGCCAGGAGGAGTCAGGTCGGCAGCAGTGGCTGCAAGAAGTCACCTGGTGCATGGTAGGAGGATGGAATACATTAGACACAGGCTAAGGTGAAGTTCGATGGCTATACAGAGGGAGGAAACTTCCTAATTTTAATTGGAAATGACCAGTTTTATTCACATTGAACAAGTGATCTACCAAAGACAGTGTGTCGCATAAGATTTGTACGTCCTGTGGAGGTACTGAAGAAGAAGGACGGATCTGATTAGGACAATGAATTTGCAGGACTGATGGTCTCAGTCCCTGTAGAGGAGGGAAACAAAGGCACACAGCCCATCCAGAGAAGGAGCAAGAGCAGGGGGTTGGACTAGATGACCTTTAAAGGTCCTTTCCAGCCCAACACATTCTGTGGTTCTATGATAAAAGGAGAAGTTGGAACCCTTCGTGGAAAAAAAATTTATGAAGTAAGTAGGCTGACGTGGACAACTGAGATTCAATGGCAGAGGCATGATTCCCAGAGACCTGGGACTGATATCAGCCATGCCTGAGCTCTGTGGATGCTGACTTCCTTCCTCTAACATCTTTATGAATTTGTAAACTGTTTTAATCTCTTTTCACGTCAAAAATGCTGTGACTTCTGAGTCGAAGAATTCAGGCGTGTGTCTTTAGAGTCCATTCAGTCTATCAGGAAACACCCCAGTGCTGCCTCAGAAGTGAAGAAGAGGAGGTCCATACCCATGGACTGTGCTCTCCTCTCTGAAGTGTTAAGGCATATGGGGAACCTCCAGTGTTGTGGAACTTCCACAGTCTTCATGGAGTGTCTTTTGGTGGCAAAGACAGGAAAAATAATTTTGCAGAAGAAAGAGACTTAGATAGGAGAGTCAGAGCAAAAAAAGAGCTTAGGCTGTATGACAGGTGTACTCTTCGCTGGGTAAAAAACTGGCTGGATGGCCGTGCCCAGAGAGTGGTGGTAAATGGAGTTAAATCCAGTTGGTGTCCGGTCACAAGTGGTGTCCCCCAGGGCTCGGTGCTGGGGCCGGTTCTCTTTAATATCTTTATCAATGATCTGGATGAAGGGATTGAATGCACCCTCAGTAAGTTCACAGATGACACTAAGCTGGGCGGGCGTGTTGATCTGCTTGAGGGTAGGTTGGCTCTGCAGAGGGATCTGGACAGGCTGGACCGATGGGCTGAGACCAATGGTATGAGGTTCAACAAGGCCAAGTGCCGGGTCCTGCACTTGGGTCACAACAACCCCATGCAGCGCTACAGGATTGGGGCAGAGTGGCTCGAAAGCAGCCCGACAGAAAAGGACTTGGGAGTGTTGGTGGACAGCCGGCTGAATATGAGCCAGCAGTGTGCCCAGGTGGCCAAGAAGGCCAACAGCATCCTAGCCTGTATCAGGAATAGTGTGGTGAGCCGGACTAGGGAAGTGATCATCCCCCTGTACTCGGCACTGGTGAGGCCCCACCTCGAGTACTGCGTTCAGTTTTGGGCCCCTCGCTACAAGAGGGACATTGAGGTGTTGGAGCGTGTCCAGAGAAGGGCGACAAAGCTGGTGAGGGGTCTGGAGGACAAACCTTATGAGGAACGACTGAGGGAGCTGGGGTTGTTTAGCCTGGAGAAGAGGAGGCTGAGGGGAGACCTTATCACCCTCTACAACTACCTGAAAGGAGGTTGTAGAGAGATGGGGGCTGACCTCTTCTCCCTGGTGACAAGTGATAGGACGAGAGGGAACGGGTTCAAGTTACGTCAGGGGAGGTTTAGATTGGATATTAGGAGACATTTTTTCACTGAAAGGGTTATTAAACATTGGAATAGGCTGCCCAGGGAGGCGGTGGATTCACCATCTCTGGAGGTGTTTAAAAAAAGGGTAGATGGGGCACTGAGGGACATGGTTTAGAAGTGGCTCTTGTCAGGGTAGGCTAAAGGTTGGACTCGATGATCTTAAAGGTCCCTTCCAACCTCAGCAATTCTATGATTCTATGATTCTATGATAGGCTCCATTTTGTAATGCCTGCAACAGCCGAGACTTTTTGAGGAGGTTTCAAAGAAAGGAACAGACTCTTCAGTCTGTAGCGTTACAATAAAATGCCATTAATTTAGGATATTTGATGGGGGTTTTTTCCCCTTTCCCCCCCGCGTTATATAAAAGCCGTTTTTCACAAAATACCATGGGAAACAGATAGAGAAGGGGATTTCCAGGCCGTGTCTTTCAGTTTCTGAGAGGTTGGGTTCACAGCAGCGCTTGGATTTAGCTGGGTGCCTGAAGAGATACCTGTCCAAAGTGGTCTAAGGCGCTGATGAACATCACACCATGAAAAACAGGCAGCGCCTGAATGGTGCCTCAGGTCTCTCCTCCTCAGCCGATTTAGGTCATTTCCAGGGTGGGCTAATGACCAACCGCCAGCCGGAGTTCCTGGCAGTTCGCTGGTGCTGGCTCCGGGTTCCTTTGGGAATTACCGGTTATATTTTCTGTATGGAAGAATGGGCGAAGGTCAGCTTGCTTGAAAGTGTACTTTGATGTCAGAAGTCACGTCTTTGCTTTTGTTTAAAACTATGTTTAATAGATTTCAAAATTAAATTTTTGTTGTTTGTGTTTTCTGTAAGGTAAAAAACATGAAGTGCAAAGCTTTAGGAATTTAGCCCAGATATCTGTAAAAAGTATCTTCTGTGGATTTTGTATTCGTAGTAAATATGGATGGTACACACGTGACTGAAGTTTTAGGCAAAAGTTAAACAAGGGGATTAGTAAGGATCTTTAAAATGCAATTTATTTTATATTTTTACAAGTAAACACATAAAAGTGGGAACAGCAATATGTGAAATACCTCTTCATGCAGCGGTTCTGGAATTCCACAGACTTTATCCTCTGCTTTAGCGTTTGCCGTTGTGACAGATGTAAGACAACGTGGTCCAAGTGCCGCCTGTGTGACTTTGGGTTCCAGCTTTAAACAAGCTCTGGAACCGCTCTCAGGGGAACAGCAGTTTGTTTTGCTCTGAAAGCTTAGTAACAGCTTAGTAATAGCAATGCCGTTATTTTCAAATGGGCATCTTTTTATATTTTTGTGATAAAATGCTTGTTTTGACAATTCTTGCTCAACCGAGTATTCTTTCTTTAAAAATCAAAACCATAGGCTACTTTGTTACATGGGGGGATGTGTATATATTTAGAATAATATTATTAAAGTAAATAATCAATTCTAAAATGTGACTAAAAGCCGAAAAAGTTGTGAAAACCTTTGTTTCTTGCATCTGTGGTTTGCACTAAATGATAAATAGTAGATCATAAAATTTAGTAGTCACTGAAGTTACGTTTCTAAAACAATTTTGTCTCTTTAAGCATATATGTAGGCACGTGTATATATATACCTGTAGGTTCTTTTTAACTGTGAAATTTTATCTTGTGTTGATTTTAAAGAATTTCAAGCCAGGAAAGGAGGGGACAATGTTAAAGTGACATTACTGCCAGCTCAAGGTTCCTTGCCCTCGTTTTCTTCCCCATCCGTCGTGTCATAGCAGCGTGCGGTGTAGAGTCCTGGGAACTCAGATGTGGAATTAAATCGTATAGACAAGAATCTTTTCTATGAACAGCAATAACTGTAATAATTTTTTTCATGAGAAGGGACTTTCTAATTTTACTTGCCTTTGTAACAGTGTGGAAGAGATCGTAGGACACCTCAGTCTTCAGATTTAGTTGCCGTGGAACAGAGTATTCCTTTAAATGATGATCTTTTTTCCATATAAGGGAGTTTATTCTAGTAATTACAAAATTCTACATTTGATTTTTAAATTGTGGGGTTTGTCACAATTATGTTTCCGCTTGTAATTTTGGCCAACTTCATTTGTAATACGTGAAACGCAGGGAGACTTCATAAACAATAACATTTTAGGTTCTGAAGAAATACCACGAGTCACTTGAGATTAATTTTCATTGAAATGAAATTGCTGTGGGCACGCCGATTCTTGTGATTTCAGCTCGGGGCCGTACCGGGCCTAATCACTTACAGGCACGTTAGAAGGCGAATGGCAACAGGGTAGCGGACATCTGATCCCCTCGCCCTCGTGCCTTCCGACCACAAAGATGTCTTTATTGCCCGGGGTTCAAAAGTTCTGCTCTCACAGACTACCCCAACAGCTCTGGTTTCCATGCCTTTTTTTTTTTTTTTTTTCTTGAATACTTTGTTACCGTCATGTTAATATGTGAGGAAAGATGTTTTCTCAGATTTACATAAATCTTACAGCAGTAGAGACGCTGTAGTCGTGGCCCCGAAGGCTCTCTGCTGTTCCAGCCTTGTGTCTTTAGCCGAGGGCACGTTTGCGAAGCAGCGCCGTTGGTGAAAATCGGCCTCGTTTGTTCTCGCTGAGATGATAATGCTTCCTAGCAAGCAGTGTTTGACATTACGGAGGAAATCTGGTTTGGTACAATGAAAATTAATTTTTGTAAGGCCGTGTCATAACATTCACGGGTTTTTTTGGCCTTCAAAGCAGGATTGTCAGTCTCTTGGATCTTCTCCTGTGGGTTTTTTCCCTCCTGTTTAAGGGTTGTTAGTACACAGAAAAATGTGATTTTTTTTTTTTTTTTTTTTTAATTTAGTATGTTGCAAAACAGCATCAATTTGATTTAACCCAACCGTATTTTCTGAATATATGGAGTAAGATCCGAAGTGCCGGTCGGTTGCAGTGTTAATTTCTCTTATCATTACCCTCTCATTTTTGAAAGGTATTTGCAAAACTAAACGGAAGGAGGTGCTTGCAGGCCGGTCCGAGTCCCTTTTCTTCTAAAGGGAGGTCTCTGTCCCCAAGGGAATAATTTGTACTTTTGATTTTTAGCTTTTTCAAAAGAAATGTGGTTTTTCTTTTTTTTAAAGCAGTGAATAAGCAGCAAATGGATAAAGCGTATCCATAAGAACAGAACTGGGTTTTGGCCTACCTGCTCAAGGTTCCGGTTTGGGATACGTGTCCAAAGCATTTCAAAACAGTGCTGGTACCTGGGGAATCCTCTGGCGGGTCACAGTGGGTAACAGTTCAAAGGTGATTTAGTTGCTGAAGGCTGGCGTACCTTATCTGTGTTATCTGGAGGTAAGCCAAAAGTAAAGAATTCCAATTAAATGCAGTGAAAACTAAAGCTTGATTGGAGAGAGAGAGAATGCCGCTGATCCCTGGGCAGGAAAGCCACCAGATCACCCCTGAGGCGTTCCAGCGGACAGCGATTGAGGGGTGTTTCTGCCATGTATTCGGTTGTGTGAAGCTGTGACTTGCCCTGGATTATCCATTTTACGTGGTTTACAGGATTTTAATTCATTTTTAATCCCGAAGAGGAAAGTAAATTTGTGTCAAAACCAGAGTTGAATATGAACTCTTCTGCTCTTTTAATATGCAATTTGCCTGAGGATGTTTAGTTTCTTACTAAAAATCATCATGAGCCATGAAAAAAATATTGACCTATTCCAAATAATTTTGAAGTGGAGTAGCGGGATTCGTAGGTTAGGGAACGTGGAAAATGAATACGCTGCAGAAGGCATGTCTGGTGTAAATTTAAGGTAGAAAAGTATGAAAATAGGAGAGTGGCTACATGTTCCAGACTGTGGAGAATTACCACTGAAGAAAGACAACACACAAGTTTGTAAACCTAGAGAATTTATGATTTTACTTCTGTTTGAAAGTTGTCTAGGTGATTCACGCTTTGCATGTTTGTGTGAAATGTATGGGAAATATAGTCTGTCTATTTATATATAGGGAAGGGGTGTCGAGGCCGTGGCAGTGTTTTACCCGCTTTGCTGAACATCCCGGGCATCGCCCTCCTGCCGGCAGCACCCGCACCATGAGCTTGTTCTGACGCAGGGGTGAGGACAGGCTGAGAGAGCTGGGGGGGCTCAGCCTGGAGAAGAGACGGCTCCGGGGAGACCTTCCAGCCCCTTCCAGTACCTGAAGGGGGCTACAGGAGGGATGGGGAAGGACTCTGGATCAGGGAGTGCAGCGATAGTATGAGGGGTAATGGTTTTAAACTGGAAGAGGGGAGATTTGCATTAGATATTAGGAAGAAATTCTTTACTCAGAGTGGTGAGCCCCTGGCCCAGGCTGCCCAGAGAAGCTGTGGCTGCCCCATCCCTGGAGGGGTTCAAGGCCAGGTTGGACGGGGCTGGGAGCAGCCTGGGCTGGTGGGAGGTGTCCCTGCCCAGGGCAGGGGGTTGGAACTAGGTGATCTTTAAGGTCCCTTCCAACCCCAACCATTCTGTGATGATTCTATGATTTAGTACTTAAATGTTTGACATATCGTGCTATGCATTATTTTTATTATAAAGAGTTTTTTTAATGCAGGCTGATGGTACGTATTTATCTTAGGACAATCATAACTTCCCCTTCGTGAAGTGAAACACAGGGCTAAAAAATAAATTGAATTATGCTCAGAAGTATTTGCCAGGTATCTTCCGCCAAGACGTTTTTGACCAGGATTAAAGTAAGGAGGGAATTACCTATTTTAAAGACTTCTTTTCTTTGTGATACCTTACCTGTATATCCCAGATTTCTTATTCTTTTCCATCAGCGAAACAGTGAGTGCATGGCAAATGCAGACAATGTAACATTGTGGCAACAAAACCAAATGTGACGGAATATATTTACTTCCCAATCTAGTTTTTTGTTTAACGTGACTTTGAGTGGTCCAGAAATACATTACCGGCGACTATATCAAATTGTTTTCTTAAGATAATTGTTGTTCTTAATTTCCTTCTCATTAAAAAGTATAGTTAGTGATCGTTATTTCAAATATAGACATTCCTTTTGTATAACCTGACAGCATTTGTTTAATAACTATTCAAATTGTGCTCTATATGTCTATATTCTTGAAAGCCCAGTCGATGGGACAAATCAGTGTGAGAAGAAACAAATACCAAGACAGACTGCAATCACTGTGGAGTTGAGATCAATTTTGGACTTTGCGTCATAGGCTTTTTCCTTTGGTCAAGTGACTGGGGATAAAAGAAAATCACTGTATTTCTTCTTGTCCAGTCATTTTTAACGTTCTCATTCATTCTGCTGTTCCAGCTCAAATTATTTTATGCTCCTTTGTCCATATGTTAGACTTGATAAAATATCTTTGATCTTATACAAACAAAAAAAAGCAGTCATCTTTAGTAACTTGTAATTTTCCTACGCATAAACCTAAATGCATTCTGAAATGCATTATTTGCATCACCTGAAATGAGGATGGATGTGCAACAGGCAGCGAGAAAGCTCTTTCTATTTCCTTTTTGATGTTCAAAGTTTGGTGGAAATCATACAAATAATAGTTTATATTTCCTTATTATAATGTGTAATTTTAGTTTGTAGCTGGTGAACTGATAAGAAGTGGAAAAAATGAGAGAAAGAAAGGGAGAGTTATGAACAGAATGAATGAAATAGGTACTACTAACTCCCGTGAGATCCTCATAGTCGAGCAGTTGGAGTGTGTGCTGGATGAGCAGCCAATGAGGCGGGTTGGGAACTGGCTGGACAGCCGGGCCCAAAAGGTGGTGATGGGTGGCACAAAGTTTAGTTGAAAGCCAGTAACTAGCAGTGTACCCCGGGGGTCAGTACTGAGCCTGATCCTGTTCGACATCTCCGTTAACCCTCTGGATGAGGGGACAGAGTGTCCCCGCTGCAAGTTTGCTGATGACACCAGCCTAGGAGTGGCTGATACACCAGGGAGTTGTGCTGTCATCCAGAGGGACCTTGACAGGACGGAGGAACGGGTTGACAGGAACCTCACGAAGCTGAAGGAGTGCAGAGTCCTGCACCTGGCGTGGAGCAGCCCCAGGCACCGACGTGTGCTGGGGCCGTGTCGCTGGAAAGCAGCCTGGCAGAACAGGACCCGGGGGGTCCGAGTTGAACACGAGCCAGCTGCAGGAGCACTTTCTGCAGAGAAGGCTGATGGTATCCTGGGCTGCATTAGACAAAGTATTGCCAGCAGGGCGAGGAGGGTGATCCATCCCTTCTACTCAGCACGTGTGAGGCCATGCCTGGGGTGCTGTGTCCAGTTCTGGGCTCCTCAGCGCAAAAGGGATGCAGACGTCCTGGAGGGAGTCCAGTGAAGGGCCACAAAGATGATACAGGGACTGGAGCATCTCTCCTATGAGGAAAGGCTGAGAGAGGTGGGAGATGAGAAGCCTGGAAAAGAGAAAGCTCGGGGGGGATCTTGTCAAGGTATATAAATACCTGAAGGGAGAGTGCAAAGGAGATGGAGCCAGGCTCCCTTCAGTGGTGCCCAGTGACAGGACCAGAGGCAAGGGGCAGAAACTGGAATACAGGAGGTTCCCTCTGAACAGCAGGAAACACTTTTTTCCTGAGAGGGTGACCAAGCAATGGCCCAGGCTGCCTGGAGAGGTTGTATAGTCTCTGTCGTTGGAGATGTTCAATGTTCAAAAACCATCTGGACATGCTCCCGAGCAGCTGGCTCTAGGTGGTCCTGCTAGAGCAGGGAGGTTGGAACAGGTGACCTCTGGAGGTCCCTTCCTTCCCCAGCTGCTCTGTGGCCTTCTGGTTGTGTTTAAAGAGCTGAATTTTCAAACTTTGCTGTGTATTTTTCTGTATGTGTAAAACAAGGATAATGACATTTTTGTTGGGTATATATGTGTTTAATATTATACAAAATTTCAAATTTAAATAATCCTTATATAAACTTTTACGCTGTAGAAAAAAAATCAAGAGACAGTACCTAAGGTAAGTAATTCCAGCTTATAAAGGCTAAGGTTTTTAGTATGCCTTCCAAAAAGTGAAGATGTGAGAAAATACTGTTTGTTTTCTCAGATTTGTAGGGAGAACTACTAGAATTTGGAACTGATACCCGAAACAGGGTGAAGTATCTCTGCTGTAGTGTTACTTGGTGGTGGGAAGGAAGAGACTGTGGAGCATCTCCATGGTGTGACAGATCGTGATCCTCACTGGTGAGAACAGCTGGCTTTTGTGGACACCGTAAGTCTGGTGCCATGCTCCAGTCAGCTGAAATCAGGTCGTACTTAAAATCTTTTATTTTCTTCCTCCTTTTAAAGAACGCTTATGGGTTTGCTCTGGGAGGCCAACCCTGTACCTAGATAAGAGCATGTTTAGGAGAGCAGTCTGGCCGTAGACGTTTACGTATCTCTTCAAATGTAGAGCAAGCCTTTGTCGTGGAAAAGGTCAAACGCCATTGCTCAGTTCTCAGTGTAAGCATTGTGGGTTCTTCAAGAATCGGTAATAATGGGCATTCGTTGAACTTAATGTTGTTAAAGTTCTGTAGTAACTGCCTGTGTTATCGTAATATTTTTACAATATTAAATTTCTGTCTTCTCAGAAAGATGTATATTGTTTTTCTTGAGGAGTATCTTAGTGTGAGATGGTTACGATCGGTGAAGGTCTGGTCTGCCAGCAGCAGGCACGTTTGCATGAGTGAACTGTTGGAACAATTCTTCCACTCTGAACCATGAAACCAATCTGTTCCTGTCGGTTACAATTTTATGGAAACTAATTCTTTGTTGATGGAATCAGGTGAAAAATATGTGGTTCTGATTAGCAAACAGTATGCAGAGTTTCTTAAGGTCATGGAGAACATTCCTCTGGACGTGTGCGCGTTTTCAGGTGTGTGTGTATGACTGTGCAGATATCTTATATCCACATCTTCCTGTAGTAAAAATGATGGGCAGTTTAGGTTTTTTTTTTATACATACTTTTAAAAAATATTTGTACTGTAATTGGTAAAATTATAATATTAATATGTTTATTACAGTAGAATAAATATTCAGTTTCATTGTTTCTAAGTTTTAGAAACTTAGTTTCTAAGTTCTAAGAAACTTGTGTTTGTGAACTCAACAACCCTCAAAAAATATTTAGTGGAACTATGTAACTTAAACTCAGATAACTAGCCTTTTTTGAAGTAGCGGTGTTTCCTGTAAGAAATATGTGTTATTCAAGTGACTGCCGGGGTAAAATAATGACCGTTCAATTTTAGGTATCCTGCAGAGCTGCAAAAAATGAAACTGGTATCTGCAGTCTGCCCAACAGACTGCTCGCCACATCACCACCTACAATTAAGCATAAGTGATTTTTCTGCTCGAGACAGGCTCAAGACTGATTTAGCAATGAAACTTAATTACTTCTAGCCCTTAGAGAAAACGGCCCGACAAGGTTGAGGTTGTTGGCAGGGCAACGTGGGAAAGCTCTTGCTGAAACTCCCTTCCCCGTTTCTGATTTTCTGTTAGCAGCACTTAGCACTCCTAACTTCCAATTAAGCAAATATTCCCCCGAAAACTGTGCATTGTGTTACTTCTTTCTTTGTGGCAGGCTAACGGCAAAAGGAAAGATGATGACACTCTGCAGTTCTGATCAAATCCAACTGCTTCACTGTGAGGGTGAAGTTCTTCTCTGCTAATGGAAATTAAAACTTAGAAGCGAGTTCCCAAGTGCCCGTGGAAGGGTAAGGTCACCCTTCTGGCCTGGAAGGCTCAGGCTAAAAACTAAAGCGAAGTGCACGTGTGCTTCTTGACAATTTAATATATCATTGGTAAATTGTTTCTTTATTTTGTACTTAGGTTATAGGGAAAAAATGGTGGAGGAACTGACTGTTACAAAAAAAAAAATTAATCATATTAACAAACTACTTTATGCTCAAAATTGCTTCATTTGAGTTTTCAGGAATGTGTTATTTAAAGGAAACAGGAACTTCGATTCTGTGGCTCCAAGGAATACATCTGGAATAACAATTCAGAGGGACATATGGCATCAATTGGCTGATATTTTCCTATATAGGGGTCCTGATTGCAGTTAAAGGGAAAACCGTTCATTAATTATGCACAATTAAAAATACAAATACGTGTTGTTGTCAATTTATATACCCTGCTGAAGTACAGTGAGTTCGGGAAAAAAGGTGGAAGTTGAGCAAAGAAACTTGACTTTTCTCTTTGTCAGCTGTGGCAATAACTTGCTTTACTTTTGTAGTATATTTTTCCCCTTAAAGGTTTTGACTCCCTTACTCTTACCTCTTCAGACGGATCAATCTCTCCTTCCCCTCTATGGCATTTCATTTACAAAGAGAAGTAATACTGCGGTTGTAATTCCTTCAGTGTAATTGCCTGCCCCGCAGTGCTCAAAGTCCTGTTCCTGCGAACAGCTACGGCCGTCTTTATCAATGGGAATATTCATGGTAACAAAACCAAACATGTGCCTAAATACTTGCGCGAGTGCGAGACGCTAATTCCCAAAGGCGCCTTTGGCACAGGCTCTGGTGCCCTGCTCAGTAGGGAGCGAATTGAAGTGCGTGTATATGTCCCCTTGATTTCAACAGTATTTAACCAAATAGGCGACTTAAACTTTTTGCAAGACAGGAAGTAATAATTTAAGCATGTACTTAATTGTTATTTATTTAAAAAAAAAACAACCCAGGGTATTGACAGCCTCATTGGAATGAGCGCTGACTTAGCCTTATATTTACCCTCCCTGGAATATTGACCACCCCTGGCTGGGATTTACCATCCTTGGTGTATCTGGGGTATTTCTCATTATAATGAAGAGGAGTAGGTTTTCTTTTTTTGGGTAGTAAACAACCATTTTTTAAATGATGCTGAGGTCTCTCCTTAAATGCACAAGTATACTTTTCAGTAATCTGTTTTGTAGACGGGCTTGTAGCACCATTAGTCAGTAGAATTTATCAGCCTGAACCTTTTCCAAGCCTATTTTCAATTGCATATACTGGCTTTGCTTTGAACTGCTCAGGCTGAAATGTCTTAAAACAAATGAGGCTGGTGCCCCTCAAATTAAGCTTCTTTGCTCTGCAATCTCGACTCACCTCTCGATTCACCTCCTTTCACGAGGGGGGCGAGGTCTTTTCCAAAACCCACCACGTGAGGAGGTAACGGAAGACACGTGCACTCACAGAGCCGAGTTACGCTTGCACCAGCAACGCGTGTCAAGAACCGCGTGAACTTAATGAGGGATGGTTCCTGCTCCGAACAGTTAACTACCTTTAAATAAACTTGAAAAAAAGCTGGAAAAAAGTGTATTATTGACATCTCCACATGAGGCTTGGACAGATAAGCGACTAACTTGGAGTCATACAGGTAAAAGGGAAAAGTAAACTTTTAACTCTTCAGCTCCAAGGGCAAAATAATGTTGCGGTAGGTTGTGCAATAGCTGTGCTTAATTCCTGTCGTAAACTCGTTACTGGGGTTACCTGCAGTGCGAGAGCACTGGTCTTGGTGACCCACGTGGTGTCCTGCAGCTTTAGGTTCCAGTGGAGTTGGGTCCCCGTGGCTTAGCCCGTCTCTGTTCTTTGTGGCCATCCGGTGGTACAGCAGGTGCTCGGGCCACCCTGTACGTGTCATTCTGCAAACTTAGTGACTAATACTATTGTCAGGGCGTTAGATGCATCTTATCGCTTTGCCTATTTCTTGAATTTCACCGAAGGTTGGAAGGGAAAGGCTGGTGTTTTACTGGGGTAGCACTCACAGCACCGCTGCCTCCTTTCTTGTGTTGCTCGAGTGTTTGTAATACATGTGGAGGGGAACTGTGTTCTTACAGAGTTCCTCTCTGGTTTTATAGTTTTCTGAGACAGATACTTTGGCTCTCATGCGTGTTGGATTGTAAGTCTCTCTTAACTTGTTAGTAAGAAGAGTTCAACAGTCATTTTCAATTTACTCTCTGGATTTTCTTCGTTCTGTCTGAGCTGTGTCATTTTATGGTCTGTGCCGAATGGAACTGAGCAGAGGCAGATGTGGAAACACTTCTCACTAACCGAGTTTTGTACACAATGTTCTCCTCTCCTGTGACATTCATTACAGCTCGTTGGACTTTGTGTAAATTTAGGAGAAAAATGTAGACAAATAAAATTTCCGTGTGTCATCTGCATGCCCTTGAACTCAGTTTTGCTTTGCAAGGACTGTGTGCAAGAGACTGCGAGTGGGTACTTGGAATTCCAGACATTTGGAAGTGTGCACATATGTTTAATAAAACTTATTTCCAAAGAAAAAACTCCTAAGTTGCTGAAACTCAGAACTTTTGTGTAATCAAATCTGACCCTGGAACTGTTTATCAGATTTAAGTGTCCTTCACTTTTTATTTGGATGCTTGTGATGATGTGCTCACTGCAGGGGGTGGGCTAGATGACCTTTGAAGGTCCCTCCCAACCCAACACTGTGATTCTATGCGTAACGGAAAGATTGATGGCTGTCTGTTTCCGTGTTCTTGGTAGACACTGAAGATCTGAAAGTTTTTCTCTTGTTTCGTCTCAAATAGAAAAGAGCCATTTAAAAGCAGCATCTGATGAACAATATGGACTGGTAGAGACAGTGGTTATCACGAAATAATTTCAGTGTGAGACATTAAATGTCTGATTTACAAAGCATGTCCTTCCAACCATTAACTGTACTTGTGAAACTGTCTTAAATTAGTATTTTTTCATAACTGGATTTCCCAATGTAAATTATTTCATTTCAAGTATATGCAATTTTTAGCAATAGCATTAGCATTGAGGTTCACAAAATATTTTTATTATTTTAACATGACAGTAATATGGGAAATACTGTTATATGTAATGGAACTGTGAACACAAAAGACAGAAATACACCATTATGGTAAATTGTATTTATCAGTTTGGTGGAACTTTATCAAATACAGTCTTGTTTCAGATTAACTACACGGTACTGTAAGATATCACTCATTAGTACTTTGCTGACATTGCACAGATGGTTTATATGGCAAGTGATCAGTTAGTGCAGAAAAATAGTAGTTTATCCTAAAATACACTGTAAAGAGATTTATTTTTATTGACTCTAATAAACGTTTTGAGATAAGATTTGCCCTAGCATATATTAAAATATCAGTGCAAGATTTTACCTCAGCAGCTATTAAAGTGCTGCTCAGCAATGGACATAGTGACAAATAACTGGCTAAAAAAAGGTCACTTACCCCAAGGCATTTTTATGCAAACAGAATTATAATTTGAGGTTACATTACTGATACTGGAATGAACAGTGACAGCTGTTTAACGTCTCAAATGCTGTGCTTACGTTTGTAGCAGAGAGAACACTTTGTGCGTTTGAAAGTTAATGGAGAATTTTAGAGAAGCCCCATAAAAGGGTTCAGAATTGATGGACTCTCGCTTGATTTCTTCTCAATTTGTTGGCCGTGCCCACAGGACGCTCAGGTATCATGACCAGGGGTGGCCGTACAGCGGGGACCGCTCTCCTCTCTGCTGTCCTCTCCAGAGGGTGGCCGTGGGCTGGCCTTGGGGTGGGCATGCATCCCCACTGCTAGGGCAAGGAGGATCCTGCAGCTACCTGACGCCTGCTGTGACCCCTGCTTTGGTATAGTTTTTACAAGGCTTAATATCTTCTCGGCCAGAGCGCTTGCTCCGCTCACGCTGCAGCAGCACGTGGCACTTCAGAGATGCCACGTTGCTTTTCATTATGGACCATAAGAGAAGACATTTCTAGGTTTTGCCTTGGTGTGTTTTTTGTTGTGTCAAGTGGTTGTGCAAAGGCAGGTGCTTGTGCCCCTTAGCGCGAAGAAGCCCTGCTGTGTCTCTCTTAGGTGGCTGGGCAGAGACTTGTGGCCATGCTCTCCCCGTCCCTGGCTCACAGAAGCTCAGCGCATGTTGCCCCAGGGACCTGGGTGTCCTTCCATCTTGTTCCCTCCCCTTGTTTATTTTCTCACATATTTTAACAGGATTTTTTTTAAGGTTTGGGTTAGAAGGGACCTTAAAGATCATCTAGTTCGACCCCCTGCCCTGGGCAGGGACACCTCCCACCAGCCCAGGCTGCTCCCAGCCCCGTCCAGCCTGGCCTTGAACCCCTCCAGGGATGGGGCAGCCACAGCTTCTCTGGGCAGCCTGGGCCAGGGGCTCACCACCCTCACAGCGAAGAACTTCCTCCTACTATCTAGTCTAAATCTGCCCTCTTTCCGAGTCTCGTCTTATGATGAGTAGAAAGAGCCCACCAGATTTGTGCTTTCCTAGCATTATCCCCAAAGTGAGCACCATGGGCAGTGGTGAAAGACTGCAAGCCTTGCTGGAGTGATGCTGGGAAGACTGGGCCAGCCTGTTAAAGGGGGTTCTTTGGACTAATCGAAGCATCTGATGAGGAGAAGACGATGGGGCAGGTTGTCTGTAAGTTACAGCATCATTTCTGTGCTGTCTGCCATTAAGATGTCTCCAGTCCCACAGCACCGAACGTGAAAATTTCCCTAAGTAGGGATTTTAGGAGAGAGAAAATTAGACAAAGCTGCTCTTATTGCTGGAATACCCAATTCAGTCATTTTTCCAGTGTAGATGGGAGCTCAGATTTGTCTGTATTAATTCCGTCATGGTATCTTAAGGAGTTTTATTCAAGATGTCTTAAAAAAAGAATTTCTATTTCGGATGTTCTTATCTGGCGTTACATTAAACATTTGGAAATATACGTATTAAACATTTGAAGACATACTAATGAACCAGGGCTCCTTGAATTTTTCTTTGACCTATTCCTGTATTGCTGGCAGATCATGGTATCAAAATACTGCAGTAAATCACTTCGTAATTAAATTCTTTGTTGATATCTCCGGGGTTTGAAATTCCTTTGGGTTTTCCCACCACCACCTTTGAAGATAAGACCCGATTTGTCCTGTTTTCCACGATTCTAAAGTAGTTTCTGCTCAGGTGACCTAACAAGGAGATAAAACCAGTGCTATATTTGGGGGAGAGAAAAGATTTAAGAGTTTTAATTTCTATATCCATTTATCTTTTTTTTTTTTTTTTAACAGAATTGTCAAAGTTACAGCCTTTCAGAATATCCAGGAATTTATATCCAGTTGTGTAAGACTGCCTTTTATTGATTGACACCTTTCTAGAGCAAACATTTTTTTAATTGGAAGAAAGAAAAATATCTTTGGCAGCAATTCAGCACTTATTGTAGGTAGGACCTGAGAAGGCTCCTAATTTTTATTTTTAGGCTGTCCAGTAGAAGAAATATTTTCAAAACAAACCAGAAAATAAGAGAATTAAATTCTGAAGTATTTATGTTTTTATTATTAGATTTTAGTTGCTTAATCTTGACTGGTTTGTGCCTTGGATTTATTTCTGCTTAAAAGCGTAGGGACCTCAGGTCAGATTCATACAGGCTTCTTATATTAAATCTGCCGGTATTAAGCCCTCGTTCTGTTTTACTGTGGTCTGTCTGTGTTGTGAGTTTGGTTTTTGTCTTAAGAAGCCAAATAGTAATAATGTTCTGTGATTTTTCCTCCCAAACAATATTTTTAGGTGTGCGTCTCCTTTGGTAATGTGCCCTAATATGGGTCAGTGTTTGGAGAAGCATTTCGTTGCCCCGATGGTGAAGTAGGTGTTCTTCAAGTAGTATGAAACGCTGCCAGAAGTTCTGGAAGCAATCTCTGAGAACGGCTTTGATGTGACGATATTTGTACATGGATACCAAGTTAAGGGCCTTGTACAAGGCTCACTTCAGTTTCTCGTTTTTGCGATTTAAACTAAAGCTCTTCAACACAAAGGAAGCAACAGAAAACCCCTAACACATGTTATTCTTTTATTTTTCTTTTTCCACAAAACCAGCTTGTAATTAGGGTTGAAAAGGACTTTTAATGGTGTACTAATTTATTCCTCTTCCTTGCCCTGACAGGTTTAATTATTCCTAAACATCAGTGAGTAGACTGATGACTAGCCCAGAACTGACCAGCCCCGCTGATGGCGGGACAGTGGTAAAACTGTTCTTACCATTTTGTTTCATTTTTTTGTAAGTTGTACTAGTGAATTATTCTTCCTGAGGTAACCTGTATTTTACTTAATTATAAATAAGTCCTTCAGACATTCTCTTTGTGATCATCCTGGCTGCAATTTAGAGGGTTTAAATCAGTTTTACTGGGTGCGTTATTTCCCCTTAAAGTTGTACTCTTAACTTTCTTCCTAATACATTTAAAAAAATTAAACTAAAAATGCCTACCGCTTGTAATATTTTTTCTTTCCTGGATTCCTGGCGTTTTTTCTTGACTTAAAATAACTCAGCGCATTGAGCTTTTCCGTACTATCTCCATCAATGTCTTCATCGTTATTTCCTTTTTCCCTTTTGCTTCAGGAAATGCATCGTTCGTGTCGCTCTCAGGTTAGGCAGTAGCCAATTTGTACAAAGACCAAACCTGACCGAAACCACCCTCTTTTATAATTTCCAGAAGCAGTGAACTCCTTTTCTGCCTCTGTATCAAACTTTTGCTGTTGCCTCCTTCAGTATTTTGTATATTATAAGGGCTATGTTGTTAATAGCCAACTTCTATAGGATCCATCCGATCTGATGAATAGCTTCTGGTTGTGCGCGGCTCTGCTCGGTCCTTTCTGAAGGAACGTGGAAAGATGCCGATTATCAACGTCACTTTTTCCAGGGGTCGAATAGCGTAATTCTGCAATAGCATTCGATTTATGGCAAGTGATAAGGAGGTAGGGCATAGAAGAGCGAGGAGGTGATATTCCTGTCTACAAAACAATGTCCTGGGTGAGTAAAGGTGGGAAAAACCCCTTATGCAGTGGGAGAAGAAAATGGATTACTCCGTGAATCAGAATAGTTCACGCATTTTACTGAGTCTTTCTGAACTTGGCTCATAGTGAACCAGCCGTGAGTGCGTCTGAACTCACCTGGTGCGCCCCACGCTGTGAAACAGGCCGTCTCCTGCTTGAAAGCCTTGTCATTACTGCAATTCAAAGGGAAAATTACAGAGGTGGGTCTGAAGACACCAGTTTGCTCAAAGAAGTGGCATTCTGACGCTCAGAAACACCCCCAGCGACCTCATAGAGCATGTGGGTGCACTTGGAGCGCCGCAGGAGAAAACACCCGGAAGACACGAATTTAGGAACTGAAACAGTAACCTGCTGTTTTCCACTTGGTTTACATTTGAAATATCTTTGTAACAGTAAAGACTAGGCATTTTTCTTTGAAATATCCAAGCCCTAGTCGCTGCGGGAGTTGGGTGTATTAGTCAGTAGAGTTGGCTGCTTCCCAGCGCTGGGCAGGGAGCAGTTTTCTAACCCCCCCACTGGAGGTTTATGGCTGGTGTTTTCATTTTGCTTGATTCCTCCTCTCGGCACGAATCCGAATCCCTTTGTCTGCCTACTGCCAGTATCTTTTCACCAAAGAGAACATATTCAAGTCTTATCTGCTCCTCCTAACAGTACGTAGGGTTTCTTTCAGTATTTCTTTTGTTGTCAAAGGGGGCTGTAATTGAGGCCAAGTAAACTAAAGTATTAAAAACATTAATGCTTCTAATGCAAATTATTTTTACCTGTTATTATGTGACGGGTTCGTTTTGATTGTATGAGTAAAGTATCTTAAAGTATTGTTTGCAAAATCTGTATTAAAAAGAGACTTGTGTGAGCCCAATAGTTCATTTTTGTTCATCAAAACTATTACATTTATTTTCAAACTTTCAGCCAAATATCTGTAACACGACTAATCTATTAAACTATTGTCCAGATTAAAACTTGCCGTATGACGGCATTGTATTTCTACAAGGTTTTCTCTGAAATGGGATAGCTGAAAGCATCACTCTGTGTTTTACGCTGCTGCGTACTTGCTGCAGTACGTGTAACCTGATCGCTCTGCGTTTTAGCCATTCCGGGGCATGTGCCGCCTGCGCTGCCCCGTTCGGCTTTTGTCTCCCTTGTTCTCACTGTCGTAACGATTCCCCGCGGTCCGTGAACATTCAGGTCCGTGTGAGGTCAGCCGTACCTTGCAGATAGTGACAATAGTGCAAATAATGACAAATATGGGGGGTCACGCGGTGTTTCCTGTTTCCTGTGCTTAATGTAGGGGCGGGTGATTTGTGAGCAGCCCGCGAGGATGCTGCACGTCGTTTGGGTTGGCTTTACGTTCAGATTCGAATCCCTGAGTATTCTCCTGCTCCCAACCTCCTTTCATTTTCCGCTGTTTAAATACTTCTGGAAAAGGAGGAGCGTGTCTGCAGATCTTCTCTCTCAGATTTTGTCTTTTTCATGTTTTGCGCCTATTTTATTTCACTGCTTTTAATGAGCCGTGGGTGAACAAAGCTGTTTCTGTTTAACCACCACCTGAACTTGGGTCGTGTGAAAAGGAAATTGGTCCAGCTAAGGAACAGTTCTGGTCATTAACGACTGTGAGAGCCCATGGAGGGAAGACCGAGTATTTTCTCCGGGCTTCCAAAAAGAAGAGGTGACTCAAGACTGGAAATGCTTTTTGCGAAGTAGGAAGCGATGTGTAGATGCGGGTGTTCGTAAGCTCAAAGGATTTCTGTCTCCACCAACTGATGCTAATAACAATATTTGTAACAGTGATGGAAGGAGTAAGGCAGGCAGGGTATTCCGAAAAGAAAATAAAAACAACAGCAACAACACAACTCTCTTTTTCTCCAGCTTTTTAATAAGCCTGTTCTGACTGGTGAGACTAGAGGCTTCCGAGGAACAGCTCCAGCCGGCTCCCGGCCTCCCCGATAGCCCTGTGCGACGTGTGCGCAGGGGCTTGTGTGCTGGGCGGTGGGGGGTGGGGGGCTGCTAGTCAGGAAACAAAGTAAAGGTGAAATCCTTTTGTTCCTTCCTTGGATTTCAGAGAAATGACGAAAATCCCCCATATCCCTGTAAATCGTGGTATAACAGATTACTCACGGATTTCAGGAGTATTTGCGAAAGCATTCCCTTAAATATGGAATAATGAAATTTGGTGAGATAACCGATAATGTCTTCTCTATCCGAGGTTTATTAGTAAGTTAGCAGAAAGAAGTTTTTTGGTTTCAGGATTCTTTCACTAAGATTTGCTGGGGTCTTTTTTTGGTCGACTGATTTATTCTTGCCTGCCCTATTGGGAAAGAAAGAATCACGTCTTCTGTGTGTGATGGATACCCTGATATTACGCCCTCGGGCGTTTCACAGAGTGGGATGTGCACTTAAGCTGTTTCACAGGAAAGTCTTTTGAGTCTGTTGAGGAAACAGGCCAGAAATACAGTTATGCCAAAACTGCTGACTTTTAAAAAAGAGTTTCCAGTGATAACAGGATTTAAACTAAAAGCAGTTTAATTTCAATTACAGTGCTGAAATTTGTAGGAAAGAAATTTTATCTTTAGTTTAATTTTTTCTGGACTTGAATTTGTTAATCTGTTGATATAATCTGTTGGGGGTTGGAACTAAATGATCTTTAAGGTCCCTTCTAACGCGAACCACTCCGTGATTCTGTGATAATAGCCCAGTGAGCTGTGACGTTCTGTTTAGCTCTTGTTTTCAGTGTTGATGATATGAAAGTGCTAAATTTATGGTTGGAAAGAGAGCGTTCCAGTGTTGTTGCGTTGCAGATACACGTTCTCATCGCTCGTTTATGCTGTTGAGTACAGCTGACTTCAAGGAAGGTAACGTATTCTGGTGGAGCAGGGAACTGGCCCCACGGTTTGTTCCTGGTATTGTTCTTGCAGAGACTGTCCAGGAGCAGCCGAGAGATGAAAAGGTGTTTTCAACTGGTCATCTCTGCACCCGAGGAGGTTTTGTTCGTTTTGTTTATATTATAATCATCCTTTATCTTTGAAGTTTAAATATTATTTTTTCAGTCTAATCTTATTTTGAATGACGGTTTAGTTCATTAGTTGGCAGTTCATGTGTTCACACACCTCACTTTGGGAAATTCAGAATTTCTCAGTGGCGATTTGGAAAGCTTGAGTCAGTTCAATGGAGCGAATGTTTCACAGCCATCTGTGGGTGCGTTTCATCTTCTGCTGTGCTGCTTTCAAAGTGCCTGTTCTGTCATCAAAAAGGCCTTTAACTGCTGGGATATGACCAGATCATTTGGTCTTCTGCACCGTTTGTGGGCTGGAAACACAGAAGATACAGAATTAGATTATGATTTCTGAAAGAGCGATGTGTGGGGCCCCGTAATCTTCGCTAGATAGAGCTCGGTGTCGGTGTACGTCAGAGCAATACTTCATGAGAGGGTTCAAGGGACAGCAGATGTGTTCTGGAAAGCATAAAGAAATTGGTTGAGCTCTTTGGTGTTGTATTTGAAGACGTTCGTGTTAAGTCATTTTACACAGTTCAGTGTATCGAGTGATTTGATGATGTGCTCTCCTTCAGTTTTACTCCTTATCACGAGAAGTCTTTTTAGAGTTATTGCACTTGACTGGAGGTTGTTCGTCCTTTGCTATCAACCGAACCAGACAGGTCCTTCAGGCGTATGTGTGTTGTGGCTCACTGGGCACGGTAAGGTGAGGTGGGCTCTGGTGACGTTTAGGACTAATCAGTGCTGAGAATTACTTGAATGCAATATTAGGGGGGGGAAAAGTATCTCTTAACGCTCACGAAAGTGTGAAGTTTTTGAAGATTCAAACCTATAGCGTTAATTTTACAGGGAATAATTTAATCAATGATGTCTTCTACAGGAAGACTCAACTGTATTAAATGCAGATGTTTCATTAATGAAAGTGTTTAATCTGTTTTTCTCCTCTAGTTAAAAATCATAAGTATGTTTCTAGATAAACCTTTACACTTTTATAACTTGCCTTATTTTTCCATAAACTAACAAAAATACATTTTAAAAATATTTTTTTCCTAAGTTTTTAGTGGAGTAAGATATTTTTCAGATGTGGGTTGTTCTCGTGGGATAATTGTTGCCACGTGCTGTATTGAAATTTAGAACCTGCCTGTTCGAAACGAGGTGAACTCACTCCTGCCGCGTTGTACTGCATGCTCTGATGTCCCAGACCTGGGGCTTTTACTCAGTTTTAGCTGTGATGCTGCAGCAAAATCGAACGTGAAATGCAGGTGAAAGTTTCATTAGAAACAGTTCAAAATTTTGTTAAAACATCTAGATTGTGGTGTAGTTTCCTTAACATCAGTTTAATGTATTTACAAACATTGATGAAGGAAACGTAGATGGAGTACGTGATGGCTCTGTGGTTTAGACTGGAAAAGATGCAAGTGGAAGAGGTGCTGCTGCAAGAAAGAGCTGGCTTCTCACCCAGCTTCAGCTGCTTGAAGGTCTCCTTATCTGGACCCGTTACTTTAGCATCTCGGGGAGGTGCTTACTGAGCGTCTCCTTACTGAGCAGAGAGCACCTAAATTAAAGAGAGCTTCAAGGAAATCCCTGGCTCCTTGGGTAACATTAGGTGAGGTGAATACCCCCTCTCCCCCTTGCAGCATCTTACATTATTTGCATAAAATAATGAAAAACATTTGATGGTTCTTTGTGCTAAGACTCTTGTTTCAGTTTCAAGTGTTATTTTCATTACCTAGCAAGCTAGGGACAAGACCAGCTCTGTAGATTGTCGGCGGCCCAGGAATGATGCTTTTGAAGGTGCCCAGTTTTGTGTTTTTTTCCGTAGCAAATGTCTCTGAAGAAGCGAGTTCTGGTTGATTTTTATTTTTATTTTTTTAAGCGAAAATGGCAAGTTGTAAATTGAATTTCTGATTCTAGTGGTTGTACTTGTGTGCAAGGTGATGATCTAAATACATCCTTTTGATGCATCTTGTAATTGGGCTGAAAGTTTGACAGCCCGTTTGACGAGAAGGCCACTCCGCTTGGTCCCTTGACTGCCAGCTCTGCTCCGTCTCGGTTTCCGTGCTTTATTCTTAGATGGTCTTAAGAAATACTGACTGACCCGGAAGGATGCAGGCCTAGTCTTCTGACTTAGTTTACTCAACAGTGCAAAGCTCTTCTAAACTTGGAGAGATGTTTTTTAAGGTAATGCAGGATTCTGCTCCATCTGCCCCTGCACAGCCTTGTGGAAACGTCGTCCCCTTCATAGAACCCAGCTCAGGGACCTGCCAGGGATCCTGATCCCGCATAGTAACATCCCGTTATTTATCCGACAGCGTACCAGGTTCAAAGTGATTGTCTGGGTGAACATCCCCCATTGCAGACCCAGAGAACAAGCTCAGAAGTAGTGTGAGTTCGGTAGTTGTGCGCAGGGTTTGAGAGGCTGGTATCCCAACGGAGTTGAACAGCTTGAGTAAGGAGGTGTGAGTGTGCAGGCAGAGGGATGGGGTGTGTGGTGTAATCTCAGCCTGGTGAAGGAGAGGGGATTTTATCCAGCTCATGAAAGGGTTGCCTTCGTCACGGAGCGACCCTTACAGCAGGTGGAGTGTGACCCTCAAATCTCATCTCTTCGTTACGGCGCAATGAACATTATTGGTGATGGTTCCTGTCCATTAAAGGCACTGTGAAAAGGCCTGCTCTCTCTAATGCGTTGAATTTTTTTTTTTTTAAATTTTTAAGTTTATGGCTGTGAGAGCCTTTCCTTTTTAGTTAATCTGAACTGTCTCATATAAACTCAAGAAATATTGGTGCATTAAGACTCAAATTCTAGTCCATAACAATGACAAGGTAAGGAGAGGACGTCGGGTGTCCTATGAGGAAATCTGTTAGGCATCCGAAATACCATCAACACGTATGTGCGTCGTCCACCTTTTAGAGTTCTGGCGTCCTGGAAACCTCGCTAGTACTTCACTGCTCAGAAAATAGATGTGGAAATACAATACACTTCATTCTTAGTGCGTCTGCAAGACATGACCTCGCTTACCACGACACATGCCATTTTAAAAATTCAGTTCTAATGGGTCTGTGCATTTTATTGTACAAAATAGAAAAATGTTTCTTTTTTTTTTTTTTTCTGAAATTTTCCTTTCTTTGAAAGGTAGCTGTAGGTCACCAAAACAAAATTTGTTTGCATAGGACGCTTGTCCACTTAATGAAAAATAAAACATAAAAGAGATCATTTGCAGAAAAGGATTAACATCAGTTACTACTTTCTAACAAAAACATTGATTTTGCTAAGATTTCAGGTGCATGGCTACATTTCGTCCAGTTCTGCTGGAATTAAACAATAAAATTCACATCCTTACACAATAATAATAATAAAAGAATAATTATTTTGGGAAGAGTTTGGGAACTGTCTGTGAGGAAGTGCTAGAAGAAACTTGAAGTTTTTGGGTAGCTTCCTGAAATGTGTCCAGAGATGTGAAACAACTGTGTGCTGACGGCTGAGACACTGCAATAATGCCGAGAGCTCATTAAATTTAGCTGCGTGATGGATTGTTTGGGTGGTTACAAACGCAGCTGATCTCCCTGTAAGAACTTCTTTCGTGTTCTCAGTAGATGATTTTTGCGGTGCAACACCACACTCCTGGAAGTGGGTGCTCTCTGTCTGCAGCTACATCAATGGATTGCACAGCTGGTTTTGAAAATCGGCTTTTAATTAGTTTGCACATTAGCATTTAATTTTCCTAAATAAAAATTACCTTTCCAAATGAATTGTTTTGGATCTTGATAACCAGCTCATAGCTATGTCCTTTTAGAGAGTTTTTGTGAGAGTTGAGCTCATTGAGTTGTTTGGTATACAGCTGTAAGTGATATTATTTGAATCTATCATTTATAGCTTGAAAAAGTAAGAAAAATCGCAATACCACCAAGTATGACCGTACTTTTGAAGTTTTCCAGAAACAGACTGGTGAGATTTGGTAGATCAAGTAGACCACAGTCTTGGTCCCTTTCCCTGTGTCCCCTCTCCACCTTTTCCCACTGGTCTGATCCCGCTGTCTGGATGGAACTTGCTGCTGGGGACGTTACGCACCGTGACATGCCATAGAAGATGCCATTTGAGGGGCGGGGGCAGCTCTCGTGGTGTCCTGCTCCCAGCTGGGAGCAGGTGACCTTCCCACCGTCCCGGGGGAGGGCGAGGGGGGAGGAAGGCGCAGCGCAGAATAGGGCGGTGGCATAATATTAAGGAAATTGTGATCATTTTAGTTGTCTTGCTACATACCGAGTTTGAAATGTCATATTCTGCACAATAAAAATCGGGATATTGCTGTGGTACTAGCAGCAAAGTAACGCCTCTGGGCATGAACCAACACCTGTCCCAGCTTTTAAACATTGAAGAGAATATTTAAACAATCACCAGAAGGCAGAATATTATATTAACCTTGTTTTATGTTACTTTTATTGTTTTAATATTATGTTTTTCTGTGTTGTGGTAGGAGTAACGGTGGCAGAAGGAATGAGAATTAATCTGGCTTCTCTGTAGCATTCTCTGCTAGTGCTAAGGCTTTTTCCTGAACCTGTAACCGAGGCGTTAAGAAGTGGGTGACAGATCTTTTCACATTTGAATGGGAGGAAGTAAAACAAACAAGGCGGTTTTAAATCTGCCAGGAGAAAGAGGAGCATAATATGGTGTAAGCCCTTTATCCTGATCAGGTTGTAATGAAGTTCTGTAATAGAAGACAAGTGCATGTTTCCTGGTGTGAGAGCCTTTGCTGCGTAATCTTTTACAAAGAAGTACGTTAATAAGTATTTCAGTAAAACACCATTATTTTTCCACTGATATTTCCGTGTCAGTTTTGAGCTTCTTTTCAAAGAATCTTAAACTTCATAAAAACTTCGGGAAAGGCACTGTGAATCTAGCTAGAGCAGTTTAAAGTAGTGCTTCTCTTAGCTTCTGGTTAGCATCTCCTCTCTCCACTCAGTCTCCGCGGGGGAGACAGTTAAGTGGCCCAAATGAGGAGCTCTTGGAAGCCAAATGAGTCACTCCGTGTTGCCCAGCTCGCACCGACAGCACGAGACTCCCTTACCCGGCTCGCTGCGGTGAAGCGGATGCCGAGCGCTGGCACGAGCCGCTTCGCGTCTGCAAGGCGAAGCCCAAGAAAAGGTGACCTCCGGCAGCGGGACGGAGCAGGCCTCTGTGGCGAGGACGTCTTCAACTCGTTAAATCCATCCTTTGCCATGACAGAGAAGTATCTGTGCCTGCTCAGGAAGCTTCACTGGAAAATAATTCCATCGCAGCATGAACTTCTTTGTTCAACAGATAACACAATCTCCGCTTTCGCCCCCTTCCAAGCAGGTCCAAGTATATGTCTTTCCTAGCACGCTCACGTAAAATGCTAGTTGTTAAGAGCCCTCCTCACCCCGAGGAGTTCACTGTACCTTACGATGACAACTAGGGTCAGCCGTACGTTGTGGAGGCTCCGAGCTTGGGAAATGTGAGAGGCGTTTGAGTTTACCGTGCTGTTCCCCCCTCGTGTTCTCAAGGGGCTCTTACTCGCCAGGAAGCGTGTGTAGTTCGCGGGGTTATCGAAAATTCTGCCAAAGTAGTGGGGAGAGACAGAAACGTAAATAATTATAATCGATTTTCAATTTCTTTTTTCTTCGATTAGCAAACACCAAAATGCCATTGTGTATATATATATGTATATATATACATAACGGGCACAAACGTGAGCGTAGGAAGTTCCACCTAAACATGAGGAGGAATTCTTGACTTTGAGGGTGGCAGAGCCCTGGCACAGGCTGCCCAGAGAGGTGGTGGAGTCTCCCTCTCTGGAGACATCCCAACCCCGCCTGGAGGCGTTCCTGTGCCACCTGCTCTGGGTGACCCTGCTCTGGCAGGGGGTGGGACTGGGTGATCTCCAGAGGGCCCTTCCAACCCCCGCCACTCTGTGATTCTGTGTGATTCTGTAATTGTCAGCTACTCGTATATAATTTTAAAGAAAAGAAGTCGACAGTTCCTGAGCGCGTTCTTTAATGCCCATTTCCCCTGGCTGCAGTATTGGCTCCCTCAGCTCCCTCCTGCCCCTGCCTGCGTTCCACCAGCAGGACAGAGAGGGCAGCTGCGGGCTCAGGCGTGTGCAGCAGGGAATTTTTGAGGCTGAAAAATTAATATTTGTCTGTTGTAGCTAAATTACAGTAAGTTTAAGCATGCTAAAATTGCTAGTAATTTCTAAGTTTGTCTGTGTAACTTAGTCTAATTTTCAAATACACCTCTTAAAGTAATACTGAGGCAGTTGCCATGCTTGGAAAACCCTGCTATTTATTTCTGAATTCTGAAAATACGTTATTTGGTTCTGTTCCTTTAAACTTCTCCCTTTACGAGTTTTTAGTGCTTATCAGAATTTCATCGTGTTCTGATACTGTTTATAATTTTCACCAGTATGAATGATTACTGGATGCAGCGGCTTTCACGCCGCTGCCTTGCGCAGCGTATTACGCGTGGAATATTATTTTAATACATATGCTTTGCAGGAAACAAAATTATTTCAACACCTGTAACCTTTTACAGACAAACATCTCTTGCAGTTCCTTTTTGGATGCTAAGGTAATATCAAACCTTGTAATTCTTCAGTGATTACGAGCTCTGGAAGAAAAAGGGGCAAGCAGAAATCCTCACGGTGGAGGCGAAATCTTGGATGATATCCGTAACGTGAGCTAAGGAGTTGTGTTCAGAAGTCTAATACGAGACATCTGCACAGACTACTAAGAAAATTTATTGTTATTTTAGTATTTACTACATTTGTAATGCTCTTGTAGGATAGGTAACCAGATTTTTACATTTCAGCTTACATATGGATTTAATATTTAGAGATGTTAACATTTTTTGCAACGTTATATTTCAAGCATATTTCTAATTCTGCAATTTCAGTGTATCTTAATCTGAACGGTTCACAACTACCTCACGTTTATTCATCCAAGTTATAAAGATGGGAGGTTCCAGTCACGCTGGTTGAATTGGCTGCGTCGTTTGGAGTGTGCGGTGTGTAACAGGCTGCGACTCGATCTCGGCGTGGCTTAAACCGACGTAGGTTGGGGTGAAGCCCAGCTGCCTGCTCCTGCCCCTGTTCAGCCCCTGGGAGGGGGATGTAGTTGCTTTCAGATGGCTCCGGTCTATGGTGTGTTTTTCTGCGCATCTCTGTGCCAGCAGAAGGCACGTGGCAGTAATCAGCAAAAAAAGGGGTCGGAGAGGAGGAGCGGCGGCGACGTGAATTGGCGTCGTCTAAAAGTAATTCATGAACCTCCAGCCTGAACATGGACGCGACCCAGTGGCGGGCAAACCTGCACAGCAAAACGTGTAGCCGGCATGAAGAACTTCTCAGTTCATAGTATCGCAGAGAGTTTAGATGGAGATTTAAAGTGTAGATTTTAAGCCTGGTTCAGTATAGCCCAGCGGTATAATGTAAAACCCTTTCCAGAGTTGCCTGTGAATATCCTGGACCCTGTAACTTATGTTAGCTATAAATAGATTTTTTATATATATATATATAAATATCTGAAAATTTAAAATGATAGTAATTTCGGAGGTGCTTTGTAGTTCTGAAGTGAAGGAATACATAAACCAACAAGAACAGAGCTCTGTATAGCGTTTTAGCATATGGGGGGCCCAATTTCAATTAAACGGGCCTATTTCAGAGTATTTTATTCTGACGTAACATGGGGAATTTAAAGACAAGTGGAAAAGTTTACTCCTTGTGGATCATATATTTTACAGCTATTCCTGGCATAATTTAGGATAAAGTTGGACTTACATGTGGAGAAAATGCTAAAGTGTATTTTTCTTATCATTTAAAGGTTTTTGAGCATGTGTGTGTAGGTTTGGTGTTGTATTCAGAAACATCGCCTGTTACTTAGGGTGTTATTTGACAAAGTAGTTTTATTTTGTCTGGTTTTTTCTCAAGTCTAAACTGCATGTCTAAAATACATATGTTAACTAGCACTATATTCAGCACTTTTATTCAAAAATAGCAGGCCAAAGGGAGGAGAGGACTTCCATGTGAAGTCAGAAAGTTCTTCTGGTGGGGGGGGTTCTGATTTTGGCCACTGCCCAGCACCCAGCGGCCAGTTTCCATGGATCTTGCAGGAATGTAATTCTTTTTGAGACGTGTAGCTTTGCTGAATTTGGTTGAAACCGGGCTCTAAGTTCTAGAGGTGCCGGCGAGGACTGACGGGCAGGGAACTCTGGGTTTCTGTAGGAAACAGAACTGAAGAGCATAGGAATGTTTTATTCTTTGTAAGTTTGCTAATTGCCCAGAGTTAACGTTTATAAATGTAGTGTCCTTGTCTGAGTCAGACTGGCATACAAAATAATACGGGCAGTAGAAGAAACTAATTGGAAAGCTTTTTTGTTTTCTGGGATTAAGAAACGAGCATCACTTCCACCAGTGGGCGGAAGCCGGCAAGGACTGATTTTGTAGGAAACAAAATTTCAGCTTCAAGTGTTTGAGAGAATATTATTCCCCGATAAGAATCTATGCTAGTCAAAGTTGAAGTAGGAACACCTTTGTATAACTTGGGGATGATGAAAAAAACACCAGAGAAAAGTTGCAGTTGTCCAGAACCTTGCATTTTAAGTACAGGAAATTTATAGCTGAAATCACACTGATAAGAAAACTGTGAATGTTAAGGGAAAGGAAAAACGAGGCCAGGCAACTAACTCATGCAAAAGATATGGTAAAATCAGGAATAAAAATTAGCATTGGTGTTTAGGAGTTACATGAGGGAATCGAATGAGAATTAGGTCAGTCTGATGGCTTGATATCATTGCACTCCTCATTACATTCACTCACAGTCATTCTGTGGTTGTGAATACCCTGAAAAGTTACGTTACGCTCAAAGATTTGTAAGGTGGGAAAGGTGGAATAGCTGCTAAATCCCTGTAGAAATACCAAAATACCCCCCCAAAAACAACCCAACACAAAATCAGCCTCAATTGTAGATACATGAAAGAATATCTCCATTTTTTTTGTCAGTCATTTAACAGAAACAGGGTGGGTGCAAACCGCATGGTCTGTGAAAGGGTTAATCATTGAGAGATTTTAGTCATTTACTGGGAATATTTGCGTCTGTAAAACCAGTAATGAAGGCAAGTGGTTGCAAGATAAAGTTATTGTTCAGGAGTGCAAATCAGCTTTTGAAACCTGTTTGCATTCTGAATTTTCCTCCAACGTCTACTTGATTGAATTGCAATTTTAGTTCTTTGGCACTAGCCTAAACGACTTATTCTGGCACGAAGGGCACAGTGTATATCTAGATTTGTTGCATTATGTCATGTCCTTTGTTCCAAGCAATTGGATATTTTTCTGTCTAATTTGTGTTAATTTGTCATTGATTTAGAAAAACCACTAGGCAAACGGTTATGTCCTTTTAATAATTAAAGGAGAAAACGCTTCTTTTTTAAACATAGCTCAGCACAGTGCAGTTCTGCAGAGTCTGCGTGCAAACGCAGTGTGCTAGGCTGTTCTAGGGTCTGCTGCTCCACCGGCTCGCGGAGGAGCTGAGGTTGGACGGCACCTCTGGAGTGCGGCTAGTCCAGCCTCGCTGCTCAAAGCATGGTTCAGCGGAGCAGGTTGCTCAGGGCTTTGTCCCGTTGACTTCTGAGGACCTCCAAGAATGGAGGCTTCACTCAGCAACCCTTTCCAGTGCCTGACCACTCTCAGTCAAAAAGTTAGTTCTCAGATCCACTTGTGCCCATTGCCTCCTCTCCTGTTGCTGGGGGCCGCTGAGGAGTCCAGCTCAGCCTTCTTAATTCCCCCCACCGGGATTTATTTATAGACATTGCCAAAATCCCCCCTGCCCTGGGTCTTCTCTTCTTCAGGCTGAACAACCCCAGTTATCTCGGCCTCTCCTCCAAGCCCTTGGTCATCCTTGCGGTCCTTTGCTGAATACTCTCTGGCATGTCCTTATATATATAAATTTGAATTTTCAGTCTTATGAAGCCTGTTCTTCTCACGGATGTTGCCTATTAAAGCATTAACTATATTCATTCTCTTCGCACACAATATTTTTGGTGACGTATTGGTCAAGAACATACTCTCCTGGTTTTTGCTTCACTCCATAGTTTCAGAACACCCTTTGTTGGGAAGGAGGTTTATTTTGTTACGAGATCTCTGAAGAATTTGATCAAATGCCATAGGTTCCTGCACCAGTCTTTACAGCAATTAGCCTTGTACGAGTGGGAGACTGTTTATATCTGAAAGGCAGAGAAATTTGAACTATTTCAGTTTCCGAGTGCCTGAGCACCGTGAAGGATTACAAGCGACCGTGTGACTCCGCTTCGTGTCTAATCACTCTCACAGCGGGAAGGGATTGAGTTGTTCTTGTGTCCGGCCTTACTGCCCGTCTGTCTTACTCCTGGTTCTCGGGCAGAGACAACCTGGGTATTTAAACAGGGCTGGACGTACGCTTTTACTGAGTGATAAATGGTTTGGGTTTATTTTATGGAGAATTTTCTAGATTCCCTGCTCTGAAAAGCTCTAAGGCGGCTCTCTCGTTCACAAGCAATAGGAAGCCTTTCAAGAGAGGGGATTTCTCTTTGATCTACTTGTTTTTCCCAATGAAAGACTTTCATTAGTCAAATTCTTGACTTCCAAAAAATTGTAGGGGAATTTTCTTTGTGGCAGCTTTCTTTGTGACTGTTGGAAAAATACGATCAATGTAACTGCAACTAGAAATGAACTATAAAATCTGCCGAATGGCTGTTAGTTAGTCTCTTAAAACACAATAATGAAAATAAAGGTTTCAAAAGTCATCAAAGTTCACGTCCGCCCAGGCAGGCCTAATGTAGCAAGACTTGTCCTGCTGAGGACGTGCTGATTTTCTCAAGAGGCCTCCAAAAACAAAGCAAATCTAGAAAACAAAAAAGCCCCCAAACCTCCAACTGTCTGAGTAATAAAGTCGTGACTGGGGGGCTTAAAGCTGAGCTATGTCAGGAAATGTGAAATGAGCTGAAAATGGGGCAGTGTCACGTTTAATACTTTTCTTGTGGTGTGTAAACCAAGAATTTACCATGTCTCATGGCAAAAGTGTTCTCTTACAGGGACTCGTCACTGAAGCTGTTAGTTTTTCCCTTATTGCTCAGAATTCCAAGTGTAACCTTTCAGTTGCAATCCATGTGACGGTGTTTTTGCTAACGTTTGAGTGTACCAATGCCATGTATCAAGGTGCAGTTTTAGGAGATGGGGCCCCGATGGTGCGGGGCAGGGCGTGCTGTGAGCAGAACACACACCTCAGGTGGGAACGAGCTGCAGGAGCACCGGGCGTGATCCTCCTAACGAACCACAGCAAACCTCTAGCTGTTACGCTCTTCCCCCCTGCCCCCGGTAAAGGCAAAATAAGGAAAAGAAAAAGCTGCTACAAATAGCTTTTGTTGAAGAAGATACATCTAAATGTTATTTTCAGAATCACAGAATTGTCTAGGTTGGAAGGGACCTTTAAGATCATCGAGTCCAACCATCAACCTAACTCTGACAAACCCACCACTAAACCATGTCCCCCAGCACCACATCTACACGTCTTTTAAACCCCTCCAGGGACGGTGACTCCACCACTTCACTGGGCAGCCTCGTCCAATGCTTGATATACCTTTCAGGGAAGAAATTTTTCCTAAGATCCATCCTAAACCTCCCCTGGTGCAACTTGAGGCTGTTTCCTCTTGTCCTGTTGCCTGTTACTTGAGACAAGAGACCGGCCCCCCCTGGCTGCCCCCTCCTTTCAGGGAGCTGCAGAGAGCGAGAAGGTCTCCCCTCAGCCTCCTCTTCTCCAGGCTGAACACCCCCAGCTCCCTCAGCCGCTCCTCACCAGACTCGTGCTCCAGACCCCTCACCAGCTCCGGTGCCCTTCTCTGGACACGCTCCAGCTCCTCAGTGTCTGTCTTGGCGTGAGGGGCCCAAAACTGGACACAGCACTCGAGGTATATAAAGATAGATTATATAATCTTGATTTACATATATAAATATTCAAGACTATAAAGATGATGCTTAGACCCCCCTCCTCTTTGATTCTGATGCAGTATCTTGCTGGTCAGTGGAGATGTGTCTGGCTTCAGTTAATTTTGGGACGTTTCGTATTAGTCCTACTACTGAGTAGTAATAACTTAAGGATGAGCTGTCTCTAAGGAAGCATCGTGTCTTTCAATTCTATTTATCCCCTTTAAATGTAGGTCACACATGTGATACTCTACGTGTCACCGTACTGAGCAGTTAAGTCCATACTGTTATCCAACCAGATGTGTGGGGAAAAAAAAAATATTGCTGAATTTAAGTGCACCTTATAATACGGGAGAAAAAAACCAAAAACCACTTGATTTAAAAAAACTCGTTATCTTTAGAATATTTATTGCTATCCATTCTGAGTATTTCGTTTCAGGAAGGCATGTTCTTGTTCGTGTGATATGTTGGCTGGAGTTTCCTCCTGCTCTTTTCTTCCTCTTGTAGTTATTATTACGAAGCCAGACGAGTATTATTTTTTAAGTCAGGAAAGAACAACCCTCCCAAATAATTTGATGTCTCTGCAGCCCTAAGGTATTGCACTCACTTTCTATGCATGTATTTTTTTGTGCGTGTGCTTTTTGCTAGTTGGATACTGTTGGAAATGAGAAGGCGGCTGTGTGGCAGCCTAACAGAACGATGGTTTTACAGCTGATAATTGAGGGGTCATCTTCTGTAGCCTGGGATGGGACTTGGATACAGGGAGTACCAGAAGATACAGAACAGGATTGGGGGAGTGTCATAGAATCATGGAATCATCATGGGTGGAAAGGACCTCTGAGATCGTCGAGTCCAACCATACGCACACAAAAAACCCCTACAACCCCACTGCTCGGTGTGGGAGCCGCCTGCCAGTTGTGTTTCAAAGGGTTTTGATTAGTTTGGGAAATGAGCCCGGACCAGCTCTTCCAATGGGATCTACTGTAAAACAGCTCTTCTTCACGTTTTGAGAGAGGTGCAAAGGTACTGCTGTTTCATTGATCAGTTACTTCTTTTGTACCTCAGTCTCACGAGTGTTATGCAGCGGACTCTCGTCAGGAGCTTCACGAAGGGCTGTTCCGTGGCTCCGTTACAGTGTGGTTTTGATTTGTTTGCCGTGGTTAAGATAATATGAAAAACAGGGGAAGAGACTTGACAAGTGTTTTTCGAGATAACAAATGAAGGGTGCTGAAGTGCTTAACTTGTATGTGTACATATGGAATTTGTGAACTAGAAAATCAATGCTTTAATTTTCTCTTTTATTTTTTCATGCTCTTCCGAGACTGGCAGGTGCTCCCCGTCTCGGCTCAGTCACCTTCTACCCTTGCCAATTGCAGTCGTCTAATCGCGATCAAACAACAGTGCTTTAACATGAGTCTCTATAATCTCGTGTTTAATAACACATACTAGTGTTTCTTTTGATCTTATCAGTCTGGAGATTGCTTGAGGCTTGCTGGCAGAAAAAACCCCAAACTCGGAGGCTCTAACAGCTGAAGTGGTGTAGGTGGAGCTAAATTGGCCAAGTGCCCGATGAGGATCTGACTAATTGTTTCCTACGTTTTCATGAAGCCTGTCGATTTTAGAGCAGCAGCGACGTTGCATTGCTTCAGAAGTTACCTAATATGAACTAGAAAAATAATCGTTAACCACTATAAAATTCTAGAAAATGTTATGCTTTTTAACCATCTATTTATTATTGTAAAAGAGCAGCACATCAGTTTTGTACAGACAGTTTGTGATTAGGACACGACAGTTTGCGTTGATGGAATGTGCAGGTATAAAGAGACATTCCACGCACACCGATTTCCTTGATCTTGCAGTATAAGGCCATTACATTAGTCTGCATGCCTGTTTCTATTATTTTTATTATTCTTAGAAAGGAGCTTGCTTAAGAGATGATCTTAGGGATAAGAGCTGTAGAAAGCATTTTTATTGGAGCAATAACATGTCTTGAAATAAAATTCAGGAACCACAAGCAACAGTTGACGAATTTCGGCGATTGCGCAATATATAATTACAGTGCTGTTTGTGTAGCTCTGTGGATTGATGGTTACAGCTAAGCGGGTTTTTTTATTAGGCCAATTAATATGCATGGAAAAAAAAACAGAATGGCTTTTGGACACAAAAAAATCCTTCCCTCTGTTTGTAAATCTGAAGAATGGATTACGTACTCAGAAAGCCGACGGGACATCTCCCTTCCTCCCCGGCACCGTTAGCCGATCTAACAGAAGCTAGTGCAAGTACCGTACTGTTCAGCTCAGCCTGCGAAGGTGGAAGGGGGCTTGTATCAGCAGAGACAGCGGCGAGCCCTTCTGTGCATAAAGGGCTTGTTTCGAGGGTTAAAAAAACCTGTGAAATAGTTCTTTTTTTTCTGGATTGTGTGTTTTAAGGGTAAAAATCTGTGATCACTACACAAAGCTGCTGGTTATATGTATATAGATCGCAAAATACTCGTAAAACTGAATCTGTATTAAAAAGTAGCCCTTGAGAAAGCAAGCACGTACTGGTGTTAAATCTGTCTTGCTGTGGCCATACCTGTAGAAATACCCATTAGCGATGGATTTAAAAAGGTATAATGGTAAGTCCACTTTCTCTTTTTTATAACTTTGAGAAGAAGTTGGCTGAAGCAGTAACTATTGGAGGGACTTCCTTTAGTTGGGTTTTTAATTTTCCGTGATTATTACCGATGAAAGTTCCCTCAGGCAGACCTTAGCTGGCAGCTCTTGCTTCTGCAGCACACAGCCTTCAGGAACCGCGAGCAGTGGCTTTATGTTTTCCACCATCCGGTGTAGAGATAGTTCTCACGGACATTGTGAAGTGGTTGACCAAGAAGGTGATGGTTTTCAGGCGTTGGGAATATGCTTGAAGTTGAGTGTTGATGTGCCAGGGGTTGAAACCGCCTGAGGTCTTCTGTGAGCCGGGTTCGACACCCCTCGGTGTTGAACTGTAGCTCCGACACTCCAAATGCTTCCGCTGTCACCGATCTGTCCCTTCGCCCTCCTCCTGTCCTCATTTACAGAGATTACGTGTATCTTCAGGGCTTTTTTTAATTGCAAGGTCTGTGTTACTTTATCCCAGGCTTCAGCCCTGCGGTTCATTCCGACAGCATGGAAGAACCAGCAGCCCCCTCAGAGACTTTTTTACCCCAGGAAATCGGACTATAATGAAAATGCTTAAGGAAGATACACATAGCCTTGGCATTAGCTAGTATGCAGGAAAATTCAGAATACATGAGACTGGAGAGTAGTTTTAATGGTTTTATCAGGGTTATTTCTCCTTTCTCTGGTCCAAGACTTGTATCTGGATCCAAGGGCGAGTCGTCTGTGAGCTGGGACTGCTGGGGCTGGTTACCGGGGCTGCTGGGGCTGGTTACCGGGGCTGCTGGGGCTGGTTACCGGGGCTGCTGGGGCTGGTTACTGGGGCTGCTGGGGCTGGTTACCGGGGCTGCTGGCGTTGCTTACCGGGGCTGCTGGGGCTGGTTACCGGGGCTGCTGGGGCTGGTTACCGGGGCTGCTGGGGTTGGTTACCGGGACTGCTGGGGTTGGTTACGGGAGCTGCTGGGGTTGGTTACCGGGACTGCTGGGGTTGGTTACCGGGGCTGCTGGGGCTGGTTACCGGGACTGCTGGGGTTGGTTACTGGGACTGCTGGCGTTGGTTACCGGGACTGCTGGGGTTGGTTACCGGGGTTGCTGGGGTTACTGGGACTGCTGGCGTTGGTTACCGGGACTGCTGGGGTTGGTTACCGGGGCTGCTGGGGCTGGTTACCGGGGCTGCTGGGGTTGGTTACCAGGACTGCTGGGGTTGGTTACCGGGGCTGCTGGCGTTGCTTACCGGGGCTGCTGGGGCTGGTTACCGGGACTGCTGGCGTTGGTTACCGGGGCTGCTGGCGTTGGTTACCAGGACTGCTGGGGTTGGTTACCGGGACTGCTGGGGTTGGTTACCGGGGCTGCTGGGGCTGGTTACCGGGACTGCTGGGGTTGGTTACTGGGACTGCTGGCGTTGGTTACCGGGGCTGCTGGGGCTGGTTACCGGGACTGCTGGCGTTGGTTACCGGGACTGCTGGGGCTGGTTACTGGGGCTGCTGGCGTTGGTTACCAGGACTGCTGGGGTTGGTTACCGGGACTGCTGGCGTTGCTTACCGGGGCTGCTGGGGCTGGTTACCGGGACTGCTGGGGTTGGTTACTGGGACTGCTGGCGTTGGTTACCGGGACTGCTGGGGTTGGTTACCGGGGTTGCTGGGGTTACTGGGACTGATGGCGTTACCGGGGCTGCTGGCGTTGGTTACCGGGACTGATGGGGCTACCGGGGCTGCTGGTAACTGCTTTCAGTCAGAGCTTTGTGTTTTGTGCTCAGGACTGGGAACTGCTGAATGTCGCTTCGTGACGCTGTTTGTACGAGGGCCCAGCTTTCTTGAAAAATAAAAAATAAAAGATATTATCTTTGTCAGCCAACAGAGATCTGGAAAAAAAATAGGAAAAAAATACTGCCTCAGTTTTGTCATCATCTTCCAGCTTTATTTATTAAGGTTTAGTACAGTACAGCAAAGTATAATGTAATCAATTAAATTACAGCGCGTACCTTACACATGGAATATGCTAACCTGCCCTGGAGCGCAGGGCTTTTTCCTTTTGACCTGGGTGCATCTCTTTAAAAACGTTGAAATATTTAGGACGTGTCATTCTTGTTAGAAACACGGGGGTTGTCCGCTTGTTGCATCTGTTCCTGCAGCTGGAAAGTTTCAAGGTCTGTGTGTTGCCAAGCACAATTTGTTGACCTTGTATCGTAAATCAAAAACTGGTGGACTCCGCAAGAAACATCTCAAATGAGATGTCCAACTCACTAGACTTTAAGGCTTAAATTCACTTCACATTTAGAATTACATTTCTGTAGGCCTTGGTCTTTTTTCTTTTTTAGTATAGTTATTTTTAAATCTAAAATAGGTATTGCTATTATTATTGCTATTATTGCTAAAATATTGTACTGAGGATGCTACAAAAAATTCTATAGGCTAGGGGAAAGCTGAAAAAAAAGGCTTATTTTGAAAGTAGCTTAATTTTGGAGCATGGTGACCATTTGCCTTCTGTTTCTTGATGCTGTGGTAAGACGACGGTCAGTGGGCTTTCCACGCTGGCCCGTGCACTCTGTGTAAAACACCCTGGTTTAGCTGCACTGTCCTTCAGTCGTGTACGAGAGCGTGTCAAACGCCCGGAGCTTCGCTAGGAGGTGTTTGCCTCTACTGATTCTAAACACCTCCGATAAAGGAGCTTCCGCAGTCTCACAGGCAGCTATTTCCAGTGTATCACTACCCCGTAGAGAGACCTCTTCCTAATTCCTAACCTAAGTTGTCTTCGCTGTAGATTTAGCCCTGTCTTCCTCCCCCTGTACTCGAGAGGCAGATTTGTCAGTATATGATAATTAAATGAAAATAGTTGTCACGTTTGTCACTAGCTACCTCTTCCTTAGTTTAAGTGTTTCCCACCAGCCGTACGCCACACGCCTGGTATTTTCGCCGTGCTCTTCTGGACTGTCTTGTTTTGTCTATGCTTTTCTTTAACAGTAGTGGGTTGTCGCTCGCACCGGGTCATGAGTGCAATACACTGCCATGTTTTGCCTCCTCCGCTTCTGAAAGAGCCTGTAGTATTTTGCAGCGCTTTCCGCGGCATTGCATTGCTGGTGCCTGTTTACTTGTGACCTGTGGAACTTGTCGTACTCTTGTACTCCCTCTGCAGTTGTTTCTTGTCATGGTTTTTATGTATGTGATTTCTCCTGCCAGCTACTTCCTACTTGTTTTTATTGAATTTCATCTTGTTGGCTTAGGGCAATTCAGTGGCTTTGTGTGAAGACATGACCTCTAAAGGGTTTTGTCAATTTGTGACATAATCTCTGCTCCATCATTCAAATCATTACAAAACCTCTTTGGCGGCCTCAGTTAAAATGCCTTTTAGTTTGATAATGAACTGGTAATTATTGGCTTTGTCCCCTGTGTGTTCCTGAGCAGCTCTGTGCCCACTTACTTAATTAATGTATGCGACTGCCACAAAGGTGCATTAAAGTTCAGGTAAATTACACCTGCTCTTTTTCTTAAAACATCTGTCAAAGAAGAAAATTACAATAGTTTTAATTAACTTGTTTATTGTGTTGATTGTTTCTTGCGGTCTTGTTATCTAGATGTTTATAAACTGACTCTTTCAAATAATTTATTCTAGTATAGTTGTGGGTGTTAGAAGTGGCCTGGTTGACAGGCTAATGTTCCCTGAACTTCTCATTTACAATAATTGGTACCAGCTTCCTCTTTTCCACTTGGCCAAGGTCTTCCACATCTTTTTTTTGTTATTATTATTGTTTTCAAAGAATATTTGTAAGTTCTGGGAGACATCTGATAATTCTAGAGGTAGATTAAGCAAGTTCTTTAAATTGCCCAGATTTTGCCAAACGGAATACAGATTATAGACAAATTGATGATAGGTGGATGATGAGGTGGACTGAAAACCGTCTGGGCTGAACCGACGGGCTTGAAGGGTTGTCATCAGCAGCACAAAGTCCATCGGGAAGCCAGTCAATGGTGGTTTTACGCCAGGGGCCCATACATAGCATCAGGGGTCAGTAGCATCTTCATTAGTGACCTGGATGAGTGGACGGGAGGCTGCACCCTCAGTAGGCTTGCAGGTGATACCAAAGTGGGAGGAGTTGGTTGTGCTGCCATCCAGAGGAACCTCAACCGGCTGGAGAAATGGGCCGACGGGAACCTCATGAGGTTCAACAAAGGGAAGCGCCAAGTCCTGCCCCTGGGGAGGAATAACCCCAGGCACCAGTACATGCTGGGGGCATCTGGAAAGCAGCTTTGCAGAAAAGAACTTGGGGGTCCTGGTGGACACCAAGCTGAACGTGAGCCAGCAAGGGGCCCTTCCAGCAATGGAGGCCACCAGCCTCTTGGCTGCATTAGAGAAGCATTGCCAGCAGATCAAGTGAGGTGGTTCTTTCCCTCTCAGCCCCGGTGACACGCGTCGTGGGGTTGTGTCCAGTGCTGGGTTTCCCAGTATGAGACAGACATGGACATACTGGAGTGAAGGGTCATTAGGATGATGTAGGACTTGGAGCATCTCTCATACATGGAGAAGCTGAGAGCTGGGGTGCTTTAGCCTGGAGGAGAGCTCAGAGGGGATCGTAATGACATGCATAAGTACTTGTTAGGTTGTTATCAAACTTATTTAAAAAAAACGTAAAAAAGGAATAAAAGAAAAAAGGGCAAGAAAGAGAGACTGCTTAGCGAAGTGTTTCCACTATGCACAGTGAAGTGGGCGTTTCTAATATGCAAAGGCATGCCGTTTTGTTTTTCTCTCCCCCAGAAAACTGGTTCTTTGCCATTTCTCACTTATTTCTCAATATCATTGCTCGGGGCGTCAAGGCTTCTTGTCCCTTCTGTCTCCCAGAAATGGCATCCAAGGAAATGGTGGCTGTTGTTTGAATGGTTAAATATGGCTTGAACTTTGGTAGGTGTTTTTAAGTAGAACTTGGGTTTAAATGTAATCTGCTTTTGCTGCTAGTTTGCTCTGAAATATATCATTGTATTCACTTTACCGTAATGATTTAATATAAAATTATTTCAGATGTTCACATTTTTGATGCAGAATAATAAAATGCGATAGTACTGGTGAAGGAAAATTAAATAAAACGGGTAGTTCATACAGTAAACATTTTAATGTCTGTGTGACATAATTTTAAGTCACACGCCAGAGGACTTAGGAAAGGGAAATGGTCTCATTGTAAGATTTTTTTCTCTGAGAGTCATTGTAAACTTTTCCTATTCAAATTCTTATCACACCTTCTGATCTCGATCAGCACAGCAGCCTACTGTTCTGCGCGTTTAGCACTCAAATATGCGCTGCTGCCACCATTCCCATTTCTTACCAGTTAAGCTATGTGTATCCGATCGTGATCAAAACTTCTTGAACCCTGGAAAATAAGTGCAAGTGTTTTCTATACCATTTTCAGTGTTTCTGTAAGGTTTTTGCCTCCCGAGTGATGGTATGAATATGGACGGGTGTATCTAGAACAAAAGAGTAGTTGCTCACTCTCGAGCTTTATCTGGCAAAGTCGACGTGGGTGAAGGCAGGCTGTGAACGTGAAGCACGGTGTGGCTGTTTCTGAACCAGCTGTGCGTACGAGCGGTTCTGCAGTCAAGGTGCCGCGGCTTATTGTTCTCTCAAGGAGGATGGCTTCATCCTCTCTGCCCTCTTCTGCTCCTGGCACTCATTCCCTCTCCTCCCTTTTCGCTCTGCCTGCCCTGACGATTTTACACCCTTCCAGTCATTTCCTTATCGCACCAAATGGGCAAAAAACTCTCCAAAGTTGTGATTTACTTTTTTTTCCTCCTCGAGTTAGTTTTCGTCAGCATTTTGGAGTGACTGTGCGGGTGGTAAGGAGGAGGTAAGAGCACTGAGCCCCAGCAGAGAAGTAGGACGTTCCCCTCTCGGTGTGGGGGAGCTGCTAAATTGGCTCCTTTATCATCTAGAGCAAGACTGCGTTATTTCATTCTATTGCGTTTTTTGGGTTTTTTTTAATATTTATTATTTTATTCCAGACTACTTATGGCATCATTTGCTCTGTTTGTTGCCCCACTGCCCTGGCTTGGATTTCATATGTTCTTTTGGCTTCCACAGGGACGACTCGAAGCCCACTAGAAACAGGAGAATCCTTTTTGGTGGATTCAGACAAGTTTTCATTCTGGCTCATCAGTCATATAAATAAAGTGTGACTTTTAAAGTAACAGTTGTAAAATCTTGACGATCCAGAACATGCAGTTGTAGTGGGATGTTTAATGTAGTAACGCTCTTTCTCCTTCTTGTAGGTCCTTTTGTTCTGCATCACAGCTGCTCTGTTCATGTTCTTTTTCAGGTATGTTGCTAGTATATCTATTTATGTTTGTAAAGATTATTTTAAACGGGGTTTCTAAGAGCTTACATGATTTTTGTTATTCATCTGGAAACTTGTATGTTCTCAACTCAAGCTCTCCGAATTGAGCGGAGTGCTTCTGTGTCATTAAAAAGCCAGTGCTGTGAACATAATTAGGCTAAAAAGGGAAATGCTGAGTTAAATGCTTTAAATCTGGAGATTATACTGACTACTTAAGGAGCCTCCTCTCATCTCATAATTAAGACCCCGGAGATCTAATATTACATAGTATGAAAACGGCTGCAATGATGCTTTTCATGTAAGTTCTTAAATAGCTTACGTCAGGGAGGATAACGGTTTGTCTTCTGCTGAAAACAGAGGAGACAGGAAAATGAGATTTTACAGTCTTAAATAATAGCAAATATTCGACACGTGCAGGTGCAACTTCCTTTTAATTATTCATAAGTTATCGGTAGTAATCCATTTTTAATTTTTGTTAATTTTTCACAAGTTATCAGTCGTCATCCACTTTTAAAACATAAAGTAGTGGGATCGGATGAGACACTCATTTGAATAACTTTTCTCTCTCTTGGTTTGCAAGATGTATGTAATAAGTCATTTGCCTTGTCATTGCTTCCCTCTTAAACACCAGACCTCTCAAATTTTCTGTATTATATCTCAAGCTGGAAAGTTGCTTGCTGAAGTAACCTTTGACTCCAGCCCTTTGACTTAGAATTTTCTGTGGCACGTAGCCATGTATGGCTCTTCAAGCCGTGTGATCCCCTGGTAATTGCAAAACTCTGGAAGCTGCAGCTTGTTTTTTCGTAATTCCATTACTTACGAATTACTTATGGATATTGGCCAAGAACAGTCCGTGGATAAGGGAAAGCCGTTAATTTAAAGGATTCGAAGAAGCATTCCTCCTTTCATCTACCACCCATTAAGACCCTTGTATTGGCAGTCGTCTTGTTTTATTTCCTTCTGCTTCCCGGAGTCATGGCACAGCAACCTCGGAGAATTTGACTTGGAAGGTTGAAGTTAGACACCTGTCTGTATGAACGCTGGTTAAACCAACCCAAAACACTAAAATGCTGGTCAAAGCAAGAAATGTGTGATTTTGGAGGAAGCTAATTGTCTCTTGTTTATGTCTTTGGTAATGGAGCGGTGTTTTAGAGACAACCTGGAAGTTAAATGAGGACTGACCGGAGCCCGGAGGTGTTTGGTGAATTCCTCCCTGACCTGACACAGCAGCACTGACAGTTGAATGGGCTCCAAACCACTTTCTCTTCTAAAATTAGTCGCTCCGTGCCAGGCTTGATGGTCGTCCGGTTGAGCAATCAGCAGCAACATTTAATTCCTTTGTCTCTGGTGTTGTAACACCAGAATTAAAACAGAGGACCAGGAGGTTATAGGTCCAGTAGTTTAATTCTCAGAAGGAAAAAAAAAAATCAAAATAATTTTTTTTGTTTGTAAACATGAACAAATACAATAAATCAAAGAAGATTTATCAAAAAATAGTTAGCACAGAGCAACTTGTTTTCTTCTTTCTTTCTGAGTGTAATTGGTTTTGTGGTTAGAACTGCTTCCCAGTGGTTCATGTGGTACTTTCCTAAAGTACCGAGGTACAGACGGTCTGTGTGAAAATACCTTTGGGTAAGCACAGAACGCCCAGGATAATACGTGGACAGAGTTATCGGCAGGGTACCACTGTCAGCCAGAGGATGTATTGACTGCGTTGACAAGCACCCGCTCAGGCCCTCCTTTGTTTAGTATTTTTATATTTAAATAACGACGAAGATAACAGTGAAAGTGGTTGTTACATGTGCAGGTAAAACTGCTGGCTGGGAAGTGCAGTTGCTTTGCAGAACAGGGTTGGAATTCAGTCGCGAAGCTGTAAAGCGCGTTGGTGGTGCCGGGGCTGCGGGGACACGGTTGCAGGTAAGGAGCGGTGGGGAATCAAAGGGTTCGGGAGCAGTTCACTGGAAAACACCCACCAGTAACCGTCGCACACTGACAGCTGAGTGTAAGCCGACAACGTCACACTCCTGTAACACGGGAAACGCCGTGATGGGATGCGTAGAGCTTGAGAGGTACATAAAATCGTCTTTTTGTTGTACTTTAAGAAGTCCTCAGTGCATTTTTGTGTCCTGTTTGATTATTACACGCTAAGAAGAGTACAGAAGAGGCAGAGAAACCTCAGATTTTTTCCTCCAGTGATCTGGAGTTTGGAAAACGTGGTTTATTTAAAAAGGATGGATTGCGGTTGTTTACTTCTTAAAAAAAAATAAATAAGGGATGGAATAACTGTCTCCATGTGCTTACAAGACTGCTGAAAAGAGGAAGAGAATAAATAGTCTGTTCTCACCGGCTGTGATAGAAAGGATAAGAGATAACACAGGAAGACATTTCTTCTTACGGTAATAAATTGCAGCATGGATGAGCTCACTTAGACAGTGAGGCAGGAAATCTTAAGAAAGAAGCAGAGAAAAGACTCCCTGGCGAGGCTACGGATTATCTATCTTTCCAGATCCGTAGGAACAGATTGTGTATAATACAGGGTTACCACTTAGGGAAAGGAATATTGGACTTCCTCAGTCTCCTCCACTTTTTGATGCGCATCAGTGACTGTCACACTGTGAAATATCACATGGAATAAGCTATCAAAGACAGTGGCCAGTGAAGTCTTTGGAGGAGGAGAACCTTGCCGTGCGTTGTTGAATGCAACTTGCAAGGTGTACCTGGAAAAAATGCCAAATTACAGCTGGGTGCTGTAGAAATCGCCATGTCTTGTAAAATGTATGGAGTGGGGACAGGAGGGCAGGGAACACGTCAGCGGTCCAGGGGCATCTCTGAAAATTCATAGAGGGAGAAATGTGACTCTTCTACCACACTGAATTAAAGTGTTCTTCCAGGATATCTAGTCGTGGAAATTTAGTAGGAGAGGAACAGCTACCCAGGGAGAAGACAGACGAGGTCGCTCCATCAGTCCTCAAAGTTTTTGTTGAGTTTGTCTGGACTGGGATTGTGAGTTGGTCGTTGTCTTACCCTATATGTTAATTCATCATTGATTCCTTTCCGTAAGATTTTGGACAACCCGCGGAGGAATCCTCTGTGGATCTATCCAGAGCCCACAGGGAGGCAATCTTCCCGTCTCCATTGTTATCTAAAATAGAAAAGAATCGGGAGAGTTGCTAAACTGCATTTCCTCTGTTTGATGACTCAAAATCACTTCTTCCTTTTCCTAATCATAAGCGGATCAAACTGACAAAATCGTACTAGAATTACAGTACCTTCGGAAAAGTCTCAGAAGAATACCTTATTCAAAGTCAGATCTGCTTGGCTTGTAGAATATTTTCCCATCGACTGTGAAATGCTGTTCACTGCATACAAGCATTTATTGACGCTCTCAGAGGTGGCTTTTTGTCCTCTCCATCCCGCCACAATGTTCTAACAGGTGCTGAGAGCAGTAGCACTTCTGGTCACCAAGATCATATGTAAACCCTTTCGTCATTAGAGATAAAATCCTAATTTCTAAACGGTGTAATCTGAAGCTTAAAACCCTTCGGAAATGAGACTTAATGTCAGCATAGCTACCAAAATACGAGAGACGCTTGAGAGTCAAATGACACAAGGAATAAAAGTGAAGTAGTCTTTATTTTCTGGGTTCCTATAAATTGCCTTACCTGAGGCTATTGTTAAGTTTTCTGAACTTAAAAGTGATTGATGTCCCCAGTCGGTCGCTCTGGTTGGCACCAGCATTCCTGGTGGCTCCAGGGTTAACTGGATTTAGCTGCTGGTTTTGCTCTGTGTAGTTTTGAGCTGGAGCGTTTTCCGTGCAGAGCTCGTACCGCCATGCGCAGTCGCTGCCATTGGGGTAGTGATTGGGGTGGGCCTGTGAAACAGAGATGCTCTTCGGCATTCACGTGGACTTTCGTCGTTTTAAAGTGAGTGCGTACCAGCGTGAGCTTTGCTGAGCCTAGGAGATGAAGAGCAATTTGGGTCGGAAAGTTCAAAACTGTCGTCTTCGTGGCAGAACGAAGGTATATTCTGTATATCCCACAACTTTCAGGATGTCTTTCAGGTTGCCGTGTTAAGTTGAGCTTGCTCGGTGTTGCTTCTGGAAGGCAAGCGCTCTGGTTTACAGTTACCCACTAAAAGAGAACAAAATCAATATGGCACAAGACTGTAACACGATGGTACCTCTCCCTTGGTGTGGGTGTTCTCCTACCCACACCGTTAGGAAATAGGGCTGCAACAGGTGTATGACTCCTCGTCTGTGGAAGTATAGGCAAGTTCTTCTCGATTTCTTTGAGTTATTTCCTTTCCTAGAATAACGAATTTTCTCATCGTAATGTCTCTCTTGAATTGTTTTCAAAACAAATTCTGTGCTGGTCCTTTGGCCAGGCAGTTGTAATTCGCTGATGTTTCTCTCTGATTGCCAACCCCATCAACGCATCTGATCTCTGCCTCCAAAGCAGGAGGAAGGTTCAGAAGCCTCTGTAATGGATCTGAGGAGTTCGTTATTAAAAAAAAATGGAAGTATTCAGGTAATCTTCCTATCATTTGGTAAATAAAAGGTTTCTCCAATTGTAAAATGAATGCCCTTTACTCTCTGTTGGAAGGCTTTGTCCTCACATCGTGTTGACTTGCTCCCCCTGCTCCTCCCAGCCCATCCCCATGGCAGATGTTCTGCGCTAGTTGAAAGCTTTGTCAAGCAGCCTTGATATTTATCCCTGGGGTTTCCCCCAAATTCTGTTGGACTGTTCAAACGTTATTGCATCTGCTACGGGACAAGAAGAAGAAGAAGGCGCCAAATCTCAAGAGCTAAGAAGGGAGGTTACAGAACGTGGTAGAAGAAAAACCAGGAATAGTTACTGCAGAATAGGTAACGTGAGAAGAAGGGAGTCAGAATGAAAGGTAAATTCAGAAGAGCAATAGAGAAGGGAAGACAGTAGGAACAGGGAAGGAGAGAGCGATGAAGAGGGGGAAAAAATAAGATCAAGTCAGCAGACAGGAGAAAAAATAGAAGAAAATACAAGGAAAATAGCAGCTGCAATGCAGATGATAGGTTTACAAGCAGCAATGTTATATTTACAGACAGAGGAAGCATATTTTAGTGTCTCTTTTTTTTTTTTCTTTTCTTTTTTTTTTTTTTTCTTTTTTCCATCCTCTTTTTCTGGTTCTTTTCTGCTAACTTATGCCTCTGTTTTGTCTCAGAGTGCTCTGCTCAGCTCCAGTGGAAGTGATGAAATGATGCGTCACGCACTTGTGGATAACTGTGGTGTACGGTAACTTGGGTAGTGCCGTCTCCATAAGGTGTGTTTAATGCACCCGTGTAGGTAACCACAGTTGAAACAGGATTCTTTCCCTTTCCACCTTTTTTTTTCCTCAAAAACTTACGTACAGAAGTGTGTCTGGAGAGAGGAACATTCCCATATCTTTAGGAATTCCTTTTCCGGTGACACTGAGCTCCACTGGGAACTTAATACTCATCACTTCCTCAAAAAAATGTCGCTTGTCATGTCATATGGTGTCATGTGTGATTTGGTTACAAATGCACCATTTTTGAAGTGTCTTGATACAAAAGCACACTTCTCTTTAATGCTTCTATTTAAAAAAAAAATAAAATTGCAGTTTGCATGGAATTAAGGTTATGGGAGGAAAGTTTTTGATTATACCATGACTTCATGTCATCTTATTTCAGTTCAAATAATTCATGGTACTTTCTGTCCAGAATACTGATTCAGAATAATTGAATAGAGTAAAATGAACAAGCAGCAGAAATCTCATATGCATAAAATAAATATTTGTAAAATACAATTTAATTAATGTTATTTTAGTAGCAGTTTTATGTTGAGTTTTACAGTGGGGTTTTTTGGAAGGGTGATGCAGTGGTGGTGCGTATTTGAAGAAATCCACGTAATAGAAAACTTGCAATCTCCGCACAATAAATGAACACCTACATATAAATCTGAGCCACATAAATTTAGGAAATCCAGCAATTTGTGTGAATACGTGTTGGCAGACGACGGCACTGGTTGCTATAGTAGTTAATCCTTAGACTATATACTCCTGGTTTATAATAGGCATATGTTAATTCATCTGTTCTGAACCCTAGAAAGGAAAGCCCCACGTACGAGCTGAAACCAGCTATTATGGGAAGCTGGATGTTTCTGACGATTGACTGATCATAAGTTGAGGATAAAGTCTGCCTTCTGTAGAGATAGGTGTTAAAATGTTGTTCTCTGAAACAATGATTTCAGACAGTTGCTGTGATTTCTCAGCAGAACGTGGTGGTTTTCGTAACTCGGGGTTTGGGTAGCTCACGACACAAGGCTCCTGGTCTCTTACTATCATTATGTATTATCTAGTGATTCAAAATGGATCATGAAAAATATAATGAAAGAACATCTACTGTCATATACTGCCATTAAGATGGAATATTGAAACTTGTGTAAAGTCACTGAAAACCTTTAAGAAAGGTCCTTTTGTTTGCAGAGCCCTTTATCTCATTAATGAAATTCTAGCTTCCCAAATTACAGCTATTTACTCTTCTTTCCCCGTGAGACACGTATCCTGTAATTTATTCAGTACTTTCGACATGATATTTCAAAGTGCCTTTATTTTCTTTTAAATACGTGTGGTACCGGTGCCGTATCAGTCTCTCGTTTAGTCACCGAAGCTCCCTTTTGTACAGAAGCAACTACTTGAAAGATATTTTTGCCTTTTAATTCTACTTGCTTTTTTACTGTAGAATGAGCAAACTTAGTAGTCAGAGTTACTGTTATATGGATTTAATATCAAATACTCTCCCTCTGTCTTATAAAGATTATTTTTAAGTCTTTTACATTTGCTGTAGAGTTATGGGAGCACATTAAAAGTCCTCTGCTATTGAATTACAAGGTAATAATCAGAAGAAAAAAGCCGGTGAGAATTTTTTTCCATGTTTATATACGTTTTTTGCTGTCCTTATATAAACCTCTCAAAGTTAGCATTGTTTTGGTAACTGTCGTGAAACTTGATTTCTTAGGTACTTTGGTTGACCTGGTGGGTAGGTGAAAACACGCAGTCTCCTAAGAAACGCTGTAAATATCAGTTGATTTTATTTAGTGTGAGCAAAAGTAAAACGCGGCATTTCAGGAGGGGGCTGCGGAGGAGCAGATAACCTCGGAGGTCACCGCTGGCCCTTCTCTGGCAGGGCACGGCCTTGAGGGTCACATGTGCTCAGCCCAGGTATAAATGTGTGGGTAGAAAGGTCAGATGGTCTGTCTTCTGTTTATACACCAATAGAATAGAAGGTGAAAAAGTATTTTTACTTCTTTATTTTCATGGAGCATTTTGGGTTTTTTTCTCTCTCTCATACTGTTTTACCAGGCTTGGCTTTTTCTTTTTTTTTGTCCCTTAAACCTTGCAGCGTCATGTAGTGTTGTTTGGGTTTTGGTTGGAGGTTGCTGCCGAGGTTTGCCGAGCTCTGGTCCTGGCGCTCTCTGCATTCACCGTGGAGGGAGCCTGATGTCCCCAAGCTCCCGTGGTGCGTCTGCCTCTGTCTTAAAAAGGAGGTAGCAGAGTTAAAGATAAGCCTTAAGCGTATATTTGAAGTGCAAAAATTTGACATATTTTTCGTACAGGTAAGAATAATTTCTAGACTTAAAAGCATTACAAAGAAAATATATAATAGGGCGCAAAGTTGTGGTGTCCAGCAGGACATGGTGGGCATGGTCAGTAGGTTCAGGAGCATCTCCTGACAATGTCCTTGCACCTCCTTTAATCTGTGGTGGCTGCTGTAGGACGTCCATGGGCAAATCACAGTTTTTCTGTTTCTGTATTCTTATATTTGCAAGTACAAATCACTGTTTCTCCCGTGTTCATTTCCGTAGTGTGGGAGGAATGGGACAATACTGGTATCCATACAATTAAAAGAAATAAATTCTGATTTCCAGTGCAGCGTTAAAGAGAACCTTACAGCAATGTGATCTTCGGCGTGTCTGTGGTTCCTGTTGTAAACAGGTTTTCAAAATTCATCTTCAGTTTTAGGCACCCGTCTCATATGTTTAGGTTAGGAAATATTAGGAAAAAGATGGCAAATCAAGAGGGCACTTCCCATCTTGTGTGGGCTTCACGGATGTTGCAGAGTTGTCTCTCTCTAGCTGGTGATAGAGGTGACTGGGCCCCAAGCTTACTTGCATAAATCTAGGTGGGATAAATCTAAGCTAATGTCTTTCCTTAAATTTACCTCGAAACCATATTAAAATAGTTCTGAGAGGTGATAAGTGGTAAGAATTCATGAAATGCTGAGAGGTCACGCGTCCGTGATTTTTCCATGGTTTTTCTAACTTGTTCTGCATACATGGCTTGTATTAGCCTTCTATTTCATGAACATTTTTTGGCTTTAATATGAAAAATTCTGCTAATAAGAGCAAAAAAGGAAGGGGACATATATATGTATAAAATTATATACTTAAGTATTGATTTTTCTGGGTTATGACCAAAGCCAGGGGAATGGGAATGACAGGAAAAAGACATCATAGAATTAGTGCTTTCCTACATGGAAAAATTATGTCAAATATTTGAAAGCCTCTTTCTGAATTCTAAATAAAATTCATTTAATTTGTACAGGAATATAAAGTATAAAACTGCGGTGGACTTTGTAATTTCTCTAGATCCTAGTCAAGAGTAAGAGGAGAAACCATTTCTACTTCAGATGCATCCTAGAGATGCCTCTCATGAATTGAGAAGGCAATTTAAATTTGCTTTTGTTTTATTTTTATCTTTCAAAAAACACACAACCATGTTATCATGGACTTGCTACTGAATTTTGGTAATATTCACCTATGTCTGTCTTTTTTTTTTCCCAATTTGAGAATAGTGTTTAAAGTATTCCTTTGAGTTAGACACCTGTCAAATAATGTCCAGTCAATATGCTTTTTTCCTGGTGCCGTATAAATTTTTCTTGAGAAAGTGTGTGATAACAACCTAGTAAGTTTAGGGATTAGAATGTAACATTTACTATTCGAGTTTACCTTCTGAATCTGCATGTTTGTGATGCTGAAATGTTACTGGAACTTACTAGCCTTGAGGCACCAGGAGTTAGCGGACTGCTTTCCTGAGAGTGTCCCAAGAGAAGACTTACGGTGTCTTGATGATGGTAGCTCACGGATCACAGAATTGTAGGGCTTGGAAGGAACCTTTAGCGATCATCTAGTCCAAACCCCTAACAGTTAATCGCTCAATGTCTGTTGGATTGACAGTTTTTTCCGAGGAAATGCCTGCCACATGGGTTTATATTCCTCGCTCCCGTTATTTTGCTGTCAGCCGCGGTTTGGCGGTGGTGCCAGGCCAGGCGGCGTCGAGGAGCCCACGTGTGTCTCCGGTAAGAGGTGTCGGAGCCGCGTCTGTGTGCATCCCAGAGAGCGAAAACAAACCTCAGCATCTGCGTGGTAGGATTTAGGTGTTCAAAGGGATGAGCATAAATACCTCTACGATATCTCAAATGCTCCTTTTGATAGTAAGTTTTAGGAGGAGAGAAGCATCTCTTAAAAATCAGAGCCGCCGTTCCCTGGTGCCGTCCCGGTGCGGGGCCGTGCCCGTGCCCAGTGCCCGTCTCTGCCGGCCCCGTCCCAGCCGTCAGCTCCGCAGTGTCTCCTGAAAAGCGGGCGAGGGGACAGGAAAGGTGAGACCGAGCCTACCACAGCAGCGGTGGTGTTATCCGCGGAGACGGGTGACTTGTGCGGCTCACCCCGTGCCAGCTGCCGGCAGCGGCGCTGGGAGCTGCCGCGAGGGAAGGGGCCGGGAGGAGGCGGTGGGGAAAGGGATGCTCCTCTCCATTCCAAACCTTTTCTTTTCTGAATCCCTCTCGCCCCTTTGCCTCTGCATACACCCGAGGATGGCTGATGGGCTACGCCAAGTGCCAAAACTGGCTGCTGCTCCTTTGCCTGCTCTCGTTACCAGAGACGCGGCTTGACCAGAGGAATGCACGGAGGGGAGAGAGGACGGTGTCCGCAGTGAAGGTGTAAAAGGCCACGCGGGAGAGGGTTCCCACCAGCCGTGAACGAGCTGTCGCAGAAGGAGTGGGAGAACACGGGTGGTTGCATTATTAAGGCTGTCGTGCAGCTTCACGTCTTCGGTTTTACTGCGGCTCTTCAGAGAGAGCACTTATTTAAAGCTGTATTGGATCATCCAGGTACCTAATTTACAAGTCACCAGGTCGTTTCCCCCCCACTTTTTTTTTCCTCCCTCTTGATCTAATAGAGAAACATTATATGCTCTTGTAGCACTCTGTGTCTTCAACTCCGTTTTTATATACCTAAGCATTACCTAAACCTTTAATATGCTCAAATGATACCCCAGAACAAAGGTGATCATTGTCCTCTTGGCTTTTCTTTTAAAAAAGATGGAGACGGCCTCAAATCCCTCGAACCACCTTTCTTGTTACAGGAGGTTTTCCAGTCCCAGTTCATACTATTTTTGGCTTCGTCTTTCAAGTTGAAAAGGTGACAGTGGATGGAAATAAGTAGGCACGTATTTTATTGCTGTGTTATAGTCTTGTCTTCAAACTAGTTCTTGAAGGTATAAGCCGTGGTTAGATTAGATCCAACTGGGGAATATTAACTGCGTGGGCTGAAGTCGGGCTGGCTTGTTGTTTTCCCCTGGTTAAATCACGCTGCTCCCGATCCTCCAGTGCGCAGAAAGGCTGCGGAGTAGACTTCCTCGGCTGCCGGTGAGCGGAGGAAATGCTGTTCTGTCTAATTCCCGTCCCTCCCAGCTTTTTTTGTGGTTGCAGCTTTTCATATTGAGATACGCTGATATCTCTGTTCCTATATGATATGGTAGGTACGCCGATATGGCTGTTCCTATATGATATGGTAGGTACGCCGATATGGCTGTTCCTATATGATATGATGGGTACGCCGATATGGCTGTTCCTATATGATATGGTAGGTACGCCGACATGGCTGTTCCTATATGATATGGTAGGTACGCCGATATGGCTGTTCCTATACGATATGGTAGATACGCCGATATGGCTGTTCCTATATGATATGGTAGGTACGCCGATATGGCTGTTCCTATATGATATGGTAGGTACGCCGATATGGCTGTTCCTATACGATATGGTAGGTACGCCGATATGGCTGTTCCTATATGATATGGTAGGTACGCCGACATGGCTGTTCCTATATGATATGGTAGGTACGCCGATATGGCTGTTCCTATATGATATGGTAGATACGCCGATATGGCTGTTCCTATATGATATGGTAGGTACGCCGATATGGCTGTTCCTATATGATATGATGGGTACGCCGATATGGCTGTTCCTATATGATATGGTAGGTACGCCGATATGGCTGTTCCTATATGATATGGTAGGTACGCCGACATGGCTGTTCCTATACGATATGGTAGGTACGCCGACATGGCTGTTCCTATATGATATGGTAGGTACGCCGATATGGCTGTTCCTATATGATATGGTAGGTACGCCGATATGGCTGTTCCTATATGATATGGTAGGTACGCCGACATGGCTGTTCCTATATGATACGGTAGGTACACCGACATGGCTGTTCCTATACGATATGGTAGGTACACCGATATGGCTGTTCCTATATGATATGGTAGGTACACCGATATGGCTGTTCCTATATGATATGGTAGGTACGCCGATATGGCTGTTCCTATATGATATGGTAGGTACGCCGATATGGCTGTTCCTATATGATATGGTAGGTACGCCGATATGGCTGTTCCTCAGTAATAACACGTGAAAAGTCAAGAAGACACTCTTAACGTGGGTGACTTCCCTTTTGTTCGGCTTCACTGCTTTTAAACAGAAACAAAACCGCTTTTGCACTAAACTCAGGTGGCTCGTTTTGTTGTTTCCCACGGGTTAAGTAGTACAAATGATTTTACCACTATATGGGAAGAAAGGAATACATTCCAGTAAAAGTATTGTATGTTTTTCCATTGCCGCTGTGCATGGTACACGTGCCAATTTGCACGGTACAAAATAACTAAATAGGGATTTTAGTATTGTGTATACGGTATTAAAAATGTAACTAAATAGTCTATAGAAATAATTAGTTTCTTTAGGAGTTAAAATGGAACACCAGTTATTGCAGATAGTTCATTGCATTTCATTCATTGCATGAGGGGTCTGGAGAGCAGGTCATCTGAGGAGAGGCTGAGGGAGCTGGGCATGTTCAGCTTGGAGAGGAGGAGGCTGAGGGGAGACCTCATTGCCCTCTACAACTCCCTGAAAGGAGGGTGCAGAGAGGTGGGTGTTGGCCTCTTCTCCCAGGGGAATAATGACAGGACCAGAGGAAATGATCTGAAGCTGCGTCAGGGGAGGTTTAGAGTAGATATTCGGAAGAATTACTTGACTGCAAGAGTGGTCAGGCACTGGGACAGCCTGCCCAGGGAGGGGGTTGAGTCACCATCCCTAGAGGTGTTTAAGAAACGTCTAGATGTGGCACTTCAGGGCACGCTTTAGTGGCAGAGATTGTAGGTTGTTGGGTTGGACTCGATGATCTCAAAGGTCCTTTCCAACCATGAAGATTCTGTGATTCTATGATTTTTTAAATGAATAAGTTTACTCTTTCATAGAAAATACTAACTTTTGAATGTAATATGAAGAGATTAAGTTCAGTCTTCCTTGTGTGGTCACTTCTAGACATATGGTACATAGGCTCCTGGAATTTATTTAAACCCGTTCTTTCCAACATTAATCTTGTCCTCGTTTTAACAGATCGCTTTACATGTAGTTGGATCCAGTTGCGCAGCCTCCTTGAGAGAGGAAACGCATTACCTGCAGACAAGGGGTGCGAGAATTACGGCCATACAATAGGGAGTATTTTTCCACCATTATCACTTTTCAGCGGAGATTCTTTTTCAGATACGTAACAGTGACTCAATGAACCGGGAAGGTGTTTACCTGCAAGGTGATCTGGTGGTAACAGGAGAAGCTTTTGAGGGCTGAAATTTCAGGCGTCTCTCTCCGGAGCCACCCCCCTGAAGGAAGAAAAAGGGGGTCTCCTCCCCTTCTTTAGGTTTCGTCTGTCAATCACAAAGGGCTTTTGTCCTGCGAGCGTATTGATGTGTCTGGGCTTTGGCTGTTGATCATCTTCCCGTCATCCTTAAATGCAAAATAAAAGAGGGGAAAGAGCTTCTGGTTCTCAGGCTTTGAGAATAAACTGCTTGTGGCCGCCGGGGACCTCGGTGTCCCGGCCGCCCTGGAATGCCTTCTGCGGGGATGGGATCGGTGGCAGTGCCCCCTGTGCCCCGTGCGGCTCCCGAGGCAGCGGGCAGAACAAGGCTGGTGTTACAAGTCAGATGATGAGAAAGCAATTGAGCTTCACAGATTCGATTTCTCTCTTTGATCCCGGCATTAAAGTGTCAAGGTCTGCGAGTGGAACCACGGCGCAGTCGAGATTTCCGGCTGCTTTAATCCTGGTGATAAAAAGATCCATTCACAGGGTGTAGGGACTGGGTTTTACTTTTGCAGGATTTCAAAACTGCCTATGTTTATCGCCAGATGTTATAGAAAGTTATTTTTTTCCTTCCGTATTTAGAACTATTTTTCTGGGAGATTCGTCATGTGTGAACATTATATAGTAAAGGTTTGGCAGCTGATTGACTTACCCTTTCCCATGCTTTTGAGGCACTTTCCATTTTACAGAGGGAGTACTATGGGGAAGAGTGAAGTAGCCTGCAGAAGGTCAGAGACAGAATTTGTGGTGGGGATGCCTCTGAGCCATAGAGCTCCAGTCCAGTTCCCAAAGCACAGGGCTGTCTCTCCTGCATGCCTGTGACAGGACATCATTTAACTTTAAAAAGCGGGGCATGGTACAGAATTGCTGTCAGAGAATTAAGGAAGGAAGAAGTTCATAAGCAACGGTATAACGAGACAGAGCTTTAAGCCAAATAAACACCAACTCAATAGATGTTTTCTTCATTTCCTTTTTCAGCAGAATGGGATACTTTTATTATATTCTGGCTTTCTGAGAGAGTGGAGACATGAATTTCAGTTTCCTAACATACTCCTTTCTTTTTCACCAATTTTCAAAAGAGAATAGGGAGAGAAAAAGAGCTGAACAACAAACAGATTGTGCAACTGCGAAAATTTATTTTTTCCTTTTTGTCATCACCTTATGCAACGTTTTCCTGGGGAACTTCACATGTCAATTAGGATTTGAGATGTACGTTTGTAAGATGGTGAAAGTGAAGTTGATTTAATGCTTTTGTACTCTTATTTCTCTTGTTTTCTTTACTCTCCCAGCTCCTTGGCTTACTTTCTTTTCCCAACTGTTTCCTGTCAGTCCTTCCTGTTTTTGCTGCTGCTCTTTTAAAAATAGTTATCTAGTTTTGCTGAGCTGAGGGATATAATCTGTGTAGTTGCTTATTTAATTTAGAAAAACAAAATCCTCCTGACGTTAGGGAAAGAAAGAAGAGATCCCTTTGAGCAGCAGTTACGAAAATTTTGAGAACAATCTGTTTATTTGCAAAATGCATTTAGGAAAGGAGAGTCACACCAAGAAATAAATCATAATTTGTGGAGGATGGATTAGATTTCAGAAATTGCTGCTTGTCCTGTGAATGTTACCTGTCTTTATTTGGTTGCTACGATCCTTTGTAGAAGGAGAAACTGAGCGGCAGTTCTTGGGACACCGGCGTGGTCGTGAAATTCACGTCCTAAAGCGGTAACTCGCACCCATCGCGCGTTTCTGATTTGATAGCAGTCAGGGCAGAAAATCTCCATTTCATAAAAAGCGGAAGGCAATCACATTACATTAGAATCTACATGTTTTGGTATGTATTTTTAAAATAAGTAGCCTTTCTGTTTATGTAAGGGTTGCACACAATTAAGTATTTTACATGTAACTACTGCCCAACTTGAATATATATTTGTAGGCTGCAGAGTGCAGTCCCAAATATGGCTTTTAACATATGACATTTATATTTTATTTTAGAAACAAGCATATTTTTAACTACAGGCATTGGAAATACTTGGAATTCTGTTCCTGTGAGCTAATTGCCGACTAGAATAGGAAAATAAGAGCTACTTTGTGGTTAGATGCTTGTGGTCTTTCTTTTGGCTTTTGGCCCTAAGATAAAATGTCAGGGAAAACACTCTAACGGATAATGGTATCAATCAGTGTATCCTGGGCATAATTTGAAGCCTGTCAAATGTCTGCTACTTTATAAACATTGAATTACATCATTCTTCTTCATCCTACCTCCTGCTTATACATTTTTTTGGTTAGAAGAGTATAAATTATGTCATAGATGATTTTCACAGACATGCTTCAGTTCGTAAAGTCTCAATTTCACAGAGAAAGAAACTGCTGTGAAAAACCAGCTCTTCTGTGAAACTGAGACTTTATGGGCCATTTCAAGTATCATGAAGAATGAGACATTCTTTATTCTCTTTCGTCTGTTTGATATCTGGACTAAAACCATAGTGAGGAAAGGTTTCTAGTCTTGTATTTTTAGCCTAAATAATCCTTGCCCCAAACTAACCAGATTTGTAGCAAACTGAGGTTCAGAACGTGACTCTGCGCTTGCTAACGTTAATGCCAAACCATGGCTCTGATCATCAGGTGAAACTGTGCTTCCAAAATTCAATGCAAATTGGATTTTTAAGAAACTTGAATTTCGCTTATGGTGTGAATAAGAGAATAAGTAAATAGTAAGTGAGGAAAAACCTGAAGAAACATTAAGTTAAAACAGTCGTATGCATAGCTCAGATTTTGCTCTAAAAAGTAAGAAATAATGCATTTTAGGTTAAAATTTATGGTTTTTAAAGTTGGAAGAATATCTTAGGTGTTTTAAATAGTAATTTTCTGCTATGTCAGGATACTGTGAGTGATTATTTTTTTTCCTGTATAAATTTGAATGAAAGCATATTCAGTTTTTTTCGATGAAACATTAAAGTAGTGTTTAGCCCAGGATCATGCAGATGCCAAAAAATTCTGAGGTAATTCCTCAGACACACTCTTTGAAGACACTTAGAAGAAACAAGGAGTTGAATAACAGCATGCACAGTTACTGGTCAAGAACGAATTGTGTCAAGTCAATCTGGCTTCCTTCTGTGAAGATAAGAGGCTTCGTTGATTCAGAAGTAATAGAGGATATCGTATATCTTCAGTAAGTCTTTAGGCAGACTCTCATGTGACATTCTCATAAGCAAGACCTCAAAGTATGCTGGAGAAAAAAACCTCTTACTTAAAACTGGCCGAAAAACCCAAGTACTGAGTTTACTATCAGAGTGGAAGTATCGTCCAGGGATAATTGGTTCCATCCACGTACTTAATATCTCTAAGTCGTCATCCTTGTCGTTAATAAAGTTGTTGATCAATGACACCCAGCCCGTCTGCTGAGATGTCTGGTTTTATTCACAGATTTAATGAGTGCGCCATTCAAAACAGTTTGGTAAATTGGAGAAGCATTCCCAAAATGTAGGATGGATTTGATGGAAGGTTCTGCACTTCGGAAGAAAGAACTAACTGTACAGACAGAGAATTTGGAACCACTTCCTAGGTCACAGCTCTTCATAGCAGGGCTTAGGAGATCGACTACAACCTGAACATGCGTCAGAGTATTGGGATGTGGAAAAAAACAATTGTAATGGGGTATATTATATATTATATATTTTATATCTATTTTTTATATATATTATATGTTATATATAACTGGAACAGGCTGCCCAGAGAAGCTGGGGCTGCCCCATCCCTGGAGGGGTTCAAGGCCAGGCTGGACGGGGCTTGGAGCAGCCTGGTCTGGTGGGAGGTGTCCCTGCCCAGGGCAGGGGGTGGCACTGGGTGGGCTTTAAGGTCCCTTCCAACCCGAACCCTTCTGTGATTCTATAAATAAGAATACAGCATGCAAAGCACATGAAGTTACCATTGCCCTCCTCCTTAGTGTCGATAACGTCAGCTGGAGTAACAAAATTCAATCTATACATGGACAAATTGTGCAGAGCCCAGAGCAGAATGAGAATGATCAGATGTTTATAGGCCGTAATCTTTGAGGAACCTGAAATTACTTGAAATGTTTTGTTGAGTCTGGAAAAAGACTAGACTGATAGTAGTCTTCTCATGTATGCAGTACTCCTCTAATGAGGAAAAGAATAGTGAATTCTCTCTTGCGTGAAAAGTAAAAGGAATAATAGACTAAAATTGAAGCAAGGTAGGTGCGGGTTGGAAATAATTATATTGGATAAACTTTCTTATGTTAAGGCTTGCTAAGCAGTGGGATAGTTTGTTCACAGACAGGGAGATTCCATCATTGCAGCGTCCATCGTGGAAGGCCAGGTTGGACACGAATGGCAGAGCCGTGGTCCTTGTGTTTGATGGAGAATGGACTATATGAAATTTCTTCTGTTCCTATCTTCTGTGGTGTTATGGGATTATTCTCTATAGCTTGTGATGGAAGTGGAAGCGTAATTATGGTTCTGAGCTCAGGAGGACTGCTCAAGTGGGCGAGCATTTGTAAGTGGAGGCGAAATGGGTGGCGTCAAACTAACCTCTACATTTCAGTATTTGTATTAGATTTTTTAAAATAATCAAATTTCTGTTGCTTGCAGGGATTGTTCCTGAATAAGGAGTGAACCATCCCTCCTTAAAGACAACCCATTAGAAGTGTTACGTTTTGTGTCTGTCACCCAGGTGCCAGAGAACAGCAAATTGGATTTAGTGGTAGAATTTATGAGGAAGGACTGCTAGCGAAATACGTAACACATAATACATAACACGTCCCTGAAGCAACAAAGATCGGTCCTAAGAGGGAGATGACGTGCTAAGGAATGTCTGGAACACCTTTGTGATTTAATGCAACGAAAACGTGCATGGTAGTCACCCTATACTGGGTCTCTAGTACATGCTTGTAGGCATTTATTCTGGGAGTGCAAGGTCTCTTGTAGAAAGAAAGAAAAAAACTTATGACTGTAGCCCAGACCTTTATTTACCAGCTGCCGTAGAAGGTTCTTTGAAATCTTCTCAGTCTTGAAATCTCATCAGTTGTACGATGGAAATACCGAGTAGCTTAAGGTTTTTTTCCAATTATTCATTTTTGGGTTAGGAAATTTCTCTCTCCGTTGCTGCGTGAAGAACTAAATAAATAGATAACTGCCTATAGTACTTGAGGAAAAACCAAATGAATAAAATGCTTGAAACCGGAATGTAGAAATAAATGGGAAAGCTGCTTTCTGGGATTCTGTTTCAAGTTTATTCTTTTAATTTTGGAAAGGATAGTTGATAAATCAAGGCAAAAAACTGATTTGATTAGTCCCCGTCCTTTTGAGAAGTTAAATTTTAGACCCAGCTACAAGGAATCACTGGTTTGGTTTTCTGCATTTGTCGCCTTCCAAAGCTGGCTTAACGAAGTCGGGATTTAACAACGCCTCCGCTGTCCCTCTCTGACACAGACTGACGGGTTACTGATAACTTCTTGCTGATACACCTCTTCTCACGGGTACAGAGGGTGAGCCTTATGTCGGCAGCTAAACTTTCCAGTCTTTTAAAGACGTTTGGAGCGTTATTTGTGGCTCCTGGTAGGAGTGTGACAGTTTTCACTGTGGTGTGCGTGCTGTGAGCTGGTGACAAGGCAGTGTCAGGTCCAGGTCAATCAGCACAACCCCCCAGGCAGTCCCAGGCTCGTGAGTAGTAATATTTCTATTAAAATAATACAGGCTAACGTCCTACTGGAAACCCATTGACTTCTCATGACCATTATCAGAAATGTTTTCGTTGTGTTACTGAGTGCTTGAGTTTGTTTTAATAACTGAAGACTCGGAAAGCGCCAGGACTACATAACTGGGGTTTCTTACCCAATATCCATGCGTTTCTCTTCGGGTGTGTAAGAAGCTTTTGCTTACGTTACATGTTTGTTAAACTGAAGTTGAAGCTGTGATCATCTACAGCGGGTTTACTCCGTGTGTATGCTGTCGGTTGTCTTTGGGGAGCACATGGTGAGTTACCCAGAAGTTATTACTGTGACCTGCTGATGTGATGTTGCGATGGTGATTTTTTTGCGGCGCTTTCAGTCTCTCGCACGTCCTTATTTCAGACACATTTGATTCATAGACAGCTAATAGTAATTCAAAAATATAAAATACTAATGTCAAAAATCACATTGAAACCATACGCTGTGCCTAAACCCACGCGTTTCCCTCTTCTTAGAGTGCCCTTGCAGTGGAACGGGTCTTGGAATCACGGGTAACACTGGGACTGATGCGCGCGCTCGCACGCACGTGCACCCGTTGAAAAGCAGTTCTCTAGGTGTCAGTGGAAGGCACTACAGAAAAAGGCAGCATTTCTCAGGAAGAACAAAAAAGGAATATGAAATTAATTTTCTTTTGAGCATTCTTAATTGCAGTCTAATTAAGTAATAAACTTGAAGATGAAAACATCTGATCTTTGAGATCCCTTTTGATTCAAATTTTGAAAAATTCATCTGTCATTGGATC